>NC_138772.1:545962244-546562244 GCF_965119305.1 Pelophylax lessonae
TTTTGCGCTATAAACAAAAAAAGCGACAATTGTGAAAATTAAGAATCAAAATTTTTTACATTTTAGGCCAATTTGTTTTCTGCTACATATTTTTGGTAAAAAAAAAATCGCAATAAGCGTATTTTGATTGGCTTGCGCAAAAGAAAAGATAAAAAGATTTATGTCATTTTTATTGTTTTTTTTTTTTTTTACTAGTAATGGCGGCGATCTGTGCTTTTTAGCACAACTGCGACATTGCGGCAGACAGATCGGACCCCTAACTGACATTTTTGACACTTTTGGGGGGGACCAGTGACATTACTACAGTAATCAGTGCTAAAAATATGCACTGTTACTGTAATAATGACACTGGCAGGGAAGGGGTTAACCCTGTGGGTGATCAAGGGGTTAAATGTAAGCCTAGGGGCGTGTTTCTAACTATGGGGGCGTGGCTTGTGAAATGACCATAGAGACAGTGGCGCCAACAGTGGGGCACTATTATTTCTCCTACTGGCTACAGGTGCTTTGTAATTTTTTTTTTTTTCTTTTTTTACTTCCACCGGCACAGCCCAGCTCAGTCCAGTCTGCAAAAACAGTAAACTGGCCCCTTGATTAGAAAGATTGGAGACCCCTGAACTAGTTTCATGGTTTAGACAAATAGATAAATTCCATTCGAATTGTATTCAAATCAAATTCCATTTGAAATCAAATTTATTCTATTCGATTTTAAAATTTTTGAAGATGTTTTTTTTTCTATTTAATTCTATTCCATGGTTTTTTCTTTTCTATTCTATTCTATTCTTTGCAATTCAAATTTATTCTATTCTTTTCGAATTTCAGAAAACGTTGATATTGTTTCTATTCTATTGTTTTCTATTGTCTATTCTTTTCTATTCCAACTTATTTTATTTTCTTATCTATTCCATTCTTTTCTATTCTATACAACATTCAAATTTTGGAAGATGGTTATTTCCTTTCTATTCTTTTTTTTATTGCTTTTTTTTCTATTCTTTTCTTTTCTATTCTAGTCCATTATCCACTTGCCGACCGCCGCACGCCGATCTACGTCGACGGTCAGCCCCTCACAGGCAAAGTGACGTAGGGCTACGTCACTAGCTTGTGAGGGTCTAGGGAGCGAGCGCGCGCCGCCGGAGGCGCGCTCCCGCGTGGTCACGGACCCCCCCGCGCGTGTGACCGGCGGACCCGATGTCCGCCGGCCACTCTGCGATCGGCAGGGGAGAGGGAGAAAGTCGGGCAGCTTGTGTAAACAAGCTGCCTGTCATTCTCCCCTCTGTATGAGAGCTGATCATATGGATCTACTATGTAGATCCGTTGATCACTCTGCATACAGCTGAAGCCACAGCCAATCACAGTTAGAATCACGCCCCTAGGGACACACACAGCCCCTCCCTCTCAAATAAAGTTAACCCCTTCACTACCAGTGTATTTTTACAGTAACAGTGCATATGTATAGCACTGATTACTGTAGAAATGTCGCTGGTAACCCCAAAAGTGTCAAAAATGTCAGTCAAGGGTCCGATCTGTCCGCCCCAATGTCGCAGTACCGCAAAAAAAATCGCAGATCGTCGCCATTACGCGTTAAAAAAAAAAACCCAACAAAAATGACAAAAATCTTTCCCTTAGTCAGTAAACGCAATAACTTTTGCGCAAACCAATCAAAATACGCTTTTTTGCGATTTTTTTTTTTTACCAAACATAGGTAGCATAAAACAAATTGGCCGAAAATGTTAAAAAATTTTGATTTTTACATTTTTTTTTGGGGGGAATTTCATATAAAAAAAAAGGGAAAAATATTGTTATTTTTGCAAAATTGACGCTCTTTTTTTGTTTATAGCGCGTGATCAAAAAATCGCACAGGTGATCAAATACCGCCAAAAGAAAGCTCTGTTTGTGGGAAAAAAAGGACGCCAAATTCATTTAGGTACAGCGTCACACGACCGCGCAATTGTCCGTTAAAGTCACGCAGTGCCGAATCGCAAAATAACCCCTGGTCGTTTAGCAGCCAAATCCTCCGGGGCTTAAGTGGTTAAAGTCTTTTTTTTATTTTTACATTATTATTATTACATTTATTATTTACAAAAATGTGAGGGGGGTACTCACTTTCGTGAGATACTGTATGCACATGTATATAAAATCTGTCAGATTTTTTAAAATTTACATTGGATAAAAAGTCCCATCCGGGCAGCTAGTGAGGGATCCAACAGGTTTTGTCAAAAGAAATGAGTGACAAATGACCGGATTGACCATTATTAGTCATTAGAATGTTTTTAACCCAAGAAAGAAACAGGAGGATCTCTGTAGTAGTTCAGATTTTGGCCCCCCAGGAGGTATTGATTGGATGGGTTTGCTCTGATAAACAGGCAGTACTTTTTGCATTTCTGCAATTCTACCCAATCCAGTTTAGGCTTTTGCTTAAGAAACTGATTTGTTCATCTCTGCTTATTTTTATTCTATAACGAAAAATAGATGACCATCAGCAAGGGCAGTCACAAGAAGGTGGAGGGACTTTTTCAAGGTGCCTACTCGTCCAAGAAATTATACACAACCACTTATAAAAACATCAACTTTTGTTATTCACTGACTTTTCAGCCATGCATGGATGTTGGTTAACCACTTAAGCCCCAGAGGATTTGGCTGCTGAAAGACCAGGGGGTATTTTGCGATTCGGCACTGCGTGACTTTAACGGACAATTGCGCGGTCGTGCGACGCTGTACCTAAACGAATTTGACGTCCTTTTTTTCCCACAAACATATTATATTTGGTGGCATTTGATCACCTGTGTGATTTTTTTGATCATGCGCTATATACAAAAAAAGAGCGTCAATTTTGCAAAAATAACAATATTTTTCACATTTTTTTTTATATGAAATTCCCCCCAACAAAATGTAAAAATCAAAATGTTTTAACATTTTTGGCCAATTTGTTTTATGCTACATATTTTTGGTAAAAAAAAATCGCAAAAAGCGTATTTTGATTGGTTTGCGCAAAAGTTATCGCGTTTACTAAGGGAAAGATTTTTGTCATTTTTGTTTTTTTTTTTTTAACGCGTAATGGCGGCGATCTGCAATTTTTTTTTTTTTTTCGCGGTACTGCGACATTGCGGCGGACAGATCGGACCCATGACTGACATTTTTGACACTTTTGGGGTTACCAGTGACATTTCTACAGTAATCAGTGCTATACATATGCACTGTTACTGTAAAATTACACTGGCAGTGAAGGGGTTAACTTTATTTGAGAGGGAGGGGCTGTGTGTGTCCCTAGGGGCGTGATTCTAACTGTGATTGGCTGTGGCTTGAGCTGTAGGAACAATGATCAACGGTCCTACATAGTAGAACCGTATGATCATTGTTTCTACACAGGGGAGAATGAGAGGCGGCTTGTTTACACAGCCTGCCTGCCTTTCTCCCTCTCCCCCGACGATCGCTGAGTGACCGGCGGACATCGGGTCCGCCGGTCACACGCGCGGGGGGGGGGGGGTCCATGACCGCGCGGGAGCGCGCGCGCTCGCTCCCCAGAGCCTCACAGGCTAGTGACGTACCGATACGTCACTCTGCCTGTGAGGGGCTGACCGCCGCAGTATATGTACTTGCAGCGGTCGGCAAGCGGTTAATGGTCCATAAAAACAGCATTTGTAAAAGTTTTTAAAAATAACTCATATGATGACCCCTTATTGCAGTATGAAAACCTATCCACAGTAATAGTGTAACATAAGAATGTCTTTCACTTATGAGGATAGTTTATAGAACTCCTCAACTAACCATATACCAATCCATATGGTTCTATAAGACATGAATCATAACTGTGGAAGGACTGCAATCTCTTGACGTGTTTCGCACGTATGCTTCTTCAGGAGAGGGGTGATCAAAGCAGATGTTGTAAAAAAAGAACTGCTGATACAATTAATCCAAAAAGGTTTAGATGGAAGATGCTGCCAAGGAACAGTGATCAGAGGGGGCAAGTCAAGGTAATAACGGGACACCAAATCTCTATAGTGAGCCCAGGGAGATGCACCACATAAAAATCTTTATCTTTGATGGTACAACCAGGACAAACAAAATACTCAAAAGTAGGGATGCACCGAGCTGACTTTTTTGGACCCGATACCGATATCTGGCGTTGTGAAATCGCCGATACCGGAACCGATACGGAGCTACACACAAAGCAAGCGGCTGCAGTACAGAGCAAAGCCGTTGCTTCATGTGTATGGCTCCTCCATTCACAGGCGGAGTGCATCTGATATCACTCCGCCTGTGAGCCGGGACTATAGAGGAAGTAGCGTCTCCCATCCCATACTACTACTGCACCAAGTAAGGGATGGCTGAGCCCTTACTAAGCAAAAACCGGATCGGCCAGTAGATCGGTCAATGTTACCGATCCCCCGATCCAGCTATAATGGCCATATCGGCGCCGATATCCGATCCGAATATCGGATCAGTGCATCCCTACTCAAAAGGACTCCCCTCATAGATGGTGCACTGACCGCACGAGCAGCATACCAAACAGAGAGCGACTGACCAATCATATTCTTTATGTGATATCTGCACCGTTCATATACACTCTGCATTTGAGGCCTAAAATAAACTTTGGGGACTTTTTTGGGTGTGTTTTTTCTTAATGAAGTGAGGAAAATGATTGTAACTGTCTTTGTCATGTTCTTGCAGTTTCATGTGGTCGTTTGAGAAGATCCACCGAAGCATGGCGCACATCTTCCAGGGCGAGCTGGTCTCTAGCTTTGATGAAGAATTCCGGGTTCTTTTCGCTCAGTCAGAACCCCTCATTCCTCCAGAGTCTGCTTTAATAGCTATGGAAAAGCCATACCTGGGAATGGTTCCTTTCGCTGGCCCTCGCCCATTCTACGAGCGAAAGCTGCAGTTTATGTTCCCACGGGATGACAGTTCTCAGAACTCATTCAACTCCTTTGGGGTTGACCCTGACCGGCATTTCCTTCACCATGGCTTCAGGAGGGAAGACATGATGAGACAGACGATGGAGAATGCAGCCATGAGGATGCAAGGGCAGGGCATGAGGTTCCCTGAGCCGGCACACATGTCTTTTATGCAGAACAAACATCTGGACATCGATGCTTTTAAGAGGCACAGCTTTGCCGAAGGCACTTTTGAGAACTACACCGCCTCGAAACAGTACACAAGGCAAATGTATACGAACGCTGACAATAATGAGTACCGGTTCCAGTCAAGCCAGTTTCAGAAAAGTCAATTTATCCAGATGGACCAGCGCCCAGGGCGGACGCAGGGACTCTTTGAGAAAATCAGAGGCAACAGAGGATTACAAGATATGGATGAGATGGACTCGAGGTTTCCTCCCTTCAAGGCTTTGCAAGGAGAAGGCAACTTTGCTCTTGAAGGACCTCACACAAGGCTTAGCTACAACCCTTCAAATTCATCCCGAGAGGTTAGACATGGCTCAGACCAGGTGGTTCTTGGGGACGAAGGTAGATTTGGGCAGAGATCACAATCGCGGCAGAAATTCATGTGCCAAATATCACCCACGCATAAGCAGGGAGCAGAGCAAAGACAGTTTTTCCAGGACCAGGATGCTGATAAAAAATCCCAAGACAACAAGCAAGGTTTACGCAGCTGGCGTATCTCATCCTACCTAAGTGGTATTCAGCCAGACCAAGATGAAGAAGGGATACCAATGAGCATAGAATCAGAACCCTTCGATGATGCACCCGGTGAAAGACCAGCTCCAGCAAACCCTCATGAGTCTTTCATGAAGTATTCTATTGATCCTATCCCTCCATACAAGCCTGTATTAGCAGTTCATGATGTTCCTATGGTAGTTGAACCATCAAAAGAGATAGCAGTATTGGAGAAGGAAAAATCAGTATTGGAGAAGGAAAAAGAAGATACTTTCCTATCGAGGCACGATTCTTTTCGGACACGGACCAATCCTCTGATCCAAAGAAGTTCCCGTCTAAGATCATCGCTTATATTTAGCAACTCCAAAGTAGAGCAGCACAATTCTACAGTTGAAGCTATGCAGACTGTTCAGAAAGAGCAAAGTAGCACTGAGATAATCAAAGACAATGAGATTTTGAAGAAGTCCTCTAAAGTAGCAGAGATTTTGGAGAAATATCGAAGTGTTAACAAAGACGGTGAAACTACTGCAATGACGGAAGCCAAAGCAGCTGCTGCAGTCACCCAAGAGGAAACCGAGGATGGAAAGAAGAAAAGCACTGAAACTGTAGCATTCAAATCTCTAGAGTCTAAGCTTCTGGACAAAGATTCATTTAGTCGAACTCTTCTTGAATCCCAATATCGTTCCTCAGTTACCTCTAAGTTCCAAGACTATTTTAGCAAAGAGAAAGTTACCAGTTCCTTCACCAAAATTGAGCAGAAAATGTCTAGTTTTCAGACAACAGAAAGCAATCTCCCTGCTCTTCCGGATAAGGAGAGTGGACCCATTATCACTGAGGTTGTAGATCCTCCCAAGCCGGCAGAGATTGAACCGCCAAGGAATGTTCGCTCCGGTCTTTCATTTGGCAATGCTCTAGAAAGTATGTCACAAAACCCAACTCCTGTCACATCATCTACTGCACCCATCACCTCCTTGACCAAGTCGGAAGAAGAATTGTCCAAGTCAGAGACTCCCATGGAGTTCATCCGGAAGGGGTCTTTGAGGCTAAAACAGTTTTTGCAGTCCAAGGCTGAGAAGAAAGCAGATGAAGATTTGTCTTCTGATGCAGCTAAAGTCGAAAAACAGAACAACGCACTCAAACGACTCTCTAAAGCCGATATCTCGGAACCCATCCCTATAGTAGACACAGAAGACAAGACCACTAAAGTAATATCTGTTTCTCCTCCAAAAACAACATCAACCACTCAGGGCAGGTTGTCTTCTTCAACCTCGAATGTCATCTTCAGCAGTAACTTACGTGATGACACCAAGGTGATCTTAGAGCAAATATCTGCAAACAGCCAGAAAAACCGCGCAGAAATGGCTAAGCAATCCCAAGCCTTGTCCACAAATAATGCAGAGGTGACATCCCATAGCACCAACTCGACAGAGACTAAAGCCGAGGAGATCCCTAGTCCTGATTCGTCTTCTTTGGCTAGGACTGGGAGTTTCCTAAGTAGGAGTCGTTTTTCACGGCCATCGCCAACCTCCCCAGAAGACCGGGACAATCTGCTGAGGAGAATGGAAAGCATTAGGAAAGAGAAGAAAGTTTATAGTAGGTTTGAAGTATTTTGTAAAAAGGATGACCAGCAAAACCAAGCTGAGGAGATTGATGATGACTCAAAGGACAGGAAAGGAGGAAAATTCATGCCTAAGCTTTTAGGGACTTTAATTAAGAAATGATTGTAGAACGGGGTACTAATACTACCATCTGGTGCCAACCCCACCTCATCTCCTTGGGACCTTCTCATGTTATCATAGCCAGCAAAAATGTTAAATCTTGGACTTTCTCCATAACTTAGGTGGGGCCCTAAAGAGATGCAAAAAAATTACAAACTGAATACACAGAGAGAAGCAGTTTACTTGCCAACTGGCTTAAGAACAAAACGATAGGCTTTTTTTTTAAATTTCGTTCTTCCAAGCCTTTTACCAAAGAAATGTCTCCACGTGTGCCTGGAACACGAAGCACTGAGCAGCCCCAACACAAAGTGTCCTTTTTATATTCGAAGAAAAAGATAACAATTTTTTTTTATAGTCTGCTCAACAATTCTGATCACAACATCTTGATTTACCTCCACCAGAGCAAGAAGTATTTGTCCAGCAAAAATTACTTTTCTTAGTTTTGGATCCTCAAACTACGACCCTCCAGCTGTTGCGGAAACTACAAATCCCATGAGGCATTGGAAAACTCTGATATTCACAGACATGACTAGGCATGATGGGAATTGTAGTTCTTGGAACAACTGGAGGGCCATAGTTTGAAGACCCATGGGATAGAGTGTGCAGGGATTAGAACACCTCTCAGGTTTTTGCCGCTATGTCGGACTCTGTTGGAGAGATCTCCTTTCATTTTTTCTGCCAAGCTCACAATAGTGTCCCCAGACAGGAAGTGAGGGAAATTCTACAACAGTGACACACAAGTAAAGTGTTGACAGAGGTTTGCCGGTTCACACTATTACGACTTTGCCAGGCGACTTGGTCAGCCTGGCAAGTCGCGCACCGTCGGGTCCATTGAGTAGTACAGGACCGGTTCTAATAGGAGCGACACAAGTCGCTCCGACTTAGAAAAAGGGTCCTGTACCACTTCGGGGCGACTTGCATAGACATTCATTATATGAAGTCCGTGCAAGTCGCGCCAAAGTCGCGGTGCACGCGACTTCATAGGTCGCCCCCGAAGTCGGAGCGACCTAATGTGAATGGGGGCTTAGCCTTCCTCTACTCTATTTTTTTCTGTCAGTGTTGCTATTCGAGATGAACCCTCACTTCCTATCTGGTGAAACCATTGTAATCAGGAAGTGGTGGCGGGGACATCTCTCTAACGGAGCCCTGGATAGCAATAGAAACCCAAAAGGGGTTTCCAATCCTTCCTCACTTTGTTCAAAATTAGCGTTTTGACTCGGCATACACTTTTTTACATTTTTTAAAATCAGCAACTGGCAACCCAAGACTTTGCTGTCATTGTGGAACCATAAGTCAAGCCTGCTGGGACTGCAAGATCTTCAGCAGCCGAAGCACCTTCAGGCGAATTAATTCTGCGTTTACAATTGATGCAATCATTTATTCAGCGAAACTACAGAAGCTGAATAGCCAAATAATGCTGGAGAGTTGTAGAAAACATTGAGGGGTGGAAGCATTTTTTTTATAGATGTGTTGTGGGCACACTAAGAACCAGAAATACATTCAGCCGCAGTCGCTGTGGTTTTTTTACAAACTGTAAATATATATTTGTTAGCAGAGAGATACATGGGTTCTTTTCTGAAATTTGTAATGTGTCATTCCAGAAGTCACATGGTATTATTTTTCGTATATCCATATGTGACCTTAGCTACAAAATGATGGTTTAATATTTTAATGCCACCTTGTGTTTTTGCACATATTGGAGTTTAGCAAATGCCGTGTTGTAAAGAAAAAAAAAAAACAAGCCCTGTCCACCAATCTAGTTTTACTCCTGTCTAACATTAGCACAATATTAAATGCTGTCATTGGATTGGTTGGCGCAGGGCAAAGCTCTTACATGTGAGTAAATCTCTGGTTTTATAGCTTAATTTTTGTTTCTAATGGAATAACTTGAATTGGGAGAATGGATTGTCTTAATTTAAGCAATGAGGGGGAAATGTGAAAAATGTATTTTTTTTTGTTAAAAAAACAAGGCGCACTGCCCAGGAAACTGACATAGGGCCCAGTGATTTATTATAGGGTTAATTGGCATGGTGCAGTGGCACATGGTGCAAATGTGTCCTCTATTAAAATGGCCAGGTCCAGCCTGTTCCAAGGCTGGGCCTCAATGGGACATAGTGTGGTGGCTGAAATGGAGACTGGACATAGTTTGGTGGCTGAAATGGAAACTGGCCCAATGGTCTACACCATGGGTGTCCAACATTTTGGCCTCTCTGGGCCACATTGAGTGTAGAGAAATTTTCTCGGGCCGTATATAAAATAAATACTATATTTAAGGCATGTCCTAAAATGCCACCGCGCCCCCGCACTAATTTAACACCACTAGAGGATGATCAAGTTAAATGGAATCGGTATACAGAGGTTTACTTCTTCTGAGAGACAATAAAGGAACACTCTAACCACCAAGACCACTTCAGTGATTTGAAGTGGTCATGGTGGTAGGAGTCAGAAACACTGCATATGCTCGCCTCCCCCCCCTTCAGCCTCCACCTACCGTTAGTTGGAAGCTGCTGTGACCGTGCCCCCAACCCGACTTCCTTCCTCCCCAGCAAAAAAAAAAATTGTCGGGGCAGTGGGCCGCATTGCCTGCGGTTCTGGGCCGCATGTTGGACATGCCTGGTCTACACCCTTTGTTGGTGAAGTCTTACTCGATGATCGCATGAAAGTGTAGCCATGTGAGTGCCAATGGATCCTCAAAGGATAGCTCCAGCAAAGGACCATCCATGGTGCAGGGAGAGTATGCTAAAACACCCACCTCAAGGGCCCATAAACACTTCTTAAAATTCCCTGAACTGTTTACCAACTTTTCAACCAGCAAAGTTCCTGTCACTAGGCCCAGCACCAGATTGGGGAAGATGGAACTGAAAGTCATTAGGTTCTGGGTGGACTCCAACTTTTGATTTCCCCAGAAGTGGAGGTAGTTTACACACTGGAGCTCCCATCCAACTTGTCATCACTTCCTGAAAATTGCCCAGGCTGTTTTTTCAAACAGCAAACCCAGCCCATGGTGGAACCAGTAAACTGTAGCTGTATAAATATTTTTTCATTGCCGTAAATTATTGGCATGGAAGGATAATAGAACATTGTAGCAGTCATGATTCCCAAAACCTAATTCTAAGAAGTCTGTCTCAACACTAACCCTTAATCTAAACATTCGCCCTACTGCCTTAGCCGGTAACGCTAATCATACTCCAACTATAGACCTAGTAGTTTTGCTCAACCCCAACATCCAACCCAACTACCTATTAACATTACTTGGACTATAGCTCATTGTTGGGCAGTGCTGAAGACACCCATATAAAGTGTCTTCACCCATATAAAGTCTGGCTAGTGGAAATAAATATTTTTGGAATGAATAAATATACCGGGTTGCAAACAAGACAAATATGACCAATAAACTCTACAGACCACCCTTCCTGGCTGCACCCTTCTTGGCCTTGTGTTTAGGCTGATGAGTTTGGCCGGAAGCATTGCTAGATCTGGACTTCTGGATTATTGATTCTGGATTTCTGAGCCACCCTTTTCTCTGGGTGCTTCTCTGCCCTCAGCTTAGGCTGAAAGGTGTTGTCAGGATCAACGCTGGAGTCTAAACATCTGGAATCTGGATGCTTTAGAGCAGTGATGGCGAACCTTGGCACCCCAGATGTTTTGGAACTACATTTCCCATGATGCTCATGCACTCTGCAGTATAGTTGAGCATCATGGGAAATGTAGTTCCAAAACATCTGGGGTGCCAAGGTTTGCCATCACTGCTTTAGAGCTATCGGTATAAGCGGTTCCTGGACCATGGAGGTCCTCTACACCATGGGTGTCCAACCTGTGGCCTTCCAGCTGTTGCGGAACTACAGGACCCATTAAGCAATGCAAAGAAAGTCCCATGAGGCAATGCAAGGCTGACAGTTGCAAGCATAACTCCCAAAGGCAGAGGCATGATGGGACTTGTATTTCCGCAACAGCTGGAGGGCCGCAGGTTGGACACCCAAGCTCTACACGCTGAGGAACTTTGGGTGCAGAGTTGACGTATAGAAGAAAATGGAGCACAAAAAAGAATGAGTTTTCAAATAATAATATTTCATTTGTATTTTCCAGAGTTTCAGTGGATACATTATCCCCTTTATCAGGGCTTAAAGCGGAGGTCTACCCAAAACGGGAACTTCCGCTTTAATTGCCGGTTCATACATATGCGATGCGGGAACCCTGCAAATCCACTGCGGGTTCCCACATCGCACTCAACTCACAGGCAGTTCACACTGCCATATGCGAATTGTTGGGGGGGTGTCAATACAAAGTTAAGGACACCCCCAGATCAGTTTGCATATTGCAGTGCGAACTGTCAATTCAGACATGAAATGGATCGCATAGGTGTGAACACCCATGCGATCCGATTCTGGTACGGACCAAAAAAAGTGTCCTGTGCGAGTTGTGTTTGAATGCGATGCAAATTCAGTCATAATATCTGTATGGCTGAATTTGCAACGCACAGACATCGCATGTGATTTGCAGAGCAATGCGTTGTGAATCACATGTGATGTCTGACATCGCATATGTGTGAACCAGCACTAAGCACTCTCCCCCTCTCCTATGCCACATTTTGGCATGTCATTTTTTTTTTTCGGGGGGGGGGGGGGGTGTCTAGCTTTGACAGGTACCCGCTCCCACTTTCGCTCGGGCCACCTAGGCGATCCGGGTCTAAGTTCTCCTCTCCCCCTCCCTCCCTGCAATGTTCTGGGACATATCACTGGTCCCAGAAGATTTGCCCAACCATTGAGGAGGCGCAACACGACATGCGCATGAGCAATACACACCCAGCTGTCACAGCCAGGTGCCCACACTTCTATTGCCCGGGAGAGAACCGAGGGTTTGGGCGGCCACATCGCTGGATCCTGGGACAGGTGACTGAATGTTTATTAAAAGTCAGCAGCTACAACTTTTGTAACTGCTAAGGTTTAATAAACACAAAAACGACTGGAACTCCACTTTAAAGATTTCTGGAACAGCTGCCGCGATATTGGTCGCAGTGTGTGTCTGCATTTTAGATACAGAACCTGCAGTCCAGTTTACTGCATCTACAAGGAACACTTTGCATGCTTATTTGACAGAAACCCGGGCACACATTGAGGCCATACTACAGCAGCTGTTCAGGGCCAAGCAATGCCTAGATGAAAGGGCATTGCTTGGCCCTGATGAAAGTGCATTTTGTAACCCCTGAAATGCATTTGAAGAGTCCATATACATTCTTGAGGTGCATTAAATGCTTTAAACCGTGCATTGTGTTAAGGTAGACCAGCCATTCTAAACTTGGGTTCCATGGAACCCTAGCGCTCCTCCAGAAGTTGCCAGGGCTTCCCTGAGCTTACGCCTCATTGACCTCTCATTTGATGGTGCCTGCATGGTTTCAGGACCTGCACCACTTGGCAGAGTCAGCAGCATGACACCTGTTATTTTATAAGCTTGTCCGTAAGGGTGGTATTCTGGCCACCACTGTAAGGGTTACATTCTTCCTACTGACCACCAATACAAGGGACAATTTTTCCCATTGACCACCAATAGTTGATTTAAGGAAGGGTTCCCTGAGATCTAAAAATTATTTTAAGGGTTCCTCTGGGTTAAAAAGGTTGAGTAACTGTGAGGTAGACCAAGGAAATCAATGCGCTGCCAACACACCAAAACGCCCAAAAATATGATGTCAAATTTGAAACGCAATGCACTGTAGTCCACTGCAGTGCACAGGAACGCAGGCGTGTTGCCTTACTGCTTTGGGATGTCATTCAAAATGAATGGCACCACAATGCATGGTTACATGCATTCCCTCAACACTAAACCTTTCTAGCGTTTTATGGCAGAAAACACTCTATTTGGCTTTTCTGGCATACATCTTGCCCTTGTGATGTTTTAGACCCCGTTCACACTGGGGCGATCCGACTTGCCGGGGCGACCTCACAGGTCGCGGCGCACAGCTCGCACCGCGACCTCGGAGCGGCCGGCACGGACTTCATAACATTGAAGTCAATGCAGGTCGCTCCAGGTCTCCCCAAAGAAGCTCCGGACCCTTTTTCTAAGTCAGAGCGACTTGTGTCGCTCCTATTAGAACGGGTCCGCAGCTTCTCTATGGCAGGCGACCTACGGCGACCTGTCAGGCGACCAGGTCGCCCCAGTGTGAACGGGTCTTATTGTGCACTAATTGCTGCAAGGGATTTATGTTGTCTGTGGTCAACCAATGACTAAAGTGAGGACTCCGGACATAGCAGCGATGGAATGACCAGGTGGAGTGTGGACCTCACATGGATTGAAGACCTACTAAAGGCCCAATTTTTTTTTTTTCATTTTTTGCATTCTTTTAACACGCTTTCGGGGAGATTTATTAAAACTGGTGCAGCTGTTCATGGCAGCCAATCCGCTTCTAACCAGCTTATTTAATTAAAGGAGTTGTAAAGGCAAATGTGGAACCTACGCTCATTTGCTTCCTCCCCCCCCTCTGGTGCCACATTTGGCACCTTTCAGGGGGAGGGGGTACCTGTTTTTGACAGGTACCATTCCCCACTTCCGGGAACGGCGCCACGGCGAAGTGAGGACCCCTCCTCCTACCCTCTGCCCCCGAGCCAATCGGAATGCGCAGCGTGCTTCGTGCATGCGCAGTAGGGACTCACCCATGATGAAGCTGTAAGGCTTCACTGCCTGGTTCCCTGACCAGCAATGGCGGCGGGACCACCCGACAGCCGATGGAAACATCGGCTGCGATGCCGACAGGCGCTGGACTCCAGGACAGGTAAGTGTCCTAATATTAAAAGTCAGCAGCTATAGTATGTGTAGCTGCTGACTTTTAATTTTTGGAGGGGGGAGGAACTCCGCTTTAAGATAGAAAAACCTTCTGGGTTTAGCAGCCTCCCCAGCACTCCCCAAGACTTACCTGAACCCCATCTCTATCCAGCGATGTCCACGAGTGCTTCGGCCATCTGGGACCCTCCCTCCTAAATGGCTGAGACACAGATGTGGCGCCATTGGCTCCCGCAGCTGTCAATCAAAGTCAGTCAGCTAATCAGGAGAGAGAGGGGGCGGGGCTGAACGGCACCTCCGTGTCTGAATGGGCACACAGAGCTGCAGCTCGGCTTGGGTGCCCCCATAGAAAGCTGCTTACTGTGGGTGCACTCAACTGAAGGGAGGGGCCAGGAGCAGCAAGGAGGGACCTGAGAAGAGGAGGATCCAGGCCACACCAACTGCACAGAGGAGGTAAGTATAACATAAAAACAAAAAAAAAAGACATTACAATCACTTTAAGCTTTGACAAAAATAAAAATAAAAAACAATCCTGGAAGCTGATTGTTTTCTATGCAGAGCTGCACCAGATTTTGCACTTTTTTTTAGTAAATTAACCCCTGCTGTGTGATAGTCCATTCAACAAAGCACAGCACACTGTAGTGGATTGCCATATGTTGACTGGGCTGCCCTAACACAAGGTCGCCTTAATGTATTGGGGTGTCATTCAAGGAATGGCACCCCAATGCATGTTAACACAAGCTTGTCTAAATGCATTGGGGGTGCTATTCAAAATAAATGGCACCCCCAATGCATATTAAGTGCATTACCATAAGGTAAAGCATGATTAATGCAAAGAGGAGAAGTGTGAATGGGCCCTTCAAGGAAAGTCATCTGTATTCTGCATGGTTGCGGGCCCCATTAAAAATGATTTGCACCGCCTTACCTGTTCACCTAGCTGGTGCTCCATTCTATCTACACTTCAACGCCATTCAGGCCAACCACCATGTACACAGCTAACCCAACCCAACACCACACAGAGGATTTTTATTTCCCCATGTAAGAGCCACCAAGCCCCACGTCTCTGTTCCCATGGCCATTTGTTGGAAAAGGACACCCATGTGCACTTACCCTTAAGTAGTGAGGCCATGGCTACACTGCCAGTGTATCGTTCGATCTCCCCGGTGTAGCTCCAGCCTTACTCTTACAGAATTCCACCCTAAATTATGTTTTGGTAGATCCCTTGTTTACTATTACTACTGATCTGTGTGCAAATCTGGGTGGATTTATATATGGCTGCAGAGGGAAATAGAGGTACGAGGAGCAGAATTTGCATTGACTACTATATGCTGTACAGAACGGGAGTCACTTTAATGTTTTTTTGTTTTTCAAAGTTTTATGTTTTTTTTTTTTTTTTTTTGAAATTACAATGTCATAACTGTCATGTCAGGTGTGAGTGGATATTTAAATTTGGACTGACACAACGAGCAGCGCTGAATGTGATGGGTTAGCGGGACGGCTTTGTAATCCCTCTTCTCATTCCTTCCCTCTACCCGTAGGGGGCAGTATACCAGAGTGTGTCTATGGTGCCAACCACACTGCTATTGGCTCAGGTGTATTATGTCATAATAAACTGTTCAATGCATTTCTTGTTAGCCTCTTTCTTTTTAAGTCACTTGTTTTGTTCTCAGGGACAAATTACCGTATTTTCTGGCATATAAGACGACTGGGTGTATAAGACGACCCCCCTATTACATGATCTAGTGGTAATACTTATACTTAGGTTACCTTGGAGATATACTCGGCATATAAGACGACCACCCCATTTTTGGGGGATTTTTTTGAGGTTCAAAAGTAGTCTTTTATACGCCAGAAAATACAGTACTTGTCATCATCTTAACTAAAGAGAGGAAGATCTACAATCTGACCATGTTTTATGACTCTGCATGTTCAGATACTAGGAGTCGCCATGAGAGGGCGCTACAGCTGCCCTCTGGATCCCATCATGAGGAAGTGCAGGCTGGATTCCAGAATTCTGCATTCAGCAGTCCATGAACACACATGCTACGTTTTCTTACTCCTCCCTCTGAAGATGCTAGTTGCCTGGCTGTCATGTTGATCCTCTGACTTTAATCCTTGGTTAGCATGGTCATAGGTCAACACGGTCCAATGAGTGCTTGCCATTGCAAGCATTATGATGTATAATCCCAAAAACAGTATCTCTCCTGCACTCAAGTGCTATGCGGGAAGGTGAAGGTTCTGAATGGTCTTTTTAGCACAGATAAGGTGGTCTTTCTGCCCCCTCAGGACCAAGGGTATCCAAAAACCTTAGTCCTTATTGCTATATACAAGATGTAGGGCGTGCAGTCAAGGCAGCTCCCCCTAGTGGTTGTGATACGCAGGGCCGTCTTTAATTTTGATTGGACCCTGGACAAACATTTTCTTGGGCTCTCTTGAATCCACTTATCAACTATTTGCGGGCAGTGTGGGCTCAGGGGGCAGCTGCTTTAGGCCCCACAACAACGACTGGACCCGGGGCATCTGCCCCTTTTGCCCTGTGTTAAAGACGACCCTGGTGATACGACTATGTCAACATAATACTGCTCCTTCCAGAAGGTTGTTAAGCCATTTCCTGCTGGAAGGCCATCTTACTTTTTAGGTAGGTAAGGGGTAAGTTGACCTTTTTACAAAAAAATGAAAAAGTGAATTCCAAATATCCTGGCCACCCCTCTGGACCCCAATGCAAATAGCAGCTACCTCCATAAGCTGCAATACACAGCCCCAGAGTGATTATCCATCAGACAACAACAAGAGAAGGGTGCACCGACCTCCAGAAGACTTCTCTACTTCTGGATAGCGTGATAGCGTCCACAAAGACCTGGTTTGGCTTACACGTTTCGAGGGAGAACCCTCTTCCTCATCATCGTGGCGATTTTGGCTCTGAGGAAGAGGGTTCTCCCTCGAAATGCGTAAGCCAAACCAGGTGTTTGTGGACACCATCACGCTATCCAGCAGTAGAAAAGTGTTCTGGAGGTCTTGTTGTTGTCTGATGGATAATCAATCTGGGGCTGTGTATTGCAGCTTATGGAGGTAGCTGCTATTTGCAGTGGGGTCCAGAGGGGTGGCCAGGATATTTGGAATTCACTTTTTAATTTTTTGTAAAAAAGTCAACTTACTCCTTACCTACCTAAAAAAGTAAGATGGCCTTCCAGCAGTAAATGGCTTAAGAACCTTCTGGAAGGAGCAGTAATATGCTGACATAGTCGTATCACAACCACTAGGGGGAGCTGCCTTGACTGCACGCCCTACATCTTGTATATAGCAATAAGGACTCATGTATGCTGGGCATTTAACCCCTGTCCAGGGCCATCTTACCGATTGGGCACACTGGGCAGTTGCCCCACCTGCCCAGCGACCCAGCCCCAACCAAGCAATAGTCCCGATTCCCGTGTGCATCCCGCCGCCAAACTTAGCAGGTGACAAGCACCTGTCGGCCCTGTGCTGCTGTCAGGCCACTTGGGCCGTGGAGGGAGAGTAACACACAGGACAGTCAAGTCTGACTCCCATCCATGTGTGTGTTCACCAGACCCAGCCACCCAACCTAGAGGCTGCCATTAGCCTGGCACTGCTGTACCAAAAATATTGTCTTTTCAATAATTTGCATTTTTATTCTCGTGGGTGATTGTGTAGGCAGGGCCCCCAGTGCACTGCATTGCCCGGGGCTCTTTAATGCTCTTAAGATGGCACTGCCCCTGTTCATCCAATCCCGTTGTTTTTGTGTGCTTGAGAGACACAGGTGCAGCGTCCAGCCTTGCTACCAGCACCCTGTCAAAATCTGACAGGCCGAAATACACGGTGACTGGACCCTGAAATTAGCGGTACTCCTGTTTAGGGGTACATGTGGTCAGAGATGTGCGTTCCCTGAATGCATATAGCACCTAGTACAGCGTCCAACCATCGCCCAGGTTACCAAACCCTTAAGAGTCAGTACACACTAATCCGACCCGAAGTCGGCCCGACTTCGGGCGACTAATGAAGTCGCCAATGCAGGGCGACTTCAGCGCGGCTTGCAACGACATCTCATAATAGAAGTCAATGCAAGTCGCTCCGACTTTGCAAAAAAATAGTGCAGGAACCTTTTTCTAAGTCGGAGCGACTTGAGTCGCTCTGATTAGAACGGTTCCATTGCACAGCATTGGAAGCTACTTGTCAGGCGACCAAGTCGTCTGACGAGTCGGATTAGTGTGAACCGGCAGTCAGAGGGTAAGAAGCCAGAGGATCACAATAACAACCAGGCAGTTCATGTTCTATCCCTCTCAGGAAAGGTTTCTGCAATCAATTCAAGCAAGTTTGCAAATCTAACTTTTTTTCTTCCCTTTGTCCTGGTGTTCCCTAAAGCTGTACTGGAAAGGCCAACATTGCCACCAGTTAACCTTTCTTGTCTGGTAGCTGATGATGTTGTCTAATAGCAATTTGTACGAGGGGAAGCCAATAAGTTCTTACCCTCACCATGATCTAGATGTGCTATGGATCTGAAATGCTGCATGTTTATAGGTGGATATATTAGTCATTTGCATGCCAATTTTTTGTTTTTGTAGGTCGTGGTGAATTCTAGAGAAATGGGTTCCCAGGTTACTGACACCTTTCCAAAAACAGTAATGAGTGGTATGTGCACAAAGCACCACAAAGATGAGGAGGACTTTTTAAACAGATTAGTGACCATGGATGAAAGCTGGATAGATCTAAGAGATCCTGAGATTAAAGATATAAGTAAAACCTGGAAACATGCTTCCAGGGGCAGACTGGCGACGTTCAGCCCAGGGGGCAAGTACAAACCAGAGGCCCATGGTGCAGCAACTTGCCCCCCCCCACTCTCTCTCTTCCTGTCCCCCATTCCAGGCTGAAGCTCCGCTCCAGGTACTCTCTACTCACCGGCTGAATCTTGGTTCTCAACCTGGCCAGCAGGGGGCAGTTGGGGAGAGCTGCGACAGCTTGGTTGGGGCTGGCCAGGGGAGAAGAGTCTCCAGCGGGTCATTAAACCGGCCTCTGCTCAGACACAGTTTACACCATCCATGCTGGGAGAGAGGGGAGGGGAGGCCTGCGCTCCGTCGTCGTCTTCAACTTGCACTCATTACGTCAGCAGGGGCTTTTTTCTTCTCTTCACCAGGAATCCTTTAGGCATGTCTGTAGCAGAAGCAGTGCAGCCTTTTTACAGGGCATCAGAGGGGCCCAGGGGGCAATTGCCCCCCTGCCCCCTGGCCCAGTCCTCCCCTGCATGCTTCATCACCCACCCCCAAAAAGGCTAAGGTGCAACATTCTTCTAGCAAGGTCATGTTGTCTGCTGGTTTTCCTCCAAATCTGCATACTTCTATGCAGATGGTATTAAAGGTATCTTCCACAGATGTGAGAAGTATGTAACCATAGGACAGTGATGGCGAACCTTGGCACCCCAGATGTTTTGGAACTACATTTCCCATGATGCTCAAATACACTGGAAAGTGCATGAGCCGACCATTCTGTAGATGAGTATTCTCCTGCCCTCCCCCTCCTACAAAGGACAATCAATTGGAAATCAAATCTAGAGGGTTTCTGGGGATTTAGTTCTGCAGAGGATATCTGCCTCTCCCCCCCACCACAGATTTTTTGACTGTACTGGTGTTAGATAAGGGGCTCATGCACACGGGTGTACAAATTTAAGCAGGATCTTGATGGCAGAAGGATGGAAAACCCTGCACAAATAATGGTTTGTAGGGCATCACAGCTCATGCAGACATACACGCGAATATCCACATAGAATCAACTAGATGCATATTCATTATATTAGAACAATTAAAGACTCACATCTGAGCCTGCACCACCACCGCTGCCTACACTTCTGTTTATGTTTACATCTCCCCCGAACAATTCATTCACTAACCAGTTAACGATCGCCCTATAGCAGATTTACTGCTAAACGGCAGCGGTTCTGTGCAGAATCTCATATATATATATATATATATATATATATATATATACACTGCTCACAAAAATTAAAGGAACACTTTGAAAACCCATCAGATCTCATATGGGAAAAATCTCATGCTGGATATCTATACTGGTATGGCCTGGGTAATGTGTTAGGATCTATACTGGTATGGACTGGGTGATGTGTTAGGATCTATACTGGTATGGACTGGGTAATGTCTTAGGATCTATACTGGTATGGACTGGGTAATGTGTTAGGGTCTATATTGGTATGGACTGAGTAATGTGTTAGGATCTATACTGGTATGGACTGGGTAATGTGTTAGGATCTATACTGGTATGGACTGGGTAATGTGTTAGGATCTATACTGGGATGGACTGGGTAATGTTAGGATCTATACTGGTATGGACTGGGTAATGTCTTAGGATCTATACTGGTATGGACTGGGTAATGTGTTAGGGTTTATATTGGTATGGACTGAGTAATGTGTTAGGATCCACACTGGTATGGGCTGGGTGATGTGTTAGGATCAACACTGGTATGGACTGGGTAATGTGTTAGGAAGGAAAGAATGCCACATCGTTTGATGGAAATGAAAATTATCACCCTACAGCGGGGCTGAATTCACAGGCACCCCGAACACCAACGTGAAAAAATGATGCAGCAGGTTAGTGCATTTTGCTGAAATTTCTTTGCAGCAGCTCAGAATGGTACTCGGTAGTTTGTATGGCCCCCGCATGTTTGTATGCATGACTGACAACATTGGGGCATGCTCCTAATGAGACAGATGTTTGCTGGGGTATTTCCTCCCAGATTTGGACCAGGGCATCACTGAGCTCCTGAACAGACTGAGGTGCAACCTGGCGGCATTGGATGGACCGAAACATAATGTCCCAGAGGTGTTCTATTATATTTAGGTCAGGCGAGCGTGGGGGCCATTCAATGATATCAATTCCTTCATTCTCCAGGAACTGGCTGCATACTCTCACCACATGAGGCCGGGCATTGTCATGCATTGGGAGTAACGCTGGACCCACTGCACCAGCGTAGGGTCTGAAATTAGGTCCAAGGATTTGATTTGGATACCTAATGGCAGCCAGGGCGCCATTGTCTAGCCTGTAGAGGTCTGTGCGTCCCTCCATGGATTTGCCTCCCCAGACCATCACTGACCCACCACCAAGCCGGTCATGGTGAACGATGTTACAGGCAGCATAACGTTCTCCATGGCTTCTCCAGACCCCTTCACGTCTGTCACATGAGCTCAGGGTGAACCTGCTCTCATCTGTGAAAAGCACAGGGTGCCAGTGGAGGACCTTCCAATTCTGGGGTTCAATGGTAAATGCCAATCGAGCTCCACAGTGCCAGGCAGTGAGCACAGGGCCCACTAAAGGACATCGGGCCCTCAGGCCACCCTCATGGTCTGTTTCTGATTGTTTGGTCAGAGACATTCACACCAGTGTCCTGCTGGAGGTAATTTTGCAGGTGTTGCCATTTTTTACTTAAGAGATAGGATAACCGGATTATAGCAGATCTTTGATGGAGGACAGACTCACACAGGCACCATGCTTTAGTTTTCTCAGGAACACACACTGCAGTCTCTGCTGCCTCTTTTTTCTCTTTTTTTTTTTTTTTTTTAGTGAGTGCAACTTTATTTAAACACTTCCTGGTTAACAAACAGACAACATATTCATATGACTGTAGATCAATGGATAAGCTGTATAAGGGCATATAAACAAAATGTCATATATCTTAACACCCCCACTTGCTCTTATACTGCTTATGAAAAATAGTTTAGTACAGTTACATCATTTTACTCTCTATACTCCAAAAATATAACTCACAAATCTATCAAGCTTAAACTTTGTTATTGGTTTAGTCATAACATCAGCTACCATTTTATCCGTAGAACAATACTCAAGATCTATCTTGCCTTCACTCAGAATAGACCTAAGGAAATGGAATTTAATGTCAATATGTTTGCATCTTTGATGGTAAACTGGGTTCTTTGCGAGAGCTATCGCACTCTGATTGTCTTCAAAAATCTTCACTGGCTCAAACTGACATTCACTGTCCAATTCTCTCAGCAGTTGTGCAAGATATAGACTCTCCTGTGTGGTTGCAGCTAATGCTATATATTCAGCTTCACATGAAGATAGTGCAATTGTTGGTTGTTTCTTTGATTTCCAAGAAATCAGAGGTCCATTTTCAGTCAGGCTAAAACAATATCCTGTTGTGCTTCTCCTATCAATCTGGTCTGAGGCCCAACTGGCATCACTATACGCCTCTAGTTTTAACTTCTCTTTACATTTTCTGTAGCATAGTTCAAAATTGACAGTTCCTTTCAAATATCTCAGTACGTGTTTGGCCGTGATCATGTGTTGTACACTTGGTTGTGAAAAGTGTTGTGACAGTTTGCTTATAGTCCAACTCAAATCCGGTCTTGTACACGTAGCCACATAAATCAAACTGCCTACTATCTCCCGATAGCTTTTTACATCTGCAAGTTCACTTTTGTCGTCGAAATCTAATTTTTGTTCACAAGGAGTAGATCTCGGTTTACAATCTGACATACCAAATCTTTCTATCATTTTCAAAATGTATCTCTTCTGATTCATCTTCACCGTTTCACTAGTCTGTCTAAAATCAATGCCCAAAAAATAGTTCAGTTTTCCAAGATCCTTCATTTTGAATTTTGTCGCAAGTGTTGACTTCACATCATTGAGTAGTTTTTCATTGCTTGCAGCAATGATGAGATCATCCACCCATATTAGTAATATTGCTTGTTCATCTCTGTTCTGTTTGACATAAACACAATGGTCTACAGAATTTTGTATGAATGCATTTGAACATAGATAATCATGTAGCATCTTGTTCCAGTTTCTTCCCGATTGCTTAAGACCATACAGTGACTTTTTTAGTTTGAGAACTAGCTTTTTATTTGTGTCATCTTTGATCTCAAAACCTTCTGGTTGGTCTATATATATATCACAATCAATTGGGGCATGCAAGTAAGCTGTCTTCACATCCATTTGATGCAAGATTAAATCATATTGTGCTGCCATTTGCATCAAAATGCGTAATGAAGTAAAATTCGCAGTTGGAGAAAAAGTTTCCATGTAGTCGGTTCCCTTTACTTGATTATAGCCTTTTGCCACAAATCTGGCTTTGTACGTTTCAGTTCCATCTGCATTGCTTTTTATTGCATACACCCATCTACCCCCCACTGAATGTTTGCCTTCTGGTAATGTGGTCAATTTGAAGGTATCATTCTCCTTTAGTGACTCCATCTCATCTTTCATTGCATTTAACCAACTTTGTGACTGGGGTGTTTCCATAGCTTCTCTGAAGGTCTGAGGTACATCATGTACTCTATAGCAGTAATCTATGTTCATTAGTACCTGATCATCACCAACAGATTCTAGTACATAGTCATTTAAATACTGAGGAG
The DNA here is from genome assembly GCF_965119305.1 of Pelophylax lessonae. Classification (NCBI taxonomy): domain Eukaryota; kingdom Metazoa; phylum Chordata; class Amphibia; order Anura; family Ranidae; genus Pelophylax; species Pelophylax lessonae. The sequence continues at coordinate 545,985,732 of NC_138772.1, forward strand.
TTTTTCTATTTCTTGTAGGGTATCTTGTACCATGGTTTTCATCTTTGTCCTCTACAATCTTCTCTAAAGAATCTGTGGTCTCATTAGTCATTGGACCTGATACAGGAATTACACTCCTTTCCTCATAGAAATCATCATTATTGTCCAACAGCTCAGTCTGAGTTTGTTTCTCGATTACATCCTTTTCAATGAATTTTACTAGTCTGTGCTTGAAGACTTTGCCAGTTTCAGGGTAATACACTAGGTAAGAAGGACTATTTTTGTCATATCCTACAAAAATTCCTTTTGTGCATTTTGGATCCAGCTTTTTCTTATCGTGTTTGTATGCAAAACATTCTGACCCAAAAATCTTCATTTTTGATAAGTCTGGTTTCTTCCCTGTCAGTATGTTGTATGGCGTTTGCTTCAAACGATTGTTAAAACATCTATTTCGAATCATAGCTGCTGTCATCACTGCATATGTCCATAACTCTTTTGGTACTTTGCTCTCTATTAGCATACATCTTGCCATCTCTATCAGTGTTCTCCAGTTTCTTTCAGCTGTTCCATTTTGATGTGGTGAATAAGGTGCTGAAGTCTCATGTCTTATGCTCTTCTTTATGAGTAGTGACTGGAAGTCATTCGATGTGAATTCGGTACCATTGTCTGACCTCATTCTCTTGATGATCCCATAGGGGGCAGTATCAGCGATAAACTTCTCTGTGGCTAGAACTGTGTCACTCTTGTTTTTCAGAAAGTATACAAACACTGCACCAGAATAATCATCAGTGAATCCTATGACGTATTTGAATCCGTCCTTTGCAACTGGCTCTATAGGACCTGTTAAATCTGTGTGTACTAGTTCAAGTGGGTATTTTGCACGGGTGTCAGGCTCCCTGTTTCTACTCTGAGCAAATTTCCCTTGGATACAAATCTCACAATTCAGGTTGGACTTATCAACCTTACCTTGGATCTTCATTCCATCTACTAGATTCTGTAGTTTCAAGATATCATCGTAATTACAATGACCTAGGATTTCATGCCATGTCTGAATATCATAACAACCGTAACAACTGTCATCGCATTCCTTATAGGTGTTCAAATAGTAAAGCCTGTTGTATTTCTTTATAACAAATTTTGTACCATTCTTATGGATCAGAATACTGTCATCTTGTCTGAATTCAACAGACGCCCCATTTCTTGTTGCTGCTTCAACAGAGAAAATGTCTTGTGGATATGTGGGGATAAACAATGCGTTTTGTAGCAATGTCCTCCTTTGTCTTCCCTTACTGTCCATTAGGTATACCTCAGCGTCGCCTCTCTTGAGTGCTACACCGGAAGTTCTTTTCCCATCTGCCAACTCCATGTAATGTTTCTCTGGCTTAAACGAGGTGTCAAATCTTTTAAATTTCTTGATGTCTGTGATAATATGCGATGTTGCTCCTGTATCTACCATCAGGCTTTTTGTTTTGGGATTGTTTAACTGGTCTTCGCTTATTTTAAAAGCAAATGTTTGTTCTGTATCATCCACTACCTGCTTTACATTGTCTCGTGCCTTTCGTCTGCACAATGTCTCACTGTGAGTGGAGCTCTTGCAATAATTACACCAATTTGTCTTCCTCTTATTCATTCTGTATGGACATGCATTAGCTTTGTGACCTTTCTGATGACAACTGTAGCAGACAATGATGTCTTTCTCCCTTGTTGGTACAACAGGGGTGCTGATTTTCATTACATTATCAGTGCTTGTGCTGCTGTGATATTTTTCAGTGTCCTCAAAAATCCTTAACTGAGTTTTAAAGTCAGTAAAAGTCATATCTTCTTTACCTTGTGTTATGTGGATTGCAAATGGTTTGAATGATTCAGGCAGGCCTTTAAGAATCATAGCCACTAATAGTCCATCACTGAGGGTCTCTCCTGCATTTCTAAGTGCTGTAATCGCTGTTTCTGTGCGTATGATATAGTCTGTGACACTTTCACATTCAGACTTCTGAAGAGATGTTAGTTCTGTGTATAAATTTATGATACGTGGCTTACCTTGGCCAGCATAATGATCTCTCAGGATTTTCAGCGCTTTTCTTCCATTATCAGTTGCTTCTCTCATTATAAGAGATAGACTTTTATCATCCAGGAATTGTATTAACTCAGCATAAGCTTCCTCATTCTTATTCCTGTCTTGCACAGGGTCTGTTTCGTCTGATGGTTCCTGAAGGATTGTTTCTTTAAGATTCATCAAGCGCAGATGGCCTAGGAATTTTGTCTCCCACAGCTCATAATTTTTCTCATCTCCATCGAAAAGCAGCCTGTTCCATCGGCTTGTTCCCTCTCTCCTGGGCCCATAACCTGTTGCCATTTTTTACTTAAGAGATAGGATAACCGGATTATAGCAGATCTTTGATGGAGGACAGACTCACACAGGCACCATGCTTTAGTTTTCTCAGGAACACACACTGCAGTCTCTGCTGCCTCTTTTTTCTGTCTTTTTTTTTTTTTTAGTGAGTGCAACTTTATTTAAACACTTCCTGGTTAACAAACAGACAACATATTCATATGACTGTAGATCAATGGATAAGCTGTATAAGGGCATATAAACAAAATGTCATATATCTTAACAGCAGGGCTCTGGCAGTGCTCATCCTGTTCCTCCTTACACAAAGGAGCAGATACCGGTCCTGTTGATGGGTTAAGGATCTTCTACGGCCCTGTCCATCTCTCCTAGAGTAACTGCCGGTCTCCTGGAATCTCCTCCATGCTCTTGAGACTGTGCTGGGAGACACAGCAAACCTTCTGGCAATGGTACGTATTGATGGGCTATCCTGGAGGAGTTGGACTGCCTGTGCAACCTCTATAGCAGTGTTTCTCAATCGGGGTTCCACGGAGGAAGCAGCTGGCATACTGTTGGCTGTAGCACGCTGTTCCCCGCCGACCCCTCCTCCCCTCTTGTCCATTCCGAGTGGTTGTATGGGACGTCGTCTGAGATGGAAAAAATAGGAGGGGCTGACTGGGAACAGCGCGCCACTGAAGGGGATATGAAAGATGGAGGAGTTTCTGAAGCCAGAATTAAGCCTCTACTGTAGTGTGCCACGCTGTGTCCCCCACAATGTTCCCAACAGTCTGTCCCATGTAATGTGCCCTGTCCCATGCATTGTGCTCTGTCCCATGCATTGTGCTCTATCCCACGTAATGTGCTCTATCCCACGTAATGTGCTCTATCCCACGTAATGTGCTCTATCCCACGTAATGTGCTCTATCCAATGCATTTTGCTCTGTCCTATGCAATGTGCCCTGTTCCATGTAATGTACTCTGTCCCATGCATTGTGCTCTGTCCCATGCATTGTGCTCTGTCCCATGCAATTTGCCCTGTCCCATGCATTGTGCTCTGTCCCATGCATTGTGCTCTGCCCCATGCATTGTACTCTGTCCCATGCAATGTGCTCTGTCCCATGCAATGTGCTCTGTCCCATGCAATGTGCCCTGTCCCATGCAATGTGCCCTGTCCCATGCATTGTGCCCTGTCCCATGCATTGTGCTCTGTCCCATGCAATGTGCCCTGTCCCATGCAAGGTGCGCTGTCCCATGTAATGTACTCTGTCCCATGTAATGTGCCCTGTCCCATGTAATGTGCCCTGTCCCATGCAATGTGCTCTGTCCCATGCATTGTGCTCTGTCCCATGCATTGTGCTCTGTCCCATGCAATGTGCTCTGTCCCATGCAATGTGCTCTGTCCCATGCAATGTGCTCTGCCCCATGCATTGTGCTCTGCCCCATGCATTGTGCTCTGCCCCATGCAATGTGCCCTGCCCCATGCAATGTGCCCTGTTCCATGTAATATACTCTGTCCCATGCAATGTTCCCTGTTCCATGTAATGTGCTCTCTCCCATGCATTGTACTCTGTCCCATGTAATTTGCCCTGTCCCATGCAATGTGCCCTGTTACATGTACTGTACTCTGCCCCATGCATTGTGCTCTGTCCCATGTAATGTACTCTGTCCCATGCAATGTACTCTGTCCCATGCATTGTGCTCTGTCCCATGCAATGTGCTCTGTCCCATGCAATGTGCTCTGTCCCATGCAATGTGCTCTGTCCCATGCAATGTGCCCTGTCCCATGCAATGTGCCCTGTCCCATGCATTGTGCTCTGTCCCATGCATTGTGCTCTGTCCCATGCATTGTGCTCTGTCCCATGCATTGTGCTCTGTCCCATGCATTGTGCTCTGTCCCATGCATTGTGCTCTGTCCCATGCAATGTGCCCTGTCCCATGTAATGTACTCTGTCCCATGTAATGTGCCCTGTCCCATGCATTGTGCTCTGTCCCATGCATTGTGCTCTGTCCCATGCATTGTGCTCTGTCCCATGCATTGTGCTCTGTCCCATGCAATGTGCTCTGTCCCATGCAATGTGCTCTGCCCCATGCATTGTGCTCTGCCCCATGCATTGTGCTCTGCCCCATGCAATGTGCTCTGCCCCATGCAATGTGCCCTGTTCCATGTAATATACTCTGTCCCATGCAATGTTCCCTGTTCCATGTAATGTGCTCTCTCCCATGCATTGTACTCTGTCCCATGTAATTTGCCCTGTCCCATGCAATGTGCCCTGTTACATGTACTGTACTCTGCCCCATGCATTGTGCTCTGTCCCATGTAATGTACTCTGTCCTATGCAATGTACTCTGTCCTATGCATTGTGTTCTGTCCTATGCAAGGTGCACTGTCCCATTTACTGTACTCTGTCCCATGCATTGTACTCATCATGCAATGTGCCCTGTCCCATGCAATGTGCCCTGTCCCATGCAATGTGCCCTGTCCCATGCAATGTGCCCTGTCCCATGCAATGTGCCCTGTCCCATGCAATGTTCCCTGCTTCCACGCAATGTGCCCTGCTTCCACGCAATGTGCCCTGCTTCCACGCAATGTGCCCTGCTTCCACGTAATGTGCCCTGCCCCCACGTAATGTGCCCTGCCCCCACGTAATGTGCCCTGCCCCCACGTAATGTGCCCTGCCCTCATGTAATGTGCCCTGCCCCCACGTAATGTGCCTTGCTCCCACGTAATGTGCCCTGCTCCCACGTAATGTGCCCTGCTCCCACGTAATGTGCCCTGCTCCCACGTAATGTGCCCTGCTCCCACGTAATGTGTCTTGCTTCCATGTAATGTGCCCCCCTGAGTCCCTGTACTCTGCCCTGCTGCCCCCCCCCCCCCAACACTGTTTATCTCAAGTTGGACCCAGAATAGAGCATCTCTGCAGAAAAAGAAAGCACAAGCTTCACATTAAATAGGTATGTTTTAATCTTTTATTTAATGCTATTTCTAAAAATATTTTTTGTTATCAACAGTTCGCTGATCATACCAACGTTCTGTGAGCTGTGAACATTATTTTAGGGACTCCTTGAGATCACAAACTTTTTGCCAGGGTTTCCTCGAAGGTAAACAGGTTAAGAAACACTGCTCTATAGGGTTCAGGTATGGCCTCATGCTACCAGTAGTGACACTGACCCTAGCCAAATGCAAAACTGGTGAAAAACAGTCAGAAAAGATGAGTAGGGAAAAAAATGTCAGTGGCCTCCACTTGTAAAAGCATTCCTACTTTGGAGGTCGTCTCACTGTTGCCCATCTAGTGCACCTGTTCATTTCATTAACAGCCTAAAACATTAACATTTCATTAACATAAGCAGCTGAAACTGATTAACAACCCCCTCTGCTACTTAACTGACCAGAATAATATCCCAGGAGTTTGATTGACTTGTTGCTATACTCGGATTAAAAAAATTTTCCTTTAATTTTTTTGAGCAGTGTATTTGTGGTTCTGCTCTTCCGGGTAGGGGATGTGGGTGTGCGCTGCCTCTGCTGTGATCAGTCACAGAAGAAGCCGATCAGCCGTTGCCAGCAAATGGATGTCTGCCGAGACCCGCTGATTGGCAAGGAGAGAGACAGGACACAGCTTTGTCTATGGAAACAATGCAGAGTTCCGTCCTGACAGCAGTGATGTGATGGATTCCCCCCCCCCCCCGCAAAACACATCTCTTATTGAAAGCACCACACATTTAACCATTTGATTGCCCTAGAGATTTAACCCCTTCCCTGCTAGTGTCATTAGAACAGTAACTGTGCATATTTTTAGCACTGATCACTGTATTAGTGTCACTGGTTCCCGCAGCATATGTCAGATCAGTGTTGGCTGGTGCTCCATGGGCTGGGGGTGGGGGCTATCAGACAGACCACTCCATACCCCCCCAGACCACACCAGCTCCAGCGCCCGCACTGTCCACCCGGTCGCCAACTCACTCACCCTGGGCAGGTGGCGGCGGCTTCCCCCTCAAGTCTCCTCCCTCTTCCTCCTCTGCTCCTTGGCCAATAGCATGGCTTCTCCTTTCGGCCAATCGGGAAACGGGTCTCAGGACCCACTTCCTGATTGGCCAGGAGGAGAATCAGTGTGGCAATCGCGATTATTCATACGCTATTGTGACACAACTGGGTGGGCTTTTTTGAAGCCTATTAGAGTCTCTAGCTCTAATCACGTGCTGGATACAGCATTGCATGACCACACAATTGTCAGTTAAGTTAACACAGCGCCACATAGCAAAAAGTGGCTTGGTCATGAAGGGGGGTAAATCTTCCAGCGGTCAAGTGTCTAGGCAGAGGTGACCATGCTTTGTTTGTTTACATCTCGTCCGGTCCTGATTGAGGTATTCACTAGGCCAGGGGCTTCATATTAAATTTCATCGCGGGCCGCATGGGCATTGTGGTTGCCCTCAAGGGGCCTGCTAGATCCGTAAAATTAAATGTCCAGAGCACCCCATTTACCCTTACATGAGTTGTCAAGAGCCCCCCCCCCACCATGAGAAGTCAAGAGACACCCACCCTTCCTTACATCACAATGTACCCCCCCCCTTACCTTGTGCTGCTGCCAGGAATAAGATGCGGGTGAATCTGGGAAGAAGTGCAGGGTCTGGAGGAGAACCAGAGGAGGGCTGGAGTCAGCTTCCAGAGTCTTCTGAATGCTGAGACCAGGGGAGACAGAGGCAAGGTGGTGTTGTGGCTGCACAGAGAGGTGCAGGATCTGTAGTTGGAGTTCTGCCTTCCTCTCTGCTGTGGACTGCTGAGAAGGGGTGGGCAAAGACAAGCCTTTCTGCAGCTGCACAGAAGAGTGCAGGATCTGGCAAAGGAGTTCTGTCCTCTCTGCTGCCAACTACTGAGACAAGGTGGGGGCAGAGACAAGGGGGGTGCCGCAGCTGCAGGAGAGGTGCGGGGGCGACATGAGATGGCCAGGGGGGCCGCATTCAGCCTGTGGGCCTTGTGTTTGACACCTGTGCACTAGGTAGTGCAAAATGGCCTCAGCCTTCATTCATCCTGAATGACTGAGGGCCATGGCAATTCTGCGTTTGCACAGCTGCTGCCTAGGCTTTGTTTATGTCGAGGGGTGACAGCAGCACAGAATGACTTCAGTCTTCATTTATTCTGAAGGCTGCCACTGCCTACTGAGTAGCTCATTTGTGGGGAGGTGTAAACAGTGCTGGGACAAGATCATCCAGTGCCCAGGGAAAAAATACCAAATTGCGTCCCCCTCCCTTCATTATGCACGGGCTTACAAGGAGGAGGGGGGAGAGAGAGCACAGCCTGCTCCTCCTCCCGACTCTCTCCTCCTCTCCTTGCCACTTCCAGCCCTGAGCTGACAGGAGTAGTAATGCTGCTGTCACTACCTTATAGTGGAAGAAACTTGTGGCACCCCATCCCTACAATACATGCTGTGCCCAGGGCAGCCGGTCCTTCTGCCCACCTCTTGTCCTGGCCCTGGGTGTACACATAAACAAAGTGTACAAGAAAAAAAAAACAGTGTAGCACACTGGATAAGTACAAATAAATGCTCATGAAACATCCAAGCAATCAGGTGTCCAAAGCGAAGATCTTAAATGTGATAATTATCACTTCAAGGTGCAGTAGTATATGTGACAATAGTCACTTCAAGGTGCAGTAATGTATATCATTCGTGAGTCACCGCATCACCAGATAAGTTGGACACTCACCAGATGGTATGGCTACCATTACAGTAGCTGGAATGCCTTAAACGTACATGACCTGGATATTGGATGGAAGAGAGACCTCCACTGAATCACCACACCAGTATCCAACTGGGAAATGAAGCAGCTCAGCCAGAGCCAGAAGGTACAATCCTAGTGTAGTCGGTTTATTAAAAACAACCACAAAACCAATACAAAAAAAAGCAAGTCACATAACACTCACCTGAATTGCTGCTGGTGACCCGGAATCGGGTTGAGCAGTCAATTACCCCTGTGACCATTTCCATTGGAATGAAATGCGTCAGCGTGAATATTAGGCACCGATGTCTCCGCTGCTGTGTGATTCCGGGTCGCTAGCAGCATTTCCTGTGAGTGTTATGTGACTTGCTTTTTTTTGTATTGGTTTTGAGGTTGTTTTTAATAAACGTACTACACTATGATTGTACCTTCTGGCTCTGGCTGAGCTGCTTCATTTCCCAGTTGGATACTTGTGTGGTGATTGAGCGGAGGTCTCTCTTCCATCCGATATCCAGGTCATGTACGTTTAAGCTGCTGCTGTAAACCAGGACCGATAACACGCAATGCCACTGTGAGCCTGGACCCATAGCATCCAATGCCACTGTGAGCCTGGACCCATAACACCCAATGCCGCTGTGAGCCTGGACCCATAACACCCAATGCCGCTGTGAGCCTGGACCCATAACACGCAATGCTGCTGTGTTTAGATCCATATAAAACCTCACCCGGGGATGAGGAGCAAAATAAATATTTTTAACGCAAAGTTGCATCAGTTTCTCCTCCTGGATCTGTATTTGCTTTGCTCTCCAAAACATCTCCCAGGAATGCTCAGTCTGCGACACTGAAATATGAGAAAATTAAAAACGTTATGTGTAGCACCCTCCTAGATAGGTGCTATAGAGTGAGTATAGTTTTTGGCTCTGTCTGCCTATCAGAGGAGCAGCAGGTAAATTCTATATTGCACTCTGCTTAACAGGGAGCGGGATCTTTGCATTAGGTCTGCTCAGTGTGTGATTCATGTGGTCTGAGGGAGAGTCCCCACTGGTCCAATGGGGAGGCACATGTGGAGGAAACCTGACCAATGGACACACAGGCTTTGATACAGACCCAGTGATTGGCACAAGACTGCTGTCTCTGTGCATTGTGGGGTGTGGTATAAAAGCCAGGAGCACATGTGCACGAGGTATTTGGCTGGTGAGCAGAGTCCTGAAAGGAGGGTGGTGGATGCTTCCTCTTCTGCAGTGGTTGGTGTATGGTCACAGGCAGTCAGCCTGGTGAGCTAGAAGTGTGAAACTGAACCCAGAGGTCCAGGAGAACTGACTGTAGGAGTTGGGGCATGGAGAACCTGGAAATCAGTATTGTGAGTACAGAGGATCGTGCCTAAGAGCCTGACCAGGAAGGGGGTCACTCCGGAGTAGAGTAGTCAGAGGACGGGTGTCAGCTGGAGGATAGAAAGGGGGTACTAGGTGTGTGCCCTGAAGATAAGTACTAAAAGGAACATTACTTCAGATTCATCTTGTGGCAGGATGAAGTAGTGGCCTGGCCGCATTCTTAGATAGAAGTCCTCAGCATTGTGAATAGTTCAAATGTTGGAGTATCCCACTCATCCCTTCTTCCATCCCCCATATCAAATAAAACAACAGAAACAAAAACCCCTAGACTGTTCATTGACTGAGCCAAGAAAGTAAAGTGTTAAGATGTCTGCATGCAGTTGCTACAGGTAACCCAGGGGAATCCAAAAGTGTAAAAAACCAGCAGCTCCTAAGGGGGCAGTGCTACATATGTATTCACGATTCTGTCTGTAAAATGTTCTCTTTATAAACCTAAATCGTATTTATAGTTTAAATCTGATGGCAGACACTTGTCCTCTAAGAGGTGTAAAGTTTGGGAGTTATATTTAGCTCAAGTGTAACGCCTGCTTGCGAGTAGAGTCCAAACCAAATATTTCCATTTCAGGGCTTGTTGGCCCACTTTATTTAAAGGAAAGTTCAAACAAAGTTTCGGAAAACATAATCTATGGAAGTCCCATGCAAGGGGTCTTCAATCCTAACACAAAGATTAAATATAAAGCCTCCTGGCTCACTTTGATCGGCTGCCATCAGGGGGGGACCACCCATACACATGTATGGGGCCCGGGAGCGCAGAGGGACCCGGACCGGGCCCCAACCACGGGATGCAGACAAAGGAACCCAGTGCTGCAAGGCAGTGCTAACCACTATGCTGCTGTAATGGTGTCCTTCTGAGTTTATCGTACCCCCTAAAAAAGGATAAATACTGTGCTTTCGTGTATGGTGTGCAGGGGACAAATCAGCTGTTTATGTCTGTGCTCTGCCTTCTGTGGAATGATACAGCATCCTCTTTGTAATGGTGGTGGTGTGGAGGTGGGGGGATTTCTACAGGACTTACTTGGGGTGCTACAACAACGCACAGGAATGAGGATTATTACACTACACCGCTCATTCACGGATCATTTTAAGATTTGTAAAACAGAGATTTTAAATTGATAGTGAATTTAAAAAGCATAAAACAGTTTAATATGTATACAAAAAAACAACCTAGAAATAAAAATGTACCCCAAACCATTAAAGTTTTCTTTTATTTTTTATAACAGTGCAGCATCTCAAACCTCCACTAGATGTCACCCTATTACAATTTACAGTATATTATATGTGATTTGTATTTTCATGGAGTTCTGCTGGTTTTTGGAAATCTGTCGCTACTTCTGGACCAGGCCATTTATTGCGATTCGGCATTGCGTTATTGTAACTGACAATTGCACGGTCGTGTGACGCTGTACCCAAATAATATTGATGTCTGTTTTTTCTCACAAATAGAGCTTTCTTTTGATGGTATTTGACCACCTCTGTGATTTTTATTTTTTGCGCTATAAACAAAAAAAAAAAGAGCGATAATTCTAAAAAACAAAACAAAAAAAAAAAAACATTCCCAACAAAAAATTCTGCTAAATATTTTTGGTAAAACAAAAACCCAATAAGCTAGCAAAAAATTTGCATAAAATTACTAAATGTCCGGTGATCAATAAATAATTATAAATAAATAAAACTATAAAGTGTGCAGTGCATCAATATTAAATAAACCTTTTAAATATCTAAAACAGGATCCTTGTGCATATATCTAAAAATTACACATGTGGTAGGTCATAAATAAAATCAACATCAATTTAGATATTAAATATATTCAACAAAAGTGCTCTGTGCTCCAAACTGTATATAGATGAGTGATAGTCTCTCAATATCCAGTGCTAACTTAAAGTGCTTAGTTGTCCAAATTAAACTTCATCAAAAAATGGGGTGAAATTCTTCTACATCCAAGTGATGGACCTCCACCATACACTGTGAAAAACAAAGCAGGGTGATTTTCTGCTCCTAATCACCCCTCTGGGTGTGCTAGCCGCTCACCTTCAATTAGATAATATTGTTTATTATTATTGTCCTTGGATCCTCCTCTCCTTCCTCTTTTACTCTATATCCTCTCAAAGTGGTACTTGGTTTCAGTCTCTGGATCAGGGTATCCCTCCTCACACCTTTTGTTGAATATATTTAATATCTAAATTGATGTTGATTTTTTTTATGACCTATCACATGTGTAATTTTTAGATATATGCACAAGGATCATGTTTTAGATATTTAATAGGTTTATTTAATATTGATACACTGCACACTTTATAGTTTTATTTATTTATAATTATTTATTGATCACCGGACATTTAGTAATTTTATGCTAATTTTTTGCTAACTTATCAGCATCCCCCTGTAGCGCAATACCCCTCCCCCATTTATTTATATCTGATACTGTATGGTCTACAGAACCGGTATTTGCAGCAATAAGGGGCACCATAGAGACCAGTGTTGGGGTAGTTACTCAAAAAATGTAACTAGTTACTTCTGTAAATTGTAATGATATTACTTTACTAGTTACTACATTTGAAAAGTAACTTCACTACTTATTACTTTTTCCTCTTTCATAATTGACCGTGTAGAAGAAGATACATGACACTCTTTCTGCATAGAGTTTATTGTATAAACACAGGCTTTGGGAAACATGAGAACAAAACCTGAAAAAACAGAATAAAACATAAAGTGCAACAAAAAGTCATAAACTTCATCCCTCTCTATTCTTCCAAATAACGATTGTATCGCACGGCTTGGGTAACGCAGGAAAGCGCGTTCCTATAGCCTAGTAAAGTAGTGTAGTTACCTCCTATAGCCTAGTAAAGTAGTGTAGTTACCTCCTATAGCCTAGTAAAGTAGTGTAGTTACTTCCTATAGCCTAGTAAAGTAGTGTAGTTACCTCCTATAGCCTAGTAAAGTAGTGTAGTTACCTCCTATAGCCTAGTAAAGTAGTGTAGTTACCTCCTATAGTCTAGTAAAGTAGTGTAGTTACTTCCTATAGCCTAGTAAAGTAGTGTAGTTACCTCCTATAGCCTAGTAAAGTAGTGTAGTTACTTCTTATAGCCTAGTAAAGTAGTGTAGTTACTTCCTATAGCCTAGTAAAGTAGTGTAGTTACCTCCTATAGCCTAGTAAAGTAGTGTAGTTACCTCCTATAGCCTAGTAAAGTAGTGTAGTTACTTCCTATAGCCTAGTAAAGTAGTGTAGTTACCTCCTATAGTCTAGTAAAGTAGTGTAGTTACCTCCTATAGCCTAGTAAAGTAGTGTAGTTACTTCTTATAGCCTAGTAAAGTAGTGTAGTTACCTCCTATAGCCTAGTAAAGTAGTGTAGTTACCTCCTATAGTCTAGTAAAGTAGTGTAGTTACCTCCTATAGCCTAGTAAAGTAGTGTAGTTACTTCTTATAGCCTAGTAAAGTAGTGTAGTTACTTCCTATAGCCTAGTAAAGTAGTGTAGTTACCAATATTAGTATTGTAACTAGTTACATTACTTAGTTACCAAAAAAAGTAATGTAGTTACTGTAATTAGTTACTTTGTAACTAGTTACCCCCAACACTGATAGAGACATATATTCATACCCTCTAGACAGCGCAAGACTCATACCAATACCTCTAAAAACCCAATAAGCGTATTTTGATTGGTTTGCGCAAACGTTATAGCGTCTACAAACTAGGGGAAAGATTTATGTCATTTTTATTTATTTATAAATTTTTTTTAATAGTAATGGCGGCGATCTGCGATTTTTAGCGGGACTGCGACATTGCGGTGGACAGATCGGACCCCGAACTGACACTTTTTGACACTTTTGGGGGGGCCAGTGACATCACTACAGTAATCAGTGCTAAAAATATGCACTGTTACTGTAATAATGACACTGGCAGGGAAGGGGTTAACACCATTGGCGATGGGCTTGTGGAATGAACACAGAGATTCATGTTCCTAAATAGGAGGATCACAGGCGCTCTGTGTTGCTGACAGAACAACGGTCTGCTGTGTTTACAACAGCAGACCGCCATTCTGTCTCCATTTGGAGCGATCGCGGGTGCCCGGTGGCAATCGCGGCCGCCGGCCAATCAGATCAGCTTCACCTCTGGCAAATGAGCACTCCTGCAAAGCAACGTACGGGTATGTCGTTTCGTGGGAACCTGCCGACCTGCCGCAGAATATGTACGGCGGTTGGTCAGAAAGTGGTTAAAGTGTTGTAGAGCATATGTGAGTAAGTGAAGAAACTGTGTGACATTGTTGCTGCATTTGTGAAGCATCGAGCAGTGGAAAATTGATGGATAGCTGAGCTGGCCATATACTGGTAGAATTTTGTTAAAAAAAAAAGTTGTGCGCTGGAGCCGCTGCTATCCCGGTGGTTGTCACTGTCCACATCATAACGGGAAGTCTGAAATCCTCAGCTCTCCGGCACTCCATGCCTTCTCTTTTCTCGGAGTCACGGCACCTCAGCCTGTCGGTCGGCGCATGCGCGGTAGGTATTCCACTGTAAGGCGCTGGCGATTCCTGTACATGTTCAGCTGCCTCGCCAAGGCGTCCATCAAGAGGGGAGACTCAGGGACCCCGTGGGAACCCCACAGTTAATGCGTTTTGTTAGCTACAAGCCTAGGTGGACTAAATCAGAACCCTTGTATTTTTTTTTGTGCCACCTGTCTCCCATTAGGGAGATAAACCTTCACTTCCTGTCCAATAGCCAGGGCTTTTTTTCAGCGGGAACGCGGGGGAACGCAGTTCCAGCACTAAATGTATGTAACGGCAAGGGGTACTGGGGTGTGCTACAGGATCTATTGATGGGATCTATTGTCATTGGAGGGGATCTATTTTTGCCTGAGGGGGAGGTCTGTTGTTGCTGTGGGGAATCTATTGTTGCTGGAGGTGGCTTTTCTGTTGCTGGGTGCCAGTTGTTGCTGGGAGGGATCTGGAGAGTCTATTGATGCTGGCTGCGGGTGGGATCTGTTTTTTCTGCCGGGGGTCTATTTTCGCTGGGGGGGGGGGTATTTTGTTGCAGGTAGTCCATTGTTGCCGGTGGAATCCATTGTTCCTGGCTGCAGGGGATCTATTTAACTGCTTTTCTTAGTATCGTTAACAAATGTTATACCACAAATGTTACTTGGTTCTATATTCTCTGAAAGGGGCAGTACTGGGAGGTGGGTGGGGGTTGGAACCAAGGAACGATGATTGGAGGTTGATAGGGGCGGAGACAAGGGGGTACCCAGAAAGGAGGAGTTCCTGCACCTATTCTCTGAGAAAAAAAGCCCTGCCCATAGCCAAAACAGGAAGTTATAGGAAATCCCCAAAAATTAACAGAATTCCTTGGGGACCCCCAGGTCACTAGTGTCCCCACTGGAAGATTTTCCCTCTATTACTTTTCTGGGGGAGAACCTATAATTTGGGATTTTCTTTTACTTTCAATGATAATGGTAAATAGGGGAGAGAGAGAATCTCCTTAACCACTTTACCACCGGGGGATTTTGCTGTCTTGCGTCCAGGCCACTTTTTGCGATTCGGCGCTGTGCGACTTTAACTGACAATTGCGCGGTCGTGCGACGCCGTACCCAAACGAAATTTAGGTCCTTTTTTTCCCACAAACAGAGCTTTCTTTTGGTGGTATTTGATCACCTGTGCGATTTTTACTTTTTGCGCTATAAACAAAAAAAGAGCGTAAATTTTGAAAAAATAACAATATTTTTCACATTTTTTTATATGAAATTCCCCCCCAAAAAATGTAAAAATCTAATTTTTTAAAAATTTTTGGCCAATTTGTTTTCTGCTACCTATGTTTGGTAAAAAAAATCACAATAAGCGTATTTTGATTGGTTTGCGCAAACGTTTTTGCGTTTACTACCTAAGGGAAAGATTTCTGTCATTTTTGGTGTTTTTTTTTTTTTAACAAGTAATGGCGGCGATCTGCGATTTTTTTTTTTTTGCGCGACTGCGACATTGCGGTGGACAGATCGGACCCTTGGCTGACATTTTTGACACTTTTGGGGTTACCAGTGACATTACTACAGTAATCAGTGCTATATATATGCACTGTTACTGTAAAAATTACACTGGCAGGGAAGGGGTTAATTTTATTGGAGAGGGAGGGGTTAATGTATGCCTGGTGCTTACTAACGTGTGTGGGGGGAGGTGACTGAGTGACACAGGGACAGATCGCATGTTCAGCTATGCTGAACCCTGCAATCTGTCACTGTTTGTCACTTAGGAGATCCACCCGCTTTGTTTACACAAGCAGGCGGATCTCCAGACTCGATTCCCCGACGATCGGGGAAGAGCGGCGGCAATCAACGCCGCTCCTCCTCTGGCCCGACTCCCGCTGTGACTGAAAACAGCGGGAGCGAGCCTCTGGCGGCACGCGTGCGCCGCCCACAAGGGGAGGAGCCCAGCGACATAGGTCTACGTCGCTGGACGGAATCTAACCACTTTGCCGCAATAGAGCTTGAGTGAGCGGTCGGCAAGTGGTTAATGGGGGCACAAACGGCAATAAAATCTTAATCCTTCTCCACTCTATCCAAAACCGAAAAAAAGAAAAAAACAAGTTTTTCCTTTAGTTATACTTTAAAAGGTAACTCCACTTTCGTGGGGAAAAAAAAAATCAGCAAATAAAGAAAAAACAATATAGCGTATAAATTGCGACTCAAATCATTGAATGTTATTAAAAATTACCTTTCCTTTTCAATCTGCAGCTGTTGTAATTTTCTGAAATTGCAATGCAATATGGCCGCCTGGAGCTGTTCTGTACACAGAATGTATACTGACCACACCCCCAAAAACATCATTTCCTGCTTGTGTGATTGGCTCACCAATTTTCCCAGAAGTCTGCACTAAGATACAAGTCAGATTTCTGGCATCCCCTGCAACAAAAATGTCATTTTTGGTGAGATACTCCCAATAGGAACACGTCTAATGGGATGCAGGCCCAGCAGATTTCCTCATTAGAGCCCTGCAGCTGCAACAGCTGATAGATAATTATGAAACCACTCCAATTAGACCCACCCAGCACAGAGGAACAAACAATGATTTCTTCAGAATAACAAAAGGAAGGAATATTGTTATAATCCTTGCAATGTACAGAGATCACCCAGAGGGGAATGTTTATTTCTCAACAAAAGTGGAGTTACGCTTTGAGTAAATAAAAAAGATCTTTATAAATGTCAAATATTCAATGAAAATAGTATAAAAAAATGGCACACATATTTAAATACCGTTGTTCCACCAATAAAAAAAGACAACGATGTAGAAGAAGAGTATTTATATAAGTGTGTGATTTTTGATATTTTCATTCAATATTTGACATTTAGGATATTTTGTATTTACCTAATTGACGGTATTTGTTTTTGATACACCATGTGTGTCCTATGAAAGCAGCTTCCCTTTGCCTGGTATTCTAGTCACCTTTTTTTTATTTTGTATTAATATTATACACTATATCACCAAAAGTATTGGGACGCCTGCCTTTACACACACATGAACTTTAATGGTATCCCAGTCTTAGTCTGTAGGGTTCAATATTGAGTTGGCCACCCTTTGCAGCTATAACAGCTTCAACTCTTCTGGGAAGGCTGTCCACAAGGTTTAGGAGTGTCTATGGGAATGTTTGACCATTCTTCCAGAAGCGCATTTGTGAGGTCAGGCACTGATGTTGGATGAGAAGTTCTGACTTGCAGTTTCCACTCTAATTCATCCCAAAGGTGATCTATCAGGTTGAGGTCAGGACTCCAAACTCATTCATCCACGTCTTTATGGACCTTGCTTTGTACACTGGTGCGCAGTCATGTTGGAACAGGAAGGGGCCATCCCCAAACTGTTCCCACAAAGTTGGGAGAATGAAATTGTCCAAAATTTCTTGGTATGCTGACACCTTAAGAGTTCCCTTCACTGGAACTAAGGGGCCAAACCCAACCCCTGAATACCAACCCCACACCATAATCCCCCCTCCACCAAATGATTTGGACCAGTGCACAAAGTAAGGTCCATAAAGACATGGAGGAGCGAGTTTGGGGTGGAGGAACTTGACTGGCCTGCACAGAGTCCTGACCTCAACCCCATAGAACACCTTTGGGGTGAATTAGAGCGGAGACTGCGATCCAGGCCTTCTTATCCAACATCAGTGCCTGACCTCACAAATGCGTTTCTGGAAGAATGGTCAAACACTCCCATAGACACACACCTAAATTTTGTGGACAGCCTTCTATTTATTTATTTATTTTTTTACTAGTAATGGCGGACAGATCAGACACCTGACTGACATTTTTGACACTTTTGGGGGAACCAGTGACATTACTATAGTGCTAAAAATATGCCCTGTTACTGTAATAATGACACTGGCAGGGAAGGGGTTAACCCAGGGGTGATTAAAGGGTTAAGTGTGAGCCTAGGGAATGTTTTCTAACTGTATGGGGGAGGGACTTGTGGAATCAACACAGAGACCTGTTATCCTAAATAGAAGGATCACAGGCTCTCTGTGTTCATTCCAGAGAGAACAACGGTCTGCTGTGTGTACAACAGCAGACCATCGTTCTCTCTTCATGGGTAACGATCATGGGTGCCCTGCGGCAATCACAGCCGCGGGCCCCATGGATCGGCTTATCCACTGCCTAATGGGGGCAGGCACATGGCTCCAGGAGCGCTCCCACAAGCAGCCATACAGTTATGGGTTTGCGCAGCCGAGTCAGCCTACCACAGTATATCTGCGGCAGGTGGTTAAAATAATGCAGAAACAGTTCACAAATAACCTGGTGGGCAATCAGGCCAACCGGAAACACTCACAGTTCCAACAGCGTGTAGAGAGCAGAGTGCAGACAAACTGACAGTGCCATGTAGAGAGGGAAAGATTGTGGCCTGGCCGTCTTGTGGCCAAACAGACAGGTGTCTAGAGAAGTTGCGAGCCCTACGCTTTCCTCAGGAACCTTCTTGCCTCTAGTGCTGTCCCTTACAGGCAGGGTGTCTGTCCCTACTCTACCAACTAGCAAATGAGCAACAAAATGAGGGAGCTAGGGCATTTAAAAAGACTCTGCCTGACCCAAGATGGCTCCCAGAGCCACATGGGGCAGCAACATCCAATGGGAAAGCTTCCCAAGTGACCCAGGAAACCATAGAGGAACCTCCTGACTTTCTCTCCAACTACAGTGCCACTGCAAGAGAGTGGAGAAAGTAGACTGTACCTCCCTACAAGTGGTTCTCAACCTTTTTGAGACCGGGGCCCAGTAATTTCTTCCAGAAACTTCCATGCACCAACAATAAAGAATAAAGTTTATACTCATGCAATAAAAGTTAGGGAATGCAAAACCTATTGAAGGCACTGGATGCGGCTAGGTGTCTGTATGGGGGAATGGGAGTTTTGCAGGGGGTTAGGGGACTCTGCTGCTGACCGGGTGACCCTTTAGGGGAAGGGATTTCTGGAGGAGGCTCTCTACCAACTGGCAAATGCGCAACAAAACGAGGGAGGCGGGGCATTTATAAAGGCTCTGCCTGACCCAAGATGGCCTCCAGAGTCACATAGGGCAGCAAAATCCAATGGGAAAGCTTCCTTAATGACCCAGGAAACCATAGAGGAACCTCCTGACTTTCTCTCCAACTACAGTGCCACTGCAAGAGAGCGCCACCTGCAGTGGAGAAAGTAGACTGCACCTACCTACAAGTGCTTCTAAACGTTTTTTGAGACCAGGGCCCAGTAAGTTCTTCCAGAACCTTCCATGCATCAAAAATAAAGAATAAAGTTTATACTCATGCAATAAAAGTATGAGAATGCAAAACCCATTGAAGGCACTGGATGCGGCTAGGTGTCTGTATGGGGGATGGGAGTTGTGCAGCGGGTTAGGGGACTCTGCAGCTGACCAGGTGACCCTTTAGGGAAAGGGATTTCTGGAGGAGGCTCTCTACCAACTAGCAAAGGCGCAACAAAACAAGGGAGCCAGGGCATTTAAAAAGGCTCTGCCTGACCCAAGATGGCCCCCAGAGTCACATGGGGCAGCAACATCCAATGGGAAAGCTTCCTTAATGACCCAGGAAACCATAGAGGAACCTCCTGACTTTCTCTCCAACTACCGTGCCACTGCAAGAGAGCGCTACCTGCAGTAGAGAAAGTAGACTGCACCTGTCTACAAGTGCTTCTCAACCTTTTTGAGACCAGGGCCCAGTAAGTTATTCCAGAACCTTCCATGCATCAACAATAAAGAATACAGTTTATACTCGTGCAATAAAAGTATGGGAATGCAAAACCTATTGAAGGCACTGGATGCGGCTAGGTGTCTGTATGGGGGGATGGGAGTTATGCAGGGGGTTAGGGGACTCTGCAGCTGACCAGGTGACCCTTTAGGGGATGGGGTTTCTGGAGGAGGAGGCTGGGGAGTACTAGTGGACACTGTTGCAAGTTGTGGGCACTATGGAGGGCTGGAGGCTCTGCAGCAGATTGGGGAACACTGTGAAAAATTACCAGCATCCAGGCGCTACCAGCTTGCGATTAGAGGTATGTAGCCGAAAAAACATGAATAATGGAAGTCACTAACCCAGCTGCTCAGACTATTCCACTGGGAGCTGTGGAATGATTATACAAATAGAAACACACAAATCAGAGCGCTTTATGGAAATTGACCACAAGATGGTGCTGCAATGTACCAATATAACAGTCAACTGTAATAGGATCTGACAAATCAATCATGTATACGAATAATAATAATAATAATAATAATAATTCCAAAGGTAAAATGTTTATTCATTAAATAAATGTTTTACCTTTGGATGTTTGGTTATACATGATTGATTTGTGAGATCCTATTACAGATAACTGTTATGTCAGTTACATTACAGCACCATCTTGTGGTCACTTTCCATAAAGCACTCTGATTTATGTGTTTCTTTTTGGGGAACACTATGGATTCTCTCTGGGGGCACTGTGGGCCTCAATGGGAAGTTGAGGGTTACTATGGAAGCTGGGAGGCACTATGGAAGATTAAGGAATCTTCAGATGACCAGAAGCCCGGAAGAGCAAAGGCCCTGACCTGGTGGTTAAGAACCACTGGTCTATATGACCAAATAGCTTTATTTGTTCTTCCAAATGGTCTATGATTGAACTCTATACGTGTGTAGCAGGTGCCGCTCAGCCCGCCTCCTGCTGACTGCTGTCGGGATTGACACAGGCACTGACAGGCTCTTATAAGTGAAAGTGTGCCAGTCAGCAGCTGCAGGGGAATCCCCCCCCCTCCCACCCTCTCCTCCTCTCTCTGTGCAATGAGCGAGTAGCGCTTACAGGAACTTGGCCGCCTGCTCTGCTCCCTCCCTTGCTTCCTTATTGGCAGGGGGAGGGAATCAGTGAGGGGCCAGAGCTATAGAGCTGTAGGAGCTGTGGGCCTTAATGGGAGGTTGGGGGTCACTATGGAAGCTGGGAGGCACTATGGAAGATTAAGGAATCTGCAGATGATTGGAAGCCTCGAAGAGGGAAGGCTGTGACCTGGTGGTTGAGAAGCACTGACCTGGCTCACAGTCTCCGCTCTAATTCATCCCAAAGGCATTCTATCGGGTTAAAGATCTGCACTCTGTGCAGGTCAGTCAAGTTCCTCCACCTCAAACTCGCTCATCCATGTCTTTATTGACCTTGCTTTGTGCACTGGTCCAAATCATTTGGTGGAGGGGGGAGGGGGTATTATGGTGTGGGGTTGTTTTTCAGGGGTTGGGCTTGGCCCCTTAGTTCCAGTGAAGGGAACTCTTAAGGAGTCAGCAAACCAGGACATTTTGGACAATTTCTTTCTCCTAACTTTGTGGGAACAGTTTGGGGATGGCTCCTTCCTCTTCCAACATGACTGCGCACCAGTGCACAAAGCAAGGTCCATTAAGACAACATGGAGGAGCGAATTTGGGGTGGAAGAACTTGACTGACCTGCACAGAGTCCTGACCTCAACCTGATAGAACACCTTTGGGATGAATTCAAGCAGAGACTGCGAGCCAGGCCTTCTCTCCAACATCAGTGCCTGACCTCACAAACGTGCTTCCGAAAGAATGGTCAAACATTCCCATCCAGGGATCCTCAAACTACGGCCCTCCAGCTGTTGCGGAACTACACATCCCATGAGGTATTGTAAAACTCTGACAGACATGACTAGGCATGATGGGAATTGTAGTTCCTGAACATCTGGAGGGCCATAGTCCGAAGACCCTTGGAATTAGTACAGTCATTTACTTGAAAATAGTGATCTATGTGCACAAAAATCGCTACACATGTGAAAATATTTATATAAACGTGAATCATCTGTGTCATATTGTAGCTAAATCACAGAAAAAAACTCAAGAAACATTCATATATATACAATGTGTCTTTCCAGAATTAAACTAACATAAAAAAGTCCAAAAGCAATGAAATCCCCCATTGAAAGTCGGTCAATCCCAAACAAATGAATAATCTTTCCACCTCCGTGTGTAGTAATCAGCTGAGAAACAAGCGCTCAAATAATCCAGCACCAGAATTCGCTGGCAGCTCACCTCCATCTCTGACTCCTGTTTTACCAGCCGCCCTGTAAGCCTTTGCTTACCGGGGCTTAAATGACATTTCTCCGGGGCCCCATCAGGGTAACAGAGGGGCCCGGGAGGTGAGAGTAGAGGTTTTTTTTTTTTTTTTTTTTTGCATTTTCAAGGTTTAGGGCTCTTTCACACATATAGTCCGTCGGACGGACTCCATTTTTCTCAGCGGGGGATCGATCTGCCGATCCCCCGCTGAGCAGGAGAATGACAGCTGTCAGATCCCCATACATCTCTATGGGGGAATCGGATGGGAACGGGCCGTGTTTGCATAATAATCGGCCATATAAAACAAAGACAAAATATCCACTGCTCTCTGTAAAAGCGTATTTATTATAACAAAAAGTATTAAGCTGTTGCCGACCGACCGCCGCCTTTTTACTGCGGTCCTCCTGCACAAACCGACGTAGACCTACGTTGGTCTCACGCCTGCAGCTAGGGGGCGAGCGTGCGGTAGCGGGGACTCCGATGCACGGGGCAGGCGGCTCTGATTGCCGCCTGACACCCGCGATCGCTCCCCGCTGAGAGAGAAGAACGGTCGGATGTTGTAAACACAGCTGACCGTTCTTCTCCCTGAAATGATCACAGAGCCCATGTGATCCTTCTATATAGGATCACACGTCTCTATGGTCATTTCACAATCCCCTCCCCCCCCCCCACAGTTAGAATCACTCCCCTAGGCTCTCATTTAACCCCTTGATCACCCACAGGGTTAACCCCTTCCCTGCCAGTGTTAGTATTACAGTAACAGTGCATATTTTTAGCACTGTGAAATAAATAAAATAAAACCCCGCACTGCTAATGTTAGAATAACTCAATTCTGTGTACAAAAATAAAATTAATGCAGCTGCTGTGCATCCAAGTTAGTCTTGGAAAAGTGTGAAGTAAAAGTAAATTAAAACAGCGCTAACATTTTATAAATGTATAAACAATATTACTGGTGAATATATGGATGTAATATATATATATATATATATATTGCAACAATTATCAATAAGGATTCTATTTAAATAGAATCCTTATTGATAATTGTTGCAATATATATATATATATATATATATATATATATATATATATATATATATATATTACATCCATATATTCACCAGTAATATTGTTTATACATTTATAAAATGTTAGCGCTGTTTTAATTTACTTTTACTTCATATTTTTAGCACTGATTACTGTAGTAATGTCACTGGTCCCCCCAAAAGTGTCAGAAATGTCAGTTAGGGGTCCGATCTGTCCGCCGCAATGTTGTAGTCCTGCAAAAAATCGCAGATCGCCGCCATTACTAGTAAAAAAAAATAAGTAAAAAAATAAAAATGACATAAATCTTTCCCCTAGCTTGTAGACCTGATTACTTTTGCGCCATCAAAACACAATTATTGTGATTTTTTTTTTTTTACCAAATATTTGTAGCAGAATACAAATTGGTCTAAAATGATGAAAAAAATTCGATTTTAACATTTTTTTTTTATTGGGAATGTTTTTTTTTTTTTTTTTTTTTTCTGTTTTTAGAATTATTGCTCTTTTTTTTTGTTTATAGCGCAAAAAATAAAATATGCAGAGGTGATCAAGTACCACCAAAAGAAAGCTATATTTCGATTTTGAAAATACGCATATTTCGATTGTTTTTTTTTACCAAAAATATGTAGCAGAAAACAAATTGGCCTAAAATGGTAAAAAATTTAGATTTTTACATTTTTTTTTTATTGGTAATGTAAAAAATATTGTTTTTTTTTCAGAATTGTTGCTCTTTTTTTGTTTATAGCGCAAAAAAATAAAAATCGCACAGGTGATCAAATACCACCAAAATAAAGCTCTGTTCGTGGGGGAAAAAAATACATCAATTTTATTTGGGTACAGCGTCGCACGACCGCGCAATTGTCTGTTAAAGTAGCGCAGTGCCGAATCGCAAAACTGGTCATTAACGGGACAAGTCCTTCTGGTCCAGAACTGCTTAATCGGCCATATAAAACAAAGACAAAATATCCAGTGCTCTCTGTAAAAGCGTATTTATTATGACAAAAAGTATTAAAGTAGGCTCACTCACATTGAGCAGCACTACAAGCCGTGCCAGCTGTATAACCGCTTGTAGCAAAAATCCACCGACTCGCAGCCGTCAATTCAGTAATGGTCGTGTGTCCGAGTCAGATGTCACCTCCTATCTTACCCACCACCATTACCCAATTGATGGCAGTGAGTCGGTGGATTTTTTTTAATGATACAGTATGTACTTTTACACAGAACAAAATTATAAAAACGCAACACTTTTGTTTTTTGCCCCCATTTTTCATGAGCTGAACTCAAAGATCTAAGACTTTTCCTATGTACACAAAAGGCCGATTTCTCTCAAATATTGTTCACAAATCTGTCTAAATCTGTGTTAGGTCCCTTTCACACGGGCGGCGCGCCCAACGGAGTCCGTTCTGATCAGCAGGTGATCAATTCGCCGATCCCCCGCTGAGCAGGCGGATGACAGCTCCGTCTCCCAGAGGCATAACTAGAACCTTCAGGGCCCCGGTGCAAGAAACCATGAAGGGCCCCCCGGAATCCTGGCCAGGGCCCTTCCCTTCAAGCCTGGGGCTCTTCCCACTGATCCTGGGGCCCTTTACTCTCATTGCGGGACCCTTTCACAAGTTCTGCAGTGGGCTCCCTTCCTGCCATCTTGGGGCCTCCCCACTGTGTTGGAATGCCAGGGCCCCGGTCATAAGTGTGACCTCTGCGATCCTGGAAGTCCAAACACTGGTGTCAGTAGTTTTTATTTTTCGGTATTTTAATGGTATTATTTTTTATCATTTTATTTTGATTTTCTATAATGTCACTGACTATGACTCTGTCCATTCAGAAAAGGAAGGAGCTGGTAAATTACAGATTTACCGACCCCTTCCTGGTTCTCTATTGTGACACATCCCCTGCAGCAGCCGGCAGGAGAGGGGAGGGAGCACAGTGGGTTGGGGGGCAGCACAGTAGGGGGGGGGGGACCAGGGGAGCACACAGGGGCCAAGAGACAGCAGAACACAAGTGAACTGGATAGGAGGAGTGGCGGGGGCATCATACAGAGGAACCAATCTCCTCCATTTGCCTCCTGCAGCTACAGGAGGAAAAAGGAGGACAGTGATTTCTCTACATGCTGCCCCCACCCCCCTCCTATCCAGGTGTACAGGGGAGCCGCACGGGCCCAATGGAGCATGGGGCCCGGTTGCAATTACAACCCCTGCAACCCCTGTAGTTACGCCCCTGCCATCTCCGCTCTGTGTGCAGAGATGGAGATGTCAGATGCCCGCTGTCCTCTATGGGGAGATTGGATGAGAACGGACCGCCTGTTCGTTTCATCCGATCTTATCCGAGCTGATCCTCCAGATGGATGAAAAATAGGGTTTCCATCCATCCGGATTTCACGGACAGGACAGGATCGGATAGCAGCGGGTGTCAGCGGGGTGCATGGAGCATCCAATCCGGTCCACCTGAAAAACTGACAGGCGAATCGGATCGGAAAGCCTGTGTGAATGGGGCATTAGTGAGCGCTTCTCCTTTGCCGAGATAATCCATCCACCTCACAGGTGTGGCATATCAAGATGCTGATTGTACAGCATGATTATAGCACAGGTGTGCCTTAGGCTGGCCATACATGATTCAATTTTCTTACAATTTTCTGTACAATTTTCTTGAAATTTACCTTCAACTACAGTGGCGGTGGGTGAAGTTTTAAGATGGGGCCTGTTATACCTGAAGGGTTTCACATGTACTGTCACTTTAAGGCTGGCTCCACCCAGGAGTGATGACAAGGGTCAAGGGGCAGAGTGGCCATCTTTAGAGACATGTAGAGATGTATTGATATGCAGAGCTGTCCTGTAATGCATGTTGGAGTGTACAGTGAGTCCTGAATAAACAACCGTTGTTCCAGACCAGAGTCCTGTGTCTCTCACAACACGGAGAATATAACAGTGGCGACGAGGATGGGATTTACAAGGTTACTATCCGTGTGAGAAAGGAAAGGAAGAAAAAAAAAAAACTCTGGATTGTCAGGAATACAAACACCCACAGAGCCCAGCAGGAAAATGTCATTGATCGGGACATTAAGTGAATTTGATGGCGAACAGACAACGTGGATTTCTTGGATTGAAAGATTAGAACAATATTTCTGTGCAAATGCCATCCCAGGCGACAGGCAAGTAGCAGTGTTTCTGACAGTGGTTGGTGCTAGGACATATGACACTCTTAGGGATCTCCTTTTCCCTGAAAAACCAGCAACTAAGACTTTGGCAGAGCTCCTGACACTGTTAGGAAATCACTTCCAGCCTAAACCACTAGAGATTGCAGAAAGATTCCAGTTCTATCAGCGGCAGCAGCAGCCAGGTGAAGATATTAAGGCTTATGTGCTCGCCCTTCGCAGACTAGCCTCAACTTGTTCTTTTGGGGAGTATTTACCAACTGCACTGAGGGATAAGTTTGTCATGGGACTGAATAGTGAGTCTAGCCAAAAGAGACTGTTAACAGAGAAAGACCTTACCCTTACAAAGGCAATTGAGATAGCTTCAGTGATGGAAATGGCTGTGAAAGATACAGAAGCTTTGAACCCCCAGAGCAGAAGGGAAGAGGTTAAAGAGGAAGTTTTCAGAACAGCAGTCAAGCAAACTGCAGCTAACTGTAAATATAGAACCTCACCAACCAGGACGTCAGCTTGCTACCGTTGTGGGAATACAGACCATGATCACAAAGTCTGCCGGTTTAAGGATCAGCTCTGTCATAATTGTGGAAAGGCAGGCCATCTGAAACGAGTCTGCCGTAGTAAGAAGGTGCGAAATAAACAACCTCTGAACCCCAGGACAAAGGCATATATGGTGGGAAGATATACATCGTCATCTGAATCAGAGGATGAGGAAGTGCTCCACAGATTGGACATACATCATATGCATTCAGCACCCTCAGCAATGACTGTAGAGGTAACCGTGGAAGGAAAGAAACTCAAGATGGATGTAGACACAGGAGCAGCAGTTTCAGTTATCACCCAGAAACAATGGAGAAAACTTCTGATCCGAACAACTGTCCGTCCAACACCAATCAAACTGCAGACATATTCAAAGCAGATACTCCACCCACTGGGGTACGTGAAAGTACAGGTATCCTACAAGGGTCAGACGAAGAGAATGCCATTATATATCCTAGAACATGGGGGACCCCCTCTTTTTGGGAGAGACTGGATTGCTCACTTTGGCATGCCAGACATCGCCATTAACCCCTGCAACAGCGTGACCATCCCATCAGGGGATGAAGAGGGATGGGTGAAGTCCCTGAAACAGCGATTCCCGCAAGTCTTTGATAACCATTTGGGAAAAATAAAGCATGACTGTGTGAGACTCAGGCTGAAACCCAATGCCCAGCCTAGGTTCTTCAAAGCTCGGACGGTACCTTTCGCACTCCGAGCAGGTGTGGAAGCTGAACTAAGCCGGCTGGAGGAACAAGGTGTCATCTCAAAGGTAGAGCACAGCGAGTGGGCATCACCAGTTGTACCAGTAAAGAAAGCGAATGGGGACTTACGCATTTGTGGCGATTTCCGCATGGCACTAAATTCTCAACTGGAGATAGACCAGTATCCCCTACCCAGAGTAGATGACATTTTTGCCTCTCTTGCAGGAGGTCAAAAGTTCACCAAGCTTGATCTCAGGCAAGCTTATTTACAGTTTGAGGTCCACCCTTCGTCCCGCAAGTTTCTAACAATCAACACTCACAAGGGACTGTATGAATACAATCGGATGGTGTTTGGGGTAGCCTCCGCCCCAGCCATTTGGCAACGCAAAATGGATGAGATTTTGGCGGACATTCCTTTCACACAGTGCCTGTTAGATGACATGCTCATCACGGGCCTGACGGACCAGGAACACAAGCGTAACGTGGAGCTTGTGTTGGCCAGACTCCAAGAGCAGGGTCTAAAAGTGAACTTAGCGAAATGCCAATTCATGGTACCTAAATTGGAGTTTTGTGGCCACCTTGTGGATGCAGAGGGTATACACACCACGGAAGCCAAAGTTGATGCTTTAGTAAAAGCTCCAGCCCCGACCAACGTCCAGCAGCTGCGATCATACCTGGGCTTGCTGAACTATTACCACAAATTCCTGCCGGATCTAGCACACACTTTGTTTCCATTAAACAAGCTTTTGGAGAAACACTCCAGATGGAACTGGTCGGCTGCATGCCAACGTGCTTTTGAAGTTTCTAAGCGAAAGCTGTTGGCGTCACGCATGCTCGTGCACTATGACCTCCAAAGGCCTCTCACCTTGGCTTGTGATGCCTCACCCTATGGTCTAGGGGCTGTACTATCTCACGTTTTACCAGATGGGTCAGAGAAACCTGTGGCATTCGCCTCCAGGTCCTTGACAAAAGCAGAAAGCAATTACTCTCACATTGACAAAGAGGCTCTGGCGCTCATATGGGCAATTAAGAAGTTTCATCTTTACCTGTATGGTAGGGAATTCACCATACTGACTGATCATAAACCACTCCTTCAGATCTTTAGCCCTGACAAAGGCATCTCCCAGACGACTGCAGCCCGTCTTCAACGCTATGCCCTATTCTTGGGAGCATATAGCTACAAAATCCAGTATCGCAGCCATGATGCCAACGCTAATGCAGACGCCATGTCCCGTCTGACAAGGACATTAACAGACTCTTCTCCACCTGTCAAGAGTTGTCGTTACACTAGCCTGTCCTTTCTGTCTTCCGGGGAAGTAGCAGCCCATACAGCCAAGGATACCTTCCTTAAGACAATACTCTCCTGGGTACGGTACGGTTGGCCTGCAACTGTCACACAGGATTATGAGCCTTACTTCCGTAGGCGTCTGGAATTAACTGTGTCTGGCAACTGTGTTTTATGGGGAGACCGAGTGATCGTTCCACAGACCCTCCGGAGACACATTCTGGAATTGCTACATACTGGTCATCCCGGGGGCACACGTATGAAACAAAAGGCCCGAGGCTATGTGTGGTGGCCAAACCTCGACTCCGATATCACGACATATGTGAATGCGTGTGCTGGATGTGCACAAACTGCGAGAGACCCTCCTCGAGGGTGCGTCCAGCCCTGGACTTGGCCCACGGTTCCCTGGTTTCGCCTACACTTGGACTTTGCAGGCCCGATCAGAGGACACACCTTTTTGATCATTATTGATGCCCATTCAAAGTGGCCTGAGGTCGTTCCTGTTACTCAGCCAACGACTAAGGCGACGATTTCCATACTGTTACATCTCGCTGCTACGTTTGGATACCCCAGAGAAATTGTCACAGACAACGGTGCACAATTCACAAGCCAGGAGTTTCAGGGTTTCCTGACTGCCCACAACATCAAACACAAGTTGACCGCACCTTACCACCCGGCTACAAATGGTCAAGCAGAAAGGTTTGTACAGACCTTCAAACGCTATTTCAAAGCTACTGTGGCTACAAGTAAACAACAGTCCCTGTCACCCCAGCAGCTGGACTCCTTCCTTTCTGCTTACAGAACCACACCACATGCAACCACTGGGAAAACTCCAGCTGAACTTCTTTTGGGTCGGCAGCCATGGACTGTTTTGGATATGCTCCGCCCTCAAACGGTCCAGGAACATGTACGGCAGTCCCAAGACAAGAGGGTCGAACACGACGAGATTCCCCGGTTTACAGCCCAGCAAAAGGTATGGGCCCGATCTTATGGCGCTTCCAACACTCGTTGGCTTCCTGCTATCGTCGCAGAGACTTTGGGACCCAAAATGTATAGGGTCTGCCTGGAAGATGGTTCCATTTGCAGAAGGCATGTGGACCAATTGCGTTCTCGTTCTCAGCTGCCCGAATCCCTGACATCGGCTGCACCTCCAGTGTCTCAAGGATCTGCTCCTACCGGATCAGGAGGCATTGAGACTGATGCTTGGGGAGACTCTGAACTTTTGAACTCAGCTCCAACAGAGCCCTCCAGCCCTGGTCCAGAGGTCTGCTCACCCTCTGAGCTAGGGAATCCCCTCTTGGCCCCGCCGGTGTCCATTCCGGCCAGCCCTGCTTCCTCCAGCCCCGAGTCGCTGGGTGCCCGTCCTCAACGACACTGTCGCCCTCCTGACCGGTTTCAAATGCAAGACCGGTTACGAGACTTTCGACGGGCCCGCCGAAAGTGATCCGCTGCCATTTTCCCCCCGGAGCTTCCCTGGAAGTTGTTCTCACATCCGGACGTGGAAGAAACCATGTAAATCTCCTGAGTTGGAGGACTGTATTGGACAATTATGAGTTACTGTTTTATGCCTGTTCTTGTTTTGTTGTTTTTTTTTTTGTTGTTTTTTGTTTTTTTTTTTAGGTATGGATGGAAGGTGTTATACCTGAAGGGTTTCACATGTACTGTCACTTTAAGGCTGGCTCCACCCAGGAGTGATGACAAGGGTCAAGGGGCAGAGTGGCCATCTTTAGAGACATGTAGAGATGTATTGATATGCAGAGCTGTCCTGTAATGCTGTACAGTGAGTCCTGAATAAACAACCGTTGTTCCAGACCAGAGTCCTGTGTCTCTCACAACACGGAGAATATAACAGGGCCCGCCCTTCCATTTTGACCCCTCCCATTTCTCAGAAGCCCCACCCCTTATAGACTCCACCCATTTTGTCCCCTGTATTTTGCTTGCGTGAACCAATTCTCCCAATATATCACATATTAAGGGGTCTCTCAGTACTAGTATATCCCATAATAGGGAACAGGGGCCCTATTATGGGATATACTGTGAGAGACATCCTATTATGGGATACATGGACTGAGAGTGGCACAAACCCCACAGTACAAACCCCTCAAGCACAAACCCCGCACAAACAACTCAAGCACAAACCCCACAGTACAGGCCCGCTAGCATAAACCCCACAGTACAGGCCCCTAGCACAAAACCCACAGTACATGCCCCCTTCAATATAGTGACCAGTATAAATGCCCCCTTTCAATGTAGTGACCAGCATACATGTCCCCAATGCAGTGACCAGTATACATGTCCCCAATGCAGAGCTATGCGTGCGTGCCTCCAATGCAGTGACCACCAGTGTACATGTCCCCAATGCAGAGATATGCGTGCGTGCATGCCTCCAATGCAGTGACCACCAGTATACATGTCCCCAATGCAGAGCTATGCGTGCGTGTCTCCAGTGACCACCAGTATACATGTCCCCCAATGCAGAGCTATGCGTGCGTGCCTCCAGTGACCACCAGTATACATGTCCCCCAATGCAGAGCTATGCGTGCGTGCCTCCAGTGACCACCAGTATACATGTCCCCCAATGCAGAGCTATGCGTGCGTGCCTCCAGTGCAGCCAGTGACCACCAGTATACATGTCCCCCAATGCAGAGCTATGCGTGCGTGCCTCCAGTACAGCCAGTGACCACCAGTATACATGTCCCCAATGCAGAGCTATGCGTGCGTGCCTGACTGAGAGCAGTGCACTTACCTGTGAGTCACGGCGGCTTCTCCCTCTCCTCTTCTTCGTTCGGCGGCGGGAAGGTGAGCGGCGCTTCTCCCTCTCGGCCTCTTCTGCGGCGGGTGACGGGCAGCGGGAAGGTGACCGGCGCCGGCTTCTTCTCCGGACTGGACTCCTCTTCGGCGGCGGGAAGCTGACCGGGCGGTGACGGTGAGTGACTGATGCACGCACCGGCACCGCCCCCATTGCGACGTCAGCGGCGTCACAATCGGATGTCCTGGATGATGATTGGTCCAGACTGGAGACTGGACCAATCACAGCCAGGATATCAGGAAAGTGGGGGTGCCCTAGCGCAATGACTTGCGCCCAGGTTACGCCCCCAGAAGGCAGCCAATCGGCGCCTCTTCTGGGACGTAAACCCCACCCCCCCATAGCAACCAGTGCCACCGCATAGGCCTGCGAACACAATTTTTTTTTCACAACTTTATTTGTTCTTTTTGTAATTTTTTTTTCTTTTTTTTTCCTTTTTTTTAGGGGTAGGGGGGCGGAACCCTGGTGCCCCCTATGCACGGGCCGCCACTGTTCAACTATGTAGTAACAAGGTCTGCCTAATTGGATACAATTGAAAATATTGTTTAGCTTTGACATCATATTATGTGGTTTGTGGTAAATCTAACAGAAAATTGTACAACAAAAATTAAACATGTATGGCCAGCCCTAGGCTGGCCACAATAAGAGGCCACTCTAAAATGTGCAGTTTTATCACACAGCACAATGCCACAGATGTGGCAAGTTTTGAGGGAGCGTGCAATTGGCATGCTGACTGCAGGAATGTCCACCAGAGCTGTTGCCCGTGAATTGAATGTTTATTTCTCTACCATAAGCCGTCTCCAAAGGCGTTTCAGAGAATTTGGCAGTACATCCAACCGGCCTCATAACCGCAGACCACGTGTAACCACACCAGCCCAGGACCTCCACATCCAGCATCTTCACCTCCAAGGTCGTCTGAGACCGGCCACCCGGACAGCTGCTGCAGCAATCGGTTTACATATTGGATGGTGTCTGGCACTTTGGAGAGGTGTTCTCTTCATAGATGGTTTTCTTTTTCACGCCGCCGGCTGCTCTGTCTCCATTCGGGATCGCCGCTCTCATATTGAGGACAGGTGAAGGAGACCGAGTGGAAGGAGCAGGTTTATCATTTGTTCATCTTGATATGCTGTAAATTTTTATATCCATTGTTAGTGCAATTTATGAAGGGGGGTTTTGGCTATTAAATAAATCTTATTTGACTGTATTACGCTATGTAGCCCCCTCTTTTCTTCCCATATGATTTAAAACTCTTTTGCTTTGGGCCTATCGTTATCCAATGGTGGAATATTAATGCAGGATGAGTTGAGTTCCCTTTGTGATCATTAGTATATTCCCCTTGAGGGGTGAATGATAAGAGGCTTAATTACTCTGGTAGGTGCAAAATATATTGGGAAATTGGTGCACCTGTGGTGTGGTGAAGGCACTTCGATTGAATCATTTGGAGGAAATCAATATGGGATGGATTGATGAACTCCGTTTAGGACTCACTGTTTGAAAAGACACATGGTGTTATCTAGATAATATTAAGAAGCGCTGCTAAAAGTTTTATTTGGTTCTAGGCCCCTTTCACACATACGGTCAGTTTGTCCGTTTTTCATCCATCCGTTGACGGATGAAAAACGGACATCAATGCATCTCTATGTAAAAACGGATGACAACGGATGATCATCCATTAACATCCGCTTTCATCCGCTTCAGTCAATGTCCGTTTTTTGGAACGTATGAATGCCCTTGAAATGTTCCATTGTTTTATGTTATGTGATTTTATAGCGGCAGCACCAATTGCATAACATTGAGTTTTAGAATCCTTTGCTACATAAGCGCTGGGGTTAGGGGACTTTTGTTACCTAGAACCTTTTGGTTATATCCTTCCCCCTTTTCCCGGTTACAGCCTTCCCCCTTTTCCCGGTTACAGCCTTCCCCCTTTTCCCGGTTACAGCCTTCCCCCTTTTCCCGGTTATAGCCTTCCCCCTTTTCCCGGTTACAGCCTTCCCCCTTTTCCCGGTTATAGCCTTCCCCCTTTTCCCGGTTACAGCCTTCCCCCTTTTCCCGGTTACAGCCTTCCCCCTTGGACAATGTGGGCTATGTGGGACTTTAGATGAGACACCGGCAGGTATGCCCAGCGTCTCCATCCCTGTATCGGAAAAACCATTGAAAAGGATTAAAAGAGGTGCATGGAAGCCAGCCAGCCCCCAGTCTGATGTACTTACCATCCAGTCTGCCACCAACCAAGTAGACCTGTCTCAATATACATAAAGAACAGGGGTTTAGTTGACACACATTTGCAAACGCATATGTAAGCTGCAGAGCCACGACAAGGCACCCTGTTTTATCTGCAGTCCCTAACACTTTTAAATGTAAGTGTCTCCACTCTGGGAGCACATGGCTGCTAATGGGTGGATAGGAAGCAGGTGGGAGGGAGCAGCCCAAACTTCCCCCACCCACTTCCGTCCACGACTGGTATGGTATCTCAATGCTCTATTAGCAATGTTCTTAAGATGGTACAAACTGAAAACGACCAGCTGAGAAGCATACACCTCCAACCCCTTGGCGGATGCAGTGTAAAACACAGATTGGGACTTTATATGAGGCAATTTGCCTGTATAGCTCAGTGCCTCCATCCCTAATTTCATAAAATATTTGGGACTTTACATGAGACAAGCAGGTCATGCTATGGTCTCCATCCCTGTATATGAAAAAACTGGGGTCAAATTACACTGCATCCACCAAAAACGCACGAAAATTGCACGGTGGGACTTTAACCACTTGCCGACCGCCGCACGACTATCTACGTCGGCGGTCAGCCCCTCACAGGCAAACTAACGTAGGGCTACGTTGCTTGCTTGTGAGGGTCTAGGGAGCGAGCGCGCGCCCCCCGGGGCGCGCTCCCGCTCCCGCGTGGTCACGGACCCCCCCGCGCGTGTGACCAGCGGACCCGATGTCCGCCGGTCACTCGGCGATCGGCGGGGGAGAGGGAGAATGTCAGGCAGCTTGTGTAAACAAACTGCCTGTCATTCTCTTCGCTGCAAAGACACTGATAAAACGGATCTGGTATGTAGATCCGTTGATCAGTGTCTTTACAGCTAGAGCCACAGCCAATCACAGTAGAAACCACGCCCCTAGGGACACACACAGCCCCTCCCTTCCAAATAAAGTTAACCCCTTCACTACCAGTGTATTTTTACAGTAACAGTGCATATATATAGCACTGATTACTGTAGAAATGTCACTGGTAACCCCAAAAGTGTCAAAAATGTCAGTCAAGGGTCCGATCTGTCCGCCGCAATGTCGCAGTACCGCAAAAAAAATCGCAGATCGCCGCCATTACGCGTTAAAAAAAAAAACAACAAAAATGACAAAAATCTTTCCCTTTGTTAGTAAACGCGATAACTTTTGCGCAAACCAATCAAAATACGCTTTTTGCGATTTTTTTTACCAAACATAGGTAGCATAAAATAAATTGGCCGAAAATTTTTAAAAATTTTGATTTTTACATTTTTTTTTGGGGGAATTTCATATAAAAAAATGTGAAAAATATTGTTATTTTTGCAAAATTGACGCTCTTTTTTTGTTTATAGCGCGTGATCAAAAAATCGCACAGGTGATCAAATACCACCAAAAGAAAGCTCTGTTTGTGGGAAAAAAAGGACGTCAAATTCGTTTAGGTACAGCGTCGCACGACCGCGCAATTGTGCGTTAAATTCACGCAGTGCCGAATCGCAAAATACCCCCTGGTCGGAATGGGGGTAAAATCTTCCGGGGCTTAAGTGGTTAAATGAAGCACCAGCCTGTAGGCAGGGTGCCTCCATCCCTAGTTGCATAGACAATGTGGGCTATGTGGGACTTTAGATGAGACACCGGCAGGTATGCCCAGCGTCTCCATCCATGTATCGGAAAAAACAAATTGAAAAGGATTAAAAGAGGTGCATGGAAGCCCCCAGTCTGATGTACTCACCCTCCAGTCTGCCACCAACCAAGTAGACCTGTCTCAATATACATAAAGAACAGGGGTTTAGTTGACACACATTTGTAAACGCATATGTAAGCTGCAGAGCCACGACAAGGCACCCTGTTTTATCTGCAGTCGTGGATGAAAGTGGGGTGGGGGAAGTTTGGGCTGCTCCCTCCCACCTGCTTCCTATCCACCCATTAGCAGCCATGTGCTCCCAGAGTGGAGACACTTACATTTAAAAGTGTTAGGGACTGCAGATATAACAGGGTGCCGTGTCGTGGCTCTGCAGCTTACATATGCGTTTGCAAATGCGTGTCAACTAAACCCCTGTTCTTTATGTATATTGAGACAGGTCTACTTGGTTGGTGGCAGACTGGAGGGTGAGTACATCAGACTGGGGGCTGGCTGGCTTCCATGCACCTCTTTTAATCCTTTTCAATTTGGTTTTACAGCCTTCCCCCTTTTCCCGGTTACAGCCTTCACCCCTTCTACAGAGGGTGAGAGGTACAGAATCATAAGCTGTGAATAGTCAAACATTCCCATAGACACACTCCTAAACCTTGTGGACAGCCTTCCCAGAAGAGTTGAAGCTGTTATAGCTGCAAAGGGAGGGCCAACCCAATATTGAACCCTACAGACTAAGACTGGGATGCCATTAAAGTTCATGTGTGTGTAAAGACAGAAGTCCCTATATTTTTGGTAATCTAGCATATATTATTTTTTGCAAGGGTTCTCTAAGACCTTAAATTATTTTGTTAGAAAGGGTTCCTCTGAGGTAAATGGTTAAAAAAGGCTGCTTAAGATGATTGCATTTTTTGTTTTGAAATGTTAGTATCAAGAGGGGTTAAAAAAATGCATTCATGGGTTCACCTGAATATTTCTTCACAGGGGAGTATCTATTGCTTATTTTCTTTGTACTAAAAAGTTGTTTGTCTCATCTGAGACAGATTGAAGGTTTAGAAAGGGGATGCGAAAAAAAAATGATATACAAAATAAATCAATTACATTTTTTATAGAAAGCTGTCAATAAATACTGTAAATTCTGTATGAACAAAGAGATTAAAAAAGTGAATTAGGTTAATTAAACTGACTTGTTAATTAAACCTATTTTCTATATTATTACATGTGTCAGATCACCTTACTAGGCCCTTTCGATTATGGATACATTATACAGAGCTTATATTTGAGGTTGAGCTCAGCCAGGTTTTTATCTTTTTTCTGATTATCCTACAAAGAATGCTCCTTACATTGGTGATCAGTGGGAAGAATGCTCCTTACATTGGTGATCAGTGGGAAGAATGCTCCTTACATTGGTGATCAGTGGGAAGAATGCTCCTTACATTGGGGTCAGTGAGAAGAATGTCCCTTACATTGGTGATCAGTGAGAAGAATGTCCCTTACATTGGTGATCAGTGGGAAGAATGTTCCTTACATTGGGGTCAGTGAGAAGAATGTCCCTTACATTGGTGATCAGTGAGAAGAATGTCCCTTACATTGGTGATCAGTGGGAAGAATGTTCCTTACATTGGTGGTCAGTGAGAAGAATGTCCCTTCCATTGGAGGTCAGTGGGAAGAATGCTCCTTACATTGGAGGTCAGTGGGAAGAATGCTCCTTACGTTGGTGGTCAGTGGGAAGAATGCTCCTTACATTGGTGGTCAGTGGAAAGAATGCCCCTTACATTGGTGACCAGTGGGAAGAATGCCCCTTACATTGGTGATCAGTGAGAAGAATGTCCCTTACATTGGTGATCAGTGGGAAGAATGTCCCTTCCATTGGAGGTCAGTGGGAAGAATGCTCCTTACATTGGGGTCAGTGGGAAGAATGCCCCTTACGTTGGTGGTCAGTGGGAAGAATGTTGCTTACATTGGGGGTCAGTGGGAAGAATGCTCCTTACATTGGTGGTCAGTGGGAAGAATGTTCCTTACATTGGTGGTCAGTGGGAGGAATGCTCCTTACATTGGTGTCAGTGAGAAGAATGTCCCTTACATTGGTGGTCAGTGGGAAGAATGTCCCTTACATTGGTGGTCAGTGGGAAGAATGTCCCTTACATTGGTGGTCAGTGGGAAGAATGTCCCTTACATTGGTGATCAGTGGGAAGAATGCTCCTTACATTGGAGATCAGTGGGAAGAATGCCCCTTACATTGGTGACCAGTGGGAAGAATGCTCCTTACATTGGAGATCAGTGGGAAGAATGCCCCTTACATTGGTGACCAGTGGGAAGAATGCCCCTTACATTGGGGATCAGTGGGAAGAATGCTCCTTACATTGGTGATCAGTGGAAAGAATGTCCCTTACATTGGTGGTCAGCAGTGGGAAGAAGGCTCCTTTCATTGGTGGTCAGTGAAAACTATTCCTTAATACTTTGATGATCTTTGAGAAGAAAGTCCAATTACAGTGGGGGTCAGTAAGAAAAATGCCACCCTTACAGACAGGCTACCTACCTAAGAGACAAAGGCCTCATGCAGTCATACCTATCTATACACCTGAGCGAGGGGTCGCCTTCACCTGCACGGGATGCACAGTTGTGCCATGCAGACCTGTGCAGGCAGCCTGTTTGAATCAATGATAAATAGCTGACTGCATGGACCTGCCCAGATCTGCAAATGCATCCCAAGGTGCACATCTATGCGGGTTCAATGCATGGATCAGGACACAGTCTTTTCCCTATGTCAGGACGGCGGACCTTGAAGTGGGTGGACACCTCTGAAAGCCTTCAATAATATGTTGATTTTATATTGTTGGATTACAAAAATCATCCATGGACAGTCCTTCTTGCACAAAAAATGCAGAAAATGTGTTTTAACTTTTCTCTAACTGGAAGTGAGAATAATTGAATTTGGCAGAATGTTGACTCATGAAAAATAAATATATCGCTTATACATGGTCTATATCAGTATTTCTCAACCTTTTTTCAGTCAAGGCACTCTTTAAAATTAACCACTTACCGCCCGCCCGCCGTCATATGACGGCGGGACGGTGCGGCTATTATCCTGGGCGGACGTCATATGACGTGACCCAGTAAATGCACGGCAGGCGCGCGATCGCGGGCGCGCCGCCGTGCACTGCCGGTGTCGGCGTGTCCCCGGGACACAGCCGGTCACCGGCAGGGGGGAAACAGCCAATAGGCATGGCTGTTTCCCACGTGATCGGCTGTGTTCCAATGACACAGCCGATCACAATGGAGGCGGCCGGGAGATGACCGCGCATGCGCGATCGGGAGCGCGCAGCGCGGTCATGTCGGTGGCACTGTGTTCCGTAGGAACACAGCTGTCACCGGCGGTAGTAAACAGTCACTGACAGTGACTGTTTACTAAGTGATCGGCTGTGAATCCATTCACAGCCGATCACAAAATGTAAACACAGAGCAGTAACTCAGTGTTACTAGCTCTTCTCTCCTCATACAGTTTCCAGTATGAGGGGAGAAGAGCTAGAAATAGTGAGTTACTGCTCTGTACACATGTAAAAAGTAAAATCACAGTAATAAATGTCCCCACACAGTCCTCAGCCCCCCCCAATGTCACCTGTCACCCAACAGTCACCTCATCAGTGCCCAGAAATTGACACCCATAACGTTCACATGTGAGCGCAGCGATCGCGGGCAAAATCACCGCGATTCTGCCCGCGATCCGGAAATCATTGCAAATTGCGGGACGCCTGTGCGTTGCCCGTGATTTGCAATAGCACCCCAAACGCTGTGCGATGTTGCCGCCATTTCCGCCTGCCAAATCGCAGTAACATCGCGCAAACATCGCATGACGCCCAAAAAAGTACAAGAGTTTCTTTGGGGCGTCATGCGTTGTTTGCGTGATGTTACCGCGATTCGGCAGGCGGAAATCGCAGCAACATCGCACAGCGGGCAACGCACAGGCGTCCCGCCATTTGCAATGATTTCTGGATCGCGGGCAGAATCGCAGTGATTCTGCCCGTGATCGCTACGCTCACATGTGAATGTAGCCTAAAGTTCACCGGTCACCAGAGACTGCCATCAGTACCGCCGTGCACCATCGCCCGTCACCTGTCACCCATCAGTGACCATCGCCCCGTCACCTGTCACCCCATCAATCACCGTCACCTGTCACCCCATCAGTCATCGTCATCTGTCACCCCATCAGTCATCGTAACCTGTCACCCCATCAGTCACCGTCACCTGTCACCCCATCAGTCATCGTCACCTGTCACCCCATCAGTCACCGTCATCTGTCACCCTATCAATCATCGTCACTTGACACCCCATCAGTGATCGTCACTTGTCACCCCATCAATCATCGTCACATGTCACCCGGTCAGTGATTGTCATCTGTCACCTCATCAATCATCGTCACCTGTCACCTCATCAATCATCATCACCTGTCACCCCATCAGTCATCGTCACCTGTCACCCCATCCGTCATCGTCACCTGTCACCCCATCAGTCATCGTCACCTGTCACCCCATCAGTCATCGTCACCTGTTTGCCATATACATGCAATCACTTACTGACCGCCTAACGACTATATGCGTCGGCCATTAAAAGCTAAATACTGGGGTTATGGCAGCAGATAGCCCCCATAACCCCGGTATTTTTTGAAACGGCGGGCGGTCGGCTTTCAGATAAGGGTGGTCCCAGTGGCGGATTCGCCGCGGAATTACCCTTACGGTGCAGGGGAAGAGGTGCCCCCCCCCCTCCTGCCGCGTCCCAGACGTTTTCCCAGCTTACCGGACCCGCCGGCAGCGGGGAAAACTATCCGGTCCCGGATCCTCAGAGACAGGAAGTTGAGTGAGGGCAAGATGGCCCTCACTCAACTCTATGGTCTTGGAGGACCGGAGCTACGTCAAAAGATGTTGCCTAGCAACCGGTTTAAAGGGCCGCTTTTTTTTTTTGCTTTTTTTTTTTCCTCTTTCAACAATTTTTTTTTTTTTTTTTCTTTTTTAGTGTAGTTGTGAGGTGTGAGGTCTTTTTGACCCCAGATCTCACAATAAAGAGGACCTGTCATGCCTATTTCTATTACAAGGGATGTTTACATTCCTTGTAATAGGAATAAAAATTATCAAAACATTTTTTTTTTTTAAACTGTGTAAAAATAAAAAAATAATAAATAAAATAAATAGGAAAAAAAAAAAAAAAAAAAATTAAAGCGCCCTGTCCCCGTTAGCTCGCGCGCAGAAGCAAACGCATACGCAAGTCCCGCCCACATATGTAAACGGTGTTCAAACCATACATGTGAGGTATCGCCGCGATCGTTAGAGCGAGAGCAATAATTTAAGCCCTAGACCTCTTCTGTAACTCTAAGCTAGTAACCTGCAGAAATTTTTAAAATGTTGCCTATGGGGATTTTTAAGTACCAATGTTTGGCGCCATTCTGTGAGCATG
Organism: Pelophylax lessonae; assembly: GCF_965119305.1. Taxonomy (NCBI): domain Eukaryota; kingdom Metazoa; phylum Chordata; class Amphibia; order Anura; family Ranidae; genus Pelophylax; species Pelophylax lessonae. The sequence goes on from NC_138772.1 coordinate 546,026,479, forward strand.
CGCAATTTTGAAGCATGACATGTTGGGTATCTAATTACTCGGCGTAACATTATCGTTCACATTATGGAAAAAAAATTTGCTAAATTTACTGTTTTCTTATTTTTTAGATCAAAAAAGTGATTTTTTTTCAAAAAAATCGCATTTGGAAGACTGCTGCGCAAATATGGTGTGATAAAAAATATTGCAACGATCTCCATTTTATTCTCTAGGGTCTCTGCTAAAAAAAAATATATAATGTTTGGGGGTTCCAAGTAGTTTTCTAGCAAAAAAATGATTTTAGCTTGTAAACAGCAAGTGTCAAAAATAGGCCCAGTCTTAAAGTGGATAAATGGACAACTTTGTGTAAAGCGCTACTTGGATGTTAAGCCTATGTATGTGGCCAGGCTGTGAAAAAGTGTTACACATGTGGTATCGCCATACTCAGGAGGAATAGCAGAATGTATTTTGGGGTGCAATTTTTGCTATGTACATGCTATGTGTTAGAAATATTGCATAAATGGACAGCTTTGTGTAAAAAAAAATGTGTTTTCATTTTCTTTCCACATTTTCCAAAAACTTGTGGAAAAAAATGACATATTCAAAAGACTCATTATGCCTCAAAAATTATACGTTGGGGTGTTTGCTTTCCAAAATGGGGTCATTTTATAGGGGGTTTCCATTGTCCTGGTGCTCCAGGGCCTTCAAAAGTACGATAGGTTGTCAGGAAATTATATGTGAAATTTGTGCTCCTAGAATGCCGGACGGTGCTGGTTGGATGTTAGGCCTCTGTATGTGGCCAGGCTGTGAAAAAGTCTCACACATGTGGTATCGCCATACTCAGAAGGAGTAGTAGAATGTGTTTTGGGGTGTAGTTGCAAGTATACATGTGCTGTGTGAGAGAAATAACCTGTTAATACGGCAATTTGTAAAAAAAAAATAAAATAAAAAAAAAAATCTTCATTTTTCAAAGCATTGTGGGAAAAAATTACAACTTCAAAAAACTCACCATGCCCCTTATTAAATACCTTGGAATGTCTACTTTCCAAAAAGGGGTCATTTGGGGGGTATTTGTACTTTCCTGACTTTTTAGTGTCTCAAGAAATGAGATAGGCCTTCAGTACATCAGGTGTGATCAAGTGTGATCAATTTTCAATGATTCACACCATAGCTTGTGGACTCTATAACTTTCACAAAGACCAAATAATATACACTTACTTGGGTTATTTTTACCAAAGATAAGTAGCAGTATAAATTTTGGCCAAAATTTGTGAAGAAAAATTACTAATTTGCAAAATTTTATGACAGAAACAAAGAAAAATGCGTTTTTTCACAATATTTTCAGTCTTTTTTTATTTATAGCACAAAAAATAAAAAACCCAGTAGTGATTAAATACCATCAAAAGAAAGCTCTATTTGTGTGAAAAAAAGGACACAATTTTTGAATGGGTACAGTGTTGCATGACTGAGTAATTCTCAGTCAAAGTGTGAGAGCGCTGAAAGCTGAAAATCGGTCTGGGCAGGAAGGGGGTGAAAGTGCACTGTAGGTAAGTGGTTAAGGACAGTTTTGAGGCTACTTATAAAATGTAAAAACTATTCTAATAGTTTTACATAATGCAGCAACATCCACACACGTAGGACACCCAACGTTAGAGGTGATTTATTCTTCCACACCAAATACACTTTTGCAAACTGGTACTAACTAGTATTCCAATGTTTCTCTTCTCCCTCAGTTTTTCTCCATCACTCAGCTAATGTGACTTCAAAGCTGATGAAGAGAGGCAGGGGATGTCAAATAAGGATGTTATGCAGGTGATTGCAGGTCCAGACGAAGCTACGCCACTCTAAGCGAAACGCGTCGACGTCACCAGCACGGCGGTGCACTCTCCACACCTCCTCTCAGGCGGCAGGATCCCGCGGAGAACATAAGCCACCCACAGCGCCATTGCAGATGATCGGGAGCAACCGCCACCACGATCTCACACACGACCAGAAGATAACCAACGAGGTATTACAGCAAAAAGGTACTGTTTAATCTTGGGGTGAAGAAACGGGTGAAGAAACGGCCACACGGCTGTCAGAGCTATAGACATACGCAACCGGCCCAGCACCCGCCATTACCACACTTGCGGTATGCTATTACTTCAGCACGGGCTATACCTCCGAGGCCTGAGGAAGGAGCGCATGCTCCGACAACGCGTCGCCTACGTCATCACGCCCCACGCTAAGTCCAACCCGGAAGTCCGCTGCCGGAGGCGCTGTAGGTGTCCCCTGGGTCCGGATATCGCTGACTCTCGCAGTCAGACACGGATTCGTTTGGAGCACATCAGTCCCTCCCTGCCCAGGCATTGGAACTACCGATCTTTTGAGCCAGATCCACCATGTTTTTATTATTTTAATCTTGTGAGTACCCAGTATGGTAAATGTCAAATAAATTACCGAGTCTACTGCACTTAGAGTGGCGCTTTTCTTTTTTTCCAGTATCTTGCAAGTTTTCTTCTCCACTTGAGATTAAGCTGCCTTCAGGAGTGCACAGACCGGTTCCACTTATGGACTCTATGGACTTTTCAGAACACCATTCAGGTCTGTTTATTTTCCCATATGATTTACAGGAGGCCATTGAGGTTCGCCTTTGAGTCCTGTTGCGCCAGTCTATTTATGTTTGAGCCTATTTAGGCTACAGGAGGGGTGAAGAAACGGCACCACTGCCGTCAGAGAGACAGGCATCCCTGTCACATCTCTGCCCAATCCCCACACTAGATTGATGCACATTAAATGATCGGTCCTACGACCATCCCACAGCAACCTATGACCATTCTCTCCTCCAATCACGATCTTCCATACCGCTGCAGCCATCACCAACACGTGGCTTTCTTGCTCCCCCCCATACATGACTGAGTACATTATCTACTTATTTTTGGAACGGCACATTTGTGCACTCACTCAGTCACTATAAATGGATCCGCACCTCCCCAGGAGTTTATCAGGAATATCCCACTCCATTACAGTTGTTGGAATACATTTGTTATTACAGTCTTGATACTATTACCATTGTGCACCGGACGGTTTTGTTATTATTTGTCTATATGTTTTGTTCGTCTTGTTTCTTGTTGTCTCTACTGGTTTAACACAATTTGTAACTTGCACGGTTGTATATTGATACATCTTTATTTTTTCAATAAAACATCTATGATCACGTTTATACATGTGCCCCGACTCATTTACAGCTGACAATTATAACCTACTACCATTCTGTAGCCTATGCAGAATACCTTGTTTATATGCTAGTTTTGGGTTTAGTCGGCAACCTATACTCACACATAGGGGCATGTTCATAGATCCCATCTAATTACTCCAAACAACCACTTTTAATATGCAGGTGATTGACATCCTCATTATCATCTGAGGATGTCATTGATGGTTAGGAGGTCGGCAGTCAGAGGATCGTAATTGTGCACAATTGCAACCTTTGGCTTTGTGAACTAAAAAAGGTTTCATTCACCCACCAACGTGTATACAATTTTGGGGCAATTTTAAGGCATTTTGCCAAGGCGCCCCTAAATAAACCTCAAGGCACCCTGGTTGAAAAAGGCTGGTCTATATTTTAACCACTTTGCCGCTGCTCAAAAGAGCTGTACTGCGGCAAAGTGGCTCGATAACGTCTGGCGACGTAGACCTACGTGGCCAGACATTCCCCTCTCTCGGCGGCGCGCGCGCGCCGCCGGAGGCTCACTCCCGCTGTATTCAGTCACAGCGGGAGTCGGGCCAGGGGAGGAGTGGCGGCGACGGCCGCTGCTCTTCCCCGATCGTCGGGGAATCGAGTCTGGAGATCCGCCCGCTTGTGTAAACAAAGCGGGCGGATCTCCTAAGTGACAGGCAGGGTCAGATTGCAGGGTTCAGCATAGCTGAACCTGCGATCTGTCCTTGTGTCACATAGTCCCCTCCCCCCACACACGTCAGTAAGCACCAGGCATACATTAACCCTTCCCTCTCCATTAAAAATTAACCCCTTCCCTGCCAGTGTCATTTTTACAGTAACAGTGCATATTTATAGCACTGATTACTGTTGTAATGTCACTGGTACCCCCAAAAGTGTCGAAAATGTCAGTCAGGGGTCCGATCTGTCCGCCGCAATGTCGCAGTCCCGCAAAAAAAATCGCAGATCGCCGCCATTACTCGTTAAAAAAAAAAAACACCAAAAACGACAGAAATCTTTCCCTTAGTTAGTAAACGCAATAACTTTTGCGCAAACCAATCAAAATACGCTTATTAAGATTTTTTTTTACCAAAAATATGTAGCAGAAAACAAATTGGCCGAAAAAGATAAAAAATTTAGATTTTTACATTTTTTGGGGGGGGGGGGGGGGGGAATTTCATATAAAAAATGTGAAAAATATTGTTATTTTTTCAAAATTGTCGCTTTTTTTTTGTTTATAGCGCAAAAAGTAAAAATCGCACAGGTGATCAAATACCACCAAAAGAAAGCTCTGTTTGTGGGAAAAAAAGGACGTAAATTTTGTTTCGGTATGGCGTTTCATGACCGCTCAATTGTCAGTTAAATTCACACAGCGCCGTATCGCAAAAAGTGGCCCAGACGTAAGACAGCAAAATCCTCCGGTGGTAAAGTGGTTAAAGTGTTCTGGAGAGAGTAGGGAAGTTTTTGTCCCATTGGAGACATTTCCCTTCACTTTCTTTATTAGAGACGCAACCGAGTGTTGGAGGAAACCTCCACAGAGTGGATGGAAAATCAATCTTATGACATTGTCAGTGAAATATTTGTCCCCATTGGAAGATTTCCATTGGCCCCTGGCTCTGGTGAGAACCCTACAACTTTGGACTTCTCCTTCTCAGTGGATGAAATTCTGACCTGGATGTCATTGACCCACCTGCCGCCATTGGGGGTTGCCACCATATTAGTGAATGTGCTGCTTACTCATTCTCACCAGTGAAACAATAGCATATATCCATGGCGTATAGCAAGGGGATGCAGAACTGATGGACGTCTACTATCAGTGACAAAGCTTGCTGTAGTGAGCCTATGATGGATTTTTCATAGCGTTGGCGCTTTGGATGTTGCATAATACCGCTGTTCTACAAATATTCCAGCCATGGCAGGTTGGGCTATACACAGGCTGGTAAGGTATGCCTGATGCCTGTGCAACACTACTAGTTGGCCTTAGCTGTCCTGTGGCTACAGTATATTTCATGGACTTTGTAAAGTGGCCCTTGGCTATAACAGATGGTTTAGAGGACTTTACTGTGAGTTGTTCAAGAGCTTATTATAAAAGAAAGCATTTGTGATGTGCAGACTTTCTGTACTTCACTGACAGTTGTGCATGAAAAGCTTAGACTTTACATAAGGAAAGTCAACTTTAACCTCCTGCGGTGAAGACACGGGGGGGATTAAAGACCTGGGGAAAATGACCTATGTAGAACAGTTAGTCATTAGCACTTGTTTTGGTGGAGCTTGTAAGAGACGGGATGGGAAAGATAGGGAGAAGATGTTTTGACAACATTGACATTTTGTAAAGTGGAGGTGGGTTTTAAGACTCTTTTGTGCCCAATTTTTACCTTATTTAGTATAAAAAAGTACCACATACAGCCATAGTGACCCTCTTGATATGACCTCTTAGTACGCTTTTTGTACCTATGAGTATTTTCTATTCTTGGCTGATGTTCTTATATTATTAGATGAGGAGGTATTATAATTGATGGGGAGATTCCTGGGTGTTCTTTTTTTTTTTTTTTTTTAATGGTACCATCATTTAATGCAGCATGAATATAAAATACATATCTGAGTGTAACACAGAAAAAACAACATCAGTGGGCAGAACTCTGGACTGTGCTCGGGATGATAAGAATCCTTCCAGGGGAACCCTCAGGACGGTCATGTATGTACAAAGTCCCCTGCAATATGCCCCCCCCCCCACTGTCTGGATCTAGTTTTGGCCCAGAAGACGTCTCTTCCACTCTTGATGTAAGAGGTCTCTCTCCTTCCGGATCCCTTGCAGGACACTCTGGTTCTCCTGGGCCCTCCAAACCAGATAGGGCAGCACAGAATCCACCAATCCATACGGAATAGACTTATACACCAAATAGCCTGCCTGACCCAGCGTGAGCGAGACGTGATCACACATGCCCAGCAACTGTCCGAAACACACCGCTCCGCTGTGCTTATCAATGCCGAGTTCCATCATCCTGTGTACTGCATGAAGAACGGACTCCTCGTTGTGACTGGCGATGATGAGGTTATAACGCTGGCCCTCCTGTCCAATCAGATTCAGGGAACCATTGTAGCTTCTGTTAGTGGCTTCCCAATCTGGCTGTATGGGGTCGGGGGGACCCCTTTACTTTAGCCAACGTCCTCTCCTTCTCCATGTACGCCCCACGCATCAACTTCACCCCGAAACACAGTCCCAAACCCACTGCTGTGTCCAAATCCTCAGACAGGTTCCGAAATGAATCCTACGGGGCAAAGCTTTATTTCAAAGTTAAACCTTTTCCTTCTTCCTGGTCTCGGCAGCGCCATGTCATCTCCTGGTTTATGCTCCCCCTGTGGCCGTCATTTCCGCCCTTACTGCATTCCTTGCATTCCTTTGCAAACTCTCTGTCTCCTGGGTGTTCTTATAGTCTTTATCATTTCCATCACTGACAATGGTCACGGGACAAATAAAGGAGTATATTTCCTCGGCACAGACAGCAATAAAACTTGACAGAGGGTCTAACTCTTCCCCATTTATCCAAAACTAAAAAAATAGTTCTGCCCTTATATTCATTGAATGTGTTTCTATGTTTTAATGCATTGTTGCATCTCTTAGCCTTGTTTCCATGCCCTATGCAGGAGAACATAGGAACTGGGGTGCAGAGAAATGGCGCAGGTACAACGAATTTTTGAATTAAAATGTGAAATATTTGGGTATAGCAGGAGGCAGCTTGTTGGTGAAGAGCAGGAGAGCGGTACAATAATGAGTGTCTGCAGGCAACTGTGAAGCACTGTGAAGGTTCCTTGCAAGTTTGGGGCTGCATTTCTGCAAATGGAATTGGAGATTTGGTCAGGATCTATGGTGTCCTCAATGCTGAGAAATACAGGCACATAGTTGCCAACATTTAAAAAAAATTTCCAGGGACACTTTGCAGCACAGCTATCAATTACCACACCCACTTCCCTGAAGCTCCGCCCACTCTGCATAATTAATCTCACCTATTTATCAGATTATAGGGTCTACTCAATATAGAGAGAATTACAGGAAATTAAAAAGGGAATTTCAAACCTAAGGCCACAGTAGCATAGTTGGAATAATTATCCCATTCAGCTGCACTACTTCTACGTAACATTTATGGGCAGCCCGATTAACAGGCGCTTCCAGGGACAATATAAATGACCTGGGACAGGCTCCTATTTGCAGGGACTGTCCCAGGAAAAAATGGACAGTTGGCAAGTATACAGGCAGATACTTCATCATGCAATACCATCAGGGAGGCATTTGATTTGCCCCAAACATATTCTGAAGCAGGAACACCACCCCAAACATGCAGCCAACGTCATTAAGAACTATCTTCAGTGTAAAGACTAAAAAGGAGTTCTGGAAATTATGGTTTTGCCCCCACAGAGCCCTGATCTCACCATCATGTATCTGGGATGACATGAAGAGACTGAAGGATTTGAGGCAGCCAACATCCACAGAAGACCTGTGCTTAGTTCTCCAAGATGTTTGAAACAACCGATCTGCTGAGTTCCTTACAAAACTGTGTCTACCTAGAAGAATTGATACTGGTTTAAAGGCAAAGGGTGGTCACTTCAAATATTGATTTGATTTGGATTTCTCTTCTGTTCGTTTACTTTACATTTTGTTCATTGATAAAAATAATCAATTAAAAAAAAAAAAAAGGCCAGACTTGATCTTTTTCTATCATCTCTCTTCTATATAGTCTAGATCAGGGGTGTCCAAACTACGGCCCTCCAGCTGTTGGGGAACTACATGTCCCATGAGGTATTTTAAATCTCTCACATTCACAGACATACAGTAACTAGGCATGATGATGGAAATTGAGGAATTGAGGAATTCAGGTGATGGGGACTTTGGTGTAAGAGGGGGCTCTGATGTGGACCCTGATGTAAGAGGGGACTCTGATGAAGACCCTGATGTAAGAGGGGAATCTGATGGGGACCCTGATGTAAGAGGGGACTCTGATGGGGACTTTGGTGTAGGAGGGGGCTCTGATGGAGACCCTGATGTAAGAGGGCACTCTGATGGGGACCCTAATGTAAGAGGGGACTCTGATGTAAAGGGAGACATTGATGGAGACCCTGATGTAAGATGGCCCCTGATGGTGGCCCTAATGTAAGTGGTGAGTCTGATGGAGACTTTGATGTAAAGGGAACTCTGATGAGGACCCTGATATATGAGGGGGCTCTGATGGAGACCCTGATGTAAAGGGGGCTCTGATGGGGACCCTGGTGTAAGAGAGGGCTCTTATGGGGACCTTGATGTAAGGGGGGATGGAGACTTTGATGTAAGAGGGTACACTGATGGGGATCCGGATATAGCAGGGGGCTCTGATGGAGACCCTGATGTAAGAGGGAATCTGATGGGGACCCTGGTGTAAGAGAAGGCTCTTATTGGGACCTTGATGTTAGGGGGGACTCTGATGGAGACTTTGATGTGACAGGGTACAATGATGGGGACCCGGATTTAGCAGGGGGCTCTGATGGGGACCCTGGTGTAAGAGAGGGCTCTTATGGGGACCTTGATGTAACTGGGGGGGGGGGCACTGATGGAAACTTTGATGTAAAGAGGACTCCGATGGGGGCACTGATATAAGAGTGGGCTCTGATGGAGACCCTGATGTAAGGGGTAACTCTGATGGGGCTCTGATGAGAAAAGTGCAGATTGAATGTATTTGTCTTTGACCTTCATTAATAGTTCAAATTTCTTTGGAATTTCTTTGCTTTATTTTGCTGAAGTTCTTTCTCTGTTCTGAGTATTATTATCTCTGCAACAATGGGAGGTTGTGAGGTTTGTACACAGAGATAGATGCCCGCACTTCCCATAACATGCTCTGTTTACCTCCAGGCCTCACTCACCATTGTTGGGGCTGTTGAGATGTAGATGAAGGTTGGAGTCACAGAGGGGGGTGAAGGGTTGATGGGACACATCAGGAGAACAATGGGGGCCTGATGGGTTACTTTAGGCTTCTGTCATGTGCTAATTACTGTAAACAGGTTCAGGCTGAGAAGTGAGACTCCTCAAGGCATGGAATGGAAAGTCACTTTCACAAATGTCCTGGGACTGATAATCCTAACAGAAATAGTGTCAGGATTGTCACATTACCCATCGATATTCCACGTTCTTGTGTAATGGTAAACTGAGAATACTCACATTAAGAATCAACACATTTGACAAAATCCGATTGCACAATATCCAGGGTCGGTGCTAGACTATTTTGCACCCTAGGCAAGACCAGTTACGTGCGCACACCCCCCCCCCAAATAAAAAATAACTGTACACATTGCCACCATTCTTGTACATAATGCCCCTTTTTAACACTACACTCTGCTACAACCCCTTCCTGCACACACTGCCCCTCTTTAACCCTACACCCCCCTTCATATACACACTGCCCCCCTTTAACCCCACACACCCTTTATATACAAAGTGCCCCCCTCTCTAGAGGTGACATCCACCGAGGATGAGGAGGTGACAGGAGAGGAATGTCTCACTAGCCATGGCTGCGCCCTAGGTGGTAGTGCGCCCTAGGCGGCCGCCTAGTTTGCCTAGTGGTAGCACCGGCCCTGACAATATCCTTTAGATTTACCAACAGCTATCCAGATTGGACAAATTAGGTAGGTTCTCATATTATATCATTTTGGTAAATCTAAAGTTGACGGTACAAAGATTGTATGGTCAAATTGTAACATATACAGTATCTCACAAAAGCAAGTACACCCCTCAATTTTTTGTAAATATTTTATTCTATCTTTTCATGTGACAACACTGAAGAAATTACACTTTGCTACAATGTAAAGTAGTGAGTGTACAGCTTGTATAACAGTGTAAATTTGCTGTCCCCTCAAAATAACTCAACACACAGCCATTAATGTCTAAACCGCTGGCAACAAAAGTGAGTACACCCCTAAATGAAAATGTCCAAATTGGGCCCAATTAGCCATTTTCCCTCCCCGGTGTCATGTGACTCATTAGTGTTACAAGGTCTCAGGTGTGAATGGGGAGAAGGTGTGTTAAATGTGCTGTTATCGCTCTCACTCTCTCATACTGGTCACTGGAAGTTCAGCATGGCACCTCATGGCAAAGAAATCTCTGAGGATCTGAAAAAAAGAATTGTTGCTCTACATCAAGATGGCCTAGGCTATAAGAAGATTGCCAAGACCCTGAAACTGAGCTGCAGCACGGTGGCCAAGACTATACAGCTATTTAACAGGACAGGTTCCACTCAGAGCAGGCCTTGCCATGGTCAACCAAAGGATGTTGAGTGCACGTGCTAAGCATCATATATAGAGGTTGTCTTTGGGAAATAGACGTATGAGTGCTGCCAGCATTGCTGCAGAGGTTGAAGGGGTGGGGGTGGGGCGGAGGAAGGGGGGTCAGCCCGTCAGTGCTAAGACCATACGCCGCACACTGCATCAAATTGGTTTGCATGGCTGTCGTCCCGGAAGGAAGCATCTTCTAAAGATGATGCACAAGAAAGCCCACAAACAGTTTGCTGTAGACAAGCAGACTAAGGACATGCATTACTGGAACCATGTCCTGTGGTCTGATGAGACCAAGATAAACTTATTTGGTTCAGATGGTGTCAAGCATATGTGGCGGCAACCAGTTGAGGCGTACAAAGACAAGTGTGCCTTCCCTACAGTCAAGCATGGTGGTGGGAGTGTCCTGGTCTGGGGCTACATGAGTGCTGCCGGCACTGGGAGCTACAGTTCATTGAGGGAACCATGAATGCCAACATGTACTGTGACATACTGAAGCAGAGCATGATCCCCTCTCTTTGGAGCCTGGGCCGCAGGGCAGTATTCCAACATAATAACGACCCCAAACACACCTCCAAGACAACCACTGCCTTGCTATAGAAGCTGAGGGTAAAGGTGATGGACGGGCCAAGCATGTCTCCAGACCTAAACCCTATTGAGCATCTGTGGGGCATCCTCAAACTGAAGGTGGAGGAGCGCAAGGTCTCTAACATCCACCAGCTCTGTGATGTCATCATGGAGGAGTGGAAGAGGAATCCAGTGGCAACCTGTGAAGCTCTGGTGAACTCCACGCCCAAGAGGGTTAAGACAGTGCTGGAAAATAATGGTGGCCACACAAAGTATTGACACTTTGGGCCAAATTTGGACATTTTCATTTTGGGGTGTACTCACTTTTGTTGCCAGCAGTTTAGACATTAATGGCTGTGTGTTGAGTTATTTTGAGGGGACAGCAAATTTACACTGTTATACAAGCTGTACACTCACTACTTTACATTGTAGCAAAGTGTCATTTCTTCAGTGTTGTCACATGAAAAGATAGAATAAAATATTTGCAAAATTGTGAGGGGTGCACTCACTTTTGTGAGATACTGTATATAGTGACCCTAACAGTCAACGTCTTATAAGATTAATGGTCAGTAATCCATAACTCCCCATAGGACCTTTGATAGTTTATCTGTTTTATCAATTTCCATGTCCAACCAGAAGAAGTGAATCTAAAAGCAAAAACTGGAAAGCCAAGGATCTCTCCATTCACAATTGCGCGTTTTGTAAGTAGGTGCAAATCCTTTTTTTTTTTTTTTGCACACATTTACAAAACATGCTAAAAATGCGTGTCACGATTGCAGTTCCAATAATTGGCAATGGCAAACGTGACAAGCAGATTCGCGTTTTGCTGGGTGCAAAAATATAAAACAAATGCCGCAAAATGCACACAAAAAAAATAAATTGTAAAACTGAACGCGGAAATAAATCCCCATGTGCTATTTTGCAGTGTTTGTTGTGCATTTAATTAAAAATAATTGGGCTGCCCTATGCGTGTTGTACGAAAAACAATGCACAAAAAAAGTGTATGTAAAACGCTAGATGTAAATGGGGCCTAAAGACCATCTGTCCATCACAGAATAGATTAATATTATTTTTTATTCTATGTGAACCCATACTATACTTCACATTTTTTTTTTTTATTTCCTGGGATTGTAGGATAGATGTATTTGGAATCAACTTTACTCTCCATACACGCAAATTGACTCCATCAATTCAATAAAGCTGGATATTTGCATCATTGATTTGTTGAGTAGGGACGGATCTGTGTTGGACACTCATATACATATATACAGTGCCTTGCGAAAGTATTCGGCCCCCTTGAACTTTTCAACCTTTTGCCACATTTCAGACTTCAAACATAAAGATATAAAACTGTAATTTTTTGTGAAGAATCAACAACAAGTGGGACACAATCATGAAGTGGAACGAAATTTATTGGATATTTCAAACTTTGTTAACAAATAAAAAACTGAAAAATTGGGCGTGCAAAATGATTCAGCCCCTTTACTTTCAGTGCAGCAAACTCTCTCCAGAAGTTCAGTGAGGATCTCTGAATGATCCAATGTTGACCTAAATGACTAATGATGATAAATAGAATCCACCTGTGTGTAATCAAGTCTCCGTATAAATGCACCTGCACTGTGATAGTCTCAGAGCTCCGTTTAAAGCGCAGAGAGCATCATGAAGAACAAGGAACACACCAGGCAGGTCCGAGATACTGTTGTGGAGAAGTTTAAAGCCGGATTTGGATACAAAAATATTTTCCAAGCTTTAAACATCCCAAGGAGCACTGTGCAAGCGATAATATTGAAATGGAAGGAGTATCAGACCACTGCAAATCTAGGAAGACCTGGCCGTCCCTCTAAACTTTCAGCTCATACAAGGAGAAGACTGATCAGAGATGCAGCCAAGAGGCCCATGATCACTCTGGATGAACTGCAGAGATCTACAGCTGAGGTGGGAGACTCTGTCCATAGGACAACAATCAGTCGTATACTGCACAAATCTGGCCTTTATGGAAGAGTGGCAAGAAGAAAGCCATTTCTTAAAGATATCCATAAAAAGTGTTGTTTAAAGTTTGCCACAAGCCACCTGGGAGACACCAAACATGTGGAAGAAGGTGCTCTGGTCAGATGAAACCAAAATCTAACTTTTTGGCAACAATGCAAAACGTTATGTTTGACGTAAAAGCAACACAGCTCATCACCCTGAACACACCATCCCCACTGTCAAACATGGTGGTGGCAGCATCATGGTTTGGGCCTGCTTTTCTTCAGTAGGGACAGGGAAGATGGTTAAAATTGATGGGAAGATGGATGGAGCCAAATACAGGACCATTCTGGAAGAAAACCTGATGGAGTCTGCAAAAGACCTGAGACTGGGACAGAGATTTTGTCTTCCAACAAGACAATGATCCAAAACATAAAGCAAAATCTACAATGGAATGGTTCACAAATAAACATATCCAGGTGTTAGAACGGCCAAGTCAAAGTCCAGACCTGAATCCAATCGAGAATCTGTGGAAAGAACTGAAAACTGCTGTTCACAAACGCTCTCCATCCATCCTCACTGAGCTCGAGCTGTTTTGCAAGTTGGAATGGGCAAAAATTTCAGTCTCTCAATGTGTAAAACTGATAGAGACATACCCCAAGCGACTTACAGCTGTAATCGCAGCAAAAGGTGGCGCTACAAAGTATTAACTTAAGGGGCTGAATAATTTTGCAAGCCCAATTTTTCAGGTTTTTTTTTGTTAAAGTTTGAAATATCCAATAAATTTCGTTCCACTTCATGATTGTGTCCCACTTGTTGTTGATTCTTCACAAAAAAAATACAGTTTTATATCTTTATGTTTGAAGCCTGAAATGTGTATATATATATATACATATATATATATATATATATACAGTGGGTACGGAAAGTATTCAGACCCCCTTAAATTTTTCACTCTTTGTTATATTGCAGCCATTTGCTAAAATCATTTAAGTTCATTCTTCTTTCATTCATTCTTCATTCATCCGCACAGGCCCTGAAGCATGGGGCCCGGTTGCAATTCCAACCCCTGAAACCCCTGTAGTTATGCCCCTGGTTAACAGTGAGAGAATTTAAAAACGCCAAACTATACTCAGACAAAAAAGGTTAAAAAAAGAAAATAGAAACCCAAAAAACTAAACAAAAAATAAAAAGCAGGCAGACTCATTAGGCTGCTTTGTCTTTTCCACCATCGCTATTTCATTGTTTCTACCCTTTAGGCCAGGTTAATTTATGTGCGAATTGGATGTAGGTTTCCCCACATCCAATTCGCATGACATGCCAGTGTGACCGGCTCTCAATGGAGCCGATTCACACAGGTCCGGAACGGCCGCGGTCCGCATTCCAAAAGGGTCTTGTGTGTGATTGGGCCGAGTTCTGGTGCGAATTTAGGACCTGATTTGAGCCTGAATTGGTGAACAGGAATGCACCGGACCCCATGCTGGGAACCGCGGCCGCTCATATGTGAACCGGTCTTAAACTTTTAATAAACAGGAACAGCGTCACTATTGCCTAATTTATGATCAATTTTATATAATTGAATTTAATATGCAGCCTTTATTTTTTATTTATTATATTTATATAATAGTGCACAACACATTACACTAATACAAAAAAAAAAAATACAAAAAAAATAAAACAGCTGATTTAACTTTTCAAGAGCTGAACACCAGCTATCCATAAAAAAATAGATAGTGGTAACATTTGTGCCATGTCAACATCTCCAAAATAATTTCACCTGTTCATAATTTGACAAAAGCATTTAAATATAAATTTGGCTGACAGTAAAATCATCATGGCTGGGTGTATAATTCCCTAGATTTTTGGATCTGTTCCATGTTCATTCTCCACTGAGTTCATCAATTGCAGATTGTTTCCGGAAATACTGAGCTGCAATGTAATGATAACATATAAGATAGAGGAAAAGGGTTGTCAAAACTGATTCCCCAATAATCAATATGTTTTATTTAATTCTCATTAATAATAAATATGTAATCATCCCTACGTAAAACATCCTATTTAATTTTTAATAATAATCATCAATTACTTTTGACTGTGTAGTCATAGTTTTTTCCCCATTCAGTATTAATTTGGTTATTAGTAATGAACCTCCCATGTTCAATAGAGCCCTAAATATTATAAGTGTTTTTACTGAGAAAGATTTTTCAACATATTGCTCGAACCCATCATCTTAATATTAATAATAATAGACTTATTCTACTTATAGATATGTTATAATATCTAAATATTCATATTAGTTTAATTATTTATAATCACCATTTATTTGCTTCTACAAAATATAATATAATAAAATATTATATATATATATATATATATATATATATATAAATATAAATATAATATATATATATATATATATATATATATATATATATATATATATATATATATATACATATATATATATAACAAAAATATATATATTTTTATTTATTTATTTCAGGTACTTATATAGCGCTGTCAATTTACGCAGCGCTTTACATATACATTGCACATTCACATCAGTCCCTGCCCTCAAGGAGCTTACAATCTAAGGTACCTAACTCACATACATACACAGTAGGGGCAATTTTTTTTATACAGGATCCAATTAACCTACCAGCATGTCTTTTGGAGTGTGAGAGGAAACCGGAGTACCCGGAGGAAACCCACGCAGGCACAGGGAGAACATGCAAACTCCAGGCAGGTAGTGTCATGGTTGGGATTCGATCCAGCGACCCTCTTGCTGCTAGGTGAAAGTGCTAAAAACTACACCACTGTGCCGCCCATATATATAATGTAATATAATACAATATAACATAAAA
This sequence comes from Pelophylax lessonae, assembly GCF_965119305.1. Lineage (NCBI taxonomy): Eukaryota > Metazoa > Chordata > Amphibia > Anura > Ranidae > Pelophylax > Pelophylax lessonae. Next base: position 546,042,343 of record NC_138772.1, read on the forward strand.
TAATATAATATTTATATTGGTTTTATTACACACAATTACCATCATTTGTCTCTACAAGTTTATTAAACGTAGGGAACTCCTCGTAAACTGGCCACCACTTAAGGTCCGTACACACTTGACGAAAATCGGACGAAATATCCTCCGATTTTTCTCTGTCTTCTCAGCGTTCATAACCGTTTTTAGTCGACAGTGCATAAATGTTCACGAAATTTTTTTCTTTGGCACATTTGTTCCTAGACTTCCGGGTTGTCAGCAACTTCAGATCATGCGCGGTCTTTCGTATCCGATTTTTCACGGACGTACTGCATACACATTAAACGAAAATCGTTCGTCTGGGGACGGACGAAAAAAATTTTGGTGTTTGTCCCTCCGTTTTTTTCGTTGAAAATGTCGGCATCGGCTGCTGAAAGTTGTGTACACACTAGGGGAAAATCGGACGATTTCACATCAGGCGGGAATTTTCGGCAGATTTTCTACTAGTGTGTACCCTGCTTTAGGCAAAGAGGCTGAAAACCAGCTAAAATAACAGGGTAATCAGCAGCAAATTCAAAACATTAACTTCAAATAATAAATCAAACAGATGGAAAAAAAAAATGCAAATTTGTGTAAATAAGGTAATTCTAATTTAATAACTGTGCTTCTTAAATTATGAGACTCCCTTAACAAATTTACCTTTCCAAGTGAAAAAAAAAAAAAAAAAAAAACAACCAAATTACCGAAATTCTAAATGCATTAATTGGATAAATAAATTTAATGAAAAATAATAATATAAAACTATTTTGATAGTGAATATTCTGAAGCTGAATATTTGGAATAATGAAGCCTTGAAAGTACATCAAGTTCATCGTTGAAAGCTTTGATTGATTTTGATGGATAAAAAAGCAGTTTAAAAAAAAGTCAAAAATAAAGCAAGCTATTTTTGCCACAAAAAGTAATTCTGAACTTGGTAAATGTGTTTAAAATTGCAAAACATAGAACATATTAAATTAATAATAAATATTTGTTTTTTTTTTAATTAGTAAAAAATTTAAATCATGCATTTGATATACAAAAAAACACTATATCCACAAGTATACACACACTCTATATACAAAACTTAGTATATGTAAATGATATATACATCATCAGCATATAGTCTACACAACATATACATAACAATCCCTCTTCCCATCTCAGCCCTGAAACTTCCTATAAACCTAATTGAATAGATGGAGAGGGGCCCTCTGCAGTAAGGGAGGTGTCGCCCCTTAAGGTCACAGGGGCATTTACATTATAAAGCCCCGGGTGGGGATCCCAGCACTATGTATACCTGGCTGCCCCCAGACTCACAGCACACCTGACAAGCCATGGATTATTCACTACATTTCTGGGACCCCCTCTACAAGCCAGTCCATGAGCCCCACAGCATGGACAGCATCTTGGCCGACAAGGAGAACTGCCCTGGGGAGGCCAATGAAGGCCCCAAAGAGCCGGACTCTACTGATGAGCACAGCAAGAAGAACAAGAAGAAGAATTATCAACGCTACGCAAAACCACCCTACTCCTACCTGGCAATGATCGCCCTGGTCATCCAGAGCTCCCCCGAGAGGAAGCTCAAACTCTCCCAGGTAACCTACCCCCCATTATGGGGCTTCTTGGGGCTTTACTGCAGCTAAGGACAGGGGGAGGGGGTGACACTGAGACTATCTCAGAATAAGGACTTGTCAGAGGGAAATTATTTATTTTCAGCAATTTTATTTTTTAATTTAAGCCTCTGTTATATCTGCAACATACAAAACTCAGATGACCATAAGCTGAATTCCAGGAAAAACTTGTTTATTTTCCTATCAAATTTTTATATAATCTAAAGCCAAATATATTTATTTATTATTTTTCCAATTAAGTGGGTCAGATTTCTGTTGTATTTGTATGGAGCAACAAGCCTTAAACCGCCCTTACATAAATTATTCACAACAGTTCAGTTATATCACCTTTTTTTCCCCCAAACACAATATGGGAAGAAAATATAAAGAAAAAATTAAATCACATAAAGATTCAGAAAAAATACATAAGATGTTTTTTTAGTTGTTTTTATTGTTTGTATTTCTGTTGGTTATGTGATTTAATTTGTGTGTGTGTGTTTTTTTTTTTTTTTATTTCAAATTTGTGATTTCTTTTTATTTTTTTATCTTTTTTCATTTTTTTTTTGATATTGTGTTTTAAGAATAAAGTTGATAAAATTGAACAGATGTGAATAATATATTTATATGTAAGGACAGTGCAGCTAAGGCCTTCATTATTATTGCTCCTATTTAGCTTAACTGGTGATTTCTACTGAGTTTATAGAGAGGGGTGTTTTACATTTTATTATTTTTTTGCTGCCTGAGTCCCAGCTGGGGAGATTTACCTTCTCTATTTGCCCCGTGACCACCAAGTATGAAAGTGAAGGGAAAAACCAAAATATTGAGTTGTCACCAGAACGGGAATAAAAAGAAACCTTCCAATGAGGACAATTGTTCCTGTGGTAACTGTCTAACTTGGGATTTACCTTCATCTTACTTGAAGGCATAGGGAAAAAGGACATTTCCCCAATGGGACAAAGACATCATAAAAAGAACCAATCCATACTTCATCCACAATGCAAAAAGTTTTGTTTTTAGATAATCCTCACTTTCCCAGTAACTGTATGTCCTCCAAGCACATTGATGTGAAGTTCCACTTTCTTAGGGATCTTCAAGAGCAAGGTCTTCTTGAGTTACTTTATTGCCCAACCGAGGATATGACCGCAGATATCCTTACAAAGCCTCTGACCGCTGAAAGACACTCAAGGCTTACAAAGAAGATGGGTTTAATAGATTAAGCCTTAGCTGTTGAGAAGGGGTGTTGGAGATACAACAGCTTTCAGTTTAGCAGATTAACTGCTAAACTGAAAGCTGATGTATCTCTAACACTCCTGTTTGAGAATCTGATTACAATGTTAATCCAGAGGACAGTGATGTCCCCTTTCATCCCTATACAGAGGGGCTTGTCTGTTGTTATCACTGTCTGGGCTTTAAAGGAATACTTTCTGGACAGAAAACATGGAGGTTTCCAACACCAAACTTTTTCAGAAAGTGCTAGCTGCCTGCCCAATTCAATACAAGCATGCACAGAGTGTTCTGTCTTTACCTTGACATCACTTTCTACATGCTTCATTTAGAAAGTATGGTATGTCAGATGGTCTACTGGCATATTAAGGAGGTCTACAGTGAGGTCTCCTAGTAAGGGTCAAAGCCGAAAATGGAGCTAAGTATTACTCAGGGCTTTTTTTCTCAGAGAATAGGTGCAGGAACTGCTCCCTTCTGAGTCACCCCTTAACTCTGTCCCCTACCCACCCCAGAGCATCATTCCTTGGTTTCCCCTTCTGCAAAAATGGACTCCCAACATCCAGCATCAATAGACTCTCCAGCAGCATTAGGCCCCTCCCTCAACAGTAGATCCCTTCCAGCAATGATTGATTCCCTGCAACATGATACCCCACCAGCAACAACAGACTTCCCCAGCAACAATAGACCCTCTGCGCAAATAGATCCCCTCCAGCAGCAAATAGATCCCCTCCAGCAACACTAGATTCCCCAGAAGCCAGCATCAATAGACCCTCCAGCAGCCAGCAACAAAGACCCCTCCCTCAACAATAAATCCCTCCCAGCAACAACTGACCCACCAGCAGCAAAAGACCCACCGCAGCAATAATAAATCCCTATGAGCAACAGAAGATCTCCTCAGCAACAATAGACCCCCATCCTCTGCAGCAATAGATTCCCTATTAGCCAGCATCAATAGACCCTCCAGCACACCCCAGCACCCCTTGCCATTACATACATTCAGTTCTGGAGGTGCCGGAACTGCGTTCCCGCTGAAAAAAAGCCCTGGTATTACTTATATAATGTAATAGGTATTATGTATCTGGGTTTATGGTCATGCTTTTTCACGTACAACTATATTATTTTCTTGGCAGATCCTCCAAGAGATCAGCATCCTCTTCCCATTCTTCAAGGGGGATTATCAAGGCTGGAAGGACTCTGTTCGACACAACCTCTCCTCCAATGATTGCTTCAGAAAGGTAAGGATCTGGTGCTCCTGAGATGTGATGGCGGCGATGGGCTCTTAAGATTCTATTCCTGCAGGATAGTCCTCATATCACAATATAATGTGATAATAGGAGAGTGTGCTGAGCTATAATTTGGAGTCGATATTCTATCAAGTGTAATTTATGCATACATGTAATATAAATATAATAATTATTGAGATTCCTCTAGGCCAGTGGTTCTCAACGCCATGCTGTTGCTGTGGCCTCCCTCCTACTGGGCTTCCAGTCAGCTATAGATCCCTTGATCTCCCAGAGTGCCACCTAACCTCCTATAGTGGTCCACAGTAGGGATAGACTGATATGTTTTTTTCAGGGCCAGTACCGATATTTTGGTCACAACGTATGGGTATCGGCCGATATGGCCCGATATTTTGAACATTTAAAGTTTTGAAAAATAGAGACAATTTTTGACATAAATCTGTTACTGAACATGTTAATTTTTGTTTAATTTTTAATGGCTGGCTTTTTGGCACCCTGTGGTGGGTGGCTGGCTGTCTGGCACCCTGTGGTGGGTGGCTGCCTGTCTGGCACCTTGTGGTGGATGGCTGACTGGCTGGCACCCTGTGGTGGATGGCTGGCTGACTGGCACCCTGTGGTGGGTGGCTTGCTGGCACCCTGTGGTGGGTGGCTGGCTGGCACCCTGTGGTGGGTGGATGACTTGCACAGGGGCTGTGGGTGGCTGGCTGATACAGGGCCTGTGGGCGGCTGGCTGGTACAGTACCTGTGGCTGGCTGTTACAGGGTCTGTGGGTGGCTGGCTGTCTGGCACCCTGTGGTGGGTGGCTGTCTGGCACCCTATGGTGGGTGGCTGGCTGATACAGGGCCTGTGAGTGGCTGGCTGGCTGGTACAGTGCCTGTGGCTGGCAGGTACAGGGCCTGTGGGTGGCTGGCTGGCTGGCTGGTACAGGGCCTGTGGGTGGCTGGCTGGTACAGGGCCTGTGAATGTGGGTGGCTGGCTGGCACCGGGCTGCTGTGGGTGGGTGTATGGCTGTGATAAACTCCCGCGAGACTAGTCCCGACTCCAGACGAGGCTGTCCAAGGTGAGGGAGGCGGCCTAAGAAGAGAATGACGTCACAAAAATATCGGCAATATCGGCCAGTTCCGGGTCGATACCGATATATCAGGGAAAGTGCATATCGGCCGCTGATATATCGGCCTTGCCGATAATCGGTCTATCCCTAGTCCACAGTGCCCCTCAACCTTCCACAGTCACCACAGACCCCCTGAGAGCTCTCATGCCTCCAATAGTACAGTGCCACCAACCTTCAACAGTGTCCCACAGTGCCCTCCAACCTCCTACAGTATACCCCAAGCCAGCTACAGATCCCTTAATCTCCCAGAGTGCCACCCATCCTCCTACAGTGGTCCGCAGTGCCCCTCAACCTCTTACAGTCCCCCCCCCCAGATCCCATGTGAGTGCCACCAACCTCCAACAGTTTTTCACAGTGCCCTCCAACCTCCTGTGAACCCCAGCCTTACACATTGCTCTTTCAAAGCCCCCAGCCAAGTTAGAGCAGACTTGATGGCCTTGTAAGGGATGAGGTTTCTGAATGGAACTGGGGGTATCTGGCAAGGCTGAGGGTGTCTCCAGCCCTCAGCCTTGCCAGATACCCCCAGTTCCCTCCAGAAACCTCATCCCTAACAAGGCCATCAAGTCTGTTCTAACCCCCTCCAGAACCCCAATTTCTCACAACGACATCCAGCCAAATCCAAAGCCTTCAAGCATTTCAATACATATTTTGTATCCTGAAAATGTTATTGTGTGGCTATAAACTTTTTGTTTCTTTATTATTGAGACATAGAAGGTTCTGGAAGAATGTGCTGGGCCTTGGTCTCCCTTTGGTCCTTATTCTCTGGCAGCTCAGAATATTTTCTGTATCCGGTATTCTGGATTCGTTCCATTTCTGTTGGGGATCTGTCAATAGTCTATTTATATTAAATTGTATATTTATGATTATATATTGTTAATATTCTATTTATGGAGCTGCCGTGGAAATTTTCCTCACTTTTTTGGGGGGATAATTCGGCAGCTTATAAAGACCTCTAAGTGGGAGGGGAACTTCCTTTAAATTGTTCTTTTCATGTTCAATTTTTTTTTTTTAACATCAAGGTTTTTTTTTTTAGGCTAGTGTTTTTATACATCATCTCTGGCACTTTTATTTGAAATATTTGTGAACTGAGAATTGCACCATTGCAAAATACTGTGAAAGGGAAAGGAACTCCCTTTCATTATAAATAAGCCTGCAGATTCAAGGAGACTTATAATATATTTTACCCAAACATAAAAATTATTTTACAGAATTTATTTGCAGGTTCTCCTACTGTGGGCTCAGTGTCTCCAGCCCTGCTGAGTCACACAATGAGGGGTCTGGTGCCATTGGGTAATGTGTGGAATTGATTGGGTCCCAGGTGTTACAGACATTGTCCCAGGCTGACACACCCATTATGACACAGTGGAGGGAACTTCATTTGCAATCAATGTCTTCAAAGAAAAAATATATTCATGCCGGAAACCCAAAACAGAGCCAGAGAACAACTCTTGTATCTGCTCTGTATGCGTAGTCATCCTCTCCTAACATCTGTTTCACTATTCTAACTTGTGTTTTTATCCCCCATCCTTTTATCACCCCACCTTGATTCTACATCATGCATAATTATATTTTTCCATATGGTCCCTCCAAGGCATTGTCCTCTCAACCACAGGGCATTGCCACCACCCCTATTTCAAGTTTGGCCCCTTCCTTTCAGCATAGGATAGGTCAATGTCAACTCTCCCAGTGCAGAACATTGGCCTATCTCCCGATGCAGGGTATTGCTCCTCCTGCAGCGACCCATGCCCCACTATTCTCCCAGGAATTTCGGATCGCCAGAAGCACCACAGGAAGAGCAGAGACAACACCCCAACAGGTTCATTGTTATATCTATAATTCGACTTGTATACAATTTTATTACAAAAGAACACCTGCTAAAATCTAAGCACACACTTAAAAGGGGACCCAACCATTCCCAACTCTATATATAGGAAAGAGGATAGTTTTGGTTGCAGTTCTACTTTAGGTAAACCAATTTTCATTGACTCTCATGATTTCAAGACTTTCATTATTTGCTAATTTTCTACATATCTTAACCAAGTAAAATATATCAATTTTAGAAAATATGGTCAGATTTGGGGTAATTATTTTCCTGATCGTTTAAATAGGTCACAAGGTTTTGTTACCCTGACCCATAATAGATTTGTGTAAATGTGCTATGCTGGCTTACAGTATCTCACAAAAGTGAGTACACCCCTCACATTTCTGTAAATATTTTATTCTATCTTTTCATGTGACAACACTGAAGAAATTACATTTCGCTACAATGTAAAGTAGTGAGTGTACAGCTTGTATAACAGTGTAAATTTTCTGTCCCCTCAAAACAACTCTACACACAGCCATTAATGTCTAAACTGCTGGCAACAAAAGTGAGTACACCCCTAAGTTAAAATGTCAAAATTGGGCCAAATTAGCCACCCCCCCAGTGTCATGTGACTTGTAAGTGTTACAAGTTCACACACAGGTGTAGTGATGGACCGAACAACCCCCGGTTCGGTTTGCAGAAGAACATCTCGAACAGGGGAAAAGTTCTAGCGAACAATCGAACCCTATTAAAGTCTATGGGACACAAACATGAAAAATCAAAAGCAAGTTATTGCCATAAAAGGGTATGGGGACCCTGGTACTGCCCTGGGGGACATGCATCAATGCAAACATTTTTTTTAATACAATCCTTTTTAAAGGAGCTGTGATTTTAATGATGCTTAAAGTGAAAAAATAAAAATGAAAAAATCCTTTAAATATTGTGCCTGGGGTGTCCCCTTAATGTGCCTGTAAAGTGGTGCATCTGTAGGATGTATGGAGCCTGCTGCAGCAATACTGACATTTCTAAAGGAAATAATGTAACTTAATCTTGCTTGCGGCTGTAATGTATTGTCGGCTCCCTGCAATACAGAAAAAAAAAATGAAAAAAAAAAAAAATGGCGTAGGCCCCCCCCCCCCCAGTCCATAAAAGGCCCTTCGGGTCTGGTATGGATTTTATGGGAACCCCACTTCAAAATTTAAAAAAAAAGGGTCCCCCAAGCGTTTTTTTACCCTTTTTAATTTACATTTTCTTTTTACAAATACTTTTTTAAATTCAGCTCTCTGCAGGGAAGCCTTAGCAACCTATTGGCTGTGCGCTTGGCGGGCGAACATCCCGCTAAGTGCCAAAAAATTTCAGGTGTTAGGCTAGTACCTGAATGGGCGATGTTTAGGCCAAATTTATGCTTGGCTCAAACCGTTCACCTATCCCTAGTGGTGACTGAACACTGTAACCCCTAACAGTTACTCTTGCTGGGCGCAGGAACAGGCCCTGCTGTTAAAAATTAGAAACAAACATTGAAATTACATGTACTTGTCATACAGGTGCATAAAAATTGGGCCTTGGGTGTTGGTGGTGCCTAAACACTGTACCCCCTCACAGTTACTCTTGCTGGGCACAGGAAAGGTCCCTGCTGTTAAAAATTAGAAACAAACATTGAAATGACATGCACCTGTCATACAGGTGCAGAAAAATTGGGCCTTGGGTGTTGGTGGTACCATAAACCAAAATCATTGTTGGAAGCTAGCATAATCAAGATTCAGGAATAGGATATGCAGCATAGGCAGTCTCCAAGGGATCCCAGATCCCTAGTAAATTCAATCAGTTACATCAACATCAAGGTCTTGATAGCTGCTGTTGATCCAGGACTGATACATTTTGGTAAAAGTCAGCCGGTCAACGGAGTGTATGGACAGACACACTCTTTTATCCATCACAAAACCTCCAGCAGCACTGAATGTCCATTCGGAAAGCAGGCTGGAAGCAGGACAGGCCAGTAGTCTGATTACATTTTGAGCAAGTTCTGGCCAGTGGTCCATCTTCAAGTCCCAGTAACCCAGTGGATACTCAGTTGGAAAGGTCTCCAAGTCTGTTCTTGCCCCTAGATAATCCTGCACCATATGCTGCAAACGCTGACTATAGTTGCTTAAACCTAAAATCCCTGGGCACTGAGGACTAAAGAATTATTTAAAGGTATCGGCCAGCCAGCCACCTTCTCCACCGCTCCTCCTTTGACCGAACGAAGCCTCAGAAACACATTGTCAAGGAAATGGTAACTTCCCAGTGTCTGGAAAGGTGTTACACAAAATTTTCTTCAAGGTGTCCTCAAGATGCTTTATCCTCTGCTCCCTCTGCGAAGGCAGGATGAGCTCTGCAACTTTACCCTTGTAATGTGGATCAAGAAGGGTTTCCAACCAGTAATGATCCCTCTCCTTGATTGCATGAATCCTTGGGTCCTTTTGCAGGTTTTGCAGCATCAGGGAGTCCATGCAGCATAAGTTTGCGGAGGCATTCGATTCTGAGTCCTCTGGGTCACTAAGGATGACAGTGTTAGGAGCAACCTCTCCCCTCTCCCCAGCCACGTACAACACTGGGGGTTTCTGGGGAATGCAAACCAATCCCTTGAAGACTGCTGTATGCTAACCTCTACTTCCATGCTGCCACAATCCTCCTCCTCCCCCTTATCCTCCTGTGTGTTTTGTGGCCCCCCCAGGAATGTTATCTGCATAAAGGGGCCTTGTAAAGAAAGGAAGTCCTCCTCTTCCTCCCGCTGTTCTGCCTCAAATGCCCTGTCTATGAGCGTGTGCTCCAGCAGGAAGACTAGAGGGACAGTGTTACTTATGCATGCATCGTCGTGGCTCACCATCCTTGTGGCCTCCTCAAATGGTGACAGAACAGTTTATGCCACTTGCATGATGAAAAGAAGCCCTAGCTCCCTTGAGCCTGTCCTTCTGCCATACTCACACAGGTACTCATTGATGGCCCTCTGGTGCGCATGTCACAAATGAGGCGGTGGGTAGGCAGGTTGAATTCCCGTTGGATGATGTCCCTGTCCCGGTCAGCGGGTGGAGAGAAGGTTGGTGCCATTGTCGCATACAACCATTCTTCGCGCAAGCTGCTGTGGCATCAAACACCTCTGTGCCTGCCCCTGCATAGCTGACAGAATCTCTGCCCCGGTGTTGCTCCTGTCCCGTAGACAGACCAACTGAAGCACTACATGACATCTTTTAGCCTGACTGCTTGCATAGCCCCTTGAATGCTTAGGGAGCACATGGCCGTCTTTCCGGATGGGCACGCTGGGAAGTTGCCCTGGGGCCCCACTTGCCCGGGGGCCCCATGCAGGGTGGCAATTTCCCCCGATCTGCCCCCCCAGATTAATTTACCTGGTGGCCTAGCCCCGAGACCAGTTTGTTCCTCCGCCAGCCGCTTTAGTCTGTGCTACACTGGTTGCTAGGATGGCCAGCCGACTGACGTCTAGCAAGCAGTGACGTCCTGAGGATGAAAGCAAGGCCGAGGAGAGGACCCAGCATGCAGAGAAGGACAAGGAAGATCCTCCTCCGCGCCTACAACAGAATGTTGTCTCCCAGCTTTTTCATACACCCACTGAGCCACCCCAGACCACGAGTCATACGCTACAAAAAAAAAAAATACAATGTATAAAACATCACTCAATACAAGGCTGACCGCTCTGTTATATGCATTTCTTCTTCAATGCTGGAGCTGAAATGTTTGCTTGTTCATGGTAGAGTGGTTGTAGGACATAACTTAGCCCTTGCTAACTGGGAGTTTATGAAGGACGTGTTGTGGAACTACAAATTCCATATACAATTTCCATCACTTACCCTCCCTGCATTCCTTTTCCCACCTACCAGTTATTCGTCATCTCTCCTTCCCCTCTCTACAGATCCCCTGCTTCCTTTCTGCCCCCTCCCAACTTCTCTCTCTCTCTCTCTCTCACTCACGCTCTCTCCTTATCTCTCTCTCTCTCTCTATCTCTCTGATAAACCATTGATAAGTTGGATGGAGGTAATATATCATCCACTATCCTCATCTTCGCACTGCACAACATAAAACCATAACACTAGACTCATGAGCTGTGGCTATATTGTTCTCTCCCTCCAGCCCTCTTTCTTCATCCCTTTTTTTCTCTCTCTCCATCCCTGTTTCTTTCTCTCTCTTTCTCCCTCCCTCTCCCTTTTTCTCTCCCTCCATCCCTCTTTCTTTTTCTCTCCCTCCCTCCATCCCTCTTTCTTTTTCTCTCTCTCCATCCCTCTTTCTTTCTTTCTTTCTTTCTTTCTTTCTTTCTTTCTTTCTTTCTTTCTTTCTTTCTTTCTTTCTTTCTTTCTTTCTTTCTTTCTTACTCTTCCCTCTCTCTCCATACCTCTTTCTTTCTCTCTCCCTTCATCCCTCTTTTTATCTCCCTCTGGCCCTCTTCCTTCATCTCTTTTTTTTTTCTCGTTCTCTCTCTGTCTCCCCCCATCCCTCTTTCTTTTTATCTCCCTTCTTCCCTTTTTTTCTTTCTCTTTCTCTCTCTCCATACCTATTTCTTTCTCTCTCTTGCCCTCCATCTCTCTTTCTTTTTCTCTCCCTCCACCCCTCTATCCCTCGTTCTCTCTCTCTTGCCCTCCATCCCTCTTTCTGTTTTCTCTCTCTCTCTCTCCATTCATCCCTCCATCCACCTTCTTTCTTTCTCACTCCATCGCTCCGAATTATCGCAAATTTAATAAATAATTCATAGTGCTTTCATACTGCTCCATTTCAGTCTGTAATTTCTTGTTTTTTAAGCTCGTGTTATATTGTCCAAACGTTGTGTTAATGGTTAAACACTGATTTTGCTGGAGGTAACAATAAATATCGCCTTATCGATCATTTGCATTTTTATTCTCGTGGGTGATTGTGTCGGCAGGGCCACAGTGCACTGCATTGCCCGGGGGCCTATAATGCTCTTAAGATGGCACTGAGGGAGCACTGATGGTTCAGAGGACAATTCAGCAGAAGAGGCCATAGAGGAAGAAGAAGAGGGAGGGGGTGGAGCAGACAGATGTGGCAGAATCACCACCAATGTTTTGGAGGCGTGGTGGCGGAACAAGCTCCAGCACTGAACCCTGTCCTGCATCCTTCCCAGCTGCCAGCAGAGTTACCCAGTGCGCCGTGAACTAAATGTAACGTCTCTGATACAATCTCATACAACCAATTCACCCAAGCGCTTACTCCGATGGGGATGACAGGCGTGCTGCTCTCCTCAGGTAGGGAACTCTAAACATAGGTCAAAAATACCAAAGACATGTGCCTTTGTTTTGGAGCTCTGAGGAAGGGAGCTTGACTCCCGAAATGCGGTAGCGGTCCTATTCACAGAGACATGTTCCATTCCACATGTGGTGGATTCTTGATATGCGATTTTGTTCTTCATGTCTGTGAGTATGTCTTTGGCATTTTATTAAAATGTTTAAAGGTGTTCACGGGTAATGCACTAGGTGTTTGAGCCTCCTTTTTTCTTTCATGTCTCTGACCATGCCTATAATGTTAACCTTCCTGCTGACCACTCTGTCCAACGAGGCCACAACATTGCCTTCCACATGATGGTAGAGAGTTGGAATGGCCTTACGTGAAAAGACGTTTATTTTTGGAACCTTCCACTGGGGTACAGAACATTCTGCAAATTCACAGAGTCTACCAGATGAAAAGGCAGCAGTTGCAGTGCAAGCAATTTAGCCAAGCTAGCATTTAGACGCTAAGCATGAGGATGGCTGGGACAGTACTTTTTTTTAATGGTTCAGCAACTGGGGTAGCAAGTACCTGTAGCACCCATTGCTATACCATCAATCCTCTCAGTGCAGGTTTTTGAGAGGACTTGAGGTATAGTAGGGGTAGAGATCCCAGATGAGGATAAAGGAGAAATCTACATTATGATATGGGTCTTTCAGGTGCTGTTGCCAACGGACTGCATGACTGCATGGCAGGTCGTCATATATCTTGTCAAGCATGTGGTGCCCAAGCGGGTGGTGTTCTGGCCATGCTTGATACGCTTCAGACAGAGATTGCAAACAGCAGTGCTGCGGTCTGCTGCACATGTGTTGAAAAAAGCCCACACCAATGAACTTTTGGAAGTCGGCAGGGGGCTGGCAGCGCCCTGCACCTGTGGAGCTCTGTGGTGTGATGCAATAGGGTGGCTGACCTTAAGCTTGCCCCTGGAGGACATACTGCCTCGTTGGAGTTGTTCTGCCTCCTCCTGCTCCTCCTCCCTTTCCTTCTCTATTCTCTGAGGCACCCAAGTACAGTCAGTGACCTCATCATCCCCTCCCTTCTCGTCACTGGAGCAAACTTGGCAGTATGCTGCAGCTTTTGGAACATGAATACTAGTTTCTTGTCCGCCATTGTCACCCCCTCTCTCTAGGGTCACGTTATTCCCTTCCTCAACCTGGGAACCAACATCACAACATTCAAATTGCTGCGCATACTCCAGTATCATGTAACTAACTGACACTATGATCAAGTAATTCAGGTGACTTTTCCGTGCATGATGATGAGGTTACAGAAGGAGTAGCTTTGGCAAGGAGCCTGTGGAATAGGCCGTGCGGAGACACAGCTGTCAGGTCCCGCTGTTCTCTATGGGGGAATTGGATGGGAACGGACCGTCTGTCCGTTCTCATCCGATCCCATCTGATCTGATCCACTGGACGGATGGAAAATAGGGTTTCCATCCATCCAGATTTTGACGGATCGGATTGGATGTCAGCAGACATGTATCCGGGGACATCCGATGCCCCATAGAGATACATGGGGCATCCATTCAGATCCGCCAAAAAAAAAAACGGACAGGCGGATCTGAACGGTCCGCCTGTGTGAAAGGGGCCCAGCACTGAAAAAAAGGACAAGCGTGCTCCGCCCACAGAGGATGTGACCGCCACTTTCACTGTGGATACAGAGGCTGCTTGCCCTCTTTTAGTGGCCTATGAGTGTCTGCCTCTCCTTGTTGGCCTTTCGGACATGATGGGGATTTTTGGAGGGGTTTTTATAACTTTTTATTACAGAATGTGGGATGGAAATATGATGCTTGGGTGCAATACAAACTGTTTTATTATTCTTTTTTATTTTTTGGGGGGGATTTCTATAATTTTTTAATATAGAGTGTGGGAAAGGGAATATGGTGCTTGGGTGCAATACTTTTGTTTTTGGTGAACTGTAAACCGTTTTATTATATATATTTTTTTTATATAAAGAAAAACTTAATAAAGTAAAAAAAAAGAAAACCCCTGCTGATGCAGAAGGAATAGCACCTGTGACACAAAAGTGGGGACAGCAATTATGTCCTAAATAAAATTACTGAGCAAGGGTTAGTCCTCATCAATACCCCTTTTAAATGGTGCCACATCCCTGGGTACAAAATAACAAAAAAGATTGATGTCCCCTGAGGGTTAGTTCTGCATGAGCAGTGAGTTTTTTTTGTGGCGCATTAGCGGTAATTTTATTTAGGACATAATTGCTGCCCCCCTTTTGTGTCGCAGGTGCTATTACTTGTGCATCAACAGTGATTTTTTTGTGGCGTAGAAGCAGTAATTTTATTTAGGGCATAATTGCTCTCCCCCTTTTGTGTCGCAGGTGCTATTACTTGTGCGTCAGCAGTGATTTTTTTTGTGGCACAGGATCAGTAATTTTGTTTAGTAAAAAAGATTGGTATCCCCTGAGGGTTTGGGACTTTTCAGGCACTCAAGACAGAAACAATATAGTAAAAACAGAAATAATTTAAATTTTTATTTAACACATAAATACATATAATGGTGAAATAGTAAAAAAAGGCAAACAGTTCAAACAAAAAAAGCAAAGCACAGATACGTGTGTAGCAGATGCAGCAACAGAGTACCCAACGCGTTTCAAAGCTGAGGTGCGCTTCTTCTTCAGGGGTGTAATTCTGAATGCTGCAGACACTTTTCTACAACAAGGTGATACAGAATATATCATTAGTATACAGATTCCACAACATCGTATAGTGTATGAACAATATCACATTCAGGAACACTCACATCATCTGTGTTTTCCTTTGGGTTCCTGTTTGCTGAGTGTTAAAAACAACTAGTTCCAAGTCCTGCCTGTCAGGTTCAGATAAGGTGAGGAGTCACTCGATGTTATTCTCCCATATGTATTGCTGACAAAGGTTTGGATTTTACAGCCCATACACTGCAAGCAGCTGGAGTCCACAAAAAGGGGGGGGGGGGACTCTGATGGAGGATGATATAGGAGTATAGTCCTATTAAAAAAAGTTTTAGATCAGAGACTCTACTTAAAATGGATGTAATGGCTCTATATATAAGGTCAGAGGGAGAGGGGTGCTTAAGGTGGCTTAGATGAAGACAGCAAAAGAATATTATAAAGTCATTGCTGTAAGAAAGGTCCAAGTACCACTACCCAGATAGAGAGTGAGAGAGAGAGAGAGCCTCCGGTGCAAGGTGAGTATATCAAAAAGTCCAACGGAAAAGTAAGAAACCTGTTCCTATTGTAGTGTATGGGCTGTAGAATCCAAACCTTTGTCTGCAATACATATGGGAGAATAACATCTTTCATCAAGTGAATCCTCACCTCATCCTCACCTTATCTGAACCTGACAGGCAGGACTTGGAACTAGTTGTTTTTAACATTCAGCAAACAGGAACCCAAATGAAAACACAGATGATGTGAGTGATATTGTTCATACACTATACAATGTTGTGGAATCTGTATACTAATGATATATTCTGAAGAACAAGCGCACGTCAGCTTCGAAACGCGTTGGATACTCTGTTGCTGCATCTGCTACACACGTATCTGTGCTTTGCTTTTTATGTTTGAACTGTTTGCCTTTTTACTATTTCACCATTATATGTATTTATATGTTAAATAAGCATTTAAATGATTTATATTTTCACTATATTGTTTCTGTCTTGAGTGCCAATCTTTTTTGCTAAATAAAATTACTGACGCTGCGCCACAAAAAAATCACTGCTGACGCACAAGTAATAGCACCTGTGACACAAAAGGGGGGACAGCAATTATGCCCTAAATAAAATTACTAATGCTGCGCCACAAGAAAAAAAAATCACTGCTGATGCACATTTAATAGCACCTGCGACACAAAGGGGGGGGGGGGGGGGGCAGCAATTATGCCCTGAATAAAATTACTGCTTCTACACCACAAACAAAAATCACTGCTGACGCACAAGTAATAGCACCTGCGACACAAAAGGGGGGACAGCAATTATGCCCTAAATAAAATTACTAATGCTGCGCCACAAGAAAAAAAAAATCACTGCTGATGCACAAGTTATAGCACCTGCGACACAAAGGGGGCGGGGGGGACAGCAATTGTGCCCTAAATAAAATTATAATAATAATATAATAAATTGTGAGTCGCTATGATTCATTCCATGGTGTGCCTTAGAAAGTCCAGTCTTGTGTCTTTGTGCAGAATAAGCTGTGAATTGGATTTTTAGCCCACAGCTCTCCACAATTCCTTTTTCCTCGTAATTTTGGATGATGGCACGTGTTGGGTAGTTCATTTTCTCCAGTACCAAAATAAAATTACTGCTTCTACGCCACAAAAAAAAGTCCCTGCTGATGCACAAGTAATAGCACCTGCTACACAAAAAGGGGGACAGCAATTATGCCCTAAATAAAATTACTGCTTCTACGCCACAAAAAAAATCACTGCTGACGCACAAGTAATAGCACCTGTGACACAAAACAAAAGGGGACAGCAATTATGCCCTAAATAAAATTTCTGATGCTGCGCCCAAAAAAAAAAAAATCATTGCTGATGCACATGCAATAGCACCTGCGACACAAAAGGGGGGACAGCAATTATGCCCTAAATAAAATTACTGCTTCTACGCCACAAAAAAAATCACTTCTGACGCACAAGTTATAGCACCTGCGACACAAAAGGGGGGGCAGCAATTATGCCCTAAATAAAATTACTGCTTCTACGCCACAAAAAAAAATCACTGCTGACGCACATGTAATAGCACCTGCGACACAAAAGGGGGGCAGCAATTATGCCCTAAATAAAATTACTGCTTCTATACCATTAAAAAAAATCACTGCTGACGCACAAGTAATAGCACCTGTGACGCAAAACAAAGGGGGACAGCAATTATGCCCTAAATAAAATAACTGATGCTGCGCCAAAAAAAAAAAAATCACTGCTGACGCACAAGTAATAGCACCTGCGACACAAAAGGGGGGGGCAGCAATTATGTCCTAAATAAAATTACTGATGCTGCACCACAAAAAAAACCCTGCTGACACAGAACTAATAGCACCTGCAACACAGAAAGGGGAGTACTAATGTTGCAGCAACAGAACCCTGCCTTTGGCCAATCATGGCTCTGACAGGACATTGTGCTGTGATTGTCTGAAGCATACAGGTCAGGTGCATGCTTTGGCCAATCACAATCACTTAATGCACGGCAATCGCGCAGTGCATTATAGGTCGCTCATCGGCGGACGGACTTCCCGCCAAGTGCCACATTTGTTTGTGTGTTCAGCGAACACACGAACACCCAAAGTTCGTCGAACTTACGTTGGACTCGAACATTCAGCCCATCCTTACTCTGATGCGAATGGGGAGCAGGTGTGTTAAATTTGGTGTTATCGCTCTCACTATCTCATACTGATCAGTGGAAGTTCAACATGGCACCTCATGGCAAAGAACTCTCTGAGGTTCTGAAAAAAAGAATTGTTACTTTACACGAAGATGGCCTAGGCTATAGGAAGACCCTGAAACTGAGCTGCAGCATGGTGGCCAAGACCATACAGCGGTTTACCAGGACAGGTTCCACTCAGAACAATCCTCCCCATGGTCAACCAAAGAAGTTGAGTGCACGTGCTCAGCGTCATATCCAAAGAGGTTGTCTTTGGGAAATAGATATATGAGTGCTGCCAGCATTGCTGCAGATGTTAAAGGGGAGGGGGGGAGTCAGCCTGTCAGTGCTCGGATCATATGCACTGCTGCATTAAATTGGTCTGCATGGCTGTAATCCCAGAAGGAAGCTTCTTCTAAAGATGATGCAGAAGAAAGCCTGCAAACAGTTTGCTGAAGACAAGCAGACTAAGGACATGGATTACTGGAACCATCTCCTGTGGTCTGATGAGACCAAGATAAACTTATTTGGTTCAGATGGTGTCAAAAGTGTTTGGCGGCCAGTGTTGGGGTAGTTACTCAAAAAATTTAATTAGTTACTAGTTACTTCTGTAAATTGTAATGATATTACTTTACTAGTTACTACATTTGAAAAGTAACTTCACTACTTATTACTTTACTTTCCTCTTTCTTAATTGACCGTGTAGAAGAAGATACATGACACTCTTTCTGCATAGAGTTTATTGTATAAACACAGGCTTTGGGAAACATGAGAACAAAACCTGAAAAAACAGAATAAAACATAAAGTGCAACAAAAAGTCATAAACTTCATCCCTCTCTATTCTTCCAAATAACGATTGTATCGCACGGCTTGGGTAACGCAGGAAAGCGCATTCCTATAGCCTAGTAAAGTAGTGTAGTTACCTCCTATAGCCTAGCAAAGTAGTGTAGTTACCAATATTAGTATTGTAACTAGTTACTTACTTAGTTACCAAAAAAAGTAATGTAGTTACTGTAATTAGTTACTTTGTAACTAGTTACCCCCAACACTGTTGGCGGCAACCAGGTGAGGAGTACAAAGACAAGTGTGTCTTGCCTACAGCCAAGCATGGTGGTGGGAGTGTCCTGGTCTGGGGCTGCATGAGTGCTGCCGGCACTGGGGAGCTACAGTTCATTGAGGGAACCATGAATGCCAACATGTACTGTGACATACTAAAGCAGAGCATTATCTCCTCCCTTCAGAGACTGGGCCCCAGGGCAGTATTCAAACATGATAATGACCCCAAACACACCTCCAAGATGACTACTGCTTTGCTAAAGAAGCTGAGGGTAAAGGTGATGGACTGACCAAGCATGTCTCCAGACCTAAACCCTATTGAGCATCTGTGGGGCATCCTCAAATGGAAGGTGGAGGAGCTCAAGATCTCTAACATCTACCAGCTCTGTGATGTCATCATGGAGGAGTGGAAGAGGACTCCAGTAGCAACCTGTGAAGCTCTGGTGAACTCCGTGCCCAAGAGGGTTACGGCAGTGCTGGAAAATAATTGTGGCCACACAAAATATTGACACTTTGGGCCCAATTTAAACATTTTTACTTAGAGGTGTACTTACTTTTGTTGCCAGCGGTTTAGACATTATTGGCTGTGTGTTGAGTTATTTTGAGGGGACAGCAAATTTACACTGTTATACAAGCTGTACACTCACTACTTTACATTGTAGCAAAGTATCATTTCTTCAGTGTTGTCACATGAAAAGATATTCTAAAATATTTACAAAAATGTGAGGGGTGTTTTCACTTTTGGGAGATACTGTACACCTCTAATGTCTTCTTCCTCTTTGCAGGTCCTTAAAGATCCCCTGAAGCCGCAGGCTAAAGGGAACTACTGGACAGTGGATGTGAGCCGGATTCCCTCCGACGCCATGAAGCTGCAGAATACGGCGGTCACCCATCAGGAAGCTTACCCTCATGACCTGGCTCCTTATATCCTGCATGGACAGCCCTACAGACCTTTCAGTTTTCAAAACCATCATCGTTCAAAAGAAAATACTGAGGTTGGAGCAGAAGCAAAGGCTCAGCCTCCATTACCAGCCCAGTCCCCAAGTGTAGATCCTGCCACAATCTTCCCAATGATCTTATGGAACCTTCCAACCTCATACTCAAAATGCGTGGCCCCTAATGTGGTGGCCCCTCCCAGCATACACCCTCTCCTGCTTTACTCCAACTTCCCCTCACTCTCTCTTTATAACTACATGCCTTCCCCATACTCAAGCTCCACTTATGCGGAGCAGAGGGATATCTACCCTCCCAGTAGGACACCTCAAATGCCACCCTCACCTAGACCCTCTGAAGCCAGAAATTCTCTGTCAAAATTCCCTCCCAATAAAACGATCTTTGATATCCCT
Source organism: Pelophylax lessonae (assembly GCF_965119305.1). Classification (NCBI taxonomy): domain Eukaryota; kingdom Metazoa; phylum Chordata; class Amphibia; order Anura; family Ranidae; genus Pelophylax; species Pelophylax lessonae. The sequence goes on from NC_138772.1 coordinate 546,062,361, forward strand.
GTATATCCTTCACCCGGGGTCTTCATGCCTCCTCAAAAAATGTATGGGCAGCATTTATCTCAGGGTGGGGCATATGGGCAGCAGTTATCTCAGGGTGGCGCATATGGGCAGCCTTTATCTCCGGATGGGGCGTACCCAGGGTACAGACCCAATGGTTACTGACCGGCCAGACGTTGAGACAAGGCTGGTTTTGAGCTGTTCACTTCTTCCCAAGGACTAGCTGCACTTGAAGCCTTACCCGATGATGTTGGCACCCAACACGGCATGTGGCCCAGCCGAGGTGGCCCCAAACATGACACACGGTCCAAAGGCATTGGACCACATGTATATATCACAATATCAAAATCATTTTGTACCTTGTTTGTCTTTATTCACTTCAAATAAATTTTAATATTTTTTTACTGAAGTTTGGCATCAATGTTGCAATTGTCCACATGAGTATCAAGATTAGAACTAGTATTACACTCTGTAAAAAGTATATATCAACTGTAAAGTTCTTAAAGGGTCAGTCCCAGGGCCGGCCCTACCATGGGTCCCGGTGGGACCATGGGACCCAGGCGGCACTAGAGAGCGGCGGCCCCCGGCCACCTCTTCTCTTCTTCGGCTAGCGGTAAAAAAAAAAGTCTGTGGCTGGCCAGACATGCACACTGCGCATGCGCCGCCGCCCGTGAATGTTCGGCTATTCCCGAGCGGCGGCGCATGCGCAGTGTGCATGTCAGGACGGCCGCGGACGTGTTGACGTGTGGCACCGGGCGGCGCCATTTTTAAATCCTAAGGCGCCTTTAGAAAGAGGTAAGTGAGACTGCTCCACAGTCACACTACCTGCCATTATGCGGGGCTGCAGGCATACTACTGAAGATGCAGTGCTGCGGGCATGGTACATGCCCACAGCACTACATCTCCTGTAGTATGCCCGCAGCCCCGCATTCTCTTGTACCATGCCCGCAGACCCACATTCTCCTCTACCATGCCCACAACACTGCATTTCCTGTAGTATGCCCGCAGCCCCGCATTCTCTTGTACCATGCCCTGCAGACCCGCATTCTCCTCTACCATACCTACAGCCCTGCATTCTCATGCACCATGCCGGCAGCCCTGCATTCTCCTGTACCATGCCCGCAGCCCTGCATTCTCCTGTACCATGTCCGCAGCCCTGCATTCTCCTGCACCATGTCCGCAGCCCCACATTCTCCTGCACCATGCCCGCAGCCCCGCATTCTCCTGCACCATGCCCGCAACCCTGCATTCTCATGCACCATGCCCGCAGCCCCGCATTCTCCTGTACCATGCCCCCAGCCCCGCATTCTCCTGTACCATGCCCTCAGCCCCGCATTCTCCTGTACCATGCCCGCAGCTTTGCATTCTCCTGTACCATGCCCAAAGCCCAGCAATCTCCTGTACCATGCCCGCAGCCTTGCATTCTCCTGCACCATGCCCGCAGCCTTGCATTCTCCTGCACCATGCCCGCAGCCCCGCATTCTCCTGTACCATGCCCGCAGCTTTGCATTCTCCTGTACCATGCCCAAAGCCCAGCAATCTCCTGTACCATGCCCACAGCCTTGCATTCTCCTGCACCATGCCCGCAGCCTTGCATTCTCCTGCACCATGCCCGCAGCCCCGCACTCTCCTGTACCATGCCCGCAGCCCCGCATTCTCCTGTACCATGCCCGCAGCACTGCATTCTCCTGTACCATGCCCGCAGCACCGCATTCTCCTGTACCATGCCCACAGCCCTGCATTCTTCTGTACCATGCCCGCAGCACTGTATTCTCCTGTACCATGCCCGCAGCCCTGCATTTTCCTGTACCATGCCCGCAGCACTGTATTCTCCTGTACCATGCCCGCAGCCCTGCATTTTCCTGTACCATGCCCGCAGCACTGCATTCTCCGGTACCATGCCCGCAGCCGTGCATTCTTCTGTACTATGCCCGCAGCCCTGCAGGGCACTGTGGTACTATAGACAGTAGAAAGCCTGGTGCGCTCATCTGCCCAGTGTCTACTGCTCTGTCCTGCTCTTGCTGTGACTCCATACACACTCACACCCCTCTGACTGCCTCTTGGAGGGCGTGAATTTTTTTTGGGGGGGGGCAGCATTTCATTCTCGGACCCAGGCAGCACAATGTCTTGGGCCAGCCCTGGTCAACCATCCAAAAGTAACATTTTACTATTTGGCTAATGCTGGTGAGTTGATCTCCCTGAGAGTGTCCTGTATCTACCGGCTCTACACACCTTCTGTCCTCATTATGAGGGGTTCCCAACTTCCCACCATCCCTGCACCATTTTTCATTTAGTTTATGTTATGTTATATTACGTTAAGGTTTTAAGAATGTAACAGAAGGTGCCGGAACATGCAAAAGATGGGCAGGGACACACAAAACCCCTAGGGGAACAGGAAAAAAGGCTGGGATTTATGGCCAAATGATCTCATTGTGTGCATATTTAAGATCTACATGACATTGGGGGATGACATGACCTATAACTAAAATATCACTTTTGGGTGAACAGTGCCTCTAAATTAAACTTCTAGAAACATGTATCCAAGTGAGTGTCTGTCCAACAGCCAACAGTCACAATTACAGTTTTGTCCCCAACTGGCATTTTTTAATCGGAGCTGAGAGTTCCTTTTTCAGACAATATGGTCCTTTTTTTTTTAGCCTAAAGTTCAAATTGACATCTTGACACATTCTTTCCATGAAAAACAATATTTTTGACCTTTTATAATATATATATATATTTCAAGTTTACCATAATCCAGGACATGGTCTTGGTTCCTGGCAATAACCTGGATCCATAACCCTATGTGAAGAGTTTTTGAGGAGTGTCACTGAAACATTTATTTTGCTTCACCATACATGTGGTAGAATCTATTATAGAATAGGAAGCTGGGGATGGAACTGATGTGATTGTTCATTTTTTTCAGTTAATTTTTAGCCTCTAGTAGTTTTTTTTTTAAAGTTTTTAGCGTTAAAGCTGCATTTTCCTCATTCTGTCTTGAAATTACTATTTTTATGGTGAGCGTTGACCTTTGTCATAGGAACAGCTATAGACAGACTGGAGGGGCAGATTGAGAAATTTCTCTGAGATATAAGGCCAACAGAGCATTTTACTTTATTGGTGACATTTAATAATAACGACCTTCCAATAAATCAGGCCCAGGCACTGAATTGTGAACCCTGCATAGTTTCTGCCATAAGTCTCTGTTTACATAGAGAACATTTTTTGCCACTATACATATGAATAACTACAAATTCCACCATAGAGATGCAAAAGAGTGATCAAGAGAAACAATGGAGGCTATTTACTGAAGCTGGAGAGTTTAAAATATGGTGCAGCTCTGCATAGAAACCAATCAGCTTCCAGGTTTTATTGCCCAGGCTTTATTGAACAAGCTGAAGCTGATTGGCTACCATGCACAGCTGCAGCAGATTCTGAATGCTCCAGTTTTAGTAACCCCCCCCCAATGTGTCACATTAGCAAATGTATGGTAAATAAGGTTAATAAGGCAGCTAAGGCAGTAAAGTGAAGGTTATATCTTCTAAAAGTGTACCAGTCTTGAATTAAATCTTCATAAACTGGCTTTATATGGGGATAGAAGAGAGAGAACTTATGGCGCTTTTCCACTGCATGGAACCGAACGGTTCGGCACGCTTTTGCGCTTTTTCACTGCATGGTACCACATGGTACGGTGTTGGAACGGTTCAGTACGGTATGGTACGGCGGCGCTTTTCCACTACATGAAACCGAACGGTATGGCTCGCTTAAACAGTACCACCTCGGTTGTGGTTCCAAGAGGGCCATAACGGTACCATATCCCACAATCCTTTGCATGCAGCCTTGACTGTTTGTCACTACTAGCCACTGATTGGTCAGAGTATCGTTGTTATCCCACCCAGTTACTATTAGTGGAAAAGCAAACCGTTCCAACACCGTACCATGCGGTACCATGCAGTGGAAAACTACATGGAACCGAACGGTACGGCTCGCTTAAACAGTACCACCTCGGTTGTGGTTCCAAAAGGGTCGTACCGGTACCATATCCCACAATCCTTTGCATGCAGCCTTGACTGTTTGTCACTACTAGCCACTGATTGGTCAGAGAATCATTGTTATCCCACCCACTTACTATTAGTGGAAAAGCAAACCGTACCGAACCGTTCCAACACCGTACCATGCGGTACCATGCAGTGGAAAACCAAACCGAGCCAAGCAGGGCCGAGTGGAGCCGAGCCGGTACTTACAGTGGAAAAGTGCCAGTGGTGCCAACATGTCTTGTACCTTCAATGGGACTCCAGCATTCTCTTTGCAAATGACACCAGGGAGCTGACAATAGGCTTATTGCCTCTAACAATGCAGTGTGGGGCCTCTCAAAGAGGTCTTGGCACTCTGTGGAGGGATGTGATTCCAGAGCTCCGGTGCTTCACACAAAGGTTCAACTCAAGCCCCAATAAAATTATCTAGCAAAATCTGAATTATCAGGAGTACCGGCTACTACCATGCCAGGTTACGTTATTGACATTTCATTTTACCTTTATAGATACTTAAAATAAGAGAAAAAAAACAAGAGAATGCCATGGGTGATTTGCTTTGCTCTATACTTCAGCGGCATGCTTCCCGGGCTCAGCCACAGACAGACAGAGCCACTGCCTACAAGCAAATCTCTGCAAGTACCACCACTATTATTGCTATTACCGTATACTGTGTGTGTGTATGTATATATATATATTTGGTTCAGAATATTTTTTTTCTTGTTTTCCTCCTCTAAAACCTAGGTGCGTCTAATGGTCAGGTGCATCTTATGGAGCGGAAAATACGGTATGCCGTTTTTATTTACTAGTTAGAGTTCCTGGAGAACTACAAGCAACAGCCAGCTGGGTTTCGGACTGGATAATCTAGATCCTTAGGGTCTCCCAGCCTGACCAGCGAGCATGAGAAGGTTATAGTCCCGCACTAGGCCTTGTCACGACAGTGCCCTGATGGATGGGGATGAGCATGCGAGTGTACCAACTCGCTGGGACGTGATGGGAGGTGGTCTGTTCGGAGTGGCGCCCACCTGGTACCGTGGTATGGTGAGTAATGCTGTCTCCCAAATCCTCTGGCAGGCTCAGGCTGGACGTGGGGCCCCTCCTGGGAATGGTAAGATCCTCAGGAGATCCCTCGGTTCCCCTGGTCTCTCGGATATACCAGGCCCACCCCAGTTGATCCCCCCCTTTCCCTAGTAGGTTCCCACCATGGGGGGGCAGCAATATTACGGCCGCTGCGGCGTTCCTGCGGCGTTCCTGCGGGGGGTGACTGTCCTGGTGGGGTCTTTTATTAAGGACCTTTCCGATGCCATTTGTCTGGGGTCCCTACTCGGGGTCCGGGAGACCGCATGGCGTGCCGGGGGGCGCCATTTTGCTGTAGATTCATGCTCATTGTTTTCCATTGAAAAGCATGGGCAGCCTCTTTCTGTTAGTTCACCATAGGAATACATGAGGGTGGCCATTTTCTTGTAGTTCATGATCGATGGACAGGCAGAAGGCAAGACACATTAGATCTAGCAATGACCCAGGCACTTTTTCTATTTCCTGTGTCAGATCCTTTTTACTTTCTGTTTCACAGAATGTTCCACAAGCTTCCTGAGTGGTTGGGTAATGTTTTTGGGGTTCCCTGTAGGTTTTCCCTACTCACTCTGCTAACAGATTGTACTGGATTGGGATTTGTGATACCACTAGTGCAGCGGTGGGATCGCGATTTTGCAACCATTATTTGAATTCAGTGAAAAATGAAGTCCCCTCAGTGGGTTTGCGAGACCCTCTGGGTCACAGTCTCTGTCTGCTTTTACAGCAGTCTTGGAAAGCCTGGTGTCAAAGTAGGGGCGGCCCATCCATTGAGAGCACTGCGCCCCGAGCCCACCCAGTTGTGTGACAATAGCGAATTAATATTTGCTATTGTCACACTGACTCTCCTCCCAGCCAATCAGGAAGAGGGTTGTTTGACCCCTTTCCTGATTGGCTGAAAAGAGAAGCGATCTTACTGGCCAGTGGCCAGGAACCGGCAGAAGACACACAGGGGCTGGAGGAGGATAGCGGCCCAGCCATCCAGCACTCCCGACAGGAGGGAGGAGGTGAGGAGATAAGGAGGCAGAGAAGGGGGGGGGGGAAGGAGATATGTGTCGCCTGACTGACTGACTGACCCGACAACCCAACCGACCGGGGGGGAAGGGGGTCTGTGCGCATTGGTTTGCCCCTCCCCCCCCCCCCGAATTACCAAGCACCAGCCGCCACTGTGTCAAAGGTAGATTTTGTGTTCAAAAGTATTGATAGCTGCAAACATCAGAAACTTTAAAAAATGTCAGATGAGTCTACAGCGTCAGGTACACAGGTGTCTTTTGGCTCCCGCAAAGCCCAGAAATCAGGCAAGATGTTTCCTTGTCCGGAGTTTTTAGACAATATTGTTATTGAACAATGGCGGCACATCAAACACTTGCTAGTAGTGCCCAAGCACTTTAAACGCCGTTATCCCTTTGCTGAGGCGGTTTCCACTCAATGGACCGTGTCACCAAAGGTGGATCACCCAGTTTCCAGGTTGAATAAGTCTACTGTGGTTCCCGGGGATGAATCCCTGACCTTTACAGACCCCATAGATAGACGGGTGGAGTCTCTGTCCCACCATCTACACGTGTTGGCGGGTTTCATACTGAAACCAATCTTTGGGAACGTTCTCGTGTCACAGACGGTCACTGAATGGGTGAAGTTACTTAAAGCGGAGTTCCACCCTCAATGGTGACTTTGCCCCATCCGCTTGCTCTGTGTCACCTGAAAAAGAAATGGATAATGACAATTTTTTTTTGTTTACTTACCTAGTTTTTGAATAAAATATACTTACCTTACTTCCTCTTCCTCCCTCTGCGGACACGGCCGCCGCCGTCACTTCCTGCTTGCGTTCACTCCTGGGAGCTGAACGTCATTGCTCCCAGGAGTCAATGCGCCTGCACTGGCCCCGCTCGTCAGTTCCGGTGCAGTCGCGTCATTCCCTGCTAAACAGCTTCTGGACATGCCCAGAAGTTGTGCAGGGTGACGTGCCTGCCCCGGAAGTGACGAGCGGGGCTGGCGCAGGGCATTCTGGGAACGAAGAGGACACGGAAGAGGACACTGAAGAAGACGCCCTGGCTTCAGCTGCCAAAACCAGGTAAGTATTTCTTCCAAAAGGTAAGTGAACCCGGGGACAGTTCAGAGGCCATCATTGCTGAAATGCACTTAGCCCTGACTGTCCCGGGGGTATTTTTATCTACATTTTTTTTTCAGGCCGGAACTCCGCTTTAAGGGGAACTTGGAATCTGAACAGCTCCCCCCTGTCGCTGATTGAACTTATGGACCAGATGGCTCAAGTCCTTGTGTTCATGTGTGATGTGTCCTTGGATGCAGCTCCGCTAGTGCCCAGGGTGTCTGTGCCATTAGGCGCATGGTGTGGTTGAAAAGCTGGTTGGTGGACCAGGCTTCAAAGAAGGCCTTGACTGATCTTCCCTTTATGGGCGAAAGGTTGTTTGGATCCTCTGTGGCAGTACTGATCAAAGGTCTTATGGGTGGGAAGAGTACTCTTCTTCCTCAATCCTCTAAGGGCAAGGCACCACGCCATAGACGGGGGCCTTCCTTCACTGCTCATAGGCGGCTTTTTTGTACCTCCGGGTCGCAAGAAAGACGTTCAGGCCTTCTGGGGGTTCCAAGAAGCCATTATCAGGAAAATCAAAGACCGGCCAGTCCGTATCTGCGGACAAATCCTCGTCTGCATGAAGGGGCGCCATCACCCGCTTCTGGGGTGGGGAGACATCTTCACTTCTTTCTGGAACTATGGTACTTTCTTGATTCAGGACAAATGGGTTCACAAACTGATCCGGTCAGGGTACAAGATCGAATTCCGGTCTCGATCATCGGACAGGTTCTTCCAGTCCAATCTTCATCTATCTCCAGACCGGTTAAGGGATCTATGAGAGGATGGTACAAGATCTGCCTGCACAAGGGGGGATTGTGTCGTTTCCCTCTCAGGAACGCTTTCAAGGGTTTATTCAAACCTGTTTACTGTGCCCAGAAAAGATGGCAAGGTGCATCCAATTCTGGATCTCTAGGCTCTGAACCACTTTGTGCGGGTACAGAAGTTTTGAATGGAATCCATTCAGACGGTAGTGGCGTCCTTACAGCAAGGAGACTTTTTGGCCTCCATAGATATCAAGGACGCATATCTTCACATCCCTATCTATGCTGGACACAAGCGGTTTCTTCGCTTTGCTGTAGCAGAGAAGCATTATCAATTTGTGGCGTTACCCTTTGGTCTCGCCTCCGCCCCCCAGGTTTTCACCAAGGTACTGGCCCCGATGTTGGCATTGCTGCGCCAAAGGGGGATGTGGTACTGGGGTACCTGGACAATCTCCTATTGAGAGCTGACTCTTTGTTGGGCGATCTGACGATCACTGTCAGGACCCTGCAAGAGTTTGGGTGGAATATCAATTTAAAAAAATCTGCCTTGATACCTTCATTGAGACTGGATTATCTGGGCCTGACTCTGGATTCTGCTTTGGTGAGGGTCTTTCTTCCCCTGGACAAGCTGCAGAAGTTGCAGGGGGCAATTCAGTTGCTGTTGGAAAACAATCTGTCCTCTCTGCGGACATGCATGTGGGCCTTGGGTCTGATGCTATCAACCTTCGAGGCGGTTCCATTTGCTCAGTTTCACACAAGACCTTTGCAAATGGTATTTCTTGTCAAATGGAACAAGGATCCGAAGTCCTTGGACAATTTGATTCGGTTGAGCCACAGCACAAAATCTGCTCTGTTGTGGTGGCTTCATTTGCCAGCACAATGCAAGGGCAAGTCTTTCCTGCCGTTGTTTGGACGGTGGTGACCACGGACGCCAGCCTGTTAGGCTGGGGCGGGGTTCTGGGAAAGCTCTGTGCCCATGGAACCTGGACAGTAGAAGACTCAAAACTACCGATCAATGTTTTGAAGCTTAGAGCAATAAATCTTTGTCTGAGCCACTAGACGACTCATCTGCGAGATTGTCCGGTTAGAATAGAATGTCCAGAAGGATTTGCCCCCTTAATGACCAGGCCACTTTTTGTGATTCTGCACTGCATTACTTTAACCACTTGCCGACTGCGCGCAGTATATTTACTGCGGCAGTCAGCCCCGGCCAGGCAGAGTGACGTAGGTCTACGTCGCTACTAGCCGCCGGTCCTGTGCGCGCTCCCGCGCGTGCCCGCCGACACCGATGGCTCGATTGGGTTCAGAACCGATCAGTCATCAGGTCCAGGCCAATGATTTTTGGCCTGGACCTGTAGATCGGTCCTGCCCAATCAGATCTTGTTCTGAGTCTGTGAAATGTAAACACAGACTCAGAAAAGACGTGCCCTCCTCTCCCATGATCCTTTTTGGATTCATCTCGAGAGGAGAGCACTTCTAACTGTAAGTACTGCACCAAACACAGTCACACACAGCTAGATAGGCACATTTACCCCCCAATCGCCCCCCCCCCGATTAACCCCTACAGCACCTGACACAACACACACTATATACAGCATATAGCAGTTACCTATATACGTGTGATTTGTGAACAGGTGTAGCACTTGCGACCCCCCCTTTTCCACTTGAATTACCCGCCACCCCCCCTAATAAAGATTTGAGCCCCTGATCTCCCCTGACCCCCCCCCTGATCACCGCTAGTTATCCCCTACACCCTCTGTCACATCAGCACTAATACAAACATAATATACAGTGTTTTTGTATTTTTGTATTAGTGTCATTGTGATCAGAATTAGCGCAGGCGACTAAAGGCCCGTACACACGTACCGATCGTCGGCATACAAACGTCGGTGGACGAAGGATCTGCCGATTGTACGCGTGTTAGTATGGTGCCTCCGACAGATGTCTGCGCACAATCCGCGGACAAAAGTCTTTCTTGCAAACATGAAAATATTTGTATGCCGACACCAGAACGGACGATTGTTCGCCTGTCAGTACACAATTCGGCCGACAGACCGCAGATTTGCAAGACTGGGCATGCTCAGAAAATAGAAAACACAGGGAAAGTTAACCATTACATGACATCACTTCTGCAGTCGGCGGACAAAATTCTTGTGCTGTCCTTGTGCTGTCTTTGCACTTTTCAGCAGACACCGACATCCCGGGGAGAAAAGAGGAACATTTGTATGCCGACCATCGGTACGTGTGTACGGGGCTTAAGTTTCTGTCCCAAGAAGGTTTAGGGTCCCCGCCACCCGCCCAATAAAGATTTAAGCCCCTGACCCCCCCCTGATCACCCCTACACCCCCTGCCATAACACACACAGTATACAGTATATAGCATTTTGCTATATACCCGTATAAGTGTGATTTGTGGTCAGGTCTAGCGCTTGCGACCCCCCTTTTTCCACTTGAATTACCCGCCACCCGCCCCTAATAAAGATTTAAGCCCCTGATCCCCCCCCTGATCCCCTCCTGATCACCGCTAGTTAACCCCTACACCCTCTGTCACATCAGCACTAATACAAACGTAATATACTGTGTTTTTGTATTTTTGTATTAGTGTCATTGTGATCAGAATTAGCGCAGGCGACTAAGTTTGTGTCCCAAGGAGGTTTAGGGTCCCCGCCACCCGCCCAATAAAGATTTAATCCCCTGACCCCCCTGATCACCCCTACACCCCCTGCCACAACGCACACTGTATACAGTATATAGCATTTTCTATATACCCGTATAAGTGTGACTTGTGACCAGGTTTAGCGCTTGCCACCGTTCCTTTTATCCTTAGGATACCCGCCAGTCCCTTCCAATAAAGATTTAAACCCCTGATCCCCCCCTGATCACATCCCGTTAACCGCTACACCCTCTGTCACATTAGCACTAATACACACATAATATACTGTTTTTACTGTATTTTGTATTGGTGTCATTGTGACTTGAGGTTGCGCTAGCGAGCTAGTTTCTTTCCCAAAGGAGGTTTAGGGTCCCCGCCATCCCCCCCCCCCAGATCCCCAGCGCATAGTTTAGAAGTAACCCCTTGATTACCACACACGCAGGGCCGGATTAACATAGGGGCTATTGGAGCTGAAGCACCAGGCCTCCTCCCTTAAGATAGGCCCACCCAGCCAGCAGCATGAGCCTGATTTCTCCTGTCCATAAACGTCTATGGGACAGGAGAAGCTGTTTGTAAATGTAGGGGTGGCTGGCTGCCCCTGTGTTGGCTCAGTGTGAATATTACAGTGTCACAGAGCACAGTTCCCCCTGCACAAATGGAAGAGGAGAGAGGTTGGATTGGCTCTGCCTTCTCCCGCCCCTCTCCCTCTGTGCCCGCCCACACCAGTCTGTACAGTGAAGTGAAGGAGCCGTGTGGGCGGGAATTTATACACAGAGCAGCCGACAGATACAACATGAATAAGATATGTGTGAGTGATAAGCCTCCAGGAACCATCCATATGTGAGCTCAGTGACTGGACTCTTCCTCCTGCCTCCTTTCTTCTCTCCCTCCCCCTCTTTTTTAACTTTTTCTCCAGCTTTAGCTGTTAAAACTGCAGCCAAAGTGTTTAGAATTGTGTCATCAGCCTATGGTAGTGCTCAGTGCTTTGTGCGTTTAAGTGGGTTCACACTGGTTTGCTATGGTTTGTCCCATTGCTTGTGTATCTGCAGTTTTCCTGCGTTAAAGCCACAGTCTTATTGATTCCTATTAGGTTGCATGTTTTTTCTGTATTTTCTGAAAGTGCAGCAAAATTCCTGCATGCTGCATCTTTGGTACACTTTAAGAAGAAAGAAAAAGCAGCAAAAACTTGCAACCTAATAGAAATCAATAGGATCGCAGCTAAAACTGCAGGTAAAACGCAGGAAACTTCGGATACACAAACATTGCGGCCAAACTGCACTAGTGTGAACCCAAAGGCTTGTACACACTTGCAGCTGTCACTAAACTGAAAAGTGACCGGCAGTGAGGAGGTGATATCATACCTCTTCACTGCATGTTTTACCCCCCAAATGCCAATTCCTGCAGATAATAGTATGGTTCACTTTGAACTCCACCTTATTTCTGTCGCTCTCTTTAGGTATTCAATGTGCTCTCATCTTATTTTCTACACATGCAATACCTAAAAAAAGGGAATTGAAATAAGGTGGAGTGCAGAGTGAGTTTCTACACTTAAGCGGAGCCCTTCACAGAACATTTTAAGACATTGGTAAAGTATAACTAAATGCAATTTTTTTTTCTAGTTTGTTGATAGAGTGGAGAGGGATTAGATCCTCTGTCAGGTTTCCATAACTGCCTATGGCCCTGTTAGGGAGATTTACCCTTTCTTTTTGACTCTATTTGTCCTGTTTACTGTTATCATCACATGTGGAAGTAAATGAAAACCCTAAATTTTGGGTGTCCCCAGAGCAGGAATAGAGGGGAAATCGTCCAATGGTGACACAAGTTCTGGTGACAACCAGGGATTCCCTTACTTTGGAGGGATTTTCTCTTACTTCCTGTTTGGCTATGGGACAGAAAGTGAAGAGAAATCTCAATGGGACACAGATTGGAAAAAAAGCTGATGGGTATGAGCCTTGTTTCAGACTATTGCAAACACAGACATCGCATGCGATTTGCACCACATTGCTATGCAGATCACATGGGATGTCTATGCAATGCAAATTCAGCCATACATTTTGTATGGCTAAACTTCCATTGCATTCCCAAGAAAATGCTGCAGAAACCTTTTTTTCCCCGCACTGGAATTGGATCCCATGCGATCCAATTCCTGTCCAAATTCGATCTGCAAACCAATCTGGGGGTGTCATTACCTTTGTTTTGACACCGGCTGCTGTTCGCAGAGCGGAATGTGAACTGCCTGCGGGGAGATGCGATGCGGGAACCCGCACAGGAATGGCGGTGGCTCCCGTATCGCAGTAGTGTGAACCCAGGCTAACCCCTCCTTACTCTATCCAAAAAAATAAATAAAATAAAAGCTTTCTCTTTGGTTACACTTTAAACCCAGAGACTGGCGGCCTTTTACTATTAGTAGGAATAGTATTGCACATAATATCAGAGATATACAGAACTTCAGTTTTGGGTGGAGTAATATTTTCTATATTGCATTATTGTTTGATACACAGGATTTAAAATGTCCTTTTATTAGGGTTTACATCTCCCCAACCCCCCTCCCTTCCTCCTCCCTGTCTCTCCCATCTTCTCCCTTATGGCACAATAATAACGAGTATTATGTGGGTACAATGACGTTGGCATGAGTGTGCAGTGTATATAGTGACTAAGATTCTGTTTAAAGTGGAGTTCCACCCAAAAGTAGAACTTCTGCTTTAAGGCCTCCTGACCCCCTGATATTCCACATTTGGCATGTCCTTTTTTTTGAGGAAGTGGGTACCTAGATTTGACAGGTGCCCACTCTCACTTCCTTAGCAAAAAATCGTTTGTTTTTTTATTTTATTTATTTCCATAAAAAGGCCCACCAAAATCTTCAGCACCAGGCCCATGATGCTCTTAATCCGGCCCTGCACACACGCACGCACGCACGCACGCACGCACATACACTTCCATTTCTAGTATAGTGTTTGAACAGATGAATATCTGATCTGATCAGAACTATACTAGCGCCCCCATAGTTTAGGGTTCCCAAAACGCGGTGTTTGCACGATCAGCACTGATTCCGGCCAGCACCTGCGTTTAACCCTTTCACCCAGGTAAGTGTAGTAATCAATAGATTACTGTCACTTGCAAAAAAACACTAAACACAAAACCGCTGTGTTAGCAGAGTCAGGCCTGATCCCTGCTAGCATTAGCAGTTTTTTTGGTAGCGCTTGAAATAGTCTTCGACAACCAGGTGCTTTTATTACCTGTGAGTCGCATCACTGTACAGGTAAATTTAGTTACCAAAATGTCTAAACGTTCGTACAGTGATGAAGAGCTTCTCAGTTATATGCTGACCGTGTCATCTGATAGCGATGGGGAAGCTACAATGACCGAATTAGTGTCAGTAAATGAACCTGATGACAGCAGCGGCTCCCTGACAGATAGCTCCGACGACAGATGGGTCCCTGTTAGACCCAGGCATACCCGACCCCATTCTGAAGTTGTTGAGATGCAGGAATCGCAGGGTGCTCGTATGGAGCAGAGTGTGGGTACTAGTGCCGCTCATTTTTCTGGCGACCTGGCAAGCGCCAGCGGCCTAGTACACCCTGGACCTAGTACAACCAGCACTGCAGTAACACCTGGTGACGTGGCGAGTCCCCTAAGTGCAGTTGAAGCTGGTGCGGTGGCTAGCACAAGTAGTGGCCCGCAGCCACCGCGTATTCGTAGACAGGCCCGTAGAGCCCATAGTGCCCTCCCTGATGCGCTGGCATATCCCAATTGGCAACCCACTGATTCTATAGCGCCAGTACTTCCCCCATTCACCGCCCAACCTGGAATCCACGTGGAGACAGCTGGTTTTACGCCCCTGAACTTTTATGAGCTGTTCTTCACGGAAGATCTTTACAGATCGATTGTGGATCAATCAAATTTATATGCACAACAGTTCATCGCCGCCAACCCAAATTCACACCTTGCCAGACAATTCGGCTGGAAACCTATAACGGTTTCCGAATTTAAAATCTTTCTGGGCCTTTCCCTCCACATGGGCATAACTAAACAGAGTGAATTGCGGCTATATTGGTCTACTAGCCCAGTTCACCATATGCGCATGTACTCTGCCTCCATGTCCAGGGGGAGATACGAGCAAATTCTGCGATTTATGCATTTCAGCGACAATGAAATCTGTCGTCCTCGGGGAGACCCTGAATACGATCGGCTCCACAAAATTCGGCCCCTCATAGACCACTTCAATCAGCGGTTTGCAGCCTTGTTTACCCCCGAACAAGTTGTCTGCGTTGACGAGTCCCTGATTAAATTTACTGGCCGCCTTGCTATGAAACAGTACCTCCCCAGCAAGCGTGCCAAGTACGGGGTCAAACTGTATAAATTGTGTGACAGGGCCACAGGCTATACAGTTAGTTTCCGGGTCTATGAGGGAAAAGATAGCTGTGTGGAGCCCCCGAACTGCCCAGACTACATAGGGAGCAGCGGTAAGATCGTTTGGGACTTGGTGTCACCCTTATCCGGAAAGGGGTACCATTTGTACGTGGACAACTTTTATACAAGCGTGCCACTATTTAGTCACCTTCTCGATTTACAAATTGGCGCATGTGGCACCGTGCGACCTAATCGCCGGGGCTTCCCCCAACGGCTTGTAAATTCCCGTCTTAGTCGGGGGGCGAGAGCCTGCTTGAAAACGGACAAATTGCTTGCGGGGAAGTGGAAGGATACACGGGATGTTTATGTTCTGTCCTCCCTTCACGCAGACACGACGATCCAAATCACTACGGCAACTGGCGTTGTGGAGAAACCCCTCTGTGTCCACGAATATAACCTTAACATGGGAGGGGTGGACCTTAACGACCAGCTTTTGGCGCTGTATTTAGTTGCCCGTAAAGCCAGACGCTGGTACAAAAAAGTGTCTGTTTACCTTTACCAATTGGCTATGCTGAACGCCTTTGTCCTATACAGGGCGTCAGGACGAACTGGATCTTTCCGGGAATTCCAGGAAGAGATCATCCTTGCCTACCTGTACCCAGGAGGCATGCCTGCCCAACTTCCCCTTCCAGATGCAGTGAGCCGGCTGCATGAGAGGCATTTTTCTTATGTCCTCCCGAGTACCCCTACCCAAAGATACCCCCAAAAAAGATGTTGTGTCTGTAGCAGGCGCGGATGTAGGCGTGACACCCGTTATTATTGTCCCAAATGTCCTGACCAACCTGGTCTCTGCATCGGGGAATGTTTCGAGCGCTACCATACACTAGTGGATTATTAGCGTAGGGTACAGCACGACACAGTGTAGGGCACACAAACACAGGGTCTCGAAGGATGTTGGATGTCCATCGACATTTTGAGAGACCCAAGCTGGAAGAGAAGATCGCAGAAGTTCGCAGTCCCAAATCAAGACATCAAGAAACAGTTAGAAAGAAAAATAAAAGGATCCAAAAACTGTTGTTGTGTCAGTAATTTTATATGTCCTTCTACTCTTCCTACTGTACTTTTTTCAATATCCTTTGTTTGTTTTTTCATTCTTTTGTGACCTGTTTCTCTTGCAGGTACTCGTCGGCTACCACGCATTGATTTTATATATTCTGACACAAACAGTGTTTGCGCTCAGCATATATGGATACCTTTGCTGATAGCAGCTGTGGTGATTTTCTGATTTCAGCACTGCAGTTAAAATCCTATTTTGGTATACGTGGATAGCGCCGTGTATACCCATCATTAAATTCAGTGGGTGGTTGTTTGGGCGGTTAATGATGAGTAATACTACACATTATTCCTGTGCTGATTTCTGATAGGTTCTCTTTTTTTCCGTTCAGCCCACAGGCTGCATGAAAAAAAAAAAAACCTATATGCCAAACAAGGACCAGCAATGTACTGGTATGTTGCTGGACTTTGAGTGGTTATACCAGGATGATGCCTGCAGATTTAGGCATCATCTTGGTATCGTTTTTTACAGCCAGCGGTCGGCTTACATGTAAAAGCAATCCTAGCAGGTAATTGGCCGCTAGACTGCTTTTACATGCAGTGGGAGGGGCCTCCCCCCCCCACCGCCGCCTTCCGCAGCCTTCCGTGGTTTTTCTCGGGCTCTCCTGTCCCACCGGTTAACCCGAGAGTGCAGCCGGTGGTTCAATTGTCTAACCATAGAGCTAATTGGAGATGAGAATGGCTCCAATCATCTCTATGGCCTAAGATGCCGGAGGCTACGAGCATTTCATGACTTCTGTTTCGCCAGAAATAAGCAGGGCCATTGGGAAATTGGGAAAGTATTTTATCACACCAATTTTGGTGTGGTCAGATGCGTTAAGGTCAGAGGAGAGATCTAGAGTCTAAAAGACCCCAATTTTTTAAAAAAAGAGTACCTGTCACCACAGATTGCTATCATAGGGGATATTTAAATTCACTGTGATAACAATAAAAATGATTTAAAAAAAAAAAAATTAAAGGAAAGGTGTCAAAATAACATAAAAAAGCAAAAGAAAAAAAAAAAAATTGAGCCCCCCCCCCTTTCCCCCGGTGCTTGCGCGCAATGGCGCACACAAGCGGTGGTCTAGTGTCATATGTAAACCGCAATTGCAGCATGCATGTGAGGTATCGCCGCGATCGCAAGATCGAGTGCAGTAATTCTTGCAGTAGACCTCCTCTGTAAGTCTAAAGTGGTAACCTGTAGAGACTTTTAAAGGTTTTTAAAAATGTAGGTTTTTGCCGCTGCGCAGGCATGCACAATTTTTAAAGCATGTCATGTTAGGTGTCTATGAACTCGGCATAAGATCATCTTTTAAATTTTACCAAAAAAATTGGAATTATATAGTGTATTTGTGCAATAAATTAAAAAAAATGTATTTTTTTCACAAAAATTGCGTTTGGAAAATCTGTGCGCAAATACAGTGTGACAAAAAAATTTGCAACATCCACCATTTTATTCTATAGGGCCTCTGCTTTAAAAAAATATATAATGCTTGGGGGTTCAAAGTAATTTTCTAGTAAAAAAAAAATATTTTTTCATGTAAACAAAAAGGCACAGAAAAGGCTTGGTTTTCAAGTGGTTAGAAGAGTGGGTGATGTGTGGCTAAGATTGAGCGTAAAATGTCGGGTCGGTTCAAACACCCCCCAAATGATCCCTTTTTGAAAAGTAGACACCCAAAGCTTTTTTTCTGAGAGGCATGGTGAGTCCATGGAGTATTTTATATTTTGCTACAAGTTTCGGGAAAATTATTATTATTTTTTTTGTTGTTGTTTTTTTACAGAAAGTTGTCACTAAATGATATATTGCTCATGCATGCCATTGGTATATGTGAAATGACACCCCAAAATACATTCTTTTGCTTCTCCTGAGTACAGGGATACCCCATGTGTGAGACTTTTTGGGAGCCTAGCTGTGTACGCGACCCCGAAAACCAATCCCCATCTTCAGGTTTTCTAATGGCGTAAATTGCTGATTTTACCCCTGACTACCTGTCACAGTTTCAGAGGCCCTGAAATTTCAATATAGCACAAAACCCCCCCAAATGACCCCATTTTGCAAAGTAGACACTCCAAGCTACTGGCTGAGAAGCATGGTGAGTCCATGGAATAGTTTATATTTTGCCACAAGTTTCGGGAAAATTTTTTTTTTAAATGTTTTAATTTTTTTTTACACAAAGTTGTCAGTAAATGATATATTGCTCACACAGGCCATGGGTTTATGTGAAATGACACCCCAAAATACATTCTGCTGCTTCTCCTGAGTACAATGATACCCCATGTGTGAGACTTTTTGCCAGTCTAGCCGCGTACAGGACCCGGAAAACCAATGCGCACCTTTTGGCTTTCCAAGGGCGTAAATTGTTGATCTCACTCCTTACTACCTATCACACTTTTGAAGTCCATAAAAAGCCAAGATGGCACAAAACCCCCTCAAATTACCCCATTTTGCAAAGTAGACACTCCAATCTATTTGCTGAGAGGCATGGTGAGTATTTTGCAGCTCTCATTTTTTTTGGAAAATGAAGAAAAAACAGGAAAATGCATTTTTTTCCCTCTTTATTCAATTTTCAAAGCTTTGTGACAAAAAGTGAGATCTGCAAAATACTCAACATGCCTCTCTGCAAATAGCTCAGGTTGTCTACTTTCCGAAAAGGGGTCATTTGGGGGGGGGGGGGGGGGGGTTGTGCTGTCTTGGCATTTCATGGCCTCCAAAACTGTGATAGGTAGTCAGGAGTGAAATCAACAATTTACGCCCTTGGAAAGCCTGAAAGTGGAGGTTGGTTTTCGGGGTCCTGTACTCGGCTAGACTGCAAAAAAGTCTCACATATGGGGTATCCCTGTACTCAGGAGAAGCAGCAGAATGTATTTTGGGGTGTCAGTTCACATATACCCATGGCATGTGTGAGCAATATATCATTTACTGACAACTTTGTGTAAAAAAAAAAAAAAAATATATATATATATATATATATATATTTCCCGGAACTTGTGGCAAAATATAAAATATTCCATGGACTCACCATGCCTCTCAGCAAATAGCTTGGGGTGTCTACTTTCCAAAATGGGGTAATTTGGGGGGGTTTTGTGCTATCTTGGAATTTTAGGGCCTCCGAAACTGTGATAGGTAGTCATGAGTGAAATCAACAATTTACGCCCTTGGAAAGCCTGAAAGCGGGGACTGGTTTTCGGGGTCCTGTACTCGGCTAGACTGCAAAAAAGTCTCACACATGGGGTATCCCTGTACTCAGGAGAAGCAGCAGAATGTATTTTGGGGTGTCATTTCACATATACCCATGGCATGTGTGAGCAATATATCATTTACTGACAACTTTGTGTAAAAAAAAAAAAATATATATATATATTTCCCGGAACTTGTGGCAAAATATAAAATATTCCATGGACTCACCATGCCTCTCAGCAAATAGCTTGGGGTGTCTACTTTCCAAAATGGGGTCATTTGGGGGGGTTTTGTGCTATCTTGGAATTTTAGGGCCTCCGAAACTGTGACAGGTAGTGCAGAGATGACATGAACAATTTACGCCATTAGAAAACCTGAGAGTGTTGATTGGCTTTCGCGGTCCTGTACACAGCTAGGCTCCCAAAAAGTCTCACACATGGGGTATCCCCATACTCAGGAGAAGCAGCAGAATGTATTTTGGGGTGTCATTCCACATATACCCATGTCATGTGTGAGAAATTTATCTTTTAGTGACAACGTTGTGTAAAAAAATAAAATAAAAAAAAAAAATTGTAATTTTCCCAAAACTTGTGGCAAAATATAAAATATTCCATGGACTCACCATGCCTCTCAGCAAACAGCTTGGGGTGTCTACTTTCCAAAATGGGGTCATTTGGGGGGGTTTTGTGGTATCTTGACATTTCAGGGCCTCCTAAACCGTTAGAGGTAGTGAGAAAATGCAATGAAAAATGTACGCCCTTTGAAATTCTGATGGTGGTGATTTGTTTTTGGGGACCCCTAAACAGCTAGGCTCCCAAAAAGTCCCACATATGTGGTATCCCTGTACTCAGGAGAAGCAGCAGAATATATTTTGGGGTGTAATTACACATATACCCATGGCATGTGTGAGCAATATATCATTTCAATGACAACTTTGTGTAAAAAAAAAAATAATAATTTTTTTTTGTCATATTTCAAACACCTGTGACAAAAAAATGAAATATTCAATGAGCTCAACATGCCTGTCAGGACATTCCTTAGGATGTCTACTTTCCAAAAAGTGGTAGTTTGGGGGGGTTTTGTACTGCCCCGCCATTTTAGCACTTCATGAAATGAGATAGGCAGTCAGAAATTAAAGCTGCGTAAATTTCACTATTTACACCATAGTTTGTAGACGCTATAACTTTTGCGCAAACCAATAAAAATACGCTCATTGATTTTTTTTTTGTCAAAGACATGTAGCTAAATATATTTTGGCAAAAAAAATGACATAAATTGAGTATATTGGATATTTTTTAAAAGACAAAGTTGAAAATGTCATTTTTTTGCAAAATGTTCGCTATTTTTTTATTAATATCGCAAAAAATAAAAAGCGCAGAGGCGATCAAATACCACCAAAAGAAAGCTCTGTTTGTGGGAAAAAAAGGACGTAAATTTCGTTTAGGTACAGCATTGCATGACCGAGCAATTATCAGTTAAAGTCACGAAGTGCCAAGTTGAAAAAAGGGGTCTGGTCTTTAAGCTGCAAAATCCTCCGGTAGGAAAGTGGTTAACTGACAACTGCGTGGTGGGACGCTGTACCCAAATACAATTTGTATTCTTTTTGACCCACAAACAGAGCTTTCTTTTGGTGTTATTTGATCACCTGTGCGATTTTTTGATCATGTGCTATAAATAAAAAAGTGCGACAATTTTGAAAAAAAAACAGTATTTTTCACTTTCTGCTATATAAAATTCCCAATATAAAAAAATTCAAAATCAAATTTTTTCATCATTTTTGGCCAATTTGTATTCTGCCACATATTTTAGGTAAAAAAAAAAATCTCAATAAGTGTATTTTGATTGGTTTACGCAAACGTTATCGCGTCTACAAACTAGGGGAAAGATTTATGTAATTTTTATTTTTTTTTTATTTTTTTACTAGCAATGGCGGCGATCTGCGATTTTTAGCGGGACTGCGACATTGCGGCGGACAGATCGGAACCCTAAGTGACATTTTTTACACTTTTGGGGGGTGCACTGTTACAGTAACAATGGCACTGGCAGTGAAGGGGTTAACACCAGGGGTGATCAAAGGGTTAAATGTGCACCTAGGGAGTGATTCTAACTGTGGGGGGGGGGGGGGTAGATAGTGAACATAGAAGCAGGGCTCCTGTGATCCAAAATCACAGGATGACAGGAGCCCTGCTTCTGTCAGTGTCAGAGGAGAGGTGTGCCGTGTTTACAACGACACACCACCTTCTGTCACTCCCCGCAGCGATTGTCGGGTTCCCGGCGGCCATGGGACCCGTAGCTGGGCTGTGGGGGAGGAGAATGGGCGCGGGACTGCGCCGCGGGCAGCACGCGCGCCCAGCACCGCTCCCGCGAGCCGCCATAATACTACGGCGGTTCGCTTGGGAGAGCCAGCTTGCCGCAGTAAAATGCGGCGGCTGGTCCGCAAGCAGTTAATTTGCACCGGCATATGTAACTGGTGTTCAAACCACACGTCGGGTATTGTCTGCGATCATTAGAGTGAGAGCAATAATTCTAGTGCTAGACCTCCTCTGTAACTCTAAACTGGTAACCATTACAATTTTTTAAAGCGACGCCTATGGAGATTTTTAAGCACCGTAGTTTGTCGCCATTTCACTAATGTGTGCAGTTTTAACCACTTAAAGCCCCGGAAGATTTTACCCCCTTCCTGACCAGGGGGTATTTTGCGATTCGGTACTGCGTGACTTTAACGGACAATTGCGCGGTCATGCGACGCTGTACCTAAATGAATTTGACATCCTTTTTTTCCCATAAACAGAGCTTTCTTTTGGTGGTATTTGATCACCTGTGCGATTTTTTGATCATGCGCTATAAACAAAAAAAGAGCGTCAATTTTCCAAAAATAACAATATTTTTCAAATTTTTTTATATGAAATTCCCAAAAAAATGTAAAAATCTAAATTTTTTAACATTTTCGGCCAATTTGTTTTATGCTACCTATGTTTGGTAAAAAAAATTGCAAAAAGCGTATTTTGATTGGTTTGCGCAAAAGTTATCGCGTTTACTAACAAAGGGAAAGATTTTTGTCTTTTTTTTAACGCGTAATGGCGGCGATCTGCGATTTCTTTTGTGGTACTGCGACATTGCGGCGGACAGATCGGACCCTTGACTGACATTTTTGACACTTTTGGGGTTACCAGTGACATTACTGCAGTAATCAGTGCTATATATATGCACTGTTACTGCAAAATTACACTGGTAGTGAAGGGGTTAACTTTATTTGAGAGGGAGGGGCTGTGTGTGTCCCTAGGGGCGTGATTCTAACTGTGATTGGCTGTCTGTTGAGCTGTAGAAACAGTGATCAACGGTTCTACATAGTAGAGCCGTGTGATCACAGTTTCTACACAGGGGAGAATGACAGGCGGCTTGTTTACACAAGCTGCCTGCCTTTCTCCCTCTGCAGCGGCGATCGCAGAGTGACCGGCGGACATCGGGTCCGCCGGTCACACGCGCGGGGGGGTCCGTGACCACGCGGGAGCGCGCCTCCGGCGGCGAGCGCTCGCTCCCTAGACCCTCACAGGCTGGCGACGTAGACCTACGTCACTTTGCCTGTGAGGGGCTGACTGCTGACGTAGATAGTCGTGCGGCAGTCAGCAAGTGGTTAAAGCGTGACATTTTAGGTATCTAGTTACTCGGTGTAAAATCATCTTTCACATTATACGAAAAATTGGACTAACTTTACAGTTTTGTTTTTTTTCTAATTCATGAAAGTGTATTTATTCACAAAAAATTGTGTTTGAAAGACCGCTATGCAAATACTGTGCGACATATAATATTGCAACGACTGCCATTTTAATCTCTAGGCTAATATATATATATATATATATATATATATATAATGTTTGGGGTTCTAAGTAATTTTCTAGCAAAAAAATACAGATGTTTTCTTACAAGCAGCAAATGTCAGAAAAGGACATGAAGGGGTTAACCCTTGAAAAGCTGGAGAAACCAAATCTGACAGCAGCAGAGTTACTGAGAGAGTCCAGGGAGGGTGACAACACTTTGTATACCCTTCATGTATGTGTGATCATTTTCTACCTTTCTACCATTTTCTACCATTTGCATTGAATAGAGCCTCTCATCTTCACATACATGTAACATGTATGTGTGCCATTATATCACCTCATATACGTGTGTTTAACCACTTCAATACCGGGCACATTCACCCCCTTCCTGCCCAGGCCAATTTTCCCCTTTTAGCGCTGTTGCATTTTGAATGACAATTGCGCGGTCATGCAACACTGTACCTACACCAAATTTATGTAATTCCCCCCCCCACAAATAGAGCTTTCATTTGGTGGTATTTGATCACCTCTGGGTTTTTTCCTTTTTGCTAAACAAATAAAAAAAGACCGAAAAGTTTGAATTAAAAAAAAAATTTTTTTTTGTTTATGTTATACAATTTTGTAAATAAATAAGTTTTTTTCCTGCACTGATGAGCACTGATGAGACTGCACTGACAGGCACTGATGGGGTGGCACTGATGGGGTGGCACTGATGGGGTGGCACTAATAGGCGGCACTAATAGGTGGCACTAATAGGCACTGATATGTGGCACTGATAAGTAGCACTGATATGCAGCATTGGTGGGCACTGATAGGCGGCACTGCTGGGCACTGATAAGCGGCATTGATGGGCACTGATAGGTGGCACTGATGGGCACTGATAGGTGGCACTGATAGACGGCGCTGATTGGCACTGAAGGGCGGCACTGATGGGCACTATTGGGCACTGATAGGCGGCACTGATGGGCAATAATGGGCACTGGTGGGCGACACTGATAGATGGCAATGATGGGCACTGGTGGGCAGCACTGATAGGGAAGGCACTGGCGGGCAGCACTGATGGGGAGGGCAATGGGGGGGCTCCCTGAGTCCTGATTGCTATCCCTGGTGGCCATAGTGGGCATCCCTGGGGTC
Source organism: Pelophylax lessonae (assembly GCF_965119305.1). NCBI lineage: Eukaryota > Metazoa > Chordata > Amphibia > Anura > Ranidae > Pelophylax > Pelophylax lessonae. The sequence goes on from NC_138772.1 coordinate 546,086,534, forward strand.
ATAGTGGGCATCCCTGGGGTCATGGGTGGGCATCCCTGGTGGTTCTAGTGGCACCCCCCCGAGGGTCTGCACTGGTAATCAATGATCTGATTACCAGTGCCGACCCCCCCCCCTGTCAGGGGAGCCGCCGATCGGCACTCCTTTACTCGTGCCTGTCAGGCACGAACTAAGGAAAGCCGATCAACGGCTCTTCCTGTTTACTATGTGACCAGCCGTGATTGGAGACGGCTGATCACATGGTAAAGAGCTACGTCAGTAGGCTCTTTACCGAGATCGGAGATGCAGGGAGTCAGACTGACTCCTCGCATCACCGATCGCCGCTCTGCGGGGGGCGCGCAGAGCTGTATTATCTTGCCGCCGTCATATGACGTCCGGTCAGGATAATGCAACCACATTCCCGCCGTCATTTGCCTATATGGCGGGCGGGAAGTGGTTATTGTTTCACTATTATCCATAAACTGAATGGCTGCATCAGGGGCGCGCACGGGGGCGGGATCAGGGTGAATAAAGTGCTTTAGTGTTTTGTAAATAGATTCCACGGAGAGACAATGGGCGGAGCTGGATCGGAGTATTGATCGGCTGGAGAGGCGGAGCTGGATTGCATCGGGCTGGAGGGGCGGAGTTCCGATCACAGCCGAAAGGAAGGGGAAACTGGTTTCCTTGAGGAAACCTATTTCGGCACAACACCGGACACATTGCTGGCTATGGGAGGGGTGGGGGCTTTGGCATCACGTGCCTCTTTACTTGTAAGGTGATTGGCGGCATTTTAGAGTGTCCTGGGGGTGCAGAGAGATGCGCCTGAACACTCCCACTCTCCGTCTGCCGTCTTGTGATTGGTCCAGTCTGGAATGCATGGCACCAGGCTGGACCGTGAAATGCTGCATCCAAGTAGTGTGCAGCCTGCAGGTAGGTTCACATTCAGCAGATAATGAGGCTTGTCAGAGCCGATCAGTGTGTGTTACACTGTCATGCAACTGCTTGCAGGGAGAAAGACCAGCTGTCAAAACTCAGCGGTGATGTCGGGGGTGGGCGGGACCAAACAGCTATCAAACACCAGTCACAGCTGTCCACACACCATCCTCTGCCCTACTGACACCATCCACTGCCCTACTGTCACTGTTCACTTTTAAAGTAGGCTAAGTTCACATTTTTACAATGACATTTGTTTTATTTATCTAAGCATATTTTATGGGTGTAAGAATGCTTTTGCTTTATTTAAGCATGTCCCTTTAAGCCCCTTCCACTGTTAACACAATTTGGTCACACTCAGTGCTATGCGCGGCGCATTACTGTTCTCCTTTGGGCACCCAAAAGTGTCCCAGGTCTTTTAGAACCCTATAGTGTTCCTAAAGTTCCAAGCTTCACCTCTCACCTCCGCGGCAGATTAGGAGGGGCGCATCTGGGAAGGAAGAAGAGTGCACAGAAGCAGGCTTAATAAAGAACCGCTTCTAAGCTCACTTCTTCTTTCATGTCGGCGTTCCTCCTAATCCGTTATGGAAGTGAAGTAGCCTCAGTCAAACTTTGCCCATGCAGTGATTGTTTAGGCATGCTCTCTAGGGTGGGTGATGAACTGAGTCCTTGCCCTAGGTGGCAAAATGTCTAGCTTTGCCACTGTTTCTGCCACTTCTATATATATGACAGCTTCCCACTGTCACTGGTTCCCAGAGAATGGATGAGCACAGGAGGGGCTTTTGGAGATATCAGCCTGATAAAGCACTTTGGGGCTCATTCTATTCCACTTTGGAAAGAGCAATACTACAATAGTAGTAGTAATGATGGTGAAAACTAAATGTTACACAGCCTTAGCAGTGTGGACTATGGCACTCCTGGCTTACAACATTAAATAAATACTGAGCAGTCTGTAGAAAGGTAAGGACAATGTGTTTCGTTTCCTATTTTGACAATTTTTTTTGTCTGCTTTTCCCTCCAGGTCAGGGCCGTCAGCCATCTGTATTTTTACCGAAGCTTTGGAAAAAAAAAACCCTACATGTGCCCATGTCTGTGATGGCAGCAATTTTTTGCAAAAAAAAACAAAACAAAAAACAAAACAAAACACCTAGTACTGCAATTGTGATGGCACCATCAGCCAGCCCAACAGTGACACCATAGTTCTGGTGTCTGTAGAGAAGCACCACCAACATGTTTAATATTTCAACCACTGTCACCAGTTATTGTATATTATTTCTCCCATGAACACCAGTGGGTAAGGTTGTTTCTCACGCTGAAACCCACAATGGGGTTAACTATTTCTCCAGCTTACACCCACTGACAGCACACAATGGGGTTTATTTTAATACATTCTGATACTAACAGGCTGAAATACGTAAAAACTTTAATGGGAGCTGTTTTACTTGCCAAAGGATTTGTATTTCTGTCCATCCAATCCTGAGATTTACACAGCATCATCACACAGCATAGCCCTTTTTAAGTTTTCAATTTGGATCTGGGGGCCTGAGAGGAATGAATGGAACGTTTCCTAACTTCATGAGTAAAAGGTCTACTCACGGAAGGGCTGGCCTTTGTTTTCTGGGGGAGAAGAGTACTCTTGTCCCCTATGATAGCTTTGATGTACTTTTTCAAGAAGGAACTAAACCAAATTCTCTTTGAACCACTTCAATACCGGGCACTTTCATCCCCTTCCTGCCCAGACCAATTTTAAGCTTTCAGTGCTCTCACATTTTGAATGACAATTGAGAGGTAATGCTACACTGTACCCAAACACATTTTTTATAATTTTTTTTTCACACAAATAGAGTTTTCTTTTGGTGGTATTTAAACACCACTGGGTTTTTTATTTTTTGTGCTATAAGTGAAAGAATAGTGAATTTAAAAAAAAACAAAAAATGCTTTTTTTCGTTTCTATTATACAATTTTGCAAATAAGTAACTTTTTCTTCAAAAATTTGGGCCAAAATTTATACTGCTACATATCTTTGGTAAAAAGAATCCAAATTAGTGTATATTATTTAGTCTATGTGTTATAGAGTCTGCAAGCTATGGTACCAAATCATTGAAATTTGATCACACCTGATGTACTGACTGCCTATCTCATTTCTTGATGCCCTGAAATGTCAGGACAGTACAAATACCCCCCAAATGACCCCTTTTGGAAAGTAGACAGACCAAGGTATTTAGTAAAAGGCATGGTGAGTTTTTTTGAAGTTGTAATTTTTTCCCACAATTCTTGGGAAAATTAAAAAAGAAAAAAATAATTATATATAATATATATATATATATATATATATATATATATATGTATTTTTTTACACAAAATTGTCATATTAACAAGTTATTTCTCACACACAGCATAGGCATACTTGCAATTACACCCTAAAACACATTTTTCTACTCGTCCTGAGTATGCCGATACCACATATGTGAGACTTTTACACAGCCTAGCCACATACAGAGGCCCAACATCCAAATAGCACCTTCAGGTGTTCTAGGGACATAAATTATACATCTAATTTCCTGACAACCTACTAGATGGTACCTTACTCCGAATAAACTGCATGCAATTTTCCCTTCAGTCCCTTCTGATTGCTTCAGAGGCTGTTCCTCCCCGGGCTCCTTCTCTTATATTTTTTGGGAATGTGATAAAATATTTTTCATCTGGCATCAGTTAGAGAGATTTGCTTCAGCTATATCTGGTGTCCCCATAACACTTTCTTTACCTAATTGCCTCCTATTTTCCCCTTTTTTTTGGGAAAATACATTTCTATAATAATAAATGAGACCCTTGGTTTAAAGGCTTTTGATTCAAACCATTTCCACTGGATCTTAAAGCATATTACTTAGAATAAGATTTTGGCTCGCAGACAACTGAGTCTGCCTCTTTATACACAGTTAAGAAGGGTTTATTTTGATTAAGTTGATTAAACTTTATTAATTATTTCACTCCATGTACAATCCAATATTGATTGCTTATTTCTTTATTTTCCCTTTACTCTTGTTCAATTAAAAATATGTCTTCAAGATTGCTATGTATAACTTGATGTACCAAATTTATGTGATACTATATTTATCTCTTGTACTACCTATCTACCTTTTAAAAAAAAAAAACATTTGTATAGAAAAAAAATAATAATTTCCTGACAACCTATCACATTTTTGAAGGCCCTGGAGCAGCAGGACATGCACACAAAATGACCCCACTTTGGAAAGCAAACACCCCAACATCTATTCTATGAAGCATTATGAGTATTTTGAACATGTCATTTTTTTCCACAAGTTTTTGGAAAACGTGGAAATAAAATGAAAACTTATTTTTTTTACAAAAAGTTGTAAATTCATAAGATATTTCTAACATATAGCATGTACATAGCAAAAATGACACCTCAAAATACATTCTGCTACTCCACTTGACTATGACGATACCACATATGTGAGACTTTTACACAGCCTGGCCACATAGAGAGGTTCAACATCCAAGTAGCACCTTCAGGCGTTCTAGGAGCATACATTACACATATATTTTTCTGACTACCTATCACACTTTTACGGCCCTAGAGCACCAGGACAATGGAAACGCTCAAAAAATGACCCAAGTTTGGAAAGCAAACAACCCAACATATATTCTAAGAGGCATTATGAGTCTTTTGAACATGTTATTTTTTTTTCCACAAGTTTTTGGCAAATGTGGAAAAAAATGAAAACGTATTTTTTCACACAAAGTTGTCAATTTATAAGATATTTCTAACACATAGCACGTACATAGCAAAAATGACACCCCAAAATACATTCTGCTACTCTTCCTATGGTGATACCACACTTGTGAGACTTTTTCACTGCCTGGCCACATAGAGAGGCCCAACATCCAAGGAGCACCATCAGGTGTTCTAGGGACATAAATTACACACATAAATTCCTGGTAAGCTATCACATTTTTGAAGGCCCTTCATATTTGTAACACATAGCATGTACATACCAATTACACACCAAAATATATTCTGCTGAGCAAAGGGTAAACAAAAGATTACATGTGGATTTAGTAGTGAAGTGGCCTATAGAGGAGAGCATTGGTCCAGGCAGCCGTCAGGAACAAGGAAAGCAACAGCATAAGGATCCTCCAGGCAGCAGGCAGGAATACTGTCCATAGTCAGTACAGGCAGATATATTGTCAGCACAGCCAAAGCATTGGTCCAGGTAGCAAGCAGGGATGTGGTCAGCAGCAGCGAAAGGATCATCTATGCAGCAGGCAGGAATACTGTCAATAATTAGTACAGGCAGCAGGCAGAGATATGGTCAGGACAGCCAAAGTATTGGTCCAGGCAACAGGGACATGGTCCATAAAAAGTCCTGGGTCAGTGCAGGCAGAGATCTTGTCAGCACAGCCAAAGTATTGGTCCAGGCAGCAGGCAGGACCATCAAGCTTAGGGCCTCAGTCAGGAAAGAATGGGGACAGGGGGTAGAGGCTTCTCCCACCCAAATCACTTTGAAGCCTTCGGACTCCAGACCCTGTTCTGGGAATTACAAAACCCAGAGAAAACCAAAAACTGGTTTTCCCAACTCAGAACACTATTCTGAAGCCCCTGTTATCTCCAATCCTACTTCTACAGTAGCAGGGAGAAAGATCAGTCCAAGGGGCAGGCAAAAAACATGGTCGATTAACAGGCCAAGGTCAGTGCAGGTAAAAGCCAGAAATAGAGGGCAGGCAGAGGCATGGTTGATAAACAGTCCAGGGTCAGTTCACCTGAAAGGCAGAAACGTGGCGGATAAACTATGCAGATGGCAGGTAGAGGCATAGTCGATAAACAGTCCAGGGTCAGTTCCCCTGAAAGGCAGAAACGTGGCGGATAAACTATGCAGATGGCAGGCAGAGGCATAGTCGATAAACAGTACAGGGTCAGTTCACATGGAAGGCAGTGATATGGTTAGTTAGGGCAGCAGGGAAATAATCAGCACAGAAATGTAAAACGGGGAAATGGCAGTCTGTTAGAAATATGGGCTAATAGTTTCGTGTGATAACATCTGAAGCATTCTCTGATGCATAGGCCAGGTTGGGAAGGGACATTGGGGACAATGAAAAATGGTGTCTTTCCTAACTTTTTTTTTGGTGTCTTCCATTTCTGATGGTGGTATATTGTCAGGGAAATGGCGCTCATGCAGTCTGCTGACACAATCAGAGCGAATATTCTCTGGGGGGGATCTTTTTTGGTAGACCAGGGCAGTGACAATATCTTTGATTAATTTGAGGAAAGTGTTGGGTATTTGCATTGACATTTGATAGGTGATGTATGCGTTATAAATGGCCAAATAGAAAAAGTAAATTGCTAAGTTTTTATATTAGAAGAGGGACTTTTGTGTTGATAGATAGGACTGCAGGTTTGATCATTTAAATACAACCCCCCCCCCCATAAACCTATTGTAATCATGGATACACGCTTTTGAATGGGCCTGAGTCTTCTGTGATGTTTCACTGAGGTGTCATTGTGGATGGTGGATAGGACATACACATCTTTCCTATGCCTCCATTTCACGGCCAACGCTTCCTCATTCCTCAGGCTTGCTGGTTCCCCACTTCGTAGTCTTGTGGTGACTAGACTCTGTGGGAAGCCCTTCCTGTGTTTTCTTGCTGTACCACAGGCCAAAGTTTCCTCAAGGTACAGGTGGTGTAAAAGGGACAGACTCGTATAATAATTGTCCATGTACATGTGACACCCCTTTTGAGACAGTGGAAATGCTAGGTCCCAGACAGTTTATCTGCTTATTCCCATGTACTTTAGACATTTAGGGAGCTGGAGCTGGGAGTCCCTGTCTTCGTACACGTGGAAGGCATGCACATATCCAGTGGTGCTTTCACAGAGCTTCAATGAGTTTCAATCTGTACCTGGACCTCTTATTGGGAAAGTACTGCTTGAATCCCAGCTGGACTGTTAAATGGACCAGGGATTTGTCCACAGAGACGTTCTGGTCAGAGACATACATTTCGGCAAACCTCTTAGAAAAAAATCAATTAGGGCAAAGTTTATATATTTTATCAAAGTTGGGATGATCTCGGGGAGGGCACTATGAGTTATTGCTGAAATGCAGGAAGCGCATGATTATATCAAGACCTGGACATGACAGCTGAAAAAATTGTCATGTGGTGGATGGGGTTGGTAGACAAATAAGCAGTGGCGTGGCAGGTGCTCAAAATTTTTTTTTTGGGGGGGGGGGGGGGGGGGGCGCAAACAGAAAAATTTAATAGGCATTGCTTTGCGGCAAAAAACGCGATAAAAATTGCGTGACTTTAAGGTCGCACAAGTGTGAAATGGGCCTATTGTAATCAAGGTACAAAAATATGTAGCAGAAAATATATTGGCCTAAAATGTTAAAAAATTTAGATTTTTACATTTAATTTTTGGGAATATCATATAGCAGAAAGTGAAAAATATTGTTTTATTTTCAAAATTGTCGCTCTTTTTATGTTTATAGCGCAAAAATTAAAAATCGCACAGGTGATCAAATACCACCAAAAGAAAGCTCTATTTGTGGGAAAAAAGGACGTACATTTAATTTGGGTACAGCGCCGCACGACCGTGCAATTGTCCATTAAATTAACGCAGTGCTGAATCGCAAAATAGGGCCTGATCAGAAAGGGGCAAATCCTTCCGGGCCTAAAGTGGTTAAAGTGTATTTAAACACTAACAATACATTTCTCTTATTTGCTCCTCTAAAAATACAATTAAAAGCATTTTATTTTGTTGGGCAAAAAAAAATAAAAAATCTCCTAAAACTGACAAACGATCTACTAACAGCCAAAACCAATGGACACTGTTCTGTACTCCTACTTCTGGACCTTTCTGCTGCCTTTGATACGGTTGACCATCCCCTCCTCCTCAATAAACTTCATGCCTTTGGTCTCCGTGACTGTAATCTTCACTGGTTATCTTCCTACCTATCCAACTGCACCTTTAGCGTTATGTACAATTCTACTTCCTCCTCTCCTCTTCCCTTCTCTGTTGGGGTCCCCCAAGGCTCTGTTCTTGGACCCCTCCTATTTTCAATCTTCACCTCCTCTTTGGGTCAGCTGATAGCCTCCCACGGCTTCCAATACCATGTCTATGCTGATGATACCCAAATCTATCTATCCACCCCTCAGCTCTCTCCCTCAGTCTCCTCACGTATCACTAATTTACTGTCAGATATATCGGTCTGGATGTCTCACCACTTCCTCAAACTCAATCCATCCAAAACTGAGCTTATAATTTTTCCTCCACCGCGTGCCCCTTCCCCTGATTTCTCAATATCGATGGCATTACTATCAGCCCATCCCCGCATGCAAAGGTCTTAGGTGTTGTCCTGGACTCTGAACTCTCCTTCAAACCCCACATCCAATTACTGTCAAAATCTTGCCGCCTCAGCCTCCGCAACATCTCCAAAATACGCCCCTTTCTAACCAAAGACACAACAAAGCTCTTAGTTCACTCCATGGTCATCTCGCGCCTCGACTACTGCAATTCCCTTCTCATTGGCTTACCTCTACACAGGCTATCCCCCCTTCAATCCATCATGAATGTTGCCGCCAGACACATCCACCTTACCAATCGCTCAGTGTCCGCCGTTCCTCTCTGTCAATCCCTCCACTGGCTTCCGCTCACCCAACTAATTAAATTCAAAATACTTACAACATTTTACAAAGCAATCCACAGCTTAGCCCCCAACTACATCACTAGCCTAGTCTCAAAATACCAACCGAATAGCTCTCTTCGTTCCTCTCAAAACCTCCTGCTCTCTAGCTCCCTCGTCGCCTCCTCCCATTCTCACCTCCAGGACTTTTCCAGAGCCTCTCCAATCCTATGGAACTCCTTACCCTTATCTGTCCGATTATCTCCTACTCTATTAGCTTTTAGGCGATCTCTGAAAACCCTCCTTTTCAGAGAAGCCTATCCTACCAACACCTAACAAATATACCTCCATTTTCTCCATCTGCCCACCCTCCCACTGTTTTTGCCTTTTGTTTCACTTGACCCTCCCTTCTAGATTGTAAGCTCTAACGAGCAGGGCCCTCTAGTTCCTCCTGTTTTGAATTGTATTGTAACTGTATTGTAACATTAAAATCTGAGTGGAGGTAAAGCCTGGGGGTGGAATAAAACTTTTCTGCTCAGTGGGGGGTGGAATAAATCTTTGGTGCTCAGTTAGGTGGTGGGAAAAAAATCCAGATGCTCAGTTGGGGGCAGAAAAAAAACTTTGGTGCTCAGTTAGGGGGATGTAATAAAACTTCGGTGCTCAGTTGGGGGGGATGTAATAAAACTTTGGTGCTCAGTTGGGGGGATGTAATAAAACTTTGGTGCTCAGTTGGGGGGGATGTAATACAACTTTGGTGCTCAGTTGGGGGTGATGTAATCAAACTTTGGTGCTCAGTTGGGGGGGGGGGGGGTGTAATAAAACTTTGGTGCTCAGTTGGGGGGGATGTAATAAAACTTTGGTGCTCAGTTGGGGGGGATGTAATCAAACTTTGGTGCTCAGTTAGATGGTGAAAAAAATTCTGATGCTCAGTTGGGGGTTGCTCTTTCTCTCATAACAGGGGGAGGTGTTTTGTAGTTCGTGGGGGTTACAATGCTAACTGATAACAGACCAGAAATCTTATAGTCATGAAATGGCCCATACTGGAAGGATTGAGCAGGAATAGTTATTTAAAGAATGCCATCAGATAGCAGCAATCTGGGCATATAAATTTTAGTATTTTAACGTGCCAATCCTAGGGTTTATTACATGAAGAATTTATGGAAGTCCTTAGCAGCTCTGTCCTATACCGCCATGATGTCTACTCCGGATGGGGAACCGCCGCCATGATCGTTGTTGGCGGCGGTTCCCCATCCGGAGTAGACATCATGGCGGTATAGGACAGAGCTGCTAAGGACACATATACATGTATATAAGCTGATATATGTTAATGGCTCCTTTTTCCTATTGAATCTATGGAGACATGCCTATACAGCATAATGTTTGGTATACCCAGGCCCTACTATTCCTGGTTTAATCAATTCCTTTTCAACATCGAACTCTGTACCTACCCATGAATGTCCCTCCGTTATCAATTACTATATACATTTTTGTGGTGACGTGCGTCCTACATTACAGTTACACAGAATTATTCGTTTCTAATTACAAGCAGGCTCCAGACGAAGCCTCTTTATGAGGCGAAACATGTTGAGCGATTCGAGCATTTGTATTATTATTTGTCACCATTATTAGAATATACGCTATGTACACATGGTCACTAATGTGACTATAGGCATTTATGTATGTATGATCCAATATAACAGAACTGCTGTATGTTATCTATTTGACCCCCCAGCTACTCTGGGTTGAGTCAATTTTATGAGTTTTTTCTTTATGAGTTATTCGTTTGGTTTTTCTTTTTTCTTTTTCTTCCTTTTGATTGTAACCAATAAAATTGTACTTTTTAAATTATCTATGTGCCTGGAAAATCCTTTCTTCCCAATCTTCCATAAATTCTTCATGGATTGAACAGGAATGGTAACAAACTCCTGCTCAATCCTTCCAGTATGGGCCATTACATGATCCATTCCCTCCCTTCCCTGGCAAGCTGGCGATGGGGGTTTGCTGAGTTCCACTCATCTTTTGTTTGTGTTCGCAGAACTGGATTGACTGGGCTGAGGGCTCCCTCCCGCTCTCTTGCTGTCCTGGCTGGCTGGCTTACTGGCTGCCCTGGCTGGTAGCGTTGTCCTGTCCTGTCCAATCAGTCCGTTGAACCCGTCCTCACAGCGCCGTCCTGTGTAACACCGTAGCCATCTAGCTAGCAACAGTCTGGCTCAGAGATGATGAGAGAGAGACTGTCACTGAGACAAAGACATCTGGGCTCTGGGGCGAGGCTCAGTCAGACGGCGGGAAACAGAGAGAGTGATGCCCGGCCCAAGCACCTCCCCTACGACTTTGGACGTCCTGATTGGTCCATGCTGGACCAATCACAGGATGGCAATTGTGAGTGGGAGTGTTCAGGGCGCATCGCTCTGTGCCCCGAGGACACTCTAAAAGGCCGCCAATCACCGTAAAAGAAAAGAGGCACATGATGCCAAAACCCCGTCCTATAGTCAGCAATGTGTCCGGCGCCCTGCTGGCATATTAAAGGTACACTTTTTTTTTTATGCTGAATTTTACGGTGACTAGCTTTGGGAGGGGGCGGCACCCCTGCGCCCCCTATTGACCAGCCGCCACTGACAATAAGCATGCATATCATTTTTTTTTGTTGTAAGCCCCATGTTGATCGTAAGGCACAAAAACAATCTAAACTCCTCTACGGTTAGGCGTCTCCATTGGAAAGAACGGATAAAGGAGGAGGGAAGAGCGCCACTTGAGTGCAAGATTATGATTTATTATGACATAAAAACGTAGTAACTTACATTAAATTAAGGATAAAAGCATCTGTCAGGTACAAAACGGTTCCACGATGGTGAGAGCGGTCCGCACAATCCAGGGTGCCTCAGGTACAGAGCGCCAGACCAGCTGGCTGTGTGCGTCCAGGCGATCTGGGAGATCAGAAAGATGCGGCCATGGAGGGAACCGGAAGGCGTCTGACATCAGCGGCAGGGAACTGGCAAGATGGCTGAGGGAACTTCAAAGCCGCTGACGTCAGACGCCTTGGGGTTCCCTCCCAGGCCGCATCTTTCTGATCTCCCCGATCGCCTGGACGCACACAGCAAGCTGGTCTGGCGCTCTGTACCTGAGGCGCCCTGGATTGTGCGGACCCCTCTCACCATCATGGAACCATTTTGTACCTGACAGACGGTTTTATCCTTACTTTAATGTAAGTTACTACGTTTTTATGTCATAATAAATCATAATCTTGCACTCAAGTGGCGCTCTTCCCTCCTCCTTTATCCGTTTAGAGTTGACTTCACTCTGTTTGAATGAGCTGACCCTGAGCTGCGGACCACCCTTGGATTGCTTCTAAGAACTGTCAGATATTTGCACATGGACTCATTATCCCCCCCTGTGCAAATTGTTTTTTCCCCACCTGTGTACATCAACACTTTTATCTGCATCTCCTTTAAGCCATTCAGTGACGTAAGGCCACAGGTAAAAGTTCTAAATGTTAGTGTATGTAAATATCTGTTAGGATGGAGCTAGGGTCTCTTGGACCATGCTCTTTGTCCAGACAGCACACAGGAGGGGGAAGCAACCCCATAGCAAGACAATATTTAAGCAACTTGGTAAGGTCGCAATCTAAGAGGGAGAGACAAGGTAGGTTTTATTTTGAAACAAACATTACAGTGTATTATTTGAGGGACAATAGCCACAAATGTTTGTGAGTGATGGTGCACTGGAATAGGTTGAAAACATTTAAATGCAACACAGCAAACAATAGAAATTTGGCAGCTGAGGTCCAGCTATGGAAATATTGTGTGACACCTTTACAGTGCCAAAACACTGAAATATTTCAGGAGAGGTGGAAGGACCTAGTAAAGGTGGCAGTGATGAAGGCCCCTTGAGTGCATACTGTGCTTGGCCATGGGCTGTGGCTGTATAGCATTAGCGATAGAAAAGGCAGAATTTCCCTGGGTCTAGGTAGTGAGGCCCAATCACTGCTTTGTTGTGCAGAACCTTCTACCCCCTACTACCTTCAGCTTACCTATTACCTTCACATTCAGAATCTCTCACTACTCTCTACTTCCTTAAAAGGAAGTCTTGATATGGACAGGACAACAATTAAAGTGACTCCTGACCTTAAATCAACCACAAGATTTAATTAAAGACAAATAAGCCCCCAATTAGAGCAAAATTCAACAATGATGTGCTTTGCACAAGGAGCTTAAAGTCAGAATTAAAGTACAGTTTTTTTAACTGACCTGAATCTTTCCTTATGCAGTTTGTCAGCTTCCCCCATAGCAATTTTCAATACACCAAGGGGGCTGGCACATAACAAATTCCCCATTTTTGGCCCTTCCAAAGCAGGCTATGGATGGAGAAATTGTTTTTCTTGCAACTACAGTCAGTGTTGATAGGGAAATGCATCCTGCAAAGCTATTGTGTCCTCTCAATGAGGGGGAGGGGGAGAACACAGTGATTATTGCTATCGGCTATAGCTGCTGCCAATAATAACATGGAAAACCCAACAGTCTAGTTGTATCCAAGTTGATCGATCAATCAACTTGGGTATAATCAGCCTGTCCATAAATGGTTTGAATCTTGGCCAGTCCCTGCTGAACCGGCTGAGATTCAAACCATCTATGGTTGGCTTAAGCAAGCTGACCTTAGCCAAGAAGCCCTTGCAACACATTATGGTTACAAATAAATGGGCAGCTGGGACTGCAAACCCCAAACATGCAAGATTCTCCTTAAACCCATGGTAAACCCAAACCCAAACTTCATCCCTACTTGAGATCTGGAAGGTCTAGTTGGACAGGTAAATAAGGTAATACTAGTATACAAGACAAGACTATATTACGGTAACATGCACACATGGTTTACAGGTACCGATGGCTTAATCATTAACAGGATCAATTGGGAGGATTGTTAACAAGCAGTCAACAAGAATGAACTCCACTGACTGCAGTCAGGATCATTCACACCAAGTCACCAGTAAAGGAAAATACTGACTGTTTAGAGGTCCCTCCTCTACTAAATAGCCGGTAAGGATTATGGGGTTCTCTTCTGGAGGCGATCACTCTGTATCTTCTACTCAGTGTATTGAAATGATAAGCATAACCATTTATTACATATACTTCCAATCATGTGCATGTTTTCCATAGAATCTCTTGAAGGAGAATTGTAGTCTTTGTAATACTTTTATCTTTTTACGTACAGTTTAAATGGAAGAGATCAGCTGTGCATAACCTTATTACTGTATGAAAATGTCTTATTAGCCCTTTTTATCTGTACAGATTGTAATTTTACATGTACACAGAATGCAGACCCTGCATGCTGCCTATTAGGCTGCACAATGATTGTACCTTGCTGCTCTTTATATCTCACTGTCAGTCAGGGGAGGACAAGGCTGGGGGCAGGATGGTATTTGTCCCTGTCTAGCCAATACAAATTGAATGTGTTGGGCTGGTGGCCTGGAGTGGAGATACTCCCCCATTTAGACACTGATATAGGGGCCCACAATGAGTGACACATGCAGGGGAATCATAGCTTCTACACTTACAGTCCAAAACATATGTGTATGTATTAGGGATCGACCGATATCGTTTTTTCATTGCCGATACCAATACCGATATTTTGGTCATCGCTTATCGGTATCGGCCGATATAGGCCAATATTTCGTACATTTGAAATGTTTTTATTTTTATCACTTGACAGGTACTCTTGTGGAGGGATCTGGGGGTCTAAAAGACCCCAAACCCCTCCTCTGCACTTAAAAGCATTCAAAACGCCAAGTTTGGCTGTTTTGAATGCTGTCATTTTTTTAAATCTGGCACCAGACAGTACCTGGAAGTGATGCCATGACATCACTTCCGGGTTTTTGCATGGAGACCCGATCAGAGCCGAATGCGGCTTTGATCGGGTCTTCGGTGGCCATGCAGGTAGGAAGGCGGCAGGAGGGGGGGGGGGGACATCCCCTCCCGCTCCTTGTAATAACAGCCAAGCGGCTTCTCAGCCACATTGGTTGTCATTACAAGACAGCCGACCGTCGGCTATGGACACTAGTACCGGGGTGATGCCTCTAGCTGCAGGCATCACTCTGGTACAAGCACTTTTCGAAATATCGGCAATATCGGCCACCAAATTCTATAGACAAAGTGCTAAAGTGCTTCAAGTAAACATGCCGTGCAGTGTGCCACACTCCCTTCTTGTATCCCCACTCACCGCAGAAAATGGACCCTCAGCTTTTCAGTCTGGGGGGGTCAAAAACACATGTGTCTGGTGTTGGGAATACCAGGCCTCTTTGGCATCCTTATTGAGGTCTCCAAAATGCTACTCTTCAGGGAACCTGAAATATCTACTCATAGTGAAGTACAGTAAAAAAGATTTATTTGCACAATAAAAAAATTTCACATACAAAATCTCTGAATAAAACAGGCATTAGAACAATAATTATTCTTCGGGTTTGCCCTGACTCGGAGTGCGTTCCACGGAGGGTTGAAATGATGTCTTTGGTTGCAAAGCTTGGAAATTATGTCCTTGATGATGCCCTGTGGAAGGGGCGAAATGCATTGACATAATTTCCGGCATTTTTTTTATTGCGCAAATAAATCTTTCTTACTGTTCTTCACTATCCATCTTTTCTCCCATTTTTACATTCTGGTCCTGCTGCCTCTTTCCTCCCATATTTACATTCTGGGCCTGCTGCCTCTTTTTTTGCCATCCTTCACAATCCACTTTTGCTACCTTCTTTTCCTTTTTTCCTACACATTCTTGTTTAGTTTCCCATCCAACAATTCCATCTTTCTACCCCTCAAACATATAACGTATTGCTAGTCTGCCTATTAACCAATTTCCACTATCTAGATTCACCGTCTTCCCTCTACAACCCTCAATTATCCCGCCTCGATGCCTTCCCTTTTCTCCCCTCAATTATTCAGCTTCATTGCCTTCACACTTTTCCATTATACAACCCTGCTGCTTTTCCTCTAATACCTTACATTTTCCAGTCCCACTGCCTTCTGTCTACTCCCTTCCATTATCCACAACCTAACTGCTTTCCCTCCTCTCCCTTCCAATATCCAACCAAACTGCCTTCTCTCTACTACCTTCCATTATACAAATCCACTGCTTTCACTCTACTCCCTTCCATTATCTAACCCAACTGCCTTCCCTCTACTCCCTTCCATTATCCAACCCAACTGCCTTCCCTCTACTCCCTTCCATTATCTAACCCAACTGCCTTCTCTCTACTCCCTTCTATTATCCAACCCAACTGCCTTCCCTCTACTCCCTTCCATTATTCAACCCAACTGCCTTCCCTCTACTCCCTTCCATTATCCAACCCAACTGCCTTCCCTCTACTCCCTTCCATTATCCAACCCAACTGCCTTCCCTCTACTCCCTTCCATTATCTAACCCAACTGCCTTCTCTCTACTCCCTTCCGTTATTCAACCCAACTGCCTTCCCCCTACTCCTATCCATTATTCAACCCCACTGCCTTCCCCCTACTCCTATCCATTATTCAACCCCACTGCCTTCCCCCTACTCCCTTCCATTATCCAACCAAACTGCCTTCTATCTACTCTCTTCCATTATCCAGCCCAACCGCCTTCTTTCTTTTCCCTTCCATTATCAAGCCTCACTCCCTTCTCTCTACTCCCCTCTATTATCCAACCACACTGGTTTCTTTCTAGTCCCCTCCATTTTCCAGCTTTCTCTGCTTTCTCTCAACTTCCTTCCTTTATCCAGTCCCACTGCCTTAACCTAACTCCCTTTCACAGTCCAACTCAAGACCTTCTCTCTACTCCATTCCATTACCCAATCCACTGCCTTCCCTCTACTCAATTTCATTATCCAGTTTTACAGCCTTCTCTCTACTCTCTTCCTTCATCCAGCCACACTGCCTTTCATTTTCCAATTCAATTGCCTTTTCTCTACTCTCTTGCATTTACCAACACAACTGCCTTTCTCATACTCCCTTTCATTATCCATTCCAACTGCCTTCTTTTTACTCTCTTCCATTATCCAGCCTTACTCCCTTCTCTCTTCTTCCTTCAATTATCCAACCATATTGCCTTCGCTCTCTTCCCTTCCATTTTTCAGCATCACTCAATCTTCACCTCCTCCACCTACTTTCTTCCATTATCTAATCCAACTTCCTTCCCTTTACTACCTAACATTATCCGGTCTCAGTCTTCTCAGTCTTCTCTCTACTCCCTTCCCTTTTCCAACCTTTCCATCATCAGGTCTCACTTCCATCTCTGTGCCCCTTTCCATCATCCAACCCCACTGCCTTTGCTCCACTCTATTCAATCATTCAGCCTCACTGTCATCTCTCCTCTCCTTTCTATCATCCAACACCACTGCCTTCACTATACTGTCTTCCATCATCCAACACCACTGCCTTCACTATACTCTCTTCCAACATGCAGCCCACTACCTTCCCTCTACTCCCTGCCATAATTCAACCCCCCAGCCTTCCCTGTACTTATTGCATAATTGACAAAACTGTCACACATGCTGCATTTAGTAAATTACACTAAGCAATGAAGTTTCTTTATGATGACATGGCATTTAGTTAGGCGAGTCCATGTCATTTTAAAGCTCAGCAGTCATTTGATCAGAGCATTAAGAAGTTCTGTTATTTACGTATTATTCGTTTATTTATTAAAGGCACTTATAAAGTACCATCAATTTACGTAGCGCTTTACATAAATATTGTACATTCACACCAGTCCCTGCCCTCAAGGAGCTTACAATCTAAGGTCCCCATCTCACGTTCATATATACACATACTAGGGACAATTTAGACAGGAGCCAAGTATCCTACCAGTTGTCTTCGTTTTAGTCTTTGTAGTTGTCTTTGTCTTAGTCTTTGAAATGGGGAAGGAACCCGGAATACCCAGGGGAAACCTACACAGCCACAGGGAGAACATGCAAACTCCAGGCAGGTAGTGCCGTGGTTTATCATCAATTTGTCTGCATATACATTATATGCAGATATGTTTGTCACAATAAACCATGTCCTATAAAGTGGTTCTAAAGCTGAACCTTTTTTACCTTTATACATACTTTAAAAGAAATATAATTAATACGCGTAAAAAAACAGAATTAGCAATTATTTTAAGACACAGCCCACCTTTGGCTAGGCTTACCTTTCACTGTGGTGCCCCCTAATGCATATTCCCAACATACCACATCGGATCTGCCTTAACCACTTAAGGACCGCCCGCTGCAGTTATACTGAGGCAGGCTGGCCCTCCGGCGCAAACCGCCGTAGGTATACGCCGGTCGCGGGCCTGCAGCTAGGGGGCGAGCATGGGCCACCGGCGGTGCGCTCCCAACCCCACTCGGCAGCAGGGACTCCGATGCAGGGGGCAGGCGGCTCCGATTGCCACCTGACACCCGCTATTGTTCCCCGTTGAGAGAGAAGAACGGTCAGCTGTTGTAATCACAGCCGACCGTTCTTCTCTCTGGAATGATCACAAAGCTCCTGTGATCCTTCTATATAGGATCACAGGTCTCTGTGATCATTTCACAAGCCCCGCCCCTATACAGTTAGAAACACGCCCCTACGTACACATTTAACCCTTTGATCGCCCCTGGGTTAACCCCATTCCCTGCCAATAGCATTATTACAGTAACAGTGCATATTTTTAGCACTGATTACTGTATTAATGTCACTGGTACCCCCAAAAGTGTCAAAAATGTCAGTAAGGGGTTCGATCTGTCTGCCGCAAGTCCTGCAAAAAATCGCAGATCGCCGCCATTACTAGTAAAAAAAAAAAAAAAACAATAAAAATGACATAAATCTTTCCCATAGTTAGTAGACGCGATAACTTTTGCGCTTATTGCGATTTATTTTACCAAAAATATGTAGCAGGCAACAAATTGGCCTAAAATGTTAAAAAATTTTGATTTTTTTACATTTTTTTGGGAATGTTATATAGCAGAATGTGAAAATTATTATTATTTTTCTTTTTTTTCAGAATTGTTGCTCTATTTTTGTTTATAGCGCAAAAAATAAAAATCTGTTTGTTTTCATCTGATTCAATCCGACCCGCTGGACGGATGGCGAACGTATCGCCATACTTCTGCTTTCAGTGGATCTCGTCAGATCGGATGCCAGGCGGGTGTCAGCGGACACATGTCCCCTGACATCTGCCCATAGAGGTCAATGAATGACCCAATCGGGTCTGCCTAAAAAAACGGACAGGCTGACCTGAGCGGTCCGATCATGTAAAAGGGTCCTGTGACGGTAGTCACCATCACTGGGAGTAAAAGACAGACACTATATGTGGGGCCTTCAGGAAATATATGAAGATAAATTGGTTGGACCTTTACAGGCTGCTTGTAGGCGCTTATCTCATAGACCATTGCTAGATAGTTTGAGGTGGGGGGGGGTGGGGTTTGTTGTTAAGTGCCTGTATCCCATTGTTCTATTGTTTTTGTCTGCCTTGGGAACAACCTATTATGGGATGTATATGTGTATGTGGATTAGCTGCTAGACGGGAGGGGGGATTTCTCAAGCAGCCCTTCCTAAAGACTGTCTACTGCTGGAAAGTTGAATATACCTGTGTATCATGTTACTGAATGTAGTTTAACCCGCCCTGTGTCATTATGCAAAGAAGGGGGGATTGTCCCTTGAGTGTATATCTATTTGTGCCTGTGTTTGAATAAACAGTCCTATGCTTCTTATCACCAGTGGCGGCCTGTGTGTTGGGGGCGCAGGGGCGCCGCCCCCCCCCCCATCCATGCGTCTGGCCCCCTAATCTACATGCAGGGTGCCGGACGCATGGAGTTCAATGGGGCTTTTTTTTTCCATCACCTTATTAGAGCCAGAGGCTCTAATAGGCTTCAGGAAAGGGTGGACCCCACCCTCCTCCTGGCCAAACCCCATGCCATTGGCTGGGGAGGAGGCGGAGGACTGAAGAGAAGCCGCCACGCCGGGAAACGGAAGAGAAGCCAAGAGCCGCCGCTGCTGCCCAGGCAGGAGACAGACACAGAGCAGGGTGTGAGGTAAGTGCACTGGTCTCACGCGGGGGGGGGACACACACACACAAACGCTTATGCTGCTCACTCTCCATTGAAAGGGGGCATGCTGGCATCTCTGCATTGAAAGGGGGCATGCTGGCATCTCTGCATTGAAAGGGGGCACGCTGGCATCTCTGCATTGAAAAGGGGCACGCTGGCATCACTGCATTGAAAGGGGGCACGCTGGTCACTGCATTGAAAGGGGGCACACTGGTCTCTGTGGATTGAAAGGGGGCACGCTGGTCTCTTTGCATTGAAAGGGGGCACGCTGGTCTCTGCGCATTGAAAGGAGGCACGCTGGTCTCTGTGCATTGAAAGGGGGCACGCTGGTCTCTGTACATTGAAAGGGGGCACGCTGGTCTCTGTGCATTGAAAGGGGGCACCTTAATTACTGAAGGCCCCTTTCACACTTTTGTGACCTCAAAGTCACGCAATTTTTTACAGCGTTTTGTGCCGCAAAGCAATGCCTATTACATTTTTCTGTTTACGCCCCCCTAAAAATATTGAGCACCAGCCGCCACTGCTTACCACCCTACACTGATGTCTCGACAAGTGACTGGGTGGGCTAAGGGATCTTGGACCATGCTGGTACCAGGCAAGGTAAGCTTATACGGCGGACATACTCTTCTTGAGTAAGTACGTTTTATCACAAATGAAATCTAATCTTTGGCACTGTGAGCATCCAATCTAAAGAAGTGATAAGAGCTGTACAGAAGGCTTCTAATCTGATGGGCTGATAAGATAAAATATTAGTTGATATATTTTTTTTTAAATCAAGATTTTGCCTTTTGCATCTATTTTCAGAAAATTGAGTCATCAACTGCAGGCGACAAAAAGAAAAAACAAAAACAGTAAAAATATGCACTTTTACTGTACTAATGACAGCAAAGGAGTTAACACCAGGGGCGATCAATGTGTTAAATGTGTCCCTAGGGGGTGCTTTCTAATTGAGGAGGGGGGTGGCCTTGCTGCATGAACACAGGGACCAGTGTTCCTAAATAAGAGGATCCCTGTGTTCATTACTGACAGAACAGTAAACACCACAGACCGCTGTTCTGTCTCTACGGGGAGCGATCGAGGGTCCCCGGCGGGAGTTACGGCTGCCAAACCCGCTTATTGGCTCCCCCTGTAGCCAATCTGCGCGTGCGCCCCCACTAGCGGTCCCGCAAAGCGACATAAGGTTACATCATTTCGCGGGACAGAGCTGACTTGTTGCAGTATATGTACTGCTGGCCAGAGGTGTAACTAGAACTTTCAGGGCCCCGGTGCAAGAAACCATTAGGGGCCCCCCGGACCCCTGGCCGGGGCCCTTCCATTCAAGCCTGGGGCTCCTCCCACTGATCCTGGGGCATTTACTCTCATTGCGGGGCCCTTTATTACAGTCCCACAGTGGGACCCTTTCACAAGTTCTGCAGTGGGCCCCCTTCCTGCCATTTTGGGGCCTCCCCACAGTGGTGGAATGCCAGGGCCCGGTTCAAAGTGGGACCTTTTTGATCTTGGAAGTTCACCCACTGGAGTCAGTAGTTTTTATTTTTTAGTATTTTAATTGTAAAAAAATAAAATAAAATGATAAAAAATATTACAATGTCACTGACTATGACTCTGTCCATTCAGAAAAGGAAGGAGCTGGTAAATTACATATTTACCGACCCCTTCCTGGTTCTCTATTGTGACACATCCCCTGCAGCAACTGGCAGGAGAGGGGAGGGGCAGAACAGTGGGGGGGGGGGACCAGGGGAGCGTGGCGGGGGCAGCATACAGAGAAACCAATCTCCTCCATTTTCCTCCTGCAGCTACAGAAGGAAAAAGGAGGACAGTGATTGCTCTACATGCTGCACCCGCCGCCCCTCCTATCCAGGTGTACAGGGGAGCTGCACAGGCCCCCTGGAGCATGGGGCCCGGTTGCAATTGCAACCCCTGCAACCCTTGTAGTTATGCCCTTGCTACTGGCGGTCAGCAAGTGGTTAAGATAAAAAACCCTTCAGCTTTTACAATCCCTATATTGCAAGGAATGCATTAAAGGGTAACACCACTTTGGTGGAAAAAAAACCCAAAAATAAGCAAATAAATAAAAATAATATAACACAGGAGTTCCCAAACTGTGGGTCGGGACCCACTGGTGGGTCACCAGCTGCATTTTAGTGGGTCGCGCTGAGCCAGAAATCACTGAGAGTGGGCCGGCTTAAATTGTGCTGTGCGAGCCTGCGCAAATTACAGAGAGCCAGAGCAGTCAAATCGCGATGGATTCAGGAGGCTGGTCTGCATTTCCCACGAGGAGGATACTTGCATCAGTGAGTACGTATGTGGGCTGTTAAGTAGGATATGTTGATGGGGTGCAGAGCCAGCTCCTTGGTCCTGCTGGTGGCAGCGGTGGTGGCTAGACTGGTGGCGGGATTCTCTTAGATATAGCGGGCAGAGATGGCAGCCTGAGTGTCATAGGAGGGCCAGGTGGCTTGGCGGTGTCAGGAGTTCATTGCATCTCCTGTGACCCCAGTAGAGGAAGGAGTCACAGGCTCTCTAAAGGAGAAGAGCCAGGACACCAAGACCAGCATAGAGCTCCTCATCATGGAGACTCTGGGTGAGGTGTGCTCAAGGGAGGACTGGGCCAGGGGCAGGGGGGCAATTGCCCCCTGGGCCGCTCTGATGTCCCGTAAAAAAGGCTGCACCGCTTCTGCTACAGACATGCCTAAAGGATTCCTGGTGAAGAGAAGTAAAAAGTCCCCACCGCTGACCTACTGAGTGCGGGTTGAAGACAAGGACAGAGCGCAGGCCTTCTCCCCCCACCCCCCCCCAACCCAGCATGGATGGTGTAAACTGTGTCTGAGCAGAGGCCAGATTAATGCCCCACTGGAGCCCCATCCAAGCTGTCCCAGCTACCCCCAACTGCCCCCTGCTGGCCAGGTTGGGAACCGGGATTCAGCCGGTGAGTAGAGAGTACCAAGAGCGGAGCTTCAGCCTCGAATGAGGGTCAGGAGGAGAACAGGAAGAGGGAGAGTGGAAGCAGGGCCGAGTCGCTGCACCATGGGCCTTACTTGCCCCCTGGGCTGAAAGTTGCCAGTCTGCCCTTGGGTGTGCTGGGCCCTGGAAAGGGCAAACAGGGGCTTCACCTTCACTGTGGGAGAGGAAGGAGAGTGAGTGCCATATAGCCTGCTGATCACAGTACTGATGTCCCTCTAGAAGGAAGATGGTTAACGGCTTTCTTCTTTTCTTCACGCTGACAGCGTGAGTAACAAAAGATGATAATCGGCTTCTGTTTACTTCATTGGCTGACAGCTGATCACGTGGTAAAGGGCTGCTGTGATTGGCCCTTTACCTCGATTAGTGATCAGCCGAGTCCCAAGGACTCTGCGATCACAAGACACGCTGCCCATGTGCCCCAGGGGGTGCGCAGGCAGTGAGAGAATGAGAGGACGTCCATCCCGGCATTTTAAGCAAACGCTATAGCCATCTTTCGGCTATAGCGCGGGCGCCAAGTGGTTAAGGTAAAAAACATTCAGACTTAAGAACCACTTTATTCCGGTATAACTGTCCCTAATTTATAAATACTTGTGGCCCAAGGTGGCTATGAATGCAGCCCAACACAAAATCGTTAACTTACTTAAAAATTTAGATTTTTTGGGGAGGGGTTTAGTAAATGCTTTTACACTTATTGAACACATGTGGCTGAATAAAAAGTTACATTGTTTCTTTACTGGATTTTTATAAGTTTTATATTCCCTAAGATAAATCTCTCACTCTATACAATACCACCTTATTCATGTCATCAGTTTTCGGCAGCACCGATATTTGTGAGCATTCTGGGTGCTGCCCCCCTCTGGCTCTTTATGACCCTCCATCTCAGTCTCCTGTGGGATACATTTGGGGCCAGGTTCATATGCCCTGGGGGGTCTTCCAGGACAGGCTGTTGCCATAACCATTTTATGCTAGGATGCTGACATACAGATGTGCTCTCAGTTTTTTCTCCTGAAGAATATCGCAGAATATTGAAACGCGTTGTGAATTTGTGTCTTGAAAAGGTATTCATTTTAATATGTAATACGACTATGTATGTTTTATGCAGTGAAAGCAATAATCTTTTGACATTTGTACAAAGATCCACATCTTTTATTGGCAAAAGCCTTTGTATTAATAACGATATCTATTTATTGTATATAAAACCTTTTTTGTTATTTAAAGTCCCAAGGGAGACATTTCTTTCCTAGTTTATCAGAAACAGTGTGAAATATCGCACGAGTTTTATGATGCTCTCTTTTACTTTTATTATAAAATATAACAAAAAATGCAGCTTTATTTAGTCATGCAGAATGAAAAACATTTCTTACATTTCGTTTCGATTTGGTATTTACAATTAACCACTTAAGCCCCGGAAGATTTTACCCCGTTCCTGACCAGGGCCTATTTTGCGATTCGGCACTGTGTGACTTTAACAGACTATTACGCGGCCGTGCGACGCTGCACCCAAATGAAATTGACATCCTTTTCCCCCCACAAGCAGAGCTTTCTTTTGGTGGTATTTGATCACCTGTGCAATTTTTTGATCATGCGCTATAAAACAAAAAAGAGCGACAATTTTGCAAAAATAACAATATTTTTCACATTTTTTCACATGAAATTCCCCCCCCAAAAAATGTAAAAATCAAAATTTTTTAACATTTTAGGCCAATTTGTTTTCTGCTACATATGTTTGGTAAAAGAAATCGCAATAAGCGTATTTTCATTGGTTTGCGCAAAAGTTATTGCGTTTACTAACTACGGGAAAGATTTTTGTCATTTTTTTTTTTAACGAGTAATGGTGGCGATTTGGGTTTTTTTTTGCGGGACTGCGACATTGCGGATCGGACCCTTGACTGACATTTTTGACACTTTTGGGGGTACCAGTGACATTACTACAGTAATCAGTGCTATACATATGCACTGTTACTGTAAAAATGACACTGGCAGGGAAGGGGTTAACTTTATTGGAGAAGCAGGGGTTAAGTGTGTCCCTAGGGGCGTGCTTCTAACTGTAAAGGGGCGTCATTTTTCATGTAACAGCAGAGATCTATGGTCCTACATAGCAGGATCGTATGATCTGTGCTGTTACACAGGGGAGAATGACAGGCTTTACATTAGCTGCCTGCCTTTCTCCCTCTGTAACCGACGATCGCGAGTGACCGGCGGACATCGGGTCCGCCGGTCACTCGTGCGGGGATCCCAGTGAGCGAGCGGGGGCGGGAGCGCACCTCCGTCGGCGCACGCTCGCCCCCTATTGGCTCGCAGGCGAGTGACGCACCGGTACGTCACTTTGCCTGCACGGGGCTGACCGCCGCAGTATATGTACTTGCGGCGGTCGGCAAGCGGTTAATTAAATTGTTTAAAACATTTAATTTGTTTATTTGGTTTCGGAATTAGCTTCCTTAATTCAAATTAGAATCAATGCAAATTGTCCGAATTCTGTCAAATTCAGAAAACTCAAATCGATTTTGATTTGAATTTCATTTAATATCAAATTTATTCTATTCAAAATTAGAATTTTGGAAGATGGTTATATTCTTTCTTTTCCATTCCATCCTATTGCTTTTTCCATCCAATTCTATTATTTTATTTTCTGTTCTGTTCTTTTCTTTTCTATTGTATTCTATTTTTTTCTATTGTATTAGAATTTTAATAACTCTTTTTTGAGGTCATTGTAGCCATATTAGTGAACTTGCGACAGAGACAATTGAGTACTGTCCGTGATACACACACACAAATGGGACCTTCAATATAACAGGATCATACAACTGCACCTCCAGTAATGTTGTGTACCTCATCCAATGCAAAAGATGTAGCAAAGGATCTTATGTAGGCGAAACAGGACAGAAGTTGCAAGCGAGGATAAACTTGCACAGACATACCATCAAGGAACATAAGGAAGATAATTTCTGCACACCTGTGGGACATCATTTTTCACAACAGGACCACACAATAGAAGACCTCAATGTTTTAGTTCTTAACCACTTCAACCCTGCTCACATTGGTGCTACTGCGGCAATGTGGCACGATCCCGTCCAGCGACGTAGACCTACGTTGCTGGACTTCGCCCCTTGTGGGCGGCGCTCGCGCGCCGCCGGAGGCTCGCTCCCGCTGTGTTCAGTCACAGCGGGAGTCGGGCCAGGGGAGGAGCAGCGGCGATCGCCGGGGAATCGAGTGAGGAGATCCGCCCGCCTGTGTAAACAGAGCGGGCGGATCTCCTAAGTGACAGGGACTGACAGATCGGAGTGTTCAGCATTGCTGGACATCCGATCTGTCCCTGTCTCACTCAGTCACCTCCCCCCCCACACGTCAGTAAGCACCAGGCATACATTAACCCCTCCCTCTCCAATAAAATTAACCCCTTCCCTGCCAGTGTCATTTTTACAGTAACAGTGCGTATTTATAGCACTGATTACTGCAGTAATGTCACTGGTACCCCCAAAAGTGTCAAAAATGTCAGTCAAGGGTCCGATCTGTCCGCCGCAATGCCGCAGTCCCGCAAAAAAAATCGCAGATCGCCGCCATTACGCGTTAAAAAAAAACACCAAAAATCTTTCCTGTAGTTAGTAAACGCAATAACTTTTGCGCAAACCAATCAAAATATGCTTATCGTGATTTTTTTTACCAAACATAGGTAGCAGAAAACAAATTGGCCAAAAATTTAAAAAAAAATTGTTTTTTACATTTTTTTTGGGGGGGATTTCATATAAAAAAATGTTAAAAATATTGTTATTTTTTCAAAATAAACGCTCTTTTTTTGTTTATAGCGCAAAAAGTAAAAATCGCACAGGTGATCAAATACCACCAAAAGAAAGCTCTGTTTGTGGGAAAAAAAGGACGTAAATTTCGTTTGGGTACGGTGTCGCACGACTGCGCAATTGTCAGTTAAAGTCGCACAGCGCCGAATCGCAAAAAGTGGCCTGGACGTAAGACAGCAAAATCCTCCGGTGGTAAAGTGGTTAAAGGGAATTTCAGAACTATCCAGGAAAGGAAAACTTTTGAACTAAGAATGATATTTCTTTTTGACATAAAAAATAACGGCTTAAATTTAGACATGGGTTTCCTTACTCATTATCCCACAGTTTTAAGACCCCCATCTGTAACTATCCCCCCCCCCCCCTACCTCCCCCCTGTCTTCAGCTCTCCCTCAGTCTTATCTCACTAACTATGCTAGTTTTATTATCATTGCCAGTTACATTTGTTTATGTTTGTTTGGTTTTCTCTTTTTTTTCCTTTGGCTTAGAGATTTTGTGTTTTTTTACCATTCTTCTAAACATTTTGTGCATCAGTACTGCTTGGATCTTGAAGAAGGGGACATACCCCGAAAGATTGTCCTGAAAAACTGTATGTTAGTGCAAATAAAAAAAGTATCACGGACAGTACTTAAATAACTCTTTTTGAAATTAAAATGTATTCTATTTGAAATTAAAAAAATGTTTAATTCGAAATTCGAGTAATATAGGTTATATTCTTTCTACTCTTTTCTATTATTTATTCTATTCATTTCTATTCTATTTTATTATTTTCTATTCTGTTATTTTTTTTTTCTATTCTATTCAAATTCAAATTTTTTTACTATTTAAAACAGGAATTTTGGGAAATGGTTATATTCCTTCTATTTTATTGCTTTTTAATCCTGTTCTCATATTTTCTATTCTATTCTATTATATTTGAATTTAAATTTATTTTTTTCCTAATTCAAATTTCAGAAGAAGGGTATTTTCTTTATATTATATTCTATTCTATTCTTTTTTTATTCTAATCTTTTCTATTCTATTCAATTCTTTTTCTATTCTATTCTTTTCAATTGTATTCAAATTTGATTGTATTCTATTTGACATTCGAATTTCAGAAGATGGTTAAATTCTTCCTATTCTATTTTTTTTTATTCCATTCTATTCCTTTATTTTCTGTTCTATTTTATTCTGTTTTTATTTATTTTCTTTTCTATTTTGTCCTGTTTTACTATTTTCTTTTCTATTCTGTACTTTTATTTTCTATTCTATCCCTTTGTTTTCTATTCTATTTTTTTTCTATTCTTTTATTTTCTATTCTGTTCTGTTTTATTCTATTATATAATATTTCTTTATTTTCTATTATATTCTTTTCTATTCTATTCATTTATTTTCTATTCTGTTTTATCCTCTTCCGAAATTAAAATTAGATTAAAAAAATATTCAAATTTGATTTGAAAACCCATTATCCCACAGTTTTACGACCCCATCTGTGACTATCCCCCCCCCCCCCCACCTCCCCCTGTCTTCAGCTCTCCCTCTATCTTATCTCACTAACTATGCTAGTTTTATTACCATTGCCAGTTACATTTGTTTATGTTTGTTTGGTTTTCTCTTTTTTTCCTTTGGCTTAGAGATTTTGTGTTTTTTTACCATTCTGCTAAACATTTTGTTAATCAGTACTGCTTGGATCTTGAAGAAGGGGACCTACCCCGAAAGCTTGTCCTGAAAAACTGTATGTTAGTGCAAATAAAAAAAGTATCATGGACAGTACTTAAATAACTCTTTTTGAAATTAAAATGTATTCTATTTGAAATTAAAAAAATGTTTAATTCGAAATTCGAGTAATATAGGTTATATTCTTTCTACTCTTTTCTATTATTTATTCTATTCATTTCTATTCTATTTTATTTTTTTCTATTCTGTTATTTTTTTTTCTATTCTATTCAAATTCAAATTTTTTTACTATTTAAAACAGGAATTTTGGGAAATGGTTATATTCCTTCTATTTTATTGCTTTTTTAATCCTATTTTCTATTCTATTCTATTCTATTATATTTGAATTTAAATTTATTTTTTTCCTAATTCAAATTTCAGAAGAAGGGTATTTTATTTTATTTTATTAATTTTATTCTAATCTTTTCTATTCTATTCAATTCTTTTTCTATTCTATTCTTTTCAATTGTATTCAAATTTGATTGTATTCTATTTGACATTCGAATTTCAGAAGATGGTTAAATTCTTTCTATTCTATTTTTTTTTTATTCCATTCTATTCCTTTATTTTCTGTTCTATTTTATTCTGTTTTTATTTATTTTCTATTCTATTTTGTCCTGTTTTACTATATTCTTTTCTATTCTGTACTTTTATTTTCTATTCTATCCCTTTGTTTTCTATTCTATTTTTTTCTATTCTTTTATTTTGTGTTCTGTTTTATTCTATTATATAATATTCCTTTATTTTCTATTATATTCTTTTCTATTCTATTCATTTATTTTCTATTCTGTTTTATTCTCTTCCGAAATTAAGATTCGTTTAAAAAACTATTTAAATTCAAATAGAAAACTATTCAAATTTGATTTGAAATCTATTGTAATTCGAATTTTGTCCCAAATTTTTTCCAAAATTTTGTTTTGTTATTTCAAATTCATTAAAATTCATTGAGGGCAATAAACCAATACGCTAACCAATAGGAGAGTAAATAAATGATAGAGAACTGGGCAATGAAGCTAAAAAGCAGCCAATTTTTGCAGTGTCACCACTTGTAATATAAATGTCAAAAAAATATATATAGCAATATATATGTAAAATCGGCACTAAAATCACACAGGTAACAATAATCAAAAAATGATAGGATAATAGTGCATAGAATTCAGTGCAAATAAGTGAACGGATAAACCATAAATTGCATAAAAATTAAAGTGACTAGTGCTTCAAAAATTTCAAAACAAGCGGCCATTACCCTTGATAAAGTCACGTGATTGGAGTGACGCAACGCATCGGGAGGTACCGGGTGACATCACTTCTGGTCTACGGCCGTGACCTGAAGTTCGGATTACAGCACGCCGCAGAGTGCGGGGACTTAGCGGTCCACTTTCCTGTGCAACTCTGCTTGCTTTACTGTGAGTTACTATTTGTTTTTTAAATAAATTCTATTTTACCTGTGTTATTTTAGCACCGATTTTACATATACATTGCTTTATATATTTTTTTGACGTTTAAATTCATTACTATTGTAATTTGGAAATTGTTAGATTTAAATTTGGAATGAAACGCACATGTCCAGTTTCATTCCTCAGATCGGTACAATATCTATATCAGTAATCTCTAATTTGTGATCTGCCCGGCTTTTTCTTCTCATCAGCTCTCCTTACTGTTAGTGTATTTTACGTGCGGCACTGGTGCATGCTCGCTCCCAAGTCCCGCTCTATGCATCCATAAGACACACAGAGCCGCAGCTCAGTCCCACCCCTCATTGTCTCATTGGCTGCGATTGACAGTAGCAGGAGCCAATGAGGAAAGAGAGACTTGGGAGAAGCTCAGCTCTCATGCACATCTCTGATTTGAGAGGGAGCTCAGGTGAGGGCGTGCGCTGTACACAGAAGGCTTTTTACCTTCATACATAGAATGCATGAAGGTAAAAAACCTTGCGCCTTTAACCAGTTCTGGACCGGAAGGTTTTACCCCCCTTAATAAATAGGCCATTTATTGCGATTCGGCCCTGCATTATTTTTACTGACAACTGCGCGGTCGTGTGACGCTGTACCCGAATAAAATTGATGTCCTTTTCTCCCCACTCCCCACAAATAGAGCTGTCTTTTGGTGGTATTTGATCACCTGTGCGATTTTTATTTTTTGCGCTACAAACAAAAAATGAGCGACAATTCTGGAAAAAAAAAAAAAAAAGCATTATTTTTCACATTCTGCTATATAATATTCCCAATAAAAAAAATGTAAAAATCAAATTTTTTCATCATTTTAGGCCAATTTGAATTCTGCTACAACATACGTTTGGTAAAATAAATCCCAATAAGCGTATTTTGATTGGTTTGCACAAAAGTTATCGCATCTACAACTAGGGGAAAGATTTATGTAATTTTTATAAAAAAATTTTTTTACTAGTAATGGCGGCGATCTGTGATTTTTTGCGGGACTGCGACATTGCAGCGGACAGATCGGACCCCTAACTGACATTTTTGACACTTTTGGGGGGACCAGTGACATTACTAGGGAAGAGGTAACTCTGGGACGATCAGAGGGTTAAGTATGAGCCTAGGGAGGTGTTTTCTAACTGTGTGGGGGGTGGGCTTGTGGAATCAACACAGGGACCTGTGTTCCTAAATAGGAGGATCACAGGCGCTCTGCGCTGATTCCTGAGACAACAACGTTCTGCTGTGTTTACAACAGCATACCGCAGTTCTCTCTCCACGGGGAGTGATCGAGGGTGCCCAGCAGCAAGCGCGGCCACCGGCCCGGTGAGTCAGCTTCCCTGCCAGTATATCTGCGGCAGGCGGTCGGCAAGTGGTTAAAACCACTTTAATCCCTCCCTATGCGATCTAAAACTTAGATAATGGCAGGAGTTACAATTACCCACTTCCTCCAAATGGACGTGCCCGTACATCCTCGGGTTTTAGTGTGTATACCGGGATGGTGGGTCATCACCATCCCTACACTACACTACAGGCATCATCCCGGTATCATTTTTTGAAGCCGGCGATTCTCTTTTAGGCAGAAGTGGTCTGAGTGGCTAATTAGCCATTCGATCCCTTCTGCGGATGGCGGAAGGGGGTCCCACCCCACCCCCCTCCCGCCTCCACCTCTCCCAGGCTCTAGCATAGGAACGCGGTGCCCCGGGAGCGATGCAGCCGGCAGCAATGGCTGTCTTGTACAGAGGAACTGACGTTGTTCCCCTCTCTCTGTAACCCCGGAAAGCGAAAGCGACGAGTAGTTTGTCACTTCCCGTTCCGCCCCTTTATTTACCTGGCCACCAATGGCCAGAGAAGCAGCCGATCGGACTGATCTCTGTCTGATCGGCTGCATGGGGGGTGAGAGGAGAGGTTTGAGACCCCAAATATCTCCATAAAGAGGACCTGTCATGGCCAATGCTGTCACAAGGGATGCCGTGCATCCCTTGTGATAGCAATAAAGTTAGTACAAAAAAAAATAAAAAAGTATAAAAAAATAAAAAAGTTGTATAAAATAAATAAAAAAAATAATAAAACTTTTAAGTTCCACCATCCCACCGCGCTTACACGTAAATGCAAACACATATGTTACTTTGTTACTGACGTTGCTCCCCTCTCTCTGTAACCCTGGAAAGCGGGAGCGATGAATAGTTTATCACTTCTGGTTCCGCCCCTTTATTTACCTGGCTGCCAATGGGCAGAGAAGCAGCCGATCGGACAGATCTCAGTCTGATCGGCTGCTTGGGGGGTCAGAGGAGATGTTTGAGACCCCAAATATCTCCATAAAGAGGACCTGTCACGGCCAATGCTGTCACAAGGGATATTGTTCATCCCTTGTGATAGCAAAAAAGTTAGTTAAAAATAAATAAATAAAAATGTGTAAAAAAAAAAAAAAATGTATAAAATAAATAGATAATAATAAAAAAAAAATGAAAGCGCCACCGTCCCACCATGCTTACACGCAAATGCGAACGCATACGTTGCTCCTGCATGCATATGTACCATGTGCGGTATTGTCGCGAACGCTAGAGCAAAAGCAATAATTCTAGCATCAGACCTCCTGTGCAACTCTAAACTGGTAATCTGTAAAGGCGTTTAAAGCGTCACCTATGGAGAATTTTAAGCACCGTAGTTTGGCAGACGCAATTTTAAAACGTGACATGTTAGGCATCAATTTACTCAGCGTAACATCATCTTTCACATTATAGAAAAAAATCGGGCTAACTTTAGTGTTTTTTTTTAGTTCATGAAAGTGTTTTTTTTTTTCTTCAAAAAATCGTGTTTGAAAAACCGCTGCACAAATACCGTGTGCAACACCCACCATTTTATTCTATAGGGTCTCTGCTAAAAATAAAAATATAATGTTTGGGGGTTCTAAGTAATTTTCTAGCAAAAAAAAAAAAAATAGATTTTTACATGTAGGAGCGAAGTGTCAAAATATGCTTGAGAAGGAGGTGGTTAAAAAAAGTATATGTTCGGACTTACATACAAACTCAACTTAAGAACAAACCTACAGAACCTATCTTGTTTGTAACCCGGGGACTGCCTGTACTACCCAGAAACGTTCACCTTGGGTGGCTACACTTCAAAAATTATTTTTTGTTTTTTTTTGTCAGTGTTCCTGCCAGGGGCGTATCTACAGGGGTTGCAATTGCAACCGGGCCTCATGCTCCAGGGGGCCTATGCGGTTCCCTTGTACATCTGGATAGGAGGAGCTGCAGAAGGAAAATGAAGGAGATTGGTTCCTCTGTATGCTGCCCCCGCCATTCCTTCTATTAAGTTCACTTGTGTTCTGCTGTCTCTGGGCCCCTGTGTGCTCCCCTGGTTCCCCCCCCCCCCCCCCACTGTGCTCCCTTCCCTCTCCTGCCGGCTGCTGCAGGGGATGTGTCACAATAGAGAACCAGGAAGGGATCAGTAAATATGTAATTTACCAGCTCCTTCCTTTTCTGAATGGACAGAGTCATAGTCAAAAATACAATTAAAATACCAAAAAATAAAAACTACTGACACCAGTGGGTGAACTTCCAGAATTGCAAAGGTCACACTTGTGACCGGACCCTGGCATTCCACCACCGTGAGGAGGCCCCAAGATGGGAGGAAGGGGGCCCACTGCAGAACTTGTGAAAGGGTCCCGCTGCGGGACTGTAATAAAGGGCCCCGCAACTAGAGTAAAGGGCCCCAGGATCAGTGGGAAGAGCCCCAGGCTTGAAGGGAAGGGCCTCAGCCAGGGGTCCGGGGGGCCCTTCATGGTTTCTTCCCCCGGGGCCCTGAAGGTTCTAGTTACGCCTCTGGTTCCTGCTGTAGAGATTGCCAAGGCAGGAAGCGACGGGAAATCTCTCCAATGCTGACACAGGCGGTAGGGAGTACAGAAATTTGCTGATTATGGTCATTGGGGCAACATGGGAAGAGCCAAAAGGATAATGTTAAGTAGAAAAAACTGAACTGATTCACAAACGTGCAACAAATTACTAAGAAAAAGATGGGGCTTTATATGGGCAATGGAGAGAGGATGATCACAATTAACACACCATATGATTAAAAAATGACTCTCTTTATTTGAACAGACATATATATATATAAAATCAAAAAACAAATATACTGTAAATACATAGAAAGAATGGATAAAAGAAAAACGCATGTGTAGAAATATATTCCCATAGGGAATGCTGATACAGTGTATCTCAATAGATGTTACGGGCTCTAGATAGCACGGTCTAGGGTCCCCAGCAAGCCAACACGTTTCGTAACAGGGCTTCCTCAGGGCCAGAGAGACCAAGGCAGACCGATATTTCCAGCTGCGATAGAGACCTTGGCAGACACATGCGTTTAAGAGCAGATCACTGCAGGCAGATATATACAAGAGGTTATATGCAATAGAGCAATTGCAAATATGTAGATTTGGAGGAGAATTCACAATCAGTATTCTCTCAAAATTATCACGGGAACCCCAAAATTACATGCACCAGACACGTTCCTAGTCTAATATTACATCAACGTAAATGGGGTCTCTGTTAGGACCAATGGCGGCTGGTGCTCAAAATTTTTGGGGGGGCGCAAAAAGAAAAATGTAATAGGTATTGCTTCGCGCCAAAAAACGCAGTAAAAAAATTGCGTGACTTTGAAGCTGTGCCCCCTTCAATGCAATGAACACTGTGCTGTGCCCCCTTCAATGCAATGAACACTGTGCTGTGCCCCCTTCAATGCAATAAACACTGTGCTGTGCCCCCTTCAATGCAATAAACACTGTGCTGTGCCCCCACAATGCAGAGTTCAGCGCGCATGCCCCTTTCAATTCAGAGCGCCACAGCATTGTCCCCAATCACTGCAGAGCGCCACAGCATTGTCCCCAATGATTGCAGAGTGCCCACAGCATTGTCCCCCAATGATTGCAGAGTGCCACAGCATTGTACCCCAATGATTGCAGAGTGCCACAGAATTGTACCCCAATGATTGCAGAGTGCCCACAGCATTGTACCCCAATAAATGCAGAGTGCCCACAGCATTGTACCCCAATGATTGAAGAGTGCCCCCAGCATTGTACCCCAATGATTGCAGAGTGCCACAGTATTGTACCCCAATAAATGCAGAGTGCCCACAGCATTGTACCCCAATAAATGCAGAGTGCCCACAGCATTGTACCCCAATGATTGCAGAGTGCCCTCAGCATTGTACCCCAATGATTGCAGAGTGCCACAGAATTGTACCCCAATGATTACAGAGTGCCACAGAATTGTACCCCAATGATTGCAGAGTGCCACAGCATTGTACCCCAATGATTGCAGAGTGCCACAGAATTGTACCCCAATGATTGCAGAGTGCCACAGCATTGTACCCCAAGGATTGCAGAGTGCCACAGAATTGTACCCCAATGATTGCAGAGTGCCACAGCATTGTACCCCAATGATTGCAGAGTGCCCACAGCATTGTACCCCAATAAATGCAGAGCGCCACAGCATTGTACCCCAATAAATACAGAGCGCCTCAGCATTGTACCCCAATAAATGCAGAGCGCCACAGAATTGTACCCCAATGATTGCAGAGTGCCACAGAATTGTACCCCAATGATTGCAGAGTGCCACAGCATTGTACCCCAATGATTGCAGAGTGCCACAGCATTGTACCCCAATAAATGCAGAGTGCCCACAGCATTGTACCCCAATGATTGCAGAGTGCCACAGCATTGTATCCCAATAAATGCAGAGCGCCACAGCATTGTACCCCAATAAATGCAGAGTGCCACAACATTGTACCCCAATGATTGCAGAGTGCCCACAGCATTGTACCCCAATAAATGCAGAGTGCCCACAGCATTGTACCCCAATGATTGCAGAGTGCCTTCAGCATTGTACCCCAATGATTGCAGAGTGCCACAGAATTGTACCCCAATGATTACAGAGTGCCACAGAATTGTACCCCGATGATTGCAGAGTGCCACAGCATTGTACCCCAATGATTGCAGAGTGCCCTCAGCATTGTCCCCCAATGATTGCAGAGTGCCACAGCATTGTACACCAATGATTGCAGAGTGCCACAGAATTGTACCCCAATGATTACAGAGTGCCACAGAATTGTACCCCAATGATTGCAGAGTGCCACAGCATTGTACCCCAATGATTGCAGAGTGCCACAGCATTGTACCCCAATGATTGCAGAGTGCCTTCAGCATTGCACCCCAATGATTGCAGAGTGCCACAGAATTGTACCCCAATGATTACAGAGTGCCACAGAATTGTACCCCAATGATTGCAGATTGCCACATAATTGTACCCCAATGATTGCAGAGTGCCACAGCATTGTACCCCAATGATTGCAGAGTGCCACAGAATTGTACCCCAATGATTGCAGAGTGCCACAGCATTGTCCCCCAATGATTGCAGAGTGCCACAGAATTGTACCCCAATGATTGCAGAGTGCCACAGCATTGTACCCCAATGATTGCAGAGTGCCACAGCATTGTACCCCAATGATTGCAGAGTGCCCACAGCATTGTACCCCAATAAATGCAGAGCGCCACAGCATTGTACCCCAATAAATACAGAGCGCCTCAGCATTGTACCCCAATAAATGCAGAGCGCCACAGAATTGTACCCCAATAAATGCAGAGCGCCACAGCATTGTACCCCAATGATTGCAGAGTGCCACAGAATTGTACCCCAATGATTGCCGAGCGCCACAGCATTGTACCCCAATAAATGCAGAGTGCCCACAGCATTGTACCCCAATGATTGCAGAGTGCCACAGCATTGTATCCCAATAAATGCAGAGCGCCACAGCATTGTACCCCAATAAATGCATAGTGCCCACAGCATTGTAACCCAATAAATGCAGAGTGCCCACAGCATTGTCCCCCAATAAATGCAGAGTGCCCACAGCATTGTCCCCCAATCAATGCAGAGTGCCACAGCAATGTACCCCAATAAATGCAGAGTGCCACAGCAATGTACCCCAATAAATGCAGAGTGCAGCGTGCGTGCTCCCTTCAATTTAATGCACTTACCTGGCGGCGGCGGCGGCGGGTTCTTCCCTCCTCGATCCTCTCTGCGGCGGCGGCGGGAAGGAGAGTGGCTTCTCCCTCGTCCTCCGAGCGGCGGTGACGGTGAGTGAATGACTCACGCACCGGCACCGCCCCCATTGTGACGTCAGGGATCGGATGTCCTGGATGATGATTGGTCCAGGCTGGAGACTGGACCAATCACAGCCAGGATATCCGAAAGTGGGGGTGTCCAATCGCAAGGACTTGCGATCGGGTTACGCCCCCAGAAGGCTGCCGATCGGCGCCTCTTCTGGGACGTAACCCCACCCCCCCCCCCTAGCCACCACTTCCCCTACAAAGGCCGGCGAACCCAATTTTTTTTTTTTTTAAACTTTATTTGTTCGCTGTCATTTTTTTTTTTTTCTTTTTTTTTTTCTTTTTTTTTAGGGGTAGGGGGGCGGCGCCCTGGCGCCCGCTATGCACGGGCCGCCACTGGTTAGGACCACTACATACATGAGGCAGATGCTTCACAGAGTACACTTTATATATCCATATGTATTGGCCATATCATGGACCTTGCCATCAAAATGAGGGGCTCCTTACATCCATCTTTGTCACAGAGATCTACCTGAGTCACAAGCATGTTAGTTTACGTGAAGATGTGGGCTCTAGAGGAATATTTGCTGCTGTCATAGATGGTATATGTTTGTCTCTTCCAGGAAGATGGGATTTTCTGCATTAATCGCTCTGTCGGTCACTGTCCTCCTCACCCTCCACTTTATCATATCATGGTGGAGATGGCACAGACGGTACAGGTCACTGCCCCCCGGACCCACCCCGCTGCCTTTCCTGGGCACCCCGAAGTATATGGATCTGCGAACTGCTGATAAAAACTTCACCTTGGTAAGTGACTTCTGGGATCTAACCAGCTTCTGATATACTGTCCTTGGTCATTGTGCGAACTTTGTGTCCTGCACCTGATGAATATAAATTACAGTCTATAGCAGCAGATATGGCCCGCTCCTCAGTGGGTGTCCAGTTGAGTTCCAGGATCAAGCACAGACATTTATAATTAGCAACTTTTTAGGTAGCAAACTTCTTTGTAAAAATCAGCAGAACTGGAAAAAATAACAGTGAACTCATCACGATGACATGGTTAAGCTTCGCCCCATTAGGCTGGTTTCACAGTGCTGTACGGAGTGGCTCACAGCAGGGGTCAGGTCCGTCCCTGTTCACTGTTTCAGGTCCGATTTTCAGTCTGAATTTTCTGCTAAATTCAGACCTGAAACAAACTAGAAGACGCACAGGACTCCTGTGCAATTCACACCAGAGCCGCTCCTGAGATATGTGAACCGGCTCCATAGAGAGTCACTGTCCTAATCACCCTCCACCTTATCGTATCATGGTGGAGATGGCACAGACGGTACAGGTCACTTCCCCCAGGACCCACCCTGCTGCCTTTCCTGGGCACCCCAAAATATATGAATCTGCGAGCTGCTGATAAAAACTTCACCTTGGTAAGTGACCTCTGAGATCTAACCAGCTTCTGAGATACTGTCCTTGGTCATTGTGCAAACTTTGTGTCCTGCACCTGATGAAGATAAATTACAGTCTATAGCAGCAGACATAGGCTGCTTCTCAGTGGGTGTCCAGTTGAGTTCCAGGAGAGGAGGTAATGGACTGGCTTACTAAACAATCCTCATCCTCCATCACTCAAGCAGAGACTAGTGTGCAGTCCACTGCAGCTGCCAGAGTGGATACATATGCTTCGTCCACAGCTATTCCTGCCATAGCCACAGCATCAGGCATGGAGGAATCAGCTGAGTTATTTATACACAGCATCAGCCACTTGCTCCTTGACGATGCACAGCCATTATTTGATTCAGATGTTGGTGCTGAGGTTTAGGAAGGCATAGCTGCCAACTGTCCCGTTTTTGCCGGGACAGTCCCGGGAAATAGGACCCGGTCCCGGGTCATTTTCTCTCCCGGGACTTGTCCCGGCCAGTGGCGTAGCGTGGGGGGCACGTCAGACCTTTAATACATTTCCTGTGTCACTTGCATCTTCCGGCTCAGCGATGGCCCGCCCGCCCCGCTTTGTGATTGGATGAACTGTACATGGCGGGTCTGGCGTGCGCCTGTCCAGTGGCGCAGCGTGCCTGAGCCCCGCCCAAGCCCGCCCGCCTCACAGTCTCTCAGACAGCACTCAGCAGCCTGTGATGTGTAGCTCCGCCCACCGCTACTTCCGGGATCCTCACATGGAGCAGTGGGCTGCAGGGAGGGAAGTGCTGGCAGCGCCGGGGAGATCTGGCTGCCCTGGAGAGAGACCAGAGAACACAGGATGCTGAGCCGCGAGGAGGTGGGGCTGTGGCTGCTGGGGAGGAGGTAAGATTAGTGCATGGAGACCTGTGTGTGCTGCTGTGCCTTATATGTTACCTGACACCCTGCTACCCCCCCCTCACCTGACACCCTGCTACCCCCTCACCTGTCACCCTGCTACCCCCCTCACCTGACACCCCCTGACACCCTGCTACCCCCCCTCACCTGACAGTGACACCCTGCTACCCCCCTCACCTGACACCCCCTGACACCCTGCTACCCCCCTCACCTGACACCCTGCTACCCCCCCTCACCTGACACCCCCTGACACCCCGCCAACCCCCCCTCACCTGACACCCTGCTACCCACTCTCACCTGACACCCCCTAACACCCCACTACCCCCCTCACCTGACACTCTGCTACCCCCCCTCACCTGACACCCCCTGACACCCCGCTACCCCCTCACCTTACACCCTGCTACCCCCCCTCACCTGACACCCCGTGACACCCCGCTACCCCCCTCACCTGACACCCTGCTACCCACTCTCACCTGACACCCCCTGACATCCCGCTACCCCCCTTACCTGACACCCTGCTACCCACTCTCACCTGACACCCCCTGACACCTCGCTACCCCCCTCACCTGACACCCTGCTACCCACTCTCACCTGACACCCCGCTACCCCCCTCACCTGACACCCTGCTACCCACTCTCACCTGACACCCCCTGACACCCCGCTACCCCACTCACCTGACACCCTGCTACCCCCCCCTCACCTGACACCCCCTGACACCATGCTACCCCCCCTCACCTGACACCCTGCTACCCCCCCTCACCTGACACCCTGCTACCCCCCTCACCTGACACCCTGCTACCCCCCTCACCTGACACCCTACTACCCACTCTAGCCTTACAGTGACACCCTGCTACCCCCCTCACCTGACACCCCCTGACACCCTGCTACCCCCCCTCACCTGACACCCTGCTACCCCCCTCACCTGACACCCTGCTACCCACTCTCACCTGACACCACCTGACACCCTGCTACCCCCCTCACCTGACACCACCTGACACCCTGCTACCCCCTTCACCTGACACCCTGATACCCACTCTCACCTGACAGTGACACCCTGCTACCCCCCTCACCTGACACCCTGCTACCCCCCCTCACCTGACACCCTGCTACCCACTCTCACCTGACAGTGACACCCTGCTACCCCCTCACCTGACACGCCCTGACACCCAGCTACCCCTCACCTGACACCCTGCTACCCACTCTCACCTGACAGTGACACCCTGCTACCCCTCTCACCTGACACGCCCTGACGCCCTGCTACCCCCCCTCACCTGACACGCCCTGACACCCTGCTACCCCCCCTCACCTGACACCCTGCTACCCCCCCTCACCTGACACTCTGCTACCCCCCCTCACCTGACACCCTGCTACCCTCCCTCACCTGACACCCTGCTACCCTCCCTCACCTGACACCCTGCTACCCCCCCTCACCTGACACCCTGCTACCCACTCTCACCTGACAGTGACACCCTGCTACCCCCCTCACCTGACACCCCCTGACACCCTGCTACCCCCCCTCACCTGACACCCTGCTACCCACTCTCACCTGACAGTGACACCCTGCTACCCCCCCTCACCTGACACCCTGCTACCCCCCCTCACCAGACACCCCGCTACCCCCTCACCTGGCACCCTGCTACCCACTCTCACCTGACAGTGACACCCTGCTAACCCCTTCACCTGACACCCCCTGACACCCTGCTACCCACTCTCACCTGACACCCTGCTACCCACTCTCACCTGACACCCTGCTACCCACTCTCACCTGACAGTGACACCCTGCTGCCCCCATCACCTGACACCCCCTGACACCCTGCTACCCCCCCTCACCTGACAGTGACACCCTGCTACCCCCTCTCACCTGGCGCCCTGCTACCTCCTCTCACCTGGCGCCCTGCTACCCCCTCTCACCTGACGCCCTGCTACCCCCACTCACCTGACACCCTGCTACCCCCTCTCACCTGACACCCTGCTACCCTCTCTCACCTGACACCCTGCTCTCTCCCCCCACCACAACCCTGACAAGCTGCTCCCCCCACCCTGACACGCTGCTCTCTCCCCCCCTCCACCCTGACACGCTGCTCTCTCCTCTTTCCTCTCTCCCCACCCTGACACGCTGCTCTCTCCTCTTTCCTCTCTCCCCACCCTGACACGCTGCTCTCTGGAGAAACAGGGGCAAATAGGAGGAAGGGATTTTTATGGTACAGTACCTGGACAGATAGACAGACCTACTAATGTATATAAAAATATCAAATAAATGAAAAAAATTAATCATCAAATGCATAAAAAAAAGATCAAAGATATTATATTTTGATGTATTTGATGATTTTTTCTTTGTGTTCAATGGAGAACATTCAGAACAAGGTCATGTTACCAGTGGGGTACCTCAGGGATCTGTACTGGGACCAATTTTGTTTAATATCTTCATAAGTGATATTGCAAAAGGCCTCGATGGTAAGGTTTGTCTTTTTGCTGATGACACAAAGATATGTAACAGGGTTGATGTTCCTGGAGGGAAACGCCAAATGGAAAAGGATTTAGGAAAACTAGAAGAATGGTCAGAACTCTGGCAACTGAAATTTAATGTGGATAAGTGCAAGATAATGCACCTGGGACGTAAAAACCCAAGGGCAGAATATAGAATATTTGACACAGTCCTGACCTCAGTATCTGAGGAAAGGGATTTAGGAGTAATTATTTCAGAAGACTTAAAGGTGGGAAGACAATGTAATAGAGCAGCACGAAATGCCAGCAGAATGCTTGGATGTATAGGGAGAGGTATAAGCAGTAGAAAGAGAGAAGTGCTTATGCCGCTGTACAGAACACTGGTGAGACCTCACTTGGAGTATTGTGCGCAGTACTGGAGGCCATATCTCCAGAAGGATATAGATAGAGAGAGTTCAGAGAAGAGCTACTAAACTAGTACATGGATTGCAGGAAAAAACTTACCAGGAAAGGATAAAGGACCTTAACATGTATAGCTTGGAAGAAAGAAGAGACAGAGGGGATATGATAGAAACTTTTAAATACATAAAGGAAATCAACTCGGTAAAGGAGGAGAGCATATTTAAAAGAAGAAAAACTACCACAAGAGGACACAGTTTTAAATTAGAGGGGCAAAGGTTTAAAAGTAATATGAGGAAGTATTACTTCACTGAGAGAGTAGTGGATGCATGGAATAACCTTCCTGCAGAAGTGGTAGCTGCAAATACAGTGAAGGAGTTTAAGCATGCATGGGATAGGCATAAGGCTATCCTTCATATAAGATAGGGCCAGGGACTATTCATAGGATTCAGATATATTGGGCAGACTAGATGGGCCAAATGGTTCTTATCTGCCGACACATTCTATGTTTCTATGTTTCTATTAGTCATTTAGGTCAACATTGGATCATTCAGAGATCCTCACTGAACTTCTGGAGAGAAATTGCTGCACTGAAAGTAAAGGGGCTGAATAATTTTGCACGCCCAATTTTTCAGTTTTTTTATTTGTTAAAAAAGTTTGAAATATCCAATAAATTTCATTCCACTTCAGGACTGTGTCCCACTTGTTGTTGATTCTTCACAAAAAATTACAGTTTTATATCTTTATGTTTGAAGCCTGAAATGTGGCAAAAAGTCGAAAAGTTCAAGGGGGCCGAATACTTTCGCAAGGCACTGTACATATTACATTTTTTGTACGGTCACACCTGAGCACATTTCACACTTTAGAATTGCAGGGAATTGTGATGAGAATTTTAAACTTTAGGCAGAAGTAGTGCAGCTGAATGGGAGAATTATTCCAACTCTGCTACTTTGGCCTCAAGTTTGAAATTCCCTTTTCAATTTCCTGTAATTCTCTCTATATTGAGTAGACCCTATAATCTGATAAGTAGGCGGAGATTAATTATGTGGAGTGGGTGGAGCTTCACGGAAGTGGGTGTGGTAAGTAATGGATAGCTATGCTACAAAGTGTCCCTGGAAATTTTTTTCAAATGTTGGCAACTATGGGAAGGTAGGAACATGAGCCTACTGAGAGGAGAGAACACTGGTACACAAATTGATGGTCATGTTCCCCCAGCCGCAGCATTTTGCCAAGTTGTCCTCAGTGGTAATGAGGATGGAGGAGATGATAATATGAGGTCACTGACGCGAATTGGGTGCCAGATAGAGCAGAGGAAGAAAGTGAGGGTGGGGCACAACCCCAACGATGCAGCCATCATGGAAGAGTAGAGAGCAGCCACCCTATTCCATCACATTATAGAGCTGTTATCTCCCAGCACCATTACCACAGCTCAGCTGGCTGGGCCTTTTTCCGCACATGTGCAGCCAATCGCACTGTTGCAATTTGAAAACTTTGTTTCAAG
Source organism: Pelophylax lessonae (assembly GCF_965119305.1). NCBI lineage: Eukaryota > Metazoa > Chordata > Amphibia > Anura > Ranidae > Pelophylax > Pelophylax lessonae. The sequence continues at coordinate 546,129,728 of NC_138772.1, forward strand.
CACATCAAGCGTGAAAAGAAATCCTCCATGCCCTCCTCTTGCGAATTGTCCTATGAACCACAAATACCCCCTAAGCATTCAGGGGGCTATTCAATGAGAGGCTAAAAGGTGCCATTCAGAGCTTCAGTTGGTGTGTCTAGGGGACAGGAACCACAACGGTGCAGAGATTCTTGCAGGTCTGCAGGGGCAGGCCCGATCTGTCCGCCGCAATGTCGCAGTCCTGCTAAAAATCACAGATTGCCGCCATTACTAGTAAAAAAAAAAAAAAAAAAACAATAAAAATGACAAATCTTTTCTGTAGTTAGTAGACGCGATAACGTTTGCACAAACCAATCAAAATACGCTTATTGTGATTTTTTTTTTTTTTACCAAAAATATGTAGCAGAAAACAAAGTGGCCTAAAATGTTAAATTTTTATTTTTTTATTTTTTTTGGGAATGTTATATAGCAGAATGTGAAAAATATAGCTTTTTTTTTTCAGAATTGTCGCTCTTTTTTTGTTTATAGCGCAAAAAATAAAAAATCGCAGAGGTGATCAAATACCACCAAAAGAAAGCTCTGTTTGTGGGGAAAAAAGGACATCAATTTTATTTAGGTACAGCGTGGCAAAACTGCGCAATTGTTCGTTATAGTAACGCAGTGCCGAATCGCAAAAAAAAATGGCCTGGTCATTAAGGGGGCAAACCCTTCTGGTCCAGAAGTGGTTAATGTCTAAACCGCTGGCAACAAAAGTAAGTACACCCCTAAGTGAAAATGTCCAAATTGTGCCCAGTGTCAATATTTTGTATGGCCACCATTATTTTCCAGCACTGCCTTAACCCTCTTGGGCATGGAGCTTCACAGCTTGCCACTGGAATCCTCTTCTGCTCCTTCATGACAACATCATGCAGCTGGTGGATGTTGGAGACCTTGCGCTCTTCCACCATCCATTTGATGCTCAATAGGGTTTAGGTCAGGAGAAATGCTTGGCCAGTCCATCACCTTTACCCTCAGCTTCTTTAGCAAGGCAGTGGTCGTTTTGGAGGTGTGTTTGGGGTCCTTATCAAGTTGGAATACTTCCCTGCAGCACAGTCTCCAAAGAGAGGGGATCATGCTCTGCTTCAGTATGTCACAGTATATGTTGGCATTCATGGTTCCCTCAATGAACTGTAGCTCCCCAGTATGCAGCTCCAGACCATGACACTGCCACCCCCATGCTTGACTGTAGGCAAGACACACTTGTCTTTGTACTCCTCACCTGGTTGCCACCACACACCCTTGACACCTTCTGAACCAAATAAGTTTATCTTGGTCTCATCAGACCACAGGACATGGTTCCAGTAATCCATGTCCTTAGTCTGCTTGTCATCAACAGTTTCTTTGCGGACTCTCTTGTGCATCATCTTTAGAAGAGGTTTCCTTCTGGGACGACGGCAAAGCAGACCATTGATGCAGTGTGCGGCGTATGGCCTGAGCACTGACAGGCTGACCCCCCCACCCCTTCAACCTCTGCAGCAATGCTGGCAGCACTCATACATCTATTTCCCAAAGACAACCTCTGGATATGACACTGAACATGTGCACTCAGCTTTTTTGGTCGACCATGGCGAGGCCTGTTCTGAGTGGAACCTGTTCTGTTAAAGCGCTGTATGGTCTTGGCCACCGTGCTGCAGCTCAGTTTCAGGGTCTTGGCAATCTTCTTATAGCCTAGGCAATCTTTATGTAGAGCAACAACCTTTAGAGAGTTCTTTGCCATTAGGTGCCATGTTGAACTTCCAGCGACCAGTATGAGAGAGTGAGAGCGATAACACCAAATGTAACACACCTGCTCCCCATTCACACCTGAGACCTTGTAACACTAATGGGTCACATGACCCCGGGGAGGAAAAATGGCTAATTGGGCCCAATTTTGTTTCCAGCGGTTTAGACATTAATGGCTGTGTGTTGAGTTATTTTGAGGGGACAGAAAATTTACACTGTTATACAAGCTGTACACTCACTACTTTACATTGTAACAAAGTGTCATTTCTTCAGTGTTGTCACATGAAAAGATATAATAAAATATTTACAAAAATGTGAGGGGTGTACTCACTTTTGTGAGATACTGTATATTCATTACACTGTACATACACTATATTGTCAAAAGTATTGGGACACCTTCCCTTACACGCACATGAAATTTAATGGCAAAACTGTCTTAGGCCAAAGGGTTCAATATTGAGTTGGCCCACCCTTTGCAGCTATAACGGCTTCAACTCCTCTGGGAAGGCTGTCCACAAGGTTTAGGAGTGTCTATGAGAATGTTTGACCATTCTTCCAGAAGGGCATTTGTGAGGTCAGGCACTGATAATGCATGAGAAGGCCTGGTTTGCAGTCTCCGCTCTAATTCATCCCAAAGGTGTTCTATCAGGATGAGGTCAGGACTTTGTGCAGGCCAGTCAAGTTCCTCCACCCCAAACTCGCTCATCCATGTCTTTATGGACCTTGCTTTGTGCACTGGTCCAAATCATTTGGTGGAGGGGGGATTATGGTGTGGGGTTGTTTTTCAGGGGTTGGGCTTGGCCCCTTAGTTCCAGTGAAGGACTCTTAAGGCGTCAGCATACCAAGACATTTTAGACAATTTCATGCTCCCAACTTTGTAGGAACAGTTTGGGGATGGTCCCTTCCTCTTCCAACATGACTGAGCACCAGTGCACAAAGCAAGGTTCTGCCCCCTTTCTCTCCTGATTGGCTGATGGACTTTAATTGACAGCAGCAGGAGCCAATGGTGCCATGCTACTGTCTCAGCTGAGACACTGCTGCATCATAGGTAGATCAAGGTGGGGCTCAGCTAAGTATTAGGGGGGCTGAGGGGGGCTGCTGCACACAGAAGGCTTTTTATCTTAATGCATAGAATGCACCTTCTGCCTTTACAACCCCTTTAAAGCACCATTACGCTTCTATTTGTAAATGTTATAGGCAGATCTTAATGGGAGTTCTGATTGTCACTTTAAACAAGCTGCTTACAGGCTTCAGCAGGCTTTCAACAAGCTTTTAAAGTGGTTCTAAAGTCAGAAGGTTTTTTTTTTTTATCCTAATGCATTCTATGCATTAAGATAAAAAAACCTTATGGTGAGGTGGAGAGAAAATAAGGGGAGGGTTTTTTTTTTCTCTCTTCTTTCGCTTTTGTTTTTCTCTGTTCTAGATTCATTTTAATTTTAGATGAAGTACAGTCTGGTGGTTGCTTGTTTTGTTTTCTTGTTGTTTTTCATTTTTTTTCCTTTCTTTATATAAGTATATACAGTATCTCACAAAAGTGAGTACACCCCTCACATTTTTGTAAATATTTTATTCTATATTTTCATGTGACAACAGAAGAAATTACACTTTGCTACAATGTAAAGTAGTGAGTGTATAAGTCCCGGTTCACACTATCGCGACTTGTCAGGCGACTTGTCAGCCTGACAAGTCGTGGTCCATTCTGTGCTACAGGACCCGTTCTAATAGGAGCGACTCAAGTCGCTCCGACTTAGAAGATAGTTCCTGTACTTCTTCGGGGCGACATCGGAGCGACTTGCATTGACTTCCATTATGTGAAGTCCGTGCAAGTCGCGCCGAAGTCGCGGTGCACGCAACTTCACAGGTCGCCCCCGAAGTCGGATCGCCATAGCGTGAACCGACACTAACAGTGTAAATTTGCTGTCCCCTCAAAATAACTCAACACACAGCCATTAATGTCTAAACCACTGGCTACAAAGGTGAGTACACCCCTAAGTGACAATGTCCAAAATGGGCCCAAAGTGTCATTATTTTGTGTGGCCACCATTATTTTCCAGCACTGCCTTAACCCTCTTGGGTATGGAGTTCACCAGAGCTTCACAGGTTGCCACTGGAGTCCTCTTCCACTCCTCCATGATGATATCACAGAGCTGGTGGATGTTAGAGACCTTGCGCTCCTCCACCTTCTGTTTGAGGATGCCCCACAGATGCTCAATAGAGTTTAGGACTGGACACAAGGTTGGCCAGTGCATCACCTTTACTCTCAGCTTCTTTAGCAAGGCAGTGGTCATCTTGGAGGTGTTTTTGGGGTCATTGTCATGTTGGAATACTGGCTTGCGGTCTAGTCTCCAAAGGGAAGGGATCATGCTCTGCTTCAGTATGTCACAGTACATGTTGGCATTCGTGGTTCCCTCAATGAACTGTAGCTCCCCAGTGCCAGCAGCGCTCATGCAGCCCCAGACCATGACACTCCCACCACCATGCTTGACTGTAGGCAAGACACACTTGTCTTTGTACTCCTCACCTGGTTGCCACCACACGCTTGACACCATGTGAACCAAATAAGTTTATCTTGGTCTCATCAGACCACAGCACATGGTTCCAGTAATCCATGTCTTTAGTCTGCGTGTCTTCAGCACACTATTTGCGGGCTTTCTTGTGCATCATCTTTAGAAGAGGCTTCCTTCTGGGATGACAGCCATGAAGACCAATTTGACGCAGTGTGCGGCGTACGGTCTGAGCACTGACAGGCTGACCACCCCACCCCTTCAACTTCTGCAGCAATGCTGGCAGCACTCATGCATGGATTGGCTTCCCCACTGCCTAATGGGAGCGGGCACGTGCTTCGGCAGCACGCTCGGGTGCCCGCAGGAGTGCTCATACCAGAGGCGTAATTAGAACCTTCAGGGCCCCGGTGCAAGAAACCATGAAGGGCCCCCCGGACCCCTGTGAACCAGGGGAGCACACAGGAGCCCAGAGACAGCAGAACACAAGTGATCTGGATTGGAGGAGTGGCGGGGGCAGCATACAGAGGAACCAATCTCCTCCATTTCCCTCTTGCAGCTACAGGAGGAAAAAGGAGGACAGTGATTTCTCTAATGCTACCCCCGCCGCCCCTCCTATTCAGGTGTACAGGGGAGCCGCACAGGGCCCCTGGAGTATGGGGCCCGGTTTCACTTGCAACCCCTGCAACCCCTGTAGTTACGCCCCTGGCTCATACCAACCGCCATATATCTACGGCGGGCGGTCAGCAAGTGGTTAAAGTAGCTTTCTTTTTTGGCAAACTAACTTTGGGAACTTTGGGGGGGGGGGGCTGCACCCCTTATGGACCGGTCGCCACTGATCCCTGTTACAGAAAGCAGAGAAGCAATGATTCTACTGGCAGGATCAACAGGTATTACAATTATGTTACCGGCTTAAAAAAACAAAAAAACACTGCATGTACTACTGGCAGAACGCATCATATATGTCTTTTTTTTTTATTTTGCCCAGAGTTTCAGTATCAGTTTGCCTTTTTCATGTTTTTTGTGACAATGGAATGGGGTGTAGGTCAAAAATAGGACAGTCCCTCAAAAAGTTTATTATGTGGAGGCTCTATAACAAGGAATATTACCACTATTATGAAAATCATTTCCTCCAAACTCTCTTCACTTTGTATCAAGCTGTCATTTTACATGTTTTGCTCTTTTTTTTTTTTTTTTTTATAAAAGTTGTGTAATCTGGGTGAGAGGAGACATTAGAATTGAACTTCCGCCAACTCTGAACATTGAACCCTTCCTGTGCCTGAGGAATTTGTACCTGGATGTTGCACAGAATACAAACAGAGGTTCTCAGACAGGAATGAAAATTTGCAACAGATGTAGATACATATCAGTCTGCTCTTCAGTTGGCAATTTCTCTGCGACCGTTTTTATGTATACAGTGCTGTGAAAAAGTATTTGCCCCCTCCCTTGATTTTTTTTTTTTTCTGCATATTTGTCACACTTAAATGATTCAGATCATCAAACACATTTTAATATTACACAAAGATAACTAAGTAAATACAAAATGCAGTTTTTAACCACTTACCCACTGGGCACTTAAACCCCCTTCCTAACCAGGCCAATTTTTAGCTTTCAGTGCTCTCACATTTTGAATGACAATTACTCAATCATGCAACACTGTACATATATGAAATTTGTGTCCTTTTTTCACACAAATAAAGCTTTTTTTTTGGTGGTATTTAATCATCACAGTTTTTTTTATTTTTTGTGCTATAAATGTAAAAATCTGATATTTTTGTAAAAAAATGAATTTTTCTTTGTTTCTGTTATAAAATTTTGCAAATTAGTAATTTTTCTTCATAAATTTTGGCCAAAATTTATACTGCTATATATCTTTGGTTAAAACAACCCAAAATAAGTGTATAGTTTTTGATCTTTATGAAGTTTATAGAGTCTACAAGCTTTGGTGTAAATCAATGAAAATTGATCACAACCTAATCACACCTCGTGTACTGACGGCCTATCTCATTTCTTGAGACACTTACATGCCAGGAAAATACAAATACCCCCCAAATGACCCCTTTTTGGAAAGTAGACATTCCAAGGTATTTAGTAAGAGGCATAGTGAGTTTTTTGAAGTTGTAATTCTTTCCCATAATTCTTTGCAAATGAACATTTTTTTTCACAAATGTATCATATTAAAGGGTTATTTCTCTCACCTGGCATGTGAATACCACACATTTCACCACAAAATACATTCTGCTACTCGTCCTGAGTATAGCGATACCACATATGTGAGACTTTTACACAGCCTGGCCACATACAGAGGCCCAACATGCAAGGAGCACCTCCAGGTGTCCTAGGAGCATAATTTACACATATAATTTCCGGACCTGTCACAATTTTGAAGGCCCTGGAGCACCAGGACAATGGAAACACCCACAAAATGACCCAATTTTGTAAAGAAAACACCCCAACGTATAATCTCTTGGGCATAATGAGTCTTTGGAACATAACATTTTTGTCCATATGTTTTTGGTAAACGGGGAAAGAAAATGAAAACACATTTTTTTTTACACATAGTGGTCCATTTATAAGATATTTTCAAAACACAGCATGTGCATACCACACATTTCACCCCAAAATACATTCTGCTACTCCTCCTGAGTATGGCGATACCACATGTGCGAGACTTTACACAGCCTGGCCACATACAGAGGCCCAACATGCAAGGAGCACCTCCAGGCGTTCTAGGAGCATAAATTACACATATAATTTCCTGACTACCTACCACACTTTTGAAGGCCCTGGAGCACCGGGACAATGGAAATGCCCACAAAATGACCCCATTTTGGAAAGCAAACACTCCGACATATATTTTATGAGGCATAATGAGTCTTTTGAACATGTCATTTTTTTTTGCAAGTTTGTGGAAAATGTGGAAAGAAAAGGAAAACACAATATTTTTACACAAAGTTGTCCATTTATAAGATATTTCTAAGACGCAGCATGTGCATACCACAAATTGCACCCCAAAATGCAATCTGCTGCTCCTTCTGAGTACGGAAATACCACATGTGTGAGACTTTTACACAACCTGGCTACATACAGAGGCCCACAATCAAAGTAGCACCTCACATTGTTGAAGGCCCTTTATATTTCTAACACCTAGCATGTACATATCAATATTTACACCCCAAAAATACATGGTTTTAGTAGTGCAGTTGTCCACAGGAGAACATTGGTCCAGGCAACAGGCAGGGAAGTGGTCCGCCACAGTGAATGGAATTGTCCAGGCAGCAGGCAAATATTGTCCATAGTCGGTACAGGCAGGGATACTGTCCATATACAGTCCAGGGTCAGTGCAGGTAGAGATATTGCCAGCAGTGCCTTGTATTCCTGGTATTAGTCCTGGTAGTAGGCAGGAACATGGTTCATATGACAGGTAGCAGGACAGGAAAGAATGGGGACAGGGGTAGAGGCTTCTCCCACCCAAATCTCTTTGAAGCCTCCGGACTCCAGACCCTAATTCGGGAATGAGAAAACTAAAAAACTAGTTTTCTTCATCCAGAAAAACATTTCTGCAGCCCCTCACATATGTGAGACCCCTGTGTTATAAATCCCACTACTCCAGTAGCAGGATAAAAGATCAGTCCAAGAGGCAAGTGTAAAACATGGTCAATAAACAGTCCAGGGTCAGTTCCAGAGCAGGCAGAGATGTACAGTTTAGCGATAGGCAGAAGCGTGGTCAAATAACAAGCCAGGGTCAGTTCCAGAGCAGGCAGAGATGTACAGTTAAGTGTTAGGGAGAAGCGTGGTTGTATAACAGGCCAGGGTCAGTTCCAGAGCAGGCAGAGATGTACAGTTAAGCGTTAGGCAGAAGCGTGGTCAAATAACAAGCCAGGGTCAGTTCCGGAGAAGGCAGAGGCATATACAATTTAGTGCAGTGGCATAAGGGGTGTGGAGGTAAATGACAAGATTTGAAAATTACATTTACCGTACTTCACTAATAATTTAGAGAAGTATGGTAACGGCAGAAACACTGACCTATACAGAAGCCTGGTTGGGAAGGACACTCGGGACAATAAAATGTGGTGTTCCTTCTAAATCCTCCTCTGGAGCAGACTCTGCATTTCTTCTGAGGTATTCGGCCTGTTTCACTGTGGGGGAGTCGTTCAGGAAAATGCCGCTCATAGAGTCTGCTCACTGAATCCGAGCAAATGCTTTCTGGTGGGCCTTCAGGGTACACAAGTGTAGTGATAATTTCTTCCTGGTATTGAAGATAAGGGTATGGGGGTCTCAGTAGATTTGCGGTAAATAACATAAGTATTATACATAGCTAAACTGAAAAAATAAATGGAGACTTTTTTATACCAATGGTGTGTTTTTCTTGTGGGTGTAAGATTCTGGTACCTCCGGTACCCTTAATCACCACTTTCTCTGTAATGCGTCCCACCTTTCTCTTCAGGTGGTACGCATATACCTTTAAGAACGATGATGTCACTGCTGAGCGCCGCAGAGCGGCTATTTCAGCCGGCGGCGGTCTCACTCACATTGTTCGTTCAACCTGCCTTGTTATCCACATGCTTTCAAGCCTGTCTCTCGATCGGAACCTCCAGCTATTCCCTTTACCTGGAGCAGACCGGAACCTCGCTACTGATCCCTGTATCTCGCTACCGGATCATTCCTTATCTACTGGACCTCTCTAAACTACTAACATTACAAGTGATAAGTACCCCGCAGGGGAACCCTCCATAACCTATTACATCTACCTATGCACATTAAGGACTGTTAGTACCTATCCATACTATCCTATCATCTGCACTGTTACATAGATTGCTAGCTCTTGAGCCTACTACCATCTATCATCTGCACTGCTGCATAGATTGCTAGCTCTCCTGTCTACTACTATCTATCCTTGCACTGGGTTAGTCTATCCTGTATTTGTCATCTGCTGTCCTCACCACCTGTTAGCATACTCGATACTAACCTATCTGCATTCCTAAATACCATCTTGAACTCTCCTATACAAACCTATCAAGTGATTACCATCCTTGTCACTGTTCACACCTGTCCCTTCAGCACATCACCTTCATACTATCATATACATCCTATCACTCCAGGAACATCTCATTGAGTGTGTATATATCTGTATGTTGAAGCTGACAGGCCCACGGTGATGAATCCTGGAGAGTTGGATCTGGTATTCAACACATCTCTACATGACTACTGAGTGGAGATTTTGCAGCTGCAAATCCAGCCTATAATAAAAACGCAGGAGCGTTACAGATTGAACGAACCTTAAAAATGGATTCAGCAGAATTACCCACTCAAGTAACACAATTAACACAACAAGTAAAAGTGTTAATACTTGCTCTGACTGACGTACAAGAAAAGAATCAGACTCTGACACAGCAGGTAACCCAGCTCTCACGGCTTACTGCTGTTCAGCCTCCTGAACCTAAAATAAACCCTCCTCTAGTGTTTACAGGTGATCGGAAAAAATTTAGTGAATTCAAACACGCATGTCAATTGCTTTTTTTGTTAAAACCTCGTACATACCCCACTGATCAAATAAAAGTCTGTACCGTTATTTCATACTTGACGGGTGAACCACGGGCCTGGGCAGACTCTCTCTTTGAGAATAATGATCAGATTCTCAACACCTATTCCTTATTCCTAGCGGAACTCGCTAGTTTATACGATGACCCCAATAGGCAGAGTACTGCAGATATTCAGTTGAGGGCCTTAAAACAAGGAAGGAGACCTGTAGAAGACTTTGTATCTGAGTTCAAAAGATGGACCCTTGATTCAGGGTGGAATGACACATCTTTGCGAACTCAATTCAGACTCGGGTTATCGGAAGCTGTTAAAGACGAGCTCGCCCGAGCGGATTTACCTGGCACCTTGGAGGCCTTGATACAACTTAGTATCAACATCGACAGACGACTGCGAGAAAAAAGGGCTGAAAAGATGGGAATGCCATTGTCTAGTCCTTCTCAGATTTCGGCCATTGACCCTACTCCCATGGATGTAGGAACCATACGCCCACCTTTAACGACTACTGAACGAGCTAGAAGAACATCCAGAAATCTCTGCATGTACTGCGCATCCTCGGATCATTTGATAAGCACCTGTCCCCTTGTCCGCAAAAAAGAGGGTGAGTGTTCACATGTCTTGCTGGGAGGATTAACGACTTCCTTTTCTAACCCCTATCTTTTTGTTCATTTAATATTACAGTGGGACCAAACTAGGATCACCACCAAGGCTATGGTCGATACTGGATCTTGTGGAAACTATATTGATACACGCCTTGTTACCTTAAATAAAATACCTATTATTTCAAAATCTAAGCCTGTTTCTGTTAGTTTCATTAATGGTATTCCACTGTCTTCTGGTCCAATCACCAACCAGACACGGGCACTCCTTGCCACTACCAACGAATCACATGTGGAGACCATCACCTTTGACATACTATCCTCACCCCATTTTCCTATTATTTTGGGACTTCCCTGGTTACACACACACCAACCAATCATAGATTGGAAAAAACGGACTTTGGTTTTCCCTTCTCACTATTGTGAGAATACATGTAACCTCCCATCTTATGGAAAGATCCTGTCTGTGGTGTCAGATGAAATTGCACCACTATGCTATCAGGATCTGTCCGAAGTGTTCCTTGAGAAAAATGCTCAAGTGTTGCCTCCCCATAGGGATTACGATTGCACTATCAATCTACTCCCTAACAGCAAATTGCCTTTCGGTCATGTTTATCCCCTTTCACAGGATGAACTTTCTCATCTCAAGGAATACTTGGATGAGAATTTGACAAAAGGGTTCATTAGACCCTCTACTTCTTCCACTGCTGCAGGACTTTTCTTTGTCCGCAATAAGGATTCCAGTCTCAGGCCGATTATCGATTATAGGCAATTAAACACGATTACGATAAAGGATCGCTATCCTTTGCCGCTCATCCCTGAACTTATTGAACAGGTGCGTGGGGCTACTTATTTCACCAAATTAGACCTGAAAGGGGCATACAACCTAATCCGAATCCGTGACGGGGATGAGTGGAAAACAGCATTCAGAACCAGATACGGACTATTCGAATACCTTGTGATGCCATTCGGGCTATGTAATGCTCCCGCAGCTTTCCAAAGATTCATAAACGACATCTTTAGAGACTTACTTGATGTCTGTGTTGTAGTATACCTAGACGATATACTTATTTATTCTCGATCTATGCCTGAACACATAAAACATGTAAGACTTGTGTTGTCCAGACTGCTCTCACACAGACTATATGTGAAATTAAAAAAATGTCTATTTCATAAAGAAGAAATATTATTTCTAGGATACTTCATATCCAAAACTGGAATTAAGATGGATATGAGTAAGATATCCTGTATTCTGGACTGGCCTATACCCAGGGGCGTAACTACAGGGGTTGCAGGGGTTGCAATTGCTACCGGGCCCCATGCTCCAGGGGGCCCGGTAGCAAACCAGTGGGTGAACTTCCAGGATCTCAAAGGTCACACTTGCGACCGGGCCCTGGCATTGCACCACTGTGGGGAGGCCCCAAGATTGCAGGAAGGGTACCCACTGCAGAACTTGTGAAAGGGTCCCGCTGTGGGACCATAATAAAAGGCCATGCAACAAGAGTAAAGAGCCCCAGGATTAGTGGGAAGAGCCCCGGGCTTGAAGGGAAGGGCCTCGGCCAGGGGTCTGGGGGGCCCTTCATGGTTTCTTGCATCGGGGCCCTGAAGGTTCTAGTTACGCCTCTGCCTATACCAACAACTTGTAAGGCCCTACAGCGATTCCTTGGATTCTCGAACTTCTATAGGAAGTTCATCAAGAACTTTTCCGCTATTGTGAGACCTCTCACACAACTGACAAGTATAAAAAAAACATTCAAATGGTCAGAAGAAGCAAATCAAGCTTTCTGCTTGTTAAAATCAAGCTTTACTTCTGCTCCCATACTACGCCATCCAGACCCATCCCTCCAATATATTCTAGAGGTAGATGCGTCAAATATGGCAGTAGGAGCAGTTCTCTCCCAACGACCAACAAACACTTCATCACTCCACCCAGTTGCTTTCTTTTCAAAATCACTAAGCAGCCCAGAGGTGAATTACCCAGTGGGTGAAAAGGAGTTGCTTGCCATAAAACTGGCACTGGAGAATTGGCGACATCTGCTCGAAGGTACCCAGTTACCAATACTCATATATACAGATCATAAAAACCTTCAATACCTCCAGACTAACAAGACTCTCTCCCACCGGCAGGTACGATGGTCATTATTCTTTTTAAGATTTAATTTCCTAGTGACCTACACGCCTGCAGACAAAAATAAAAAAGCGGATGCGCTATCACGATTAACCGAAGATAACTGCACCGAAATCCCTTCCATTCCCATAATACCCTATGAACGCATTATTGGTGTTGTCCATTCCTTGAAGGAAGAGATTTTGCACTGTATAAGAATGGATTCACCTCCACCACAACTAAGTACTGATGCAGAAGGCTTCCTCTATTACAATGACAAACTCTACATACCCCCTACTATGCGCACCAAGATCTTGGAGTTATCGCATGATGTGCCCATGGCAGGACATATGGGTATAACGAAAACCTTTAATTTGCTCACCAGGCAGTTTTGGTGGCCTGATATGAAGACGTCTGTACAAAAATTAGTTTCTTCATGTGACATCTGTGCAAGGTCCAAAATTGATACTACAAAACCATCTGGACTACTTTGTAGTCTACCAATACCCCAGGTTCCATGGGAAGTTGTGTCCTTAGATTTCATAGTAGAACTACCACCCTCTAAAGGATTTAATACCATCCTAGTGTCAGTGGACCACTTGACAAAGATGGCACATTTCATTGCTATCCGTAGACTACCTTCATCTAAACAAACAGCGGAACTACTGATGAAACATGTGTTTAAGTTGCATGGAATTACAAAAACTCTTTTGTCCGACCGTGGTTCACAATTCATCTCTAAATTTTGGCAAGCACTTTGTCAAATTTTACGCATTGAGCGAAAGTTCACTTCTCCCTACCATCCTCAGACCAACGGACAGACTGAAAGAGTCAACCAGTGCATTGAGCAATATCTACGTTGCTACACATCATACTTGCAGGATGATTGGGTGGATCTCCTTCCTCTAGCAGAATTTGCTTACAACAACGCAACCCACAGTACTACGAAGCAAAGTCCGTTCTACTTGAACTATGGGTTTCATCCCACTCTTCTTCCACCAAGCATCCTGCCATCGAGTAACCCAGTAGCCTCGGATTACCTTAACTAAATAAAAGACTCTTTGGGTTTACTCAATACCACTATATCACGCGCTCACAGTCAACAAAAAAAGTACTACGACCTTCGTAGAAGACCTTCTCCTCAGTATGCTATTGGGGACCTTGTTTGGCTATCGACAAAGAACTTAAGATTAAAAATCCCTAGCAAGAAGCTTGGACCTTTATTTTTGGGACCCTTCCCAATTAAAAAACTTATCGGAAAAGCTGCAGTGCAGCTCACCCTACCAGCAGATCTCAAGATCCATCCCAACTTCCATGTGTCGCTACTGAAGCCCCATGTTCCTAACCAAGGGGTAAGGCCTACCATCTTGCCTCCACCTCCAATACAAGTTGAAGGCGGAGAAGAGTATGAGATCAAGGAAATTTTGGATTCTCGCATCCATAGAGGAAGACTCCAGTATCTCATAAGATGGAAGAACTATGGACCCCAAGACGACACCTGGCTAGATACCTCTGATATTCATGCGCCTAGACTTATACGGAACTTTCACTCGAAACACCCAGAGAAACCTGTCCTATAGGCCTTCCGGAGCCGGCCTTAAGGGGGGGGGTACTGTAAGATTCTGGTACCTCCGGTACCCTTAATCACCACTTTCTCTGTAATGCGTCCCACCTTTCTCTTCAGGTGGTACGCATATACCTTTAAGAACGATGATGTCACTGCTGAGCGCCGCAGAGCGGCTATTTCAACCGCCGGCGGTCTCACTCACATTGTTCGTTCAACCTGCCTTGTTATCCACATGCTTTCAAGCCTGTCTCTCGATCGGAACCTCCAGCTATTCCCTTTACCTGGAGCAGACCGGAACCTCGCTACTGATCCCTGTATCTCGCTACCGGATCATTCCTTATCTACTGGACCTCTCTAAACTACTAACATTACAAGTGATAAGTACCCCGCAGGGGAACCCTCCATAACCTTATTGCACTATCTACCTATGCACATTAAGGACTGTTACTACCTATCCATACTATCCTATCATCTGCACTGTTACATAGATTGCTAGCTCTTGAGCCTACTACCATCTATCATCTGCACTGCTGCATAGATTGCTAGCTCTCCTGTCTACTACTATCTATCCTTGCACTGGGTTAATCTATCCTGTATTTGTCATCTGCTGTCCTCACCACCTGTTAGCATACTCGATACTAACCTATCTGCATTCCTAAATACCATCTTGAACTCTCCTATACAAACCTATCAAGTGATTACCATCCTTGTCACTGTTCACACCTGTCCCTTCAGCACATCACCTTCATACTATCATATACATCCTATCACTCCAGGAACATCTCATTGAGTGTGTATATATCTGTATGTTGAAGCTGACAGGCCCACGGTGATGAGTCCTGGAGAGTTGGATCTGGTATTCAACACATCTCTACATGACTACTGAGTGGAGATTTTGCAGCTGCAAATCCAGCCTATAATAAAAACGCAGGAGCGTTACAGTGGGAAGGTAGGGTTCAATCATTTGATCATTGAAGTCGACTCCTCCCATGAATAAATTATAGTCGTGGACACATGCTGGTTTCTTGATTGGGCCGTTTCTTCTTCTGGGGATTTCCACATAGGTGTCATTATGAATAGTTGAGAGCATGTACACATTTCTTCTGTCCCTCCACCTGATAGCCAATAGCTCATCGTTCCGCAAACTTGCTGTCTCCCCTCGTCGTAGTTTTTGATTAACAAGCTTTTGCGGGAAGCCCTTCCTATTGGCTCTCACTGTACCACATGCTGGAGTCTTCCTCCTGTGAAGATTGCGGAAGAGGGGCAAGCTTGTATAATAATTATCCACATATAGATGGTAACCCTTTTCAAGGAGTGGATATACAAGCTCCAAAAAAATTTTCCGCTGACTCCAATGTACTCTGGGCATTCACGGGGTTGCAGCTGGGTGTCCTTCCCTTTGTACACCCGGAAGGAGTAGATGTAACCTGTGGCTCTGTCGCATAACTTATAGAGTTTAACCCCATATCGGGCCCTTTTGCTGGGGATAAACTGCCTGAAGCCCAGCCGCCCTGTGAAATGGACAAGTGACTCATCCACAGATATATTTTTGTCGGGGGGTAAATAACTGGGGGAATTTCTCAGAGAAAAAATTTAGAAGCGTCTGAATTTTAAATAATTTGTCGAATGCTGGGTCATTTCGGGACGGCACTGGGTGTTGTCATTGTAATGTAGGAACCGCATAATCATTAGGTATCTTGATCTTGGCATAACGGATGAGAAGATTGGCATGTGGTGAATAGGCTTGGTTGACCAGTAGGAGTATAATTCGTTTTTTTTTGTGAGTCCCATATTGAAAGTGAGTCCTAAAAATATTTTAGATTCCTCCACTGTTACTTCTCTCCACTCATAGGGACAGGCGTAACTTGAACTTGGGCTGCTTGAAATGAACTGTTGTGCATAGAGGTTGCACTGGGTCACGATGGTAGATAGAAGGTCTTGGGTAAAAAGTAAATAAAAAAAATCAATAGGGGCAACATTTTCTTTGTTCACCTGGACACCTGGCTGGGCGGTAAAAGGGGGGATGTTTGCTGCGCCTGAATTAGGGGGATGCCGCAGAGGGTTTTGAAGGGCATAGGGAAGGCTGGCATGGGTGCTAACCCTTTGGGGCTGAGATGACACCCCACTAGTGCTTGGCATTTCTTGCAGTGGTACTCCAATTCTTGTGGATGCCACTATGCTACTTGTGGATGCCACTGCGCTAATGGTGGATGGCACTGAGCTGCTGGTTGATGCCACTGCTCTATCTGTGATAGCCTGCTCCTCGTCAAAACGCCTTAGTTTCCTGGGCACACTTTCTTCATCCTCCGATTCTGTAGCAGACCTACTGCTTACAACTGGTTCAAATTCAGAATCAGACTCCGAGAGCTCCTCGCTGCTCTCGTCGGTCAAACAAAGTAGCTGGCATGCCTCTTCAGCGGAATAAAATTTTTTGGCCATACTGGTGACTGTGGGCTGTGGTGACAAACTGCTGAGATATGGCAACAGATGTGGCTGCACTGATGGGTGCCGATGAGGGTGCACTGGTGGGTGCTGATGAGTGTGCACTGGTGGGTGCTGATGAGGGTGCAATAATGCACTGCACTGATTATCTTGCACTGTTGTGCACGGATAAGGCGGCACTGACGGGTGCTGATGAGGATCTACTTATAGGGTGGCACTGATGTGTAGTGGCACCGATTAGCACTGTAGTGGCACTAATGTGGCACACTGGTGTGGCACTGTAGAGCACTGATGTGGCACTGTAGGGCACAGAGGAGCACTGATGTAGCACTGATGTGCACTGTAGTTGCACAGTTGGCACTGATGTGGCACTGTAGTGGCACTGATTTGACACTGATGTGGCACTAATGGGCACTTTAGTGGCACAGAGGAGCACTGATGTGCACTGTAGTTTGACAGTTGGCACTGACGTGGCACTGTAGTGGCACTGATGTGAGACGGATGTGACACTGACGACACAGATGTGGCACTGATGTGCGACTGATGTGGCACTGGTGGCACAGATTTGACACTGATGTGGCACAGGTGGCACTGATGTAGCACTGATGTGCACTGTAGTTTGACAGTTGGCACTGACGTGGCACTGTAGTGGCACTGATGTGAGACTGATGTGACACTGACGGCACAAATCTGGCACTGATGTGAGACTGATGTGGCACTAGTGGCACAGATGAGCACTGATGCGCCACTGGTGACACAGATAAGCACTGTAGTGGCACTGGTGGTACAGATGAGCACTGATGTGGCTCTGAGGAGTACTGATGTGGCACTGGTGGCACAGATGAGCACTGTAGTGGCACAGATGTGGCACTGCTGGGCACTGAAAAGTATGACAAGGCTTACTGTATACAGGTCTCTCTCTCCTCTCCACAAATGCTGCATCGGTGTGAGGGGAGGAGAGAGTTCAACCCCTGCCTGACCCTGCATTGTTGACATTGTGATCGCTCCGTCATAGGACAGAGCGATCACGTGGTAAAGGACCGCGCTCATTGGTCCTTTACCCTGATCCGTGATGCGTCGGGTCCCCGCGACCTGGCGAGCACGGTCACTCCCGTGTGCACTCCCCAGGGGGCGCGCAGGATCGCGATTCTGGGAGGACGTCCATGAACACCCTCCCAGAACTAGAAGACCACACCGCAGCCGTTTTTTTTACAATGGGCCGGTCGGAAAGCGGTTAAATGATGATGTGGTATCCATCTACAGCACCCTTCATATCTTTCCACTGGCAAAAATACATTTTCTGTCTGGTAAGCAGATAGCTCTATCGGTGGTGGTATTGTCCTCTTGAGTAAGTTGGGTGTCCCAATACACTTTAATTGGCGATTTTATTATATCCATCTGGTAAGCAGATTGCACACTTGGTGGTGGTCACTGCACATTCGGTGTTGATATTATACTTGGAATTTTTTCACTTAATTTTTCACTGTTTAGTGGGATATATTCCACGTCTTATATATATGTAGTTTAACATTTATCAGTTTTACGCTATGGGATCCTATACCATCTTCTTTTCCTTGTGCGTGGTCTAAATGCCTGCTGAGTCATCTTATGGTACAAGACCTGAAACACAGTGGAATCGGATCTGGTTGTAGGATATCCGTTTGGAGATCTTGGGTGTACAAACCCTTGCATTGGGCACAATTTTTGATGCACTTCGGTAAGCAGTTTGTACCACTAGTGGATGTTTGTTCATACCCAGTGGACCCTATGAACACTTAATTTTATTTATTTCCTTTGGAGTTTCAAACAGAGACTTAAGGACTTTTTTTGAATTTCACTATATTTGATATTGTGTGGTTATAGCACTTTTCAATTGAGTAGCACAGCTTGTTTTTTATTATTTCTCTTGGGTGTATGTCACACTTTAAGCTGCTGCTCCATTTATTATTTGCATAGCGCGGTTATCCCCTTTTTTATACATCAATCAATATCCAGACAACAAGCAGTGCCGCGGTCTCCGCTCATACACATCGAGCCGCAAGACGCTTGGAACAGCAGCGGGTGATGTCAGCAGCAGGCGAGTCCACCTCTCGTACGCGTTACGTCCTACAGGACTTTGTCGAAGGAGGAAGTCCCTCATCCTTAATTTATGTGCCAATAATTAATCTGTGTGTGATTTGATTTGCGCTGCACCAATTTTCTTTGTTTACATTACTACAGTAATCAGTGCTAAAAATATACACTGTTACTGTAATGATGACACTGGCAGGGAAGGAGTTAACACAGTAAGTGATCAACGGTTTAAATGTGTACCTAGGGGAGTGATTCTAACTGTATGAGGGATGGGCTTGTGAAATGATCACAGAGACCTGTGATCCTATATAGAAGGATCACAGGCACTCTTTGATCATTCCAGAGATAAGAACGGTCAGCTGTGTTTACAACATCCGACCGTTCTTCTCTCTCAAGGTGGAGCGATCATGGGTGTCAGTCGGCAATCGGAGCCACTTGCCCCGTGTATCGTAGTCCCCGCTGACGAGTGGGGGTGGGAGCGTGCCACCTAGCTGCAGGAGTGCTGCAGGAGTGCGACCGACGTATACTTACGTTGGTTCGCGCAGGAGGGCCACCCTGCCGCAGTATAACTGCGGCGGGCAGTCGGGAAGCGGATAAACCAGGACACATTAATTACACAGGTTCTGTGGCTGATTAAGATGGTAATTAAACTCACTTAGTGCCTTAAGTGCATAATTATATTAGCCTCAGAACCTGTGTAATTAAAATGTGTCCTGGATTAAAGGGATGAGGTGGCAACCCTAGTTTGCACCCCTTATAGCCAGAGGCCATATCACCACACTGGGCCCCATGATCATTTTACCTGCTAGTACACCATGGCTCCAAGACAGTTCCTTAGGAAGGTTCTGTTCTGTAGTGGACCCTTAAGAAGGGACCCAGCTGCTAGAAAGGGCAAAGCATACAGTTACCAGTCCACTACTTCTTCAGGACCTCCATCTCCTCACCACCATTGCCTCCACTCCTGAGCATGTTGATCTTCCTTCCTTTACTTCTCACTTTTCACCATCCAGAGGGTTAACGTGAAGATTTACACTTTGTTCCCCAAGTCTTGTTCACTGTAGGAGCACAAACTGTCTCTCTTCTCCAAGAAAATCAGAATAGTTGCTCAAACAGTGCTTTGCGAAAGTATTCGGCCCCCTTGAATTTTGCGACCTTTTGCCAGTTGCCACATTTCAGGCTTCAAACATAAATATATAAAACTGTAATTTTTTGTGAAGAATCAACAACAAGTGGGACACAATCATGAAGTGGAACAAACTTTATTGGATATTTCAAACTTTGTTAACAAATAAAAAACTGAAAAATTGGGCGTGCAAAATTTTCCAGCCCCTTTACTTTCAGTGCAGCAAACTCTCTCCAGAAGTTCAGTGAGGATCTCTGAATGATCCAATGTTGAGCTAAATGACTAATGATGCTAAATAGAATCCACCTGTGTGTAATCAAGTCTCCGTATAAATGCACCTGCACTGTGATAGTCTCAGAGGTCCGTTTAAAGCGCAGAGAGCATCATGAAGAACAAGGAACACACCAAGCAGGTCCGAGATACTGTTGTGGAGAAGCTTAAAGCCGGATTTGGATACAAAAAGATTTCCCAAGCTTTAAACATCCCAAGGAGCACTGTGCAAGCGATAATATTGAAATGGAAGGAGTATCAGACCACTGCAAATCTACGAAGACCTGGCCGTCCCTCTAAACTTTCAGCTCATACAAGGAGATCACTGATCAGAGATGCAGCCAAGAGGCCCATGATCACTCTGGATGAACTGCAGAGATCTACAGCTGAGGAGGGAGACTCTGTCCATAGGACAACAATCAGTCGTATACTGCACTAATATGGCCTTTATGGAAGAGTGGCAAGAAGAATGCCATTTCTTAAAGATATCCATAAAAAGTGTCGTTTAAAGTTTGCCACAAGCCACCTGGGAGACACACCAAACATGTGGAAGAAGGTGCTCTGGTCAGATGAAACCAAAATCAAACTTTTTGGCAACAATGCAAAACATTATGTTTGGCGTAACAGCAACACAGCTCATCACCCTGAACACACCATCCCCACTGTCAAACATGGTGGTGGCAGCATTATGGTTTGGGCCTGCTTTTCTTCAGCAGGGACAGGGAAGATGGTTAAAATTGATGGGAAGATGGATGGAGCCAAATACAGGACCATTCTGGAAGAAAACCTGATGGAGTCTGAGACTGGGACGGAGATTTGTCTTCCAACATGACAATGATCCAAAACATAAAGCAAAATCTACAATGGAATGGTTCACAAATAAACATATCCAGGTGTTAGAATGGCCAAGTCAAAGTCCAGCCTTGAATCCAATCGAGAATCTGTGGAAAGAACTGAAAACTGCTGTTCACAAACGCTCTCCATCCAACCTCAAGCTGTTTTGCAAGGAGGAATGGGCAAAAATTTCAGTCTCTCGATGTGCAAAACTGATAGAGACATACCCCAAGCGACTTACAGCTGTAATCGCATAAAAAGGTGGCGCTACAAAGTATTAACTTAAGGGGGCTGAATAATTTTGCACGCCCAATTTTTCAGTTTTTTATTTGTTAAAAAAGTTTGGAATATCCAATACATTTCATTCCACTTCATGATTGTGTCCCACTTGTTGTTGATTCTTCACAACAAATTTTAGTTTTATGTTTGAAGCCTGAAATGTGGCAAAAGATCGCAAAGTTTAAGGGGGCCGAATACTTTCGCAAGGCACTGTGTCTAATTAAAACTTCTTTTACTGAAGCAAGTCACTTGTACATACAGTTCCTAATATGTTAATCAAAAAAATGGGGCAGCGCTACAAAGAAACATGGCATGGTCCTTCTCCTATTATAATCCTTCTCCTATTATAAGAGCTGTGACTGTGGTGCATGTTTTATGTGTTAGTTTTCAATAAATCGACAAAACAGATTTGGTTCACATCAGAGTCCCATTATGGGGACACCCAACTCTTAGCTCAACTATTACATCTCACGTGTATGTTCTCCTTCCAACACCCAAAAGAGGCCCAACCTCCTTTTGCATATTTCCCCTCTCAACGGGAAAAGCCGTATGCAAGGGGAAGGCACACTATTACCCCTGAGTTACAAAACATCCCATTTATGCCGAATACCATAACATTTAGGCACTTGCCTAATCACTGATTATAATGTTATCTTTCACTTAATAGGGTTAATTTACTAAAACAGGAGCACCCAGAATCTGGTGCAGCTGTCCATGGTAGCCAATCAGCCTCTGACCTCAGCTTGCTCAATTAAGCTTTGACAATAAAACCTGCAAACTGATGGGTTACTATGCAGAAGTGAGCCTAATTTTGCACTCTCCAGCTTTAGTAAATAAACCCCAGTATGACTGCTGGTCATAGTTTACGTTTATCACTTTAAACAGGGTTGCGTAGTGGTCTGAGTAAGAACATTTACGCTTTTTTGTGTTCTTTACAAGCACTAAATGAGCTTTAAAAATAAGGCCATCAGTAACCTCTGTGCCTATGGGTACTATCGAACAACCAATATTTCAAAACAGAAGCACTGAAGCCCTCCAAGGCCCTCCCTCTCCCCCAAATTCCTACCAACAGTGACCCAGCAGCTCAGTTCACCCTTCTACTTTTTCCCAGTGGAGATTAAGCAGTTCTTCTTCTCCTGTTCCCCACTCCTACCAAATCTTGAAGCCAGAGACAGCCAGGGAACAGGGAGGATCAGCTACATCTACAAACCCGATTCCAAAAAAGTTGGGACACTGTACAAATTGTGAATAAGAATAAACAGGATGCAATGATGTGGAAGTTTCAAATTTCAATATTTTATTCAGAATACAACATAGATGACATATCAAATGTTTAAACTGAGGAAATGTATCATTTTAAGGGAAAAATAAATTGATTTTAAATTTTATGGCATGAACACATCTCAAAAAAGTTGGGACAAGGCCATGTTTACCACTGTGTGGCCTCCCCTCTTCTTTTTATAACAGTCTGCAAACGTCTGGGGACTGAGGAGACAAGTTGCTGAAGTTTAGGAATAGGAATGTTGTCCCATTCTTGTCTAATACAGGTTTTTAGTTGCTCAACTGTCTTAGGTCTTCTTTGTCCCATCTTCCTCTTTATGATGCGCCAAATTTTTCTATGGGTGAAAGATCTGGACTGCAGGCCGGCCATTTCAGTACCCGGATCCTTCTTCTATGCAGCCATGATGTTGTAATTGATGCAGTATGTGGTCTGGCATTGTCATGTTGGAAAATGCAAGGTCTTCCCTGAAAGGGACGACGTCTGGATGGGAGCATATGTTGTTCTAGAACTTGGATATACCTTTCAGCATTGATGGCGCCTTTCCAGATGTGTAAGCTGCCCATGCCACACACACTCATGCAACCCCATACCATCAGAGATGCCGGCTTCTGAACTGAGCGATGATAACAACTTGGGTTGTCCTTGTCCTCTTTAGTCCGGATGACATGGCGTCCCAGTTTTCCAAAAAGAACTTCAAATTTTGATTCGTCTGACCACAGAACAGTTTTCCACTTTGCCACAGTCCATTTTAAATGAGCCTTGGCCCAGATAAACCGCCTGTGCTTCTGGATCATGTTTAGATTTGGCTTCTTTTTTGGCCTATAGAGTTTTAGCTGGCAACGGCGAATGGCACGGTGGATTGTGTTCACCGACAATGTTTTCTGGAAGTATTCCTGAGCCCATGTTGTGATTTCCATTACAGTAGCATTCCTGTATGTGATGCAGTGCCGTCTAAGGGCCCGAAGATCACGGGCATCCAGTATGGTTTTCCGGCCTTGACCCTTACACACAGAGATTGTTCCAGATTCTCTGAATCTTTGGATGATATTATGCACTGTAGATGATGATAACTTCAAACTCTTGGTAAGAATTGGTAATCCTCTGCCCATCTTGACTTCTGAGAGACACTGCCACTCTGAGAGGCTCTTTTTATACCCAATCATGTTGCCAGTTGACCGAATAAGTTGCAAATTGGTCCTCCAGCTGTTCCTTATATGTACATTTAACTTTTCCGGTCTCTTATTGCTACCTGACCCAACTTTTTTGTAATGTGTAGCTTTTATGAAATCCAAAATGAGCCAATATTTGGCATGACATTTCAAAATGTCTCACTTTCAACATTTGATATGTTATCTATATTATATTGTGAATAAAATATAAGTTTATGAGATTTGTAAATTAGTCCATTCCTTTTTTACTCACAATTTGTACAGTGTCCCAACTTTTTGGAATTGGGTTTGTACAATAAATATTGGGTTTAGGTGCTACATATTATTTGGCAATGAGGTGTGATCTGGGGGTGCACTGTATGTCTCGAATCCCACAGAGGGAGAATACCGGACATCATTGACCTTTGTCTCTCTTCATTTCTTTTACTTATGACAGCTCAGCCAAAAGTATGGCTCGATATTTACTATCTGGAAACTGACGGAGCCGGTGGTGGTCCTCTGTGGTTATGAGATGGTGAGGGACGCCCTGCTGGACCACGCCGAGGAGTTCAGTGCCCGCCCATTTATACCAACAATGCAAATCCCCAGCAAAGGATACAGTAAGAATTTCAGGACACTTCTCAGAACTCAACTTGCTCTACTGTACATTAGCTATGATGTTGAACACTGGGTTCAGTTCATGGGAGTCAAATGAGCCAAAGTAGGAGCATTATTCTGAATACACCAACACAAAGGAAATCAGGTTGGAGATAACAATCCACTCTAAACTGGGTGCACATCCAGTCCGTGAACCATGGGAGTATCATCTTTGCAGAAAATGGTTTGACAGCATTCATTGCAATGAATAAGCGAACTTGATTGAATTAGCGTTTGCTAGTTGAGGCTTCTGTCTATGTACTGTCACATTTATGGAATATGCAGTTCAGTTTTGGGCACCAGTTCTTAAAAAGGATATCGGGGAACTGGAGAAAGTGCAGAGAAGGGCAACCAAACTGATTTCATGGAGGAGCTCAGCTATGAGAAAAGATTAGAGGAACTGAATTTATTCTCTCTTGAGAGGAGGAGATTAAGGGTGGATATGATAACCATGTATAATACATAAGGGGGGGGGGGGATATAATCACCATGTATAAATACATATGGGGTCCATATAGTGAACTTGGTGTTGAGTTGTTCACTCTAAGGCCAACACAGAGGACATGGGGACCCTCTTTACGTCTAGAGGAAAACAGATTTTGTCTCCAAATACGGAAAGGTTTCTTCACAGTAAGAGCTGTGAAAATGTGGAATAGACTCCCTCCAGAGGTGGTTCTGGCCAGCTCACTGGATTGCTTTAAAAAAGGCCTGGATTCTTTCCTGGGTGTACATAATATAACTGGGTACTAAATTTTTTTTAAGTAAAGTTGATCCAGGGAATATCCGATTGCCTCTCGGGGAATCAGGAAGGAATTTCTTTTCCCCTGCTGTAGCAAATTGGATCATGTATTGCTGGGGTTTTTTCACCTTCCTCTGGATCAACTGCGGGTATAGGATTGTGTACAGTATATTGGATTGTATGGTTGGATTTTCAATACTGTTTTTTTTTTGGTTGAACCGGGTGGACTTTGTGTCTTTTTTCAACCTGACTAACTATGTAACTAAGTAAATAAAGACTTTTATCCGTTCAACACTGGGGCGTTGTCAAATCATTTTCTGCAAAGGCATTATTCTGAACCCCATTGAAGCCAATTGGAGACAAATCTTTAAAATCTATTGGGGCAAGGAATTTTTAAACAAAGGGCATAGAGAGCTGCCAGGGGGGCGTGTACCAATGCACAAAAATGTTTAAAAAAATACAGTTTGGATAAAAGCGCTTTAATACGGCTTAAAGTGAAACATTAAAATGCATGATTCATTTATTTAACATGCCTTTGAGATCTCCTAAACCTGCCTGTGAAGTGATGAATCTGTAGGATGCACTACAACAAAAGTGACATTTACAAATTAAAAAAAAAAATAATTAGCTATTTAATAATATTTCCCCATTGGACTGTTTATATGAACCCCCATAATCAAATATGTGCATGAGAAGTTGGGCCCTGGGGGGCATATACTGTACCTTATCCTAGATGAGAGGCTGTTAAATATGTTAAGGGGGAACCCACACAAATGTGTGCAGTCCCCCCAAAATCCACTCACCGATGATGATTATTTTCTTCTTTAGATATTAGTGGCGCCCGATGGCGTCCTCTTCGCCGCTTCACCATCTCCTCTCTGAGGAACTTTGGGATGGGGAAGAAGACCATGGCATCCCGCGTGCAAGAGGAAATGATTCATCTAACACAGGCAGCGACCGAGACAGAAGGTGGGAGAAAGTATTTTTTTAGAAAAATTTACAAGTTTGCATGTTCAGAAAAATGTTCAGGGGGACCGGATTTTCTAGGAATCGAGGCCCAATGGCTGCTTCACGCAGCTCCTCCGGCGAGAGCGGACTGGCTTGTGCATGCAGGGCCAGGACAAGTGGTGGGCAGGAGGGGGTCGGTTGCCCTGGGTGCACTGGTTTATTGCAGGGATGGGGGGGCGCCTTGACCCTAACCCTAGGGGAGGGGGGGGGTGCAGTTTGGCATCCTTGGCCTGGGCGCTGGATGACCTTGTCCCGGCACTGTGTGCATGAGTCTTTTGCACATAGACATGAACATTCATATTGGCAATCGTTTCCCGGGACAGTGATCTGGCTCCGTCCTATTGGAGAGTTTAATGGTGGAAGAATAAGACTGGATTCACATATTTGTATATTACCATGCATTGTGGTAAGGCAGCCCATCCAGACCATTTTAAATGTGCTGCCAAAGCAACACAATGGACTTACATAGTTACATAACGATATAGTTAACCGCTTGTCGACCGCCCACCACATATAGGCCTCATGCATACGGGGGGGGGGGGGGGGGGGGTTAGAAAAAACGTGCTGCAGAGCTGGTTCTGACCCGGGGAAAAAGCAGCTGTAAAAACGTGCTTTTAATAGCTTTTTCCATTGGCGTTATTACACGTTTGGCCACATTGATTTTAGCAGCGTTTTTTCTGCCTCCATTCAAAATCAATGGTTCCCTATGGGAGCCTATTGATTTGAATGGAAGGCGCATCGCAAGTCGGATCAGGATGATCCGATTTGCGGTGCGACTTGCGCTCTGAGAGTCTTGAGGGAGAACTCCACACCAAAATGGGAAAAAAAACGGCGTGGGGTCCCCCCCAGGTTCCAAACCAGAACCTTATCCGAGCATGCAGCCCGGTAGGGCAGGAAGGGGGAGGGGCGAGCAAGCGGCCCCACTCCCCCACCATACCAGGCCACATGCCCTCAACATGGGGGGTGTTGGTGCTTTGGGGCAGGGGGAGCTCTGCACCCCCCACCCCAAAGCACCTTGACCCCATGTTGATGAGGAGAAGGGCCTCATCCCCACAACCCTGGCTGGTGGTTGTGGGGGTCTGCAGGCTTATCGGTATCTGGAAGCCCCCTTTAACAAAGGGGGCCCCCCAGATCCCGAACCCCCTCCCTATGTGAATGGGTATGGGGTACACTTTACCCCTACCCATTCACCCCATAAAAGGCAGTGTATGTAAATAACGAAAGGAGACGTTTTGGAAAGTTTATTAAAAATCTTCATCCAGTCTTCTCCACTCTGGTCTTCTCCACTCTGGTCTTCTCCCCTCCGCTCTTCTGGTATTCTCCCCCTCCGCTCTTCTGGTCTTCTCCCCCTCCGCTCTTCTGCTCTTTTGCCCTCGGCTCTTCTTCTTTCTCCGGTCCTCCTCCGACGATGTCTCCGGTGATTATGCCGGTCTCCGGTCTCTGCAGCTTGTTATATAGCCATTGTGGGCATGGTCGCCCGGTGACATCATCAGGAGACCCCGCCCCCTCATGTCACAGATGATCATCCTGATCCGCTTTGCGATGCGCCTTCCATTCAAATCAATAGGCTCCCATAGGGAACCATTGATTTGAACATTAAAAAAAAAAAACGGCCTAACGCTGTATAAGTAGGGATGATCGAACTTTTCAAAAGTTTGGTTCGACCAGAACACCCGAACTTCCCGAAAGTTCGCCCCGGATTTCAGAACCCCATTGAAATCAATGGGACCCGAACTTCGGTAATCAAAAAACACAATTTTGAAGCCCTAAAACCCAATAAATGACCCTAAAAAGTGCCTAGGGTTCTGGGTCATGCCCCAGGGACTATTAATCACACAAAAAAAAGTTCTTATAAATTGTCATTTTTGATAGAGAGCCAATTATTGAAAAAATTATTGAAACAAAAAAAAAAAAAAGAGATTTCTTTGGATTTAGTGTCTGGGGGGGGGGGGGGGTCTAAAACGTGTACCTGTGAAGTTTCAGCTCTGTAGCATGTCCAGAACCAGAAAAAAAAGTGTTTGTATTAGAATTAATATAGAACAGGTTAGTAGCTTCGCTACTTTTACACCCGGCTTTTTGTTGCAGGCGTTTTATTGGGCTTTTTTGAGGACATGTTTGGAGTCAGGCATGACATCAGAACTTCTGTGTAGGGGTATATATACACACACACATGTATGTATATATACACATACACATATATAGGTGTGAAAGTAGCAGAAACCTATGCTTGCGCTAATGAAATAATTAACACCCATATGGCTTCTTTGCTTTGCTATATTTTTTTTTTTTCAGAATTGTCGCCCTTTTTTTGTTTATAGCGCAAAAAAATAAAAAATCGCACAGGTGATCAAATACCACTAAAAGAAAGCCCTATTTGTGGGGAAAAAAGGACATCAATTGTATTTAGGTACAGCGTCGCACAACCACGCAATTTTTCGTTAAATTAACACAGTGCCGAATCGCAGAAAATGGCCTGGTCATTAAGGGGGTAAAACTTTCCGGTCCAGAAGTGGTTAATAAGGACTCCAGTCCATTCGGTTCAACCTGTGGGTGTGGGTTTATAAGTGCATGTGTGTGTTTATGTCAATACCACTTCCTACATCTCTGTATAGTGTATTTGATTAGATGCTTATCTAAGAGTTTTTTTAAATTGTCAGGACTCCCAACTGACACCACCAACTGTGGAAGGGGGTTCCACATTCTTACCGCTCTGACAGTAAAGAACCCCCAAAAGGGGAAGCTCCGCTGCCACATTTGGCACCTTTTGGGGGGGGGGGGGAACGAGTATCTGTTTTTGACAGGTACCCTTCCCCACTTCCGGGAGACGGCCCCCTCCATGAGCCAATGTGCAGCGCGCTTCACACATGCGCAGTAGGGACCCGCCCGTGAAGCCGGAATGCTTCACTGCCGGGTTCCCCTACCGGCAATGGCGGCGGCAGCACCTGACAGGTAAGGGTCCTAATATTAAAAGTCAGCAGCTTCAGTATGTGTAGCTGCTGACTTTTCATTTTTGGAGGTGGGGAGGCGCAACTCCGCTTTAAGCTGGTTATCATCCAACTACATTTAGTGGCCATGTGTTCTCTTAGGGGCGACCTGAAACTGGATAATTTCCCCCCTATGCTAGAATCACCATTAAGATATTGGTAAATCCAAACACATTTTATTTGTTGAATCTTGATGACACATGGTTTTCCAAAATGTGGTTTCAATATCTATGCACTTTGAATACTTGTTATCTGTTACGTGTTTTATATTTCATCACCATGTTGTAATTTATGTTTTACATTAATCTCGAATAAAGCTTTTTATTGTGGAAAAAAAAAAAAATCCAGGGCCGGGACAAGGGGTGGGCAGAAGGGACGCCTTACCTGGGCACTGTGGTATCAGGTGAGGTTGGGGGGCACCACAAAGAGATAGGAGCCAGGGGGGTTTGTGTTGGAAGGGGGAATATTTGGGGCCACAGGGGGTAAGTATTGTTCTAGGAGGGAAAATTTAGGGGGGGGGGTGCTAAGAGTGGTGATTTAGGGGGATTTGAGTTGGGAGGGGGATGGGGGAAGAAGATTTGTGCTAGGTGGGGGTTATTAGAGGGTAATTTTTGCTGAGGGGGTTGAAGTAGGGGGGTGATCTATACTAATAAGGGAAATTTTAGGGGTAGAGGATTTGTGCTAGGAGGGGTGAATTTTATTAGGGGGGAGGGCATTTGAGCTTGGGGGGGGAGGGGGGGCAAATATTTGTGCTGAAATAAGGGATTTCAGCAGGGGGGTTGATTTGTACTTGCAGGAGGGGGAATTTATGCTTAGGGGGTGAGCATGCAAATTAGTGCTCAGTTTTTGTGGGGAGATTTTTGCTGACACAACGCCTATACATCTTGAAGGGGGGGGGGGGGTGGGCACAGTTTGGCATGTTCGCCCTGGGCTCTAGATGATCTTGTCCCAGCTCTGGGTAAATCGCTATCACATCTCCTCTTAGGAGTCTCTTCTATGGAAGAATATGTTTAATGCTTGTAATCATTCCTCATAACTGAAGGTACTCATTAGCTTTGTTGCCCTTTTTCTGGACTCTCTCCAGTTCCAGCACATCCTTCCTGAGGACCGGTGGTGACCAGAACTGGCCGGCATACTCAAGATGTGGCGGAACCAGAGTTTTATTAAGTGGCCGGATTATAGTTTTACCTCTGGAGTAAATCTTGTTTTTAATGCATGCTAATAGTCTGCTAGCTTTGCTTGCCGCCGCTTGGCATTGCATTCTATTGCTGAGCCTTTGATCTTCTAGGACAGATTGTTTTCCATTCTGGATTCCCCCCAAGGTTCTCTCCCTAGTGTGTAATTTGCATTCATAGTTTAAGCCCCAAGTACATTTTTTTTTATTTTCCAAACCTCATTTGCCATGTAGTTGTCTATCTGTTTATTTTATTGATTGTCTATCTGTTTATTTTATTGAGGTCTTCTTGTAAAATTTCTGTATCTTGCTGTGAAGTTATTACCCTGCTTAACTTTGTATCATCAGCAAACACTGAGATTGAACTATTTATATCAACCTCTATATCATTTATGTACAAATAAACCAAAATATTCAGCGCTGCTATATCATGAATTCACAAATTAATTATTATATCCTAGAAATGTGCAAATAAATAGCAATAATCGCATGCACAGCAATAGTGTTAACCGCTTGCCGACCGCCGCAAGTACATATACTGCGGCGGTCAGCCCCGTGCAGGCAAAGTGACGTAGGGGTAAGTCACTAGCCTGTGAGGCTCTAGGGGGCCAGCGCGCGCCGCCGGAGGCGCGCTCCCGCCCCCCGCTCGTTCGCGGACCCCCCGCGTATGACCGGCGGACCCGATGTCCACCGGTCACTCGTGATCATCGGGTGGAGAGGGAGAAAGGCAGGCGGCTAATGTAAACAAAGCTGCCTGTCATTCTCCCCTGTGTAAGAACAGAGATCATACGGTCCTGCTATGCAGGATCGTATTTCTCTGTAGTTACACAAACAGCCACATCCCTGCACAGTTAGAAGCACACCCCTAGGGACACACTTAACCGCTCCTTCTCCAATAAAGTTAACCCCTTCCCTGCCAGTGTCATTTTTACAGTAACAGTGCATATTTTTAGCACTGATTACTGTAGTAAAGTCACTGGTACTCCCAAAAGTGTCAAATGTCAGTCAAGGGTCCGATCTGTCCGCCGCAATGTCGCAGTCCCGCAAAAAAAATCGCAGATCACCGCCATTACTCGTAAAAAAAAAAAAAAATGACAAAAATCTTTCCCTTAGTTAGTAAACGCAATAAAAAAACTGTTTTCTATCAGTTCATCATGGTGCTTACTTCTGCTCTTTTTTGTCGAATTACAATGAATGTGTGTGGCTCCGCCCGCCGTTCTATTATGGGGGCATATAGGCGTGGAGTCACGTCTGACAATCACGCCCCTGATGACGTCAAATGTGTGACGAAACCGGTCGGGTGAGTCAGACGTGACGCTACCACGCCCCCAACAGCCGACTCCTACGATCTGCCATGTTCAAGGAGATGTTTGCTCTCTTCTAACCCTGGCATTTTGTTTCCAACGCTTGTGATACTCATCTGAAATGTGAGTTTGATACTTTTTAGCTTAATAAATGGATTGTTTTTTTATGGAATTACGCTATGTCCCTGTCATAATTTTTTTACACATGTTATATGGATATTTGATCTGAGTTGTCTGGTGAGGTGACATCCTGTGGTCGTTTTTGGTATTACCATCCAAAGCTCATATAGGTCTACTCATTAATTTGAGTGACCCACTTGTTCTGGTAAGCTGCCAACCTATTTATTTATATTCTGTGGTGACCTGCACATGGGTGTTTTTTTATCTCCAACATTCCTGGTTCATGTGACAACTATACCTACATGCTGGGACTTGTGGCTCCTTGAATCTCTCATCCAATATATTTCACATTATTATTGAGGATTTTGTTTGGACACAGCCTTGTTTCCCTTTCTTCATTGCATGGACGTTTTGCTATACATTTTGGACACTAAATATGATGTATTGTTTTCAGTGGCGGCTGGTGCTCAAAATTTTTTTTTTGGGGGGGGGGCGCAAAAAGAAAAATGTAATAGGTATTGCTTCGCAGCAAAAAACGCAGTAAAAAATTGCGTGACCTTGAGGTCAGGGTACAGGCATGGCACAGGTGATGGTATAGGCATGGCACAGGTCATGGTACAGGCATGGCACAGATGATGGTATAGGCATGGCACAGATGATGGTATAGGCATGGCAAAGGTGATGGTATAGGCATGGCACAGGTGATGGTACAGGAGATGGTAAAGGCATGGCACAGGTCTTGGCACAGGTGATGGTACAGGCATGGCACAGATGATGGTATAGGCATGGCACAGGTCATGGTACAGGCATGTCACAGGTCATGGTAAGGGCATGGCACAGGTGATGGTACAGGCATGTCACAGGTGATGGTATAGGCATGTCACAGGTCATGGTAAGGGCATGTCACAGATCATGGCACAGGTCATGACACAGGCATGGCACATGTCATGGTACAAGCATGTCACAGGTCATGGTAAGGGCATGGCACAGGTCATGTCACAGGCATGTCACAGGTCATGGCACAGGCATGTCATAGGTCATGTCACAGGCATGTCACAGGTCATGGTACAGGCATGTCACAGGTCATGGTACATGCATGTCACAGGTCATGTCACAGGTCATGTCACAGGCATGTCACAGGTCATGTCACAGGTCATGTCACAGGCATGTCACAGGTCATGGCACAGGTCATGTCACAGGTCATGTCACAGGTCATGTCACAGGTCATGTCACAGGCATGTCATAGGTCATGTCACAGGCATGTCACAGGTCATGGCACAGGTCATGTCACAGGTCATGTCACAGGCATGTCACAGGCATGTCACAGGCATGTCATAGGTCATGTCACAGGTCATGGCACAGGTCATGTCACAGGTCACGTCACAGGCATGTCACGGGTCATGTCACGGGTCATGTCACAGGCATGTCACAGGTCATGTCACAGGCATGTCACAGGTCATGTCACAGGTCATGTCACAGGCCATGTCACAGGCCATGTCACAGGTCAGGTCACAGTCATGTCACAGGCCAAGTCACAGTCATGTCACAGTCATGTCACAGGGCATGTCACAGGCATGTCACAGGTCATGTCAAAGGTCAGGTTACAGTCATGTCACAAGTCATGTCACAGGTCAGGTTACAGGTCAGGTCACACTGTCATCGTGCTGCAGTGGCTTCAATCACTTACCTGCTCTCCTGGGCTGGCTCGCTGACTCGACCGTGACACTGGCGCTGCTCCTCTCTCTCCTCTCCTCCTCTTCGTTCTTCTGACGACGGGCTGAAGGACACTTTATATATATTTCTTGTATTTATTGATTGCATATTTGAATGATTCGGTTATTGATTCACCACAGCACAAGGACTTTTTTGGACTTTATTAACACTATTTCTGTTCATGCGATTATTGTT
The DNA here is from genome assembly GCF_965119305.1 of Pelophylax lessonae. NCBI lineage: Eukaryota > Metazoa > Chordata > Amphibia > Anura > Ranidae > Pelophylax > Pelophylax lessonae. Next base: position 546,163,125 of record NC_138772.1, read on the forward strand.
ATTTATTTGCACATTTGTATTGTTGCACATTTCTAGGATATATTAATTCATTTGTGAATTCATGATATAGCAGCGCTGAATATTTTGGTTTATTTATTACACTAAAGGCACTAGCACTTTATTTTTCAGCGGCAGCTATAATTTAATATATTATTTATTTACCATAAGCGCGAGGACAGTCATATTTTTACGATCATTTATGTACAAGTTAAAAAGAATTGGTCCAGGCACAAGGCCTTAGGGTACACCACTCACAACTCCAGACCATTCTAGGTAGACACTATTCATCAACACCCTTTGGATGAGCCCCTGTAACCATTTTCCTATCCAGGAACATACATTATTATCCATGATAACAGGCCTCAGTTTGGAAATGAGGCGTTTATGGGGAACTATATCAAATGCTTTTGAAAAATCCATATAAAACACGTCCACAGAAGCCTCCTTCTATCCAGATGGCAGCTCACTTCCTCATAGAATGTTAACAGGTTGGTCTGACAAGAATGATCTTTCATAAATCCATGCTGATTACCGTTTTCATACTGTTTTTATTATAGCACATGCCATTTTATTTGTTCCAGCACACTACAACACATGGATGATTTGACAGATGGCTTTATGGTGCAATAAAAGGCAGGTCCATTGTGGTGGCAAAAAGGTTATATTTAAAATGAAAGGCACCGCTATGCACCACACTGCAGTTTACATGTGTAGCACTACTCCCAAGGGAGCTTCTGAGTGTGGGTTCCCCTGGGTTACCATTAGCAACAGTAGTACATTTAAGCATGTTTCCAAGTGTGATTACCTCAGACAAGGACCAGTCCAGTTTCTTTGGGTTTTTCAGGGTTTATTGAGAACTTGGACAGGAGAAGGGATAAGTGGGATACTCCAACAACTTAACCAGGGGCGTAACTACAGGGGTTGCAGGGGTTGCAACTGCAACCGGGCCCAATGCTCCAGGGGGCCTGTGTGGCTCCCCTGTACACCTGGATAGGAGGGGTGACGGGGGCAGCATATAGAGAAATCACTGTCCTCCTTTTTCTTCCTGTAGCTGCAGGAGGCAAATGAAGGAGATTGGTTCCTCTGTATGCTGCCCCCACTCCTATCTAGTTCACTTGTGTTCTGCTGTCTCTGGGCCCCTGTGTGCTCCCCTGGCCAGGGGCCCATGGGGCCCTTCATGGTTTCTTGCACCAGGGCCCTGAAGGTTCTAGTTATGCCTCTGAACTGAACTATGCACAAAATAGGCAGGGACTATACAGAACTGCTGATTGACGCTGGTTAACGCCGACTGATGCTGGTCATGGCTAGGCCACTTACTTTAACTTCATCTTTGACTGTGAAAAGTCCTTTAAAGCGGAGTTTCGGGCACAGAAGTAATTTTTTACTAAACATACCCACGGGACAGTCAGGGCTAGCACATTCCACAATGGATAGCCTCTGATCTGTCCGGGTTCGCACTTACCTTTTAGAAGAAATACTTACTTATAAAATTTCTTCCACAGCGTTTCCATCTCTCTTGTGGGCAGCTGAAGCCGGCTCGGTCCTCTTCTGTGTCTTCTTCCGCGTCTTCTTGTCCCAGAATGCGCCTGCACCGGCCCCTCTCGTCACTTCCGGTGCGGCGTCGCCCGGAAATGATGAGCGGGGCCGGTGCCGTCGCATTGATTCCTGGGAGCTATGACGTTCAGCTCCCAGGAATCATAGCGAGACAGGAAGTGACGGGGTGAGCCGCGGCTCCGAGGGAGGAAGTACTCTGAGGTGAGTATCTTCGATCTTCAATTACAAGGTAAGTAAACAAAAAAAAAAAATAACTATCCAATTCCTTTGCAGGTGAGGTGTACCTAGCGGAGGGGCACAAAAAAAAATATAGTTTTTGTGCCCGGAACTCCGCTTTAAGCTCCCTAAGGTACTCCTTCCTGAGGTAGCTGACTTGTAGTGCAGATTGTACTGCTGAGACACTTCAGGGCCCTTCCTGGCGCCCTCTTTACTCCCTATTCTTCAGGGCTTCACAACTGGGCACCCCCTTTACTGCAACATCCTGGGTTAGCTGGCTCTCTGATCCCCTTGACCTTTCTGGAGTGGCCCCCCTCTCTTAGGCAGACCCCTGGGCAGATCTTGAGTACTCACGACACTGTTTTTCCTAAAGATCTCTGCCCAGCAGCTTCACTCGGTCAGCACACACTGGATGCTCTGCAGCACAGCTCAACCCCTGGTCCCTAAACCGACTGCCTGGACCACCTTCCTCACTTCAGCAGGAGGAGAGACAGCCGTCACCCCCTCCTGGGACATTGCTCCCGCCAAAAGACATCCTGTCACATGCTTCCTTAGGATTTATTCCCAATCCCAGGATGCATTGCAGCAATGCCCACCCACTGGGACAGTCATTAACCCTGGTGCGCTATTGGCTGGATTTCCTCCACTGTCCAACAAGATCCCTCATTAGATACAGTGGTGAGACTCCCCAGACTCAACAGACCACACCTGGAAGCATGTGACAGGCTAACTAACAAATCAGGCCCTCCTGATAAGCAGAACAGGGCCAAATATATGCTTTACCTAGCACCTACCTAGGAGGGTGCTACACATGTTAATATGTGTTGCTGTCACCAACTGGAGCTCAAGGTTGCCTTTTTAATTGTAAAAGGTGGAGCTTTTCTGAAAAACAATACTGTTGCTGTATACTGTGACATTTTAATTTATTCACGCAGTCTTGAAAAGATACTGGGAGGTCCAATTTAAGTGGTAGAAGGCTACTTATAGTCCTGTTTTGAGATGCAAGGTTGTGGAAAATTAGTTTTCCCTAAAAATAATCATTCTTGTTATAGGAATAATTGTAGCCATTAGTCTGAAATCACTCAGCTGTCTCATCACAGAAGTGAGCTTATTTTGGATGCATTTGGGGGGGAATCTTATATTTTAGGGATGACCATACATGACTGCACCAAGATAAGATGGGTATTTTTGGGGTTACTAATAAATATTTTTATCATATATTTAATCAGAGATGTATAGTAACTAAGTAGAACTACTTCACTATTGTACTTAAGTACCGAAAGACAGTATCTGTACTTTCCTGGAGTAGAATTTTTTTCTCCTACTTCCACTTTTACTTCACTACATTTTTTCAATGATTTCAATACTTCTACTCCGATATTTTTTTTGTGCTGCATAGTTACTCGTTACTATTATAAAAATTACCACTGCCAGAACAGTAGATGGCAGGTTTCATGAAGCTCAAAACATGTGTATGATCAGCGCATACGAAAATAAATGCTACTGTATGTATAAATAAAAGCTACATTTGAAATAATAAAAAACAATATGATGTTCAAACTTTTGACTTCTTTCTTTAATAACTACATAACACAGTACTTGTACTTTTACTTTCAGTACTTGATTCGCTTTTTTTTTTTCAAAACTACTGGTACTTTTACTTTCAGTACTTGAGTAGCAAAATCTAAAAAAAAACTACTTGCAATACTTAAGTACAAAAAATGTTGAATACTTTAGTACTTCTACTCAAGTCACTTTTTGATCCAGCACTTCCACTTCTACTCAAGTATGGGTTTCGAGTACTTTATACAACTCTGTATTTAATAAGTAGATTCTGGTGAAGAACGTAAGTTGTGTAGAAGACAATATTAGCTGTGATTGACCAGAAACTTGGGAGCTGGTTGGATGAACATTGGGTATTCATATATAAAGACAGAGAACCTAAGAAGATGGTAGCCAAGAATGAGCATCATTCTGCACATGCCATTTGCTGCTGAAAAAGGAAGATTTTAGTTTCCTTACGCTTGATTTACACTCACTCCATGAGGTTTGCCAGACATGTTACATTCGATTTACACTCACTCCATGAGGTTTGCCAGACATGTTACATTCTTTCTAGATTCTCTCTCACAGTCAAGGATATTCTCAAATGCCTTAGAGATTTATGGCGCGTTTCCACTGAGCTTTCTGGTACGGTTTGGTTCGGTATGGTACGCTATTTATGCCGTTTCCATTATGAATGGTACCCTAATTCCGAACCGTACCGTACCACTTTTTGGTACCCTTTCGTTGGGGTACCAAGCACATTAGACCCGTACCAACTGGGTGGAGCTACACTCTGCAGAACTTTGATTGGTTGACAGAGAATCGTCTATCACAGCTTTCCTGCTGTGATCAGCTACACCACGCCTATCATGAAAAGGGTACTATTGGCAGTGGAAAAGCAATGTGTACCGTACCGAACCGTACCGTACTGAACCAAACTGTACCGTACTGAACCGAACCGTACCGTACCACTCAGTGGAAACGAGGCATTAGATATTGAAGAGATCTACCTAACCTCAGATGGATCTTGCTATCCAGTGGTTGCCCTTACATCAGTGGCCAAAGGTGGTTTGGACCAATCATGTTAGAGGGGCTGTATTGGCAGACTCTTCTAAAGAGGATACAGTGGTGGCTTATTGCACGTTCTTGTGTGCCACAACAATGTTCTGGTCCATGACAGCCAAATGGGTGCTCTGGCTCAAGCTGTGGGTGGAGGATTCATCCTCAAAGCAATGGTGATGGGAAATACCCTTTCAAGGCTGCTCCTTATTGAATGACAAGCTGGAGACTATCAGTATGGCTATTAGGGGAAATCTTCGATGATTCTACAGGACTGAAGACTTCCTAAAAAGCAACATAACTCTAGGCCAGAAGACATTGACCAGAAAGAGCTGTAAAAATCTTATATACAGTACCTGGAAAGGCATTCCAGTGAAAATCTTTCTAAGGCTACCACCTCTGCTGGTCCTGAATCCACCAAGTGTATTTGAAGGGATGGCTGTCCAGGCCTGCAAGGTCAGGCAAGACTTGCAGGTTTCAGGCAAGTCTGGATAGGGAACATTTCAGAAATGTGGGTACTTTTAAACTATTTCCTAGAGGCATTCATGGGAATTCAATAAAATGGAACATGGAATATCCACTATTACCTCGATGATCTGTTACATCTGTCTCATTCCAAAACATCTATTCATGTCCAGAAAGTAACCATTTGCAGCCTGACCAACATCGGCTTGATAGTCAACCTTAGGTCATCCTTAAAATCTGGTCTACCTCAGAGCTAGACTGAACAACGAGCTAAACACATTGGGTTGCTTTACAAGAACTGGAGAGTGTAAAATCTGGTGCAGCTCTGCATAGTAACCAGTCAGCTTCCAATTTTTTTCATTAAAGTGTAATTGAACAAGCTGAAGTTAGAAGATGATTACAGTTGCACCAGATTTTGCACTCTCCAGTTGTAGTAAATCATCCCCAATTTCTCTTCCATGAGAAAAGTTTTCAGTAGTCAAGTCTAAGTGTGATTAACTCTAAGCTCTCATCTAAAATTGCTGCAGTGCCTCAGAATTATAGGCATGATGGCTTTGTCTATCCCCATGGGCCCAAATGGGCCCAGTGGCAAAGTTGTCCCTTTCAGACAAGTGTTATGACTTTTATTCTTTCAATTGTAAAGAAAATTGTAAAAGAAAAACTAAAGGTCTAAAAGTTACCTAATTTTTCTATTTCAGGAAAACCGTTTAATCCGCTACTGATCATTGCCAGCGCTGTTGGGAATATTATCAGTTCGGTGCTGTTTGGAGAACATTTTAATTACGAAGACCCAAAGTTACATGATCTGATGTCTTACACCTCCCGACACGTTAAGAATATTACATCCCCGTTGCACATGGTAGGTTATCATCATTGGTGGATTTGTCTTCCTTCCTTCCTTCCACTAGCACCTCCAATGATGTGGCCACTGGAGGAAACCAGTAGTGCATGTTACTAGGTTCTCTTGAGTGACTTATACTTAGCTTAAAATTTTAGTGCTGTTTTATGTCAATGTTTCCTTCCTGTATTGTATTTTATCAAAATAGTTGAGCATGGCCAACAACAGTGGGGAAAAATTAAGATTTAGGTCTTTACGATACCACAAAAAGTATGAATGTAAAAAATACCACGCGTCGGAACCATCCATTTTCGGACTTCTTTGGAATGAATTGTTGTTCATTTTTGTTCAATGCTATCATGATTTCTATTTATAATCATTGTTTTTAATTATTGATTGTAACCCAAAAAAATTAATTATTTTAATACTAGAACATACTTTCATGATTACGGTACCATTAAAATCCCCATGGCCCCTTCATTCCTTTTTCCCCATCCATAGATGCTTTTCCTTCAGGTTTAGCAGGTATGGTTTCCATGGTATTTAATGTTATGGGATGAAGGTACCTATTTACTATGAATAGTATTGTTTATAGAGGGAGTAGGAGCAATGGACTTTATTGGCACTGACAACCAGACAATTACGTCATAAAAATAGAAATATTTTATTGAGAAATCATTAAAAAACATATATGCGTATGTGTACCACCACAGGTGCAAAACATGAAAAACAAATCAAAAGACAATCACATTCAATTCAAAAGACATAAATTTAAAAAGGCATATATAACCTCAATAACCATGGCCACTAAAACCATCTACATGGACCAAATATACCGTGATGGATCTATATAAACTGGAGGTTGTGGAACAGCCCTGAGGCTATTTCTGATATAGTGGTATAAAGCTTGTGAGCAAGTCCATCGATGGTAGAGATAGGGAGGCTTGGTATTTGTATATTGAATTCGGTCAGAAACAAACTCTACATGTTTCGCGCGGTTAGCGCTTCTTCAGGAGTTTAAATATTAGCTGAACAATTCAATATAGGAATGTTGGTAGCATAGTGCACAAAGGCACTGTTTTCTATTAAAAAGGTGCAAATGCCTGTGTCCGCGAAGCAGACAAAAAGGAGCAGCTGTCCGAAAAATGCCAACAAAAACACACTCCGGACACAACGGAGAGGGGTGTGAATAAAGGAGGCGGGGGGATATTTAGGAACACGGTCCTTGATCCATTCAGGCTATACAGTATAGGTAAGGTCACGAGATATATAGCTGGATATTGTTGTGCATAAATGCAATCACAAACAAGTCCCGGAAAAGGCAATTCAGCATTCCCTCAAAATATATAATAAGATGCAACCACCCCGGATAGCCAGGTAACTTGTATGCGAATATTCTGCTGTATAACAAGGAGACTTTTACTGGTAAGTAAGGCACCAGTTCCTGTAAATGTTATTCAACAGATTCAAATGTATCCGGGGAGAGCGCCGGCTGGAACGGCCGTGACCTCAAAAAGCTCCAGGAGTGCCAATAAAGTCCATTGCTCCTACTCCCTCTATAAACATTTTGACTAGGACGTGGCACGTATTAATCTAAGTGTCCACAGTGTCATCCTGTGTTGACACTATTTCCCTTCTAATACTATGAATAGTAACTTTGAACACAATCGCCCTTTTTCAGTACCCCAGTTTTGTTCATTATTTTAGAATTCTATATGGTGAGGGGTTCAGAAATATCCCTTGTGCTGTTACCGGGACTCCTTGAGGGGCAATATATGGTGCATCTGCCTATTCCAGAAGCATCTTACATATCCTTGTTCTTTTGATATCCATTTGTTTTCAAATTGTAAGTGTTCTTGTACCCGATAAATGATTGATTCATGTTTTTGTTGTGGAGATTTGTGTTAACCCCCTGAAGAAGACTACAAATAGTTGAAACGCATCAGGGTTTCTGCTGATGGTGTATCAACTAATTTTATCAGTGCTGGTTTTGTTTGTTCACGTGTGTGCATTTTCATGCTTCAGAATATGATATTCATGTTTTTTCATTTCTAGTGGTTTTTTAGCAATCTGCTTATTGTTTTAACCAGTTGCCGTCTACCCCCTGCAGTTTTACTGCGGCAAAGTGGCTCGGCTGCACGAACCCACGTAACTGCACTTTGATCGTGCGCGGGGCTGAAGGCGCGCGAGCCCACTGTCCCCGCGATGTGCTGATTCGGTTCAGAACCGATCAGTCATCAAGTCCAGGCCAATGGTTTTTGGCCTGGACCGGGTGATCAGTTCTGACCAATTGCAGAACGTCCTGTGCCTGTGTAATGTAAACACAGGCACAGGAAATGATGCAATCTTCTCTCCTGGAGCCCTTTTTGGTTTAGCGTGAGAGGAGAGAACATCTACTGTGAGTACACAAGCACTACACTGACACCAGTACACATAGTCACATATTTAACCCCTTGATCACCCCCAGTTAACCCCTTCATTGCCCTGTGTCACTATTATAGTGTACAGATCCTTTTTCTGATCACTGTATTAGTGTCACAGATGACATCAGTTAGCGTTAACGTTAGTTATTGTCAATCCAGGACAGCGTCAGATTTCCTGCTGCATATTTAGTAATACATTTTAACCCTTTTATTGACAGTGACACACACACACTAAACACCTCCATTACTAGTATAGTGTCTGAACGGATCAATATCTTTGATCAGATCAGAACTATATTAGCGTCCCCAATAGTTTAGTATAGTGTTCCCAAAATGCAGCATTAGCAAGATCAGCCCCGACACCTGTCAGCACCTGCGTTTAGCCTCTCTGCCCATCCCCCAAGAAGTGCAGTATCAGCAGATTACAGGTACACCAGTGAAGAGGCCTACACGATGGTGAGCATTACCTATGAGAGCGATGGGGAAGCCTCACGGTCAGAATCAGGCTCAGTATTCAAACCTGTAGAGAGCAGTGGCACCCTGACAGATAGCTCTGATGATGAAGTAGTGGTCCCTGCTAAGGTCAGGCATACCCGGCCCCGTTCTTATGCTGCTGAGGTGCAACAATCGCAGGGTTGTCGTTTGCAGCAGAGTGTCAGTACTAGTGCCTCTCAACCTTCTGGTGAACCGGCAAGCACCAGTGGCCTAGTACACCCTGGTTGTAGTCAATCCAGCACTGCAGTAACACTTGGTGACGTGGCGAGTCCCATAAGTGCAGTTCAATCTGGTCCGGTGGTTAGCACAAGTAGTGTCCTGCAGCCACCAATAATTGGAAGACAGGCCCGTAGAGCCTATAGTGTCCTTCCTGATGCGCTTGCCAATCCTGATTGGGAGCCCACAGATTCTGCAGCTCCCGTACTTCCCTCATTCACTGACCAACAAAGGAGGAAACAGCCGATTTTACTTCCCTTGATTTTTATGAGCTGTTTTTCAGGGAAGATCTTTAAAGATCTATTGTGGACCAAAAGCAATTTACTGTATATGCCGATCAATTAATTGTGGCAAATCTAAATTTGACCCTTGCCAGAGAATTTGCATGGAAACGTATTACTGTTTTTGAATTTAAATCCTTTCTGGGCCTATCCCTCCTCATGGGCATTAACTAAAAAGTGTGAGTTGCCGTCATATTGGTCCACTGACCCAATTCATCATATGCCCGTGTTCTCTACTGCCATGGCCAGGACTAGATACGAGCATGCACTTCAGTGACGATGAACTCTGTTGTCCTTGGGGTGACCCTGGATATGACCGGCTCCACAAAGTTCGGCTCCTCGTAAATCACTTCGACCAAAAGTTTGCAGCCTTGTATACCCCCCAACAAGCTGTCTGTGTTGATGAGTCCCTGAATACATTTTCTGGCATCCTTGCCTTCAAACAGTTTCTCCCCAGCAAGCGTGCCAGATATAGGATCAAGATGTATAAGCTCTGTGACAGGGCAACAGGCTATATATGTAGTTTCCAGGTTTACAAGGGAAAAGATAGCCAAGACTACATGGGGAGCAGTGGCAAGATTGTTTATGACTTGGTGTCACCCTTATTCGCAAAGGGGTACCATTTATACGTGGACAATTATTACACAAGTGAAGCCACTATTTAGTCACCTTTTTGATTCTGGAATTGGCGCATGTGGCATCGTGCAACCTAATCACCGGGGCTTCCCCCAACGGCTTGTAGATTCCCAACTTAGACGGGGAGAGAGAGCCTGCTTGAAGTGTAATAAATTGCTTGCAGTGAAGTGGAGGAACACATGGAATGTTTTCGTTCTGTCTTCCATTTAGGCAGATACGACAGTCCAAATTGCAACAGCGACTGGTGTTGTTGGGAAGCCCCTCTGTGTCCACGAATACAACCTTAACATGGGACGGGTGGACTTCAATGATCAAATGATGGCACCGTACTTAACTGCCGTAAGGCAAGACGCTGTTACAAATACTTATTCCAATTGGCTCTGCTGAACACTTGTGTGCTACACAAAGCGTCGGGAAGAAGTGGATACTTCCTAAAATTCCAGGAGGAGATCATTACAGCCCTTCTTTATCTAGAAGGTGCTGTGGCCCAAATTCAAAATGAGAGGCATTTTTCGGATGTCCTCCCTGGTACCCCTACCCAAAGAGCACCCCAAAGAAGATGTCATGTCTGTAGAAAGCGTGGATATAGGCGTGACACCCGCATTTTTTGTCCCTCCTGTCCTGGCCAACCTGGTCTCTGCATCGGGGACTGTTGCCGTTGCTACCACACACTAGTAGAGTATTAGTAAATCCCAGAGATGGCTGGATCACTGGACATGTCCCAGAATGGCTGGATCTCTGGACGTGTCCCAGAACACCTGGATCACTGGACATATGATACCTTGTTTACATAACACAGCAACACACTGTATTTCTCTTATAAAATTGTTGTTAAAGAATTCAATGATATGCTAGCTTTAGAAATTTCGGGCGCAAATTTATGGTATTTTACATTTAATGCTTAGGTTTAGAGTTTAAACTGAGATATATGTAAACCCAAAATTTATTACAAAGCATGGAAATCGCGCATGTATTGCAGACATGTTTAACCATGCATCTTTATTTTGCACCGACATATAGTCAGCTCCATAAATATTGGGACATCTACACAATTCTAATCTTTTTGGCTCTATACACGGCCACAATGGATTTGAAATGAAACAAACAAGATGTGCTTTAACTGCAGACTTTCAGCTTTATTTTGAGGGTATTTACATCCAAATCAGGTGAAAGGTGTAGGAATTACAACAGTTTGTATATGTGCCTCCCACTTTTTAAGGGACCAAAAGTAATGGGACAATTGGCTGCTCAGCTGTTCCATGGCCAGGTGTGTGTTTTTCCCTCATTATCCCATTTACAAGGAGCAGATAAAAGGTCCAGAGTTAATTTCAAATGTTCTATTTGCATTTGGAATCTGTTGCTGTCAACTCTCAATATGAGATCCAAAGAGCTGTCACCATCAGTGAAGCAAGCCATCATTAGGCTGAAAAAAAAACAAAATAAACCTATCAGAGATATAGCAAAAACATTAGGTGTGGCCAAATCAACCGTTTGGAACATCATTAAAAAGAAAGAACGCACCGGTGAGCTCAGCAACACCAAAAGACCCGGAAGACCACGGAATACAACTGTGATGGATGTTCAAAGAATTCTTTCCCTGGTGAAGATAACACCCTTCACAACAGTTGGCCAGATCAAGAACACTCTCCAGGAGGTAGGTGTATGTGTGTCAGATCAAGATCACTCTCCAGGAGGTAGGTGTATGTGTGTCAAAGTCAACAATCAAGAGAAGACTTCACCAGAGTGAATACAGAGGGTTCACCACAAGATGTAAACCATTGGTGAGCCTCAAAAACAGGAAGACCAGATTAGAGTTTGCCAAACAACATCTAAAAAAGCCTTCACAGTTCTGGAACAACATCCTATGGACAGAGGAGACCAAGATCAACTTGTACCAGAGTGATGGGAAGAGAAGAGTATGGAGAAGGAAAGGAACTGCTCATGATCCAAAGCATACCACCTCATCAGTGAAGCATGGTGGTGGTATTGTCATGGCGTGGGCATGTATGGCTGCCAGTGGAACTGGTTCTCTTGTATTTATCGATGATGTGACTGCTGACAAAAGCAGCAGGATGAATTCTGAAGTGTTTCAGGCAATATTATCTACTCATATTCAGCCAAATGCTTCAGAACTCATTGGACGGCGCTTCACAGTGCAGATGGACAATGAGCCGAAGCATACTGCGAAAGCAACCAAAGAGTTTTTTAAGGGAAAGAAGTGGAATGTTATGCAATGGCCAAGTCAATCACCTGACCTGAATCCGATTGAGCATGCATTTCACTTGCTGAAGACAAAACTGAAGGGAAATTGCCCCAAGAGCAAGCAGGAACTGAAGACAGTTGCAGTAGAGGCCTGGCAGAGCATCACCAGGGATGAAACCCAGCGTCTGGTGATGTCTATGCATTCCAGACTTCAGGCTGTAATTGACTGCAAAGGGTTTGCAACCAAGTATTAAAAAGTGAAAGTTTGATTTATGATTGGGATGATGATAATGGGACAGCCATTACTTTTGGTCCCTTAAAAAGTGGGAGGCACATATACAAACTGTTGTAATTCCTACACCGTTCACCTGATTTGGATGTAAATATCCTCAAATAAAAGCTGAAAGTCTGAAGTTAAAGCACATCTTGTTTGTTTCATTTTAAATCCATTGTGGTGGTGTATAGAGCCAAAAAGATTAGAATTGTGTCCCAATATTTATGGACCTGACTTTACATTGTAATTGTATAATTGTTTTCTCCTGTTTTTTCATTGGTCAGCTCTGCAATGTCACCCCGTTCCTGCTCAAGCTACCATTAGTACAAAAGTTTGCCTTTAAGGAATACTCCTACCTGCAGAACTTTGTGCTAGATTACATCAAGGAGCACAAACGCACCCTGAAGCCTGAGGCCCCCCGAGATTTGATTGATTATTTCCTGCTGAAGATGAAGGAGGTATGTACACTCAGCCGCCTCTTACAAAGTATCTTTGATAAGAATTGTCTGTATCAACATAAACTAACCAATCAGAAACAGAACTGATTTGGAGAATGGCCATGTGAATGTAATGGGTTGTAGTACAGAGGATGAGATCTCAGGGTTTGCTGTGAATGGTTCTGTATGGTGCTATATATATATATATATATATATATATATACACACCATATATACCCATTCTGCCAGATATACCAGTGCATAGTTGCCAACATTTGAAAAAAATTTAAATTTCCAGGGACACTTTGCAGCACAGCTATCAATTACTTGCCACACCCACTTCCCTGATGCTCCGCCCACTCTGCATAATTTATCTGCACCTACTTATCAGATTATAGGGCCTACTACTACTACTAAGAGAGAATTACAGGAGATTGAAAAGGGAATTTCAAACTTAAGGCCAAAGTAGCAGAGTTGGAATAATTCTCCCATTCAGCTGCACTACTTCTGCCTAAAGTTTAAAATTCTCATCACAATTCCCTGCAATTCTAAAGTGTGAAATGTGCTCAGGTGTGACCATAGAAAAAATTTAATATGGAAATATAAATAAAGTGCAAGGTGTAAATAAGTACGATTACACTATCTGTTATAATTAGGTTTTATCGTACTTATTTACACCTTGCACTTTATTTATATTTACATATTACATTTTTTTGTATGGTCACACCTGAGCACCTTTGACACTTTATTCACATGTCATGTTACCAGATATTTTTTCAAGGCGCTGCAGAGAATGAGTGCCTTTGATTTAAAAATGGCGCCAGCCGGCGCCATTATGTAACTGCGCATGCGCCCACCCGGCCGAGCTTGTACGAGCTTTCCCGAGCCCGGCAGGTGTCGGAACAGCACATGTGCTGTTACGATGTTGGCCCGCAACCATTGTTTTTACTGGCACCGGCTGCCCGTAATGGGCATTTATGGGCAGCCCGATTTACGGGCGCTTGCCGGGACAATGTAAATTACCCCGGGACAGGCTCCTGTTTGCAGGGACTGTCCTGGCAAAAACGGGACAGTTGGCAAGTATGCCAGTGTTATATAAATGTATATATAATGTGAAAAATAAATAGCTTGTAAATCTATCTGGTTGATTTACTAAGACTTGAGAGTGCAAAATCTAGTGCAGCTGTGCATGGTAGCCAATCAGCTTCTTAAAGCGGTAGTATACTTAACCGCTTGCCGTCACTAACGTCATTAACGTCACTAGCCTGGGAGGGTCTGGGGAGCGAGCGCGCGCCCGCGGAGGCGCGCTCCCGCTCCCGCGCAGTCACGGGCCCCCCCGCGCGTGTGACTGGCGGACCCGATGTCCGCCGGTCACTCGGCGTTCGTCGGGGGAGAGGGAGAAAGTCAGGCGGCTTGTGTAAACAAGCCACCTGTCATTCTCCTCGGTGTAAAAACACTGATCACACGGATCTACTATGTAGATCCGTTGATCAGTGTCCTTACAGCTCAAGCCACAGCCAATCACAGTAGAAAGCACGCCCCTAGGGACACACACAGCCCCTCCCTCCCAAATAAAGTTAACCCCTTCACTACCAGTGTATTTTTACAGTAACAGTGCATATGTATAGCACTGATTACTGTAGAAATGTCACTGGTAACCCCAAAAGTGTCAAAAATGTCAGTCAAGGGTCCGATCTGTCCGCCCCAATGTCGCAGTACCGCAAAAAAAATCGCAGATCGCCGCCATTACGCGTTAAAAAAAAAAACAACAAAAATGACAAAAATCTTTCCCTTTGTTAGTAAACGTGATAACTTTTGCGCAAACCAATCAAAATACGCTTTTTGCGATTTTTTTTTACCAAACATAGGTAGCATAAAACAAATTGCCCGAAAATGTTAAAAAATTTAGATTTTTACATTTTTTTGGGGGGGGAATTTCATATAAAAAAATGTGAAAAATATTGCTATTTTTGCAAAATTGACGCTCTTTTTTTGTTTATAGCGCGTGATCAAAAAATCGCACAGGTGATCAAATACCACCAAAAGAAAGCTCTGTTTGTGGGAAAAAAAGGACGTCAAATTCGTTAAGGTACAGCGTCGCATAACCGCGCAATTGTCCGTTAAAGTCACGCAGTGTCGAATCGCAAAATACCCCCTGGTCTTTTAGCAGGAAAATCCTCCGGGGCTTAAGTGGTTAAAAAAAAAAAAACCCTGCAAGACAAAGGCATAATGAGCTAGTATGCATCGCATACTAGCTCATTATGAAACACTTACCTTAGAACGAAGCCCCGACACGGACCCCCGGACACTGCTGTGGGAGCTGACATGATCCCTCGGCGTCTCTTCCGGGTTCGGCGGCTCCGGCGCTGTGATTGGCTGGACCCGCAATGACGCCACTCCCGCGCATTTTTCGACAAGTTCCCGGCAAGGAACGCTGAAGGTCCGCCAGACCTTCAGAGCGCATGCGCCGCTCGCATGAGCGACTGCATGCAGTGCAAATATCTCCTAAACCGTGCAGGTTTAGGATATATTAATTGTACCTACAGGTAAGCCTTATTATAGGCTTACCTGTAGTTAAAAGTCGCAAAAAGCGGGATACTACCGCTTTAAAGTGGAGTTCCACCCAAAAGTGGCCCATTTGGCACATTTCAGGGGGGAGGGGGGAATGGGTACCTGTTTTTGACAGGTACCCTTTCCAACTTCAAGGAGACAGCGCCGAGGTGCCGTCACTCGGAAGTTCGGCCCCCTCCTCCTTCTCCCTCTGCCGGGCCAATTAGAAAGCATGCTGGTTTCCCATATGACAAATGGCGGCGGCAGCACCTGACAGCCGATCCGAGTGGGGTGGCGACATCGGCGGCTCCCTGGACATGTAAGTGTCTATATATTAAAGGTAATTTTTTTTTTCCCCAGGCAGAACTCCTCTTTAACTTCAGCTTGTTCATATAAGCTTTGACAAAAAACAAAAAAACAAAACAAAACTGGAAGCTGATTGGTCTCTATGCAGAGCTGCAGCAGATTTTACACACACTAGTTTTAGTAAATCAACCCCTATGACTACTCTCAGAATCTCTACACCAGCCACACTAAGGCTTCTGATACACAATGACAGCATACAGGCCTTAGGCTGGCCATACATTATACAATTTTCTTATTCAATTTCCTTTCGATTTACCTTCAACCATCTACTAGAAGGGCCTGCCTGACTGCATACAAATTGAAAGTGTTTAGGTTTGACCTCCTATTATATAGTTTTGGTAAATCTAAAGTAAAATTGTACAAGAGAATTATATAATGTATAGGCAGCCTTAGACTAACTAAATCGCCATTTTTAGGCGGCATGATTCTATAAATACAGTATCTCACAAAAGTGAGTACACCCCTCACATTTTTGTAAATATTTTAGTATATATTTTCATGTGGCAACACTGAAGAAATGACACCTTGCTCCAATGTAAAGTAGTGAGTGTACAGCTTGTATAACAGTGTAAATTTGCTGTCCCCTTAAAATAACTCAACACACAGCCATTATGCTCCGTTCACATGTAGGCGTTTTGGGGCGTTTTTGGGGCGTTTTTCTGCTCTAGGATCAGCTCTCAAAACGCCCAACAAGACAAATCCTATTCATTTCAATGGCCCCTGTTCACATCTGAGCGTTTTGAAGCTGTATACAAAACGCCCAACGCTCAAAAAAGTACATGAGCTTCTTTTTGGGCAGATTACAGGCGTTTTCCATTGATCTCTATTGAATCTAAAAACGCCTGCACAAAAATCGCGGTAAAAATCGCGGTAAAATCGCGGTAAAAAAACGCGCGAAAAACGCTACGCTCAGGTGTGAATGTAGCCTTAATGTCTAAACCGCTGGTAACAAAAGTGAGTACACCCCTAAGTAAAAATGGGCAAATTTGGCCCAAAGTGTCAATATTTTGTGTGGCCTCAACCCTCTTAGGCATGTAGTTCACCAGAGCTTCACAGGTTGGCACTGGAGTCCTCTTCCACTCCTCCATGACAACATCACGGAGCTGGTGGATGTTAGAGACCTTGCGCTCCTCCACCCTCCATTTGAGGATGCCCCAGAGGTGCTCAATTACCTTTACCCTCAGCTTCTTTAGCAAGGCAGTGGTCCTCTTGGAGGTGTTTGGGGTCGTTATCATGTTGGAATACTGCCCTGCAGCCCAGTCTCTGAAAGGAGGGGATCATGCTCTGCTTCAGTATGTCACAGTACATGTTGGCATTCATGGTTCCCTCAATGAACTGTAGCTCCCCAGTGCCGGCAGCACTCCTGAAGCCCCATACCATGAAACTCCCACCACCATGCTTGACTGTAGGCAAGACACACTTGTCTTTGATCTCCTCACCTGGTTGCCGCCACACACGCTTGACACCATCTGAACCAAATAAGTTTATCTTGGTCTCATCGGACCACAGGACATGGTTCAGTAATCCATGTCCTTCGTCTGCTTGTCTTCAGCAAATTGTTTGCGGGCCTTTTTGTGCATCATCTTTAGAAGAGTCTTCCTTCTGGGACGACAGCCATGCAGACCAATTTAATGCAGTGTGTGGCGTATGGGCTAAGCACTGACAGGCTGACCCACCACCCCTTCAACCTCTGCAGCAATGCTGGCAGCACTCATACGTCTATTTCTCAAAGACAACCTCTGGATATGACGCTGAGCACGTGCACTCAACTTCTTTGGTCCACCATGGCGAGGTCTGTTCTGAGTGGAACCTGTCCTGCTAAACCGTTGTATGGTCTTGGCCACCGTGCTGCAGCTCAGTTTCAGGGTCTTGGCAATCTTTTTATAGCCTAGGCCATCTTTATGTAGAGCAAGACTTCTTTTTTTCAAATCCTCAGATAGTTCTTTGCCATGAAGTGCCATGTTGAACTTCCAGTGACCAGTATGAGAGAGTGGCGGTCGTTGCAACTTTTTATGTCACACGCAGCAATCTGCAGTCTTAGTCCGTACGGTTCAATATTGAGTTGGCCCACCCTCTGCAGCTATAATACCTTTAACTCTTCTGGGAAGGCTTCCACAAGGTTTAGGAGTGTGTCTAGGGGAATGTTTGACCATTCTTCCAGAAGAGCATTTGTGAGGTCAGGCACTGATGCTGGAGAGAAGGCCTGGCTTGCAGTCTGCACTCTAATTTATCCCAAAGGTGTTCTATCGGGTTGAGGTGAGGACTCTGTGCAGGCCAGTCAAGTTCCTCCAACACAAACTTGCTCATCCATGTCTTTATGGACCTTGCTTTGTGCACTGGTCCAAATCATTTGGTGAAGGGGGAATTTTGGTGTGGGGTTGTTTTTTTAGGGTTTGGGCATACAAAGACATTTTGGATGATGGACGACATTTTGGATGATGTGTCAGAAGACAGAAGCAGCGGGATGAATTCTGCAGTGTTTAGAGATATACTGTCAGCCCAGATTCAGCCAAATGCAGCAAAGTTGATTGGACGGTACAGATGGACAATGATCCAAAACACACTGCAAAAGCAACCCAGGAGCTTTTGAAGGAAAAGAAGTGGAATATTCTGCAATGGCCTGAGTCAATCACCTGATCTCAACCCAACAGAGCATTTCACTTGCTGAAGGAAAAACTAAAGGCAGAAAGACCCAAGATAAGCCTGTTATAATATTTGGCTCATGCTTGTTGCTTATTTCTCCTGATGTTATCCCCCCCTTCTGTCTCTTCAGGTGGAGAATGAGGAGGACCCAGATTTCTGTGATGACAGCCTGGTGGCGGTGTCGGTGGGTCTGTTAGCAGCAGGTTCTGAGACCACCGCTTCCACCCTGAAATTCTGCCTAGTCTTTTTAGCTCACTATCCTGATGTCCAGGGTAAGATCAGTAATAACCCCCACAGATTTCAGAACGTTCTGTTATGTTTGTCGGTCAGATAGTCCAACCTTTTGTACTGTTTTTTTTTTTTTTATTGGTTGAGCCAGATGGACTTGTGTCTTTTTTCAACCTAACTAACTATGTACCTATGTAACTATGTAACCCTTGCCCATTTCATCCAACACTACATCCCAAACAAAGAATTGGCTGCAGTTCAAAGTTGATAATGTTGACCTAAGAGGTGCTAGAAAAATATATAGAAACATAGAAAAGCCACAGCAGAAAAAAGACCAAGCGGTCCATCGCATATTTGAATTAATTTACTGTTGACTGACTCACCCCCCCCCCCCCCTGCTGGAAATCTATTCCAAGCAACAGCTACACTTTTGGTAAAATTATTCTTTCTAAGGTTAGTTTTGAACTTTCCTCTGACTAGTGTTAGGTCATATTGCTGCAATTTCATATTTAAAATACTTAGACAAAAAAACAATCAGCGCAGACAGGTAGATGAAACTAAATGTAGATGGAAATGCTGGCTGAACACTGACCCGGGACACACAGCAGAAATCCCAGAACATATACTCCACGGAGCCTCTGTGAATACTATCACCTGGGGCATTTGGCATATGGGTTCTGCCTGGTCCTTAGTTATCAAGAGGTACATGCCTGCATATTTGATGCCTGCTGATTGATGTGGATACATACAGCGAATTTTGGCCTCTGGTAAAACAGTGGTCCAAATATGAGGTGAGGGCATATGTGTGCTTTTTGGTGGAGGGAGATCACTGTGTGGAGTCGCTGTCTCCTACATCCTTTTCCAGCACCGAGAGGACTTAAGAACTTATCCTATTCATCTTTTTGGACTCTTTTCTTTATGCATCATTATTATTAGGATTTGCGCTGCATCATTTTGTTTGATATTTAAAATACTGCCCTGCTAAATGTCCAGCCCTTTAGTGCCCGTGATGAATTCACGTGCACCCGGCCCGCTGACATTTTCACTGCTTTCCTCTTCATTGGACAGCGGCCGGTATCACAGGGCTGGATGGGGGTGGGAGCTGCTGGAGTTAACTTTCACATCAAACAGCAGGTGATTGGTTGCCGGGTGATCCTAGCAACCAATCACCAGCCTGTTAATGTGAAAAGTTAACTTCAGCAGTTTCCACCCCCATCCAGCCCTGTGATACCGGCCGCTGTCCAATGAAGAGGAAAGCAGCGAAAATGTCCACAGGCAGGTCAGGTCCATAAATATTGGGACATCGACACAATTCTAAACTTTTTGGTTCTATACACCACCACAATGGATTTGAAATGAAACAAACAAGATGTGCTTTAACTGCAGACTGTGTTCTGAAGCATTTGGCTGAATATGAGCAGATAATATTGCCGATACACTTTAGAATTCATCCTGGTGCTTTTGTCAGCAGTCACATCATCAATAAATACAAGAGAACAAGTTCCATTGGCAGCCATACATGCCCACGCCATGACACTACCACAACCATGCTTCACTGATGAGGTGGTATGCTTTGGATCATGAGCAGTTCCTTTCCTTCTCCATACTCTTCTCTTCCCATCACTCTGGTACAAGTTGATCTTGGTCTCATCTGTCCATAGGATGTTGTTCCAGAACTGTGAAGGCTTTTTTAGATGTTGTTTGGCAAACTCTAATCTGGCCTTCCTGTTTTTGAGGCTCACCAATGGTTTACATCTTGTGGTGAACCCTCTGTATTCACTCTTGATTGTTGACTTTGACACACATACACCTACCTCCTGGAGAGTGTTCTTGATCTGGCCAACTGTTGTGAAGGGTGTTTTCTTCACCAGGGAAAGAATTCTTCTGTCATCCACCACAGTTGTTTTTCATGGTCTTCCGGGTCTTTTGGTGTTGCTGAGCTCACCGGTGCGTTCTTTCTATTTAAGGATGTTCCAAACAGTTGATTTGGCCACACCTAATGTTTTTGCTATCTCTCTGATGGGTTTGTTTTGTTTTTTCAGCCTAATGATGGCTTGCTTCACTGATAGTGACAGCTCTTTGGATCTCATAGTGAGAGTTGACAACAACAGATTCCAAATGCAAATAGCACACTTGAAATTAACTCTGGACCTTTTATCTGCTCCTTGTAAATGGGATAATGAGGGAATAACACACACCTGGCCATGGAACAGCTGAGCAGCCAATTGTCCCATTACTTTTGGTCCCTTAAAAAGTGGGAGGCACATATACAAACTGTTGTAATTCCTACACATTTCACTTGATTTGGATGTAAATACCCTCAAATTAAAGCTGAAAGTCTGCAGGTAAAACACATATTGTTTGTTTCATTTCAAATCCATTGTGGTGGTGTATAGAGCCAAAAAGATTAGAATTGTTTCGATGTCCCAATATTTATGGACCTGACTGTATGTAGAGGAATCTGGACTTCCTTACTTCTGCTGGTAACCCCTCTAGGGATATAAAGATCTATATAGAGGAATCAGGATATCCTTCCTCCTGCAGGTCATCCCTCTAGTGATAGCCACAGATCCATATGGAGAAACCAGGATCTCCTTCCTCCTGCTGGTGACCCCCTCTAGTGATATAAAGATCTATGTAGAGGAATCAGGACTTCCTTCCTCCTGCTGGTAATCCCTCTAGTGATAACTACAGATCCATATGGAGAAACCAGAATCTCCTTCCTCCTGCTGGTGACCCACCTAGTCATGACACCGTCTCCGGCCAAAAACTGCCCAGCGCTGTTGGAGGCAACTAGTTGTTTTATGGCTGCATGGAGACAACTGATGGAGCTCTGAGTATTGCCAAGCACATGAATGTGTGCTTCCAACATGGAGTTTGTTGGCCAATGCTTGCCAGTAATAGATGGTCTTGAAAGAGAAGGGTAGCACACTATTGTAATATTGAGTGACTATGGATGAGTACCACTTACCGTATACAGTTGCCCAGTACTTGGCAAGACTCAGAACTCCATCAGTTATCTCCATGCAGCTATCAAACAACTAGTCGTCTCCTGCAGCTCTGTGCATTTTTTTTTTAAAGTATATAATTTCCTTATAAAATAGAAGATTTCTGGAATCACAGGTAAATCCTTTCATATTTCAGCAAAGGTCCAACAGGAAATTGATGAGGTGACGCAGTTATTGCGTCTGCCTGGGATGGAAGACAGACCACAACTGCCGTACACCAATGCCGTCATCCATGAAATACAGAGAGTTCTAGATTTTGCACCAACTGCTCTCTTCCATGCCGTGACCAAAGATATCAAGTTCCACGGATACGTCATCCCAAAGGTAAATGACTATGACATACACCAGCCCATCTTTCTGGCAGACTGTGCATATAATAAGGGAAACAGTGATGTGATACAGCTAAAAATAAAAAAGAACAACAAAAATCAATAAAATCTGTATGTAGAGTTGTAGGATATGGGAGTATTAGCACATGCTGGATTTCTGCCAGTCAGAAATAAGACCACTTATTTGTGCTACACATGGCAAATTCTCATTTAGATGTCATGCAGCCTGTTAATTCTGAGTTTGTTTCGTTTAATTTTTAACCTTAGCAGAATGTAATATACTGCTGGGTAGAAAAGCCAATAAGAAACAAGTCTCTCTTTCTGTTCCGGCACCTGTTCACTTTCAAACTTTCCTTGTTTCTATACTCTTACACGTTATTACAACATCTACTGCCAGATAAATAAGTTCCATTTTGTGTCACAGACATTTACATGATTTTACTGCCACTAAGACCCTATGATGTGATTGTACTCATGTATAATGTATCATGTATAATTGAAAAAAAATATACTAATAGTATATCCCCCACGCCTATAGGTGTGTAATAATATTTGTTAGAATAGTATATCAGAATTGAGGCAGCAGCTATAGACTGGAAAAATAGGAAATGTCGGTAATAGCCCTGGGGTTATGGCTACCTACAGCGCTTGCTAAATAATGTTCTCAGCTCAAGAATATGCTTCAATGATTATCATGTGACTTGTTCAATCAAAATTAAAGGTGCTAAGTGCAATAAATAAATCACTGCAAAATAAATAAATTAAGTGGATGTACATCAGCTATATAGTGAGCTGAATAATAACTGCAATACTGGACAATATACACATCAACTCAATAAATAAATATCCATTACAATATTCCAATATAATAAATTGTGCAAAATATATAGTGATGGAAGATTATAAAATTATAAGTGCAAGTGTCCCATTTGGGTTATTGCAAGTCCATATATAAAGTGACTGTAGTGATCAGAGTTCAAAAGGATTTTTCTTTGTGCAAAATATGTTCATCTGATACAATCAAAGTGCAGGTACTCAGTGTGGATCTAATCCAATGCGCTCTGTGACATGTAAGTGGCACAGGTTCCTCTTCACTGTGATAAGAAAATACACCTAAAGTGTACAGAGCTGCGCTCTCCTAAAGTGCACTATATAATAAATACAATATATTGAAAATCCATAGAATCTTAAATAATAAGTGCATTGACAAATATAAAGTGCATCAACAATTAATAAATAAGTGAATCATAGATAAAGTCCCATAGACCAACAGGAAATAAAATTGAATGGTGCAGTCTCTAAAGGATGATTCTTCCACATGAAAAAAATCTTCATTCCCTTCACCACATGGACACCCAGTGTGTGGGAATGCTTACCAGAAGGCACCGACCCCTTGGTTATAGGGGGTCAATGCAAGCAGAATTGTTACACAATAATCAGAATCCAGAGTGTGTCTGAGCCCTCCTGAAGGATCCACCTTAAAATCGCCTGTATAGCAGGTATACTCCGCACTTCTCTGCCAACCTAACGCTTTTGTAAATTACTTCCCCATACTTTGGGCGATAAGATGACACGGGGGGGGGGGCAGGTTGGTCCCAGAATGGACTGACAGCAATGCCCAGCTGTGACCTCTCCCGAGCGCCGTTTTCCCTTTGAACAATCAGAACGCAAACGGTCCTAGTGATCGGGGGTGTCTGAGTGGAGGATGGGGGGGGGGTGCGCAATCTGGGATCAGACGCTCAGGTCTATAGGGAGGGAAGAGTTGGTTAGATGATGCTTTGGATTTCTTCCTACTCTTCTTTCCTCTTCCTTTCTCTCCTCCCTGGAGGACAGGAATAGCTACATTCCAACCCACAGTTGCCATCACCCAAATTGGATCAAGGGAATACCTAAGGGTCAAATGATGCGGTTCAAACGAAACTGCGGAAACAAGGAGGTATTTGAGGAACAAACAAAGATCTTGATGAAAAGATTCCAGGAGAACGTTAACATTCTCTGTTGCTGAAATAGAAATAAAATACAGAACATCTTTGGGGCAATACAGTTATTTTGGGCCAGTGATCATATGATGAGTAGTTGAGATATATCTATTCTTTTAATAAAGAAAGTATTTACTATGAATTTTATAATTTATATATTTTATTTAAAATTTATTTAAGAATTAATATTGAACCATACACTAGCCAATTACAAATATCTCTTATTTTAATCTATTATTGTATATGCAAATGATGATGAATATTTACTTATTTATTAATTGTATTCCTTAAATCCACCGATCATGCCAAAATCGGCCACTATTTACCAATAGACAGGATAATGATACATTTTTGTAGACTTCATTTGCTAAGCACTTTAATATGAGTATATACATAATGACATGAGAATTTATTTTATTTTACCTTATCTATTTTATTTATTGTACTTATTTAATGCAGTGATCATGCTAAAATTGGCTACATATACCACCAGAGAGGATAATGATACGTTTTGCATATTTAATTTGCCAGCATATGTTATGAATTTTCCTTCCCCAAGAACACGGAGGGTGACACGGGGATTCACGATGCATTGTTGGAGCAGTGGCGACATTCCCGTATCCCATCCCTTCCGGGAATGAAGTGATAGGGCGTAGTGAGGGGCGGCGACTGCCGCATATAAATGAATACCGCAATACGTGCTTTCCTACCTCTGAAGACGTCACAGGAAGTGGCGAAGCGCGTAAGTTTGGAACGCACGGCGTGACGCCAGCTCTGCAGGTGGAAAGCAAGCCGGAATCTCCGCTCGCCACTCTGCATGTAGCTTGTACCAGTTTACACTATCACGATTACCGCACACCTACTTGCTTTTAAAATTTACCCATGGATGGGAAATAAACTTTTTAACCTTACTACACTATCCGGAGTATTTTCTTTTTTATACCCTGGCCCTACACTGATGCGGGGAGAGGAAAGGAGAAATCTACAATTACCCTTACATCGGAGCGCCATGGGGAAACCCACCCTGGCCTGGGGGGCCAAACAAGCGTGAGTGGTCTTAATGCTATAAGGCATGTGAGACCCACTACATCTGGTAAGTTACCCAACTTTAACCATACCACAGTGGAGAGGAACCTGTGCAACTTACATGTCACAAAGCGGATTGGGTTAGATCCACACTGAGTACCTGCACTTTGATTGTATCAGATGAGCATATTTTACACAAAGAAAAATCATTTTGAACTCTGCTCACTACAGTCACTTTATATATGGACTTGGAATAACACGAATGGGACACTTGCACTTATAATTTTATAATCTTCCATCACTATATATTTTACACAATGTATTTATTATATTGGAATATTGTAATGGATATTTATTTATTCAGTTGATGTGTATATCGTCCATTATTGCAGTTATTATTCAGCTCACTATATAGTTGATGTACATCCACTTAATTTATTTATATAGCAGTGATTTATTTATTGCACTTCGCACCTTAAATATTGATTGAACAAGTCACATGATAATCATTGAAGCATATTCTTGAGCTGAAAACATTTAGCAAGCGCTGTAGGTAGCCATAACCCCAGGGCTATTATCGACATATCATGTATAATGTATATTAATGTCTCTGTTGCTCTCCTTTACTAGGACACCATCATCGTTCCTTTCCTGACATCGGTGCTTAATGACCCTTCTCAATGGGAGACACCGGAACAGTTCAATCCTGGGCACTTCCTGAATGAGGAGGGCCAGTTCCGCAATCGGGTAGCCTTCATGCCGTTCTCAGCTGGTGAGAAATCCACAACATGATTCTGTCAGTAATAAAAAAACATGTTTTTTTTATTACTATGTAAATTATTACTATGTAAAAAAAAAAAAAAAAAAAAAAACAAATCACCCCAGCTCAATAAAATTACAAAGTTTACAAATGGTATGGCAAAGATGCTAGCACGATTCTCCTGGTATAGAAAACAAGGATAGTATAACATAAATGCAGCACTTGTACACTAATAATAGTCCAAGTGTTTAAAAATAAAATAAAACATCTCATATAAAAGTCCAATAAGTGCAGATCCACACAAAAGGGTGCTGGGAAGGATCAGTCACCAATAGGAGAAGTTCACACTGACCCTTACTCCAAAAGGTGGACTACTTAATCAAAAGTAGCCAAATATGCTTGAAAATACTCAACTCTAGCTCTCCACACATGTAAGAATAAAAAAATCCTTAAGTACTAACACGATCCACCATGGACAGGTTCTCACAGCATAAGCATATGGGAATAGGCAAGAATAGACTTCATTGTGCAGTATTACTGATAAAGTATTTATTTAAAAAAATAAGAAGCCAGAATATTCAAACATAGTAGTTTAAATTCGCATGTAAATCCTCGTAACATTAGCAATGTTTCCAACCGGTAAGATGGCCGACTACCAAGCATGGCAATGTCACGTGACCAAACTCCTCCCCTCGCGTTTCTTCACACACAGACATCATATATTTGGTAAGGGCCGGAAATAGAAAAAGGCATAATAGCTGCGCTCCAGAACCCGGGGGTGGGCAAACATCACTGAACCGGAAGTAATGCAATTGCGTTCCAACAGGAGGAAGTAACGTATTTGGATAAATTCGGTAAAGACTGCGTTCCAATGAAAAGAAACAGCAGACCTTATGATATGGGAAATGTTCCGCAAGTACTCATTATGTACCATGATAAAAAAGAGCTTAAACTAGTTAGGAAAAAAAACTCATATTTTAATTAAAAAAATTGTGTACAAAAAAAAAAATTGCTATGTGACATCGCCATTATTCATAAACCCGCAATGGGGAATGCTGATAGTGGCATCTAGTGGTTTGGAAACATTAACACCATATTAGTACAGCAAAAAAGTTATAATTATCCCAAAAGCTTAAATTGTAGACATCCTAAACATAGACAATCTTAACCTACAATCTAAGGGGACACATTCTCATAGAAAGCGGGTAAATCTCAAATTAATCAAAAATTAAAAAATATATATATATAATATATATATATATAACATGGGTGGATAACTCAATATAACCCCAATAAGTGATTGCAAGGGTTTTCAACTGTTGTTTATAAAGGCGTTAATATCCCACTCTATATTTAAACCGTGGGGCCTATGAGTTTGCATCCACAAAATCCATTTTGTCTAGTATGGCTACTTCTCCAATGGGGATTATATTGGTATATAGTATAGTGGATTTTGACCTTGATGGGAATTAAAATGTTTAGACTGTGTTTGGGAAAGCCTTTTTTTATATTCTTTCATTCGCACCTGAAAGGTGCGAATAGTACGGCCAACATATTCTAGCCCACATGGGCAGGTGATAACGTACACCACATTTTTCGATGAACAGGTTAGAAAAGGGTTAATCTCATATGATTTGGAAGTGGCATTAGACAGACCACGCACCTTCTATAGGGTTAAAACCCCTTCATCTGATGGAAAAACTACTTTTCTTGGGAGACTCAGTTACATTGGGGGCAATCAGTAACCTCAAGGGGGGAACTCTCCTAAACACGACTGCTGGTACTTCTGGCAATACTGGGCCCAAAGCTCTATGGTTCCTGAGGAAGCCCCAATGTTTCTTAAGTATATTTTTAACAACAAAATGTTGAGTGGAATACAAAGTAAAAAAAGAAAACTTAGGGAAAAATCTAGATGAATGGTAATTTGCTCTCTCAGTGGGAGAAGCTAGAATATCAATCCTATCTCTATTATCTACTTCTTGAATGACCCCATCCAGCTCCACAGAGTCATAGCTTTTTCGAGGAATCGTCTTTACAAAATATGCGCCTCTTGCAGATAATCCTCATGAAAAGAATAATTCTTTTTTAAACATAGGAACAGACTCTTCAGTACAGTCTTAAGCCAAGCCCTATGGTGGCAGCTGTTTACGTCAATGAAACCATTATGATCGGTGTCCTTGAAATAGGTGGAAGTCACCAATCGGTTATTCTGTACCCTAATGTTTAAATCCAAAAACTGTATCTCTTCCTTGCTCATCTCATGTTGGAGAATAATCCCACGGTCATTACTATTAAGCTGACTCATAAAACCATTTAGGGATTCTGCATTGCCATCCCATAGGAGGAGGACATCATCAATGTCGGGTCTCCAGGGGGCATCAATAACATCCTCCCTCCATTTAGCCATGAATAAATAAGCCATACTTGGCACAAATTTTGCGCCCATAGTCATTTCATGACACTGCAGGTAATAGAAATACTGAAACCAGAAATAATTGTCTCCCATGGAAAAGTCAGGTAGCTGTAAAATAAACTCCTGCTGTAGGAGAGGTAGAGAAGAATCTCTGCCAATGAAATACTGCACGGCTTCCCTTACATGTTGGTTGGAAATTATGGTGTAAAGAGAAGCCACATCCGCCGTGGCTAGGATGTAGCTCTCTTTCCACTCAAACGCCTAAATAATTTACTAAAAGAGTATGGGTGGAAAGAGAGCTACATTCTAGCCATGGTGGATGCCCCCCCGGAGACCTGAATCGGTTCTCTGGAGGAGGTACATTGATGACGTCGTCCTCCTATGGGATGGCAATGCGGAATCCCTAAATGGTTTTATGTGTCAGCTTAATTGTAATGACTGTGGGATTATTCTCCAACATGAGATGAGCAAGGAAGAGATACATTTATTTAGATTTTAATATTAGGGTATAGAATAACAGATTAGTGACTTGAAAAACGGTATGGCTCTGTGGAGATGGATTGGGTTATTCAAGAAGTAGATAATAGAGATAGCATTTATATTCTAGCTCCTCCCACTGAGAGAGTGAATAACCATTCATCTAGATTTTTCCCAAACTTTTATTTTATTGCTTCATATTCCACTGAACATTTTGTTGTTAAAAATATACTTAAAAAATATTGGGGCGTTCTCAGGAACGATAGAGCTTTGGGCCCAGGATTGCCAGACGTCCTAGCAGTTGTATTTAGGGGTGTTGCCCCCTTGAGGTTGCAGATTGCCCCCAATGTAACTGATCCTCTCAAGAAAAGTATTTTTTTTCCACCAGATGAAGGTGTTTTATCCTTATAGAAGGTGTGTTGTCTGCCAGACCAGCTGTCTTAAGGATAGAAAGTATACATCCTTTCAGTCTAATGCCACTTTCAAATCATATGAGATTGACTCTTTTCTAATTGTTCATCAAAAAATGTGGTGTACTTTACCACCTGCCCATGGGCTACAATATGTTGGCTGTACAATTCCCACCTTTTAGGTGCGAATGAAAGAACATATTAGCAACAAAAAAAAGGCTTTCCCAGACACAGCCTTTCTAAACATTTTGACTCCCATCATGGTAGAAATCCAAAAAGGTATTTCCTTAATGGCTACAGACCAATATAATCCCCATTGGAGAGGTAGCCATACAAGGAGGGAAATTTAAAAAACTTGAAACAAAATTGATTTTTTGGTTGAGAACTTATAGGCCTCACAGTTTAAATATAGAGTGGGATATTAACGCCTTTATAAACAGTTGAAAACCCTTGCAATCACTTGTTGGGGTTATATTGAGTTTTCCACCCATGTTATATATATTTTTACATTTTTTTATTTGATGAATTTGAAACTTACCCACTTTCTATGAGAATTTTTCCTCTTAGATTGTAGGTTAAGGCACATTGTCTATGTTTAGGATGTCTACAATTTAAGCTTTTGGGATATTTATAACTTTTTTGTTGTACTAATATACTGTGAATGTTTCCAAACCACTAGATGCCACTATGAGTGGAATCCCCCATTGCCTGTCCATTGCAGGTTTATGCATAATGGCGATGTCACATAGGAACTTTTATTTCTGTGCACAATTTTTTTAATGAAAATATGAACCTTTTTTCCTAATTAGTTTCAGCTTTTTTTTGTATCATGGTACATAATTGAGTACTCGAGTTACATTTCCGATATCATAAGGTCTGCTATTTCCTTTCATTGGAACGAAGTCCTCACGAAATTCATCTAAATGCGTTACTTCCTCCTGTTGGAATGCAATTGCATCACTTCCGGTTCAGTGATGTTTGCCCGCTTCCGGGTTCCAGGGCACGGCTATTATGCTTTTTTCTACTTTTGGCCCTTAACATATACTGTATATATAGCAACCTGTACATGCGTGACCATGCTCCTGATAAAGCCTGTGTGTGACAAAATGCGTTAGACGGAGTCTGTTCACGTGACATAGCCACGCTTAGTAGTCGGCCATCTTACCGGTTTGAAACATTACTAATGTTACGAGGATTTACATTGCGATTTTAGTTCCTCTCTGCTGGGACAGAACAGCTCCGACTGCGGTTTCTGAAGCATCTTCTTCCACGATATAAGGCAGTGTTGGATCTGGATGACTTACATGAGTACAGGAGTGGATGTAAACTGTTTTTTTAGCATTTCAAAAGCAACTTGAGCCTCAGGAGACCAGTGAAAATGAATTCCCTGTTTGGTGAGCTGTGTAATGGGCATGACAATAGATGAAAAGTTCTTAATAAATCTGCAGTAAAAACTAGCGAACCCCACAATCTGCTGGATCCTTATCCTATTTGGGGGTGCTGGCCAATTCAGAATTGCAGAGACTTTTTGCGGATCGATTTCGATCCCTCCGGAAGAAATGATGAAGTGAACTGAATACTTTGCTGCTTGAACTCACACTTTGCATGCTTGGCATAGAGTCCATGTTGGCGGAGTAGGCAGAGGACACTCTTGACATGTCCCCAGTTGATTTCAAGAGAAACAGAGAATACGAGAATGTCATCTAAGTAATCGATGACAAAAATATCCAGAAAGTCCTTAAAAAGGCCATTAATGAAATGTTGAAACACGGCCAGTGCGTTGCATAGACCGAATGGCATGATGAGGTACTCATAGTGGCCAAACCGGGTATGGAAAGCGGTCTTCCACTCATCCCTCTCCCGGATACGGATTAGGTTATAAGCTCCTCTTAAATTTAATTTCGTGGAGATAGTAGCAGAACAAAGTCTTTGGAAGAGTTCTGGTACCAAGGGAAGGAGATATCGATTTTTCACAGTGATTTTATTTAGGACATGATAATCCACAAAGAATATTCCCACACTGGCAGGTAAAGTAGAAGGGTAGATGAACCCTTTCTGAAGGTTCTCGTTGATGTATTCTTTCAGAGCCCCCAATTCCCTTTCAGATAGTGGGAAGATCCGGCCAAGCAGAATTTCGGCCCCCAGAAGAAGTTCATTGGGGCAATCATAGGATCTTTGTGGGGGAAGGATGTCTGCTCCCCGTTTACTGAAAACGTCCAGGTATTCATGATTAAGCCTTTGACACCCTTTGGCAGAGTTCAGCATCAATGTTCATACATAGTAAGGTAGAAGGTGACGCAGCTGGCTCTGACAAGCAGTGTTCATGGCAGTATGGTGACTGGAACTTGACACTACAGGACTTCCAATCATTCTGCAGATTGTGGGCCTGCAGCCACGGTAGGCCCCAGGTGATAGGAAACAGAGGTGAAGAAATTGCGTCTAGACGTAAGAGTTCTTTATGATTGGTAGAGGTGATAGCTAGCAAAGATGGAGTTTCTTTCATCACCAATCCAGATTTCACCCAAGACCCATCGGCCAGGAATACAGTAAGTCCCTGTTTTTTAGACTGTAGAGGAATACGTTGTTGAGCTGCAAAGGTCAAATCGATGCAGCAACTGCAAGCTCTTGAGTCAATAATTGCCATTACCGACAAAATTCTTCCTGGAAGCTGGAAGGAGATAGGAGCAATAGGAACCGAGCTGGCTGACAAAGCCGTCTGATTTGCTGAGATGATGGAGAGACACTTACGCAGTTTATCTGGACAACTGCGCACATAGTGACCTGCTTCTCCACAGTAGAGGTAGAGATTGTTTTGTTGACGGTGTAAGCGTTCTTCTGGAGAAAGTGATGGACGCATCAGGTCGAGCTGCAAGGGTTCTGACAGACAGATCAGAAAAATGCAGCAGACAGCAGCATAGTCAGGTCGCAGGCAGAGTCGGAAATGGATGCTGGATCAACAGGTGCAGCAGGCAGAGACAGAATCTGGGGTGAAGCTAAGGGGTCAGGACAAGTAGTAGACAGAAATAATCGGAAGCATGTTTGCCCACATCTGTTCGGCTCATTCTTGGCTGACGCATTCACATACGTGTGCGCCTGGAAAAACATCTATACTATGGCGAAGCCTTTCCTGACATCTGCCTCCATTAAATCCAATTCCCCAGTCTGTGATCCATAATGGCCTCCATGGAATCCAATTCCCCAGTCTGTGATCCATAGTGGTCTTCAAAGAATCCAGTCCCCACTCTGTGATCCATAGTAGCCTACACAAGATCTAATCTCCAGACTATGCTCTGTAGCGACCTCCCCAAATTTCAATCCATAAGTCTGTGATTCAAAGTGGCCTCCATAAAATTTGCTTCTGCTAGCTGAATGTACCTTTTCCAAAACTGACCTTTCTGGAGACTGATTAGATGGAGGAAATATAAAACAGAAAATGTAACACTGCGCTAATGAGGGAAGCCGCTAGCACTTGGAAATATACAAGCTTCCAAAAGAACAATTATTAATACAAATAGTGCAGCGCTAAAATCATAAAAGCCAAAATGTATAAAATCAAATAAGAAAAAATTGATTATATACTGTATATATATAATAGTCCCAGGAAACAGCACTCCAAAAGGAAGAAGCTAAGAGGTCATGCAAGGAGACAGGGGTGACTTGAAAGGATGAATGAACACACTTCACACCCCAGGTGATACAGGGATCTCCTTACCAGAATGACAGGACCACCAAATTATAAGTGGTCAAGCAGGCATCTAATCAAATACAGGAAGGAAGCTGTATGGGACTCCAGATCAAATCTTCAGTTAATACATAAAGTAATCCCCAGATACTCCAGATGACAGTAGGCAAGGAAGGCATTCTATTCCTCACTTCAGCAGGCTTCCTTGATCCTAAGCAACTGTTCCTCTTAAGCCTCTTCTCTTCGGAGCCCTGTCACACACTGATGTCATCAAGTACAATGCAGGACTAATACAGCAAGGCTCCACCCACAACCCTGAGTATTAGAGCTCTGGTACAGAACGTTAGATGATCAGTGTGATGTGTCTGTGTCCATAGAGACCGGGGTCCGAGGACAGGAGCCGGTGCTGAGCCTGGCCGGGACTGCTGAAGAGGAGCCAAGATCTAACTTTCTGTACCAGAGCTCTAATACTCAGGGTTTTGGGTGGAGCCTTGCTGTATTAGTCCTGCATTGTACTTGATGACATCAGTGTGTGACAGGGCTCCGTAGAGAAGAGGCTTAAGAGGAACAGTTGCTTAGGATCAAGGAAGCCTGCTGAAGTGAGGAATAGAATGCCTTCCTTGCCTACTGTCATCTGGAGTATCTGGGGATTACTTTATGTATTAACTGAAGATTTGATCTGGAGTCCCATACAGCTTCCTTCCTGTATTTGATTAGATGCCTGCTTGACCACTTATAATTTGGTGGTCCTGTCATTCTGGTAAGGAGATCCCTGTATCACCTGGGGTGTGAAGTGTGTTCATTCATCCTTTCAAGTCACCCCTGTCTCCTTGCATGACCTCTTAGCTTCTTCCTTTTGGAGTGCTGTTTCCTGGGACTATTATATATATACAGTATATAATCAATTTTTTCTTATTTGATTTTATACATTTTGGCTTTTATGATTTTAGCGCTGCACTATTTGTATTAATAATTAGATGGAGGACATTGGTCGATCCATAGAATGTTCCAGAGATTCACTCCTGAGTTGTCTTGTCCAACCTTGTGCACATTATCGCTAACACATATCAGAATAACACTGGTTGTAAATAGGTGTTGCTGTTCTAGGTTAGGCAAATCCTTTGGATGTGTTTGATAAAATTTTAAATAGAATAAAAACAGCCATGTTGCTTGTATGGATTTATAGCTCTGCCCCATTTTCCTCAACTCTTCTACAGGAAAGCGTGTTTGTGCCGGAGAGAATTTGGCCAAAATGGAGCTCTTCCTTCTCATCTCTTCTCTGCTCCAGAAATTCACCCTCAAGTTGCCCCTGGGAGTTGAGCGTCGGGACTCCAAATGGCTTCATGCTAACAAAGTTGACATTATGTCTAATGCTCAGCTGTGTGTCGTGCCCCGAGCATTACCCACCAAGTAACCTGTGACATTCTTATGAAAGGAGTATCTTAGGGGTTTTTGTGAAGGACCCTAATACCCAAGTATAATAATACAGAACAAAATAAAAACTTTTGCCTGTTTTGTTATAATCTGTCTAAAAGGTTTAATTAAAAGCAATATTAATAAATTTGGTTGGGCCCTCTCACATATAATTAGTTACTTACAATACACATATGAAGTGTTGTCATTACCAATTAATAACAAAACTGAATTACACTCTGCTCCTCGAGAGTCAAATTGTGGATGTCCTGAAATCTGTCCATTGATCAGACAAAAATGTTAATACTGTAATGAAATGTTCACTCTATGTTACTTGCACCAAATGGCAAATATTAAAGTATTGTACCTTAGAGCTAAACAAGGATAATTCCTTGTATATCTCTATGGAACCAGGTTAAAAATATGGTGCAATATGGTATATTCCCACCATGTGTAATATTGTAATGTCACTGAATAACCTATCCTGTTGGATTAATGTAGAAATATTGTGTGATAGACCATGGTAAATATAGACCCCCAGAGTTTAAAATATAATATAAACAACTTTTACATACACATTTCCAACTATATCTCATGCAAGACCCATCAGAAGCCCTACTCAATTGCACATCTGAGGGGATATCCAAAACTCAATTTGTCCTAATGACTTATGCTCTCACGGCTGCAAAACAAGTAATGGCAAGGGCCTGGCTAACAAGAAACATACCCTTTGCAGAGGTAAAATTTCACTTGCATTTGACCATGATCAACGAAAAGCTAATGGCATTTCTTCAAAACTCCATGCTCATATTTTGTAAAAACTGAGACCCCTGGATCAAGGCATTCCTCTCAACACAACTTGATCATCACTTTTTGGTCCTTTAATGGTCACTTAGAGCAGTGGTCGCCAACCTCTTGGAGCATCAAACTCACAATTTTTAATCACGCGAACCACTAACATGAATTTTACATGGTTTATTTACACATTTATGCTCCGGCTCTCTGACACCCCCCCCCCCCCACCTCTCTCTGCACTCTGGATCTCACCTCCTTATCCAGCCATGTGCTCGAGCTCTGTGCTCCCTCCCACAGTCTGTGATTAGCACTACCATTGGAAGTCCCCTCCTTCACCTCCTAATCTCTCTGGCAGTGTACATCCACCACAATGTTGATTTGTGGGAACCACCAACATTTTCTCATTGGTTGGCGACTGCTGACTTAGGGCATCTAACAACACTTGCCACTGTACACCCCCCTTCCCACCTTTAATTCTCTGCATCCCCTAAACTTTTGCTTTCTTCCCACCCTCCTATGCTCTATCGCTCTCTTTGCCCCTCTTCTGACATTACTTCTTTCTCCTTAATTATATGAGCTTCATGAGCATTCCCATAGGTTTTCCGATACTGTATCTAACGTATTCTATATACTCCTACCCTATCCTCAGTACGGTTAATTCATGTATTGATACGGTTATATGATGTAATTAATGTATCCCTGCTGACAATTGCTCTTAATGTCTCAAACAAACATTTTCAATCTCATTTTCTCCTTTTACGGTTTCTTATGAATATTCATACCATTTCCTTTGAGACCTAATAAAAATTATTGAACAAGAATATGTAATATAAACACATTTAGTCAGAATATTGTTTATTGTCATTGTGTTGCTATTCAATAACTTCTAACTATTCTCCGACAAAGAGGAGATTTAATGTTTAGATCAGGGTTTCTCAGCCAGGGTTTCATGGAACTCCAGGGTTTCTCCAAAGGTTGCTAAGGGTTCCTTGAGCAATTTCTGCCTCTCACATAAGTTCTCACTGACACCATTGATCTTTTAGCTATCTGTAAGGGAGTAATTCTTCCCAATGACCACAAGTGTAAGGAGCATTCTTCCCACTGATAAGAAACAGTTCTGGCGCACCAAATTATATGTCCTTTAAAACAATAAATGTATCTGAGCAGATGGCCAAAGAATATATGACGAGTCCATTAGTTCAAGTTGATAAATGATTAAAAACTAGAGGAGGCAGCCATCCTTAGAGTGTGTACAAAAAAAAAGAGGGCCACGGACATCACACTCCTATATTAAAACTGCTTACATCTAGGGAGTAGGAGGGCAGTAGAAGGAGCTGTGAGCTCTGAGCACGTAGCCTGTGTTACAGACATTCTTGGTCCCAACCCCTGCCTCTTCCGGTGATGTAATCTCCGCCTCTGCAGTCCACACAGGTTTGCATGGACATCCTGGAATTGCAAGGTTTCCCAGGCTTCTCACATCTCCTTCAAGCCATCCGGACCGATGGTGGAACCTGCAGGAGGGCAGAGATCAGAGGACTGATGATATATTGATGAGTGTGACCAGGGGTGTTGCTAGGTGGGAAAAAGACCAGGGGCTTCAGCCCAAAGGTAAATCTGATAACCCCTCCCACATTTTAAAGCAAGTTCAGCCCAAGCTCCTCCCACATTTAAAAGTAGGTACCGCCTAAGCTCCACCCAATGCCCCTCCCCCTCACCCCTGCCCAATGCCCCACCATAAAATGTTCTATGAACCCATTATGACACCAAATCTTGGAATTGTTAATAATTAGCAATTAGGAGTATTATATAAAACCTATATTTAACCAGTTGTTGACCGCCCACCGCAGATTTACTGCGGCAGGGCAGCTCGGCTGTGCAAAGTCACGTAGATCTACGTGACTTTGTGCAAGCGGTCTCAGGGGGGGGGACAGTGGAAGGTGGGCTGCGGGAGGAGCAGCGGTGATCGCCGCCGGCCTCCCGCAATTGTTAGAGTGACTGACAGAAGACCCGCCTGCTTATGTAAACAAAGCAGGCAAGTCTTCTGTCATACAGGCAGGGAGAGATCAGAAGTTTCAGCTATGCTGAAACCCCGATCTCTCTGTGTCTGTCACAGAACCCTTCCCCCCCACTCAGTCAGTAAGCATATTTAGACATATATTAACCCCTTTGATCACCCCCAGTGTTAACCCCTTCCCCGCCAGTGTCATTTATACAGTAACAGTGCATATTATTTGGCACTGATTACTGTATTAATGTCACTGGTCCTCAAAAAGTGTAAAAAATGTCAGTTAGGGTCTCTATCTGTCCGCCGAAATGTAGCAGTCCCACTAAAAATCGCTGATCACCGCCATTACTAATAAAAACAAAAATAAAAAGTCCAAACATCTATCCCGTAGATTGTAAACGCTATAACTTTTGCGCAAACCAATTAAAATATGCTTTTTGGGATTATTTTTAGCAAAAATATGTAGCAGAATACAAACTAGCCTAAACTGATAAAAAAAATTTGATTTTTAAATTTTTTTTTATCGGGAATGTTTTATAGCAGAAAGTAAAAAATATGGCGATTTTTTTTTTTAAAATTGTCGCTCTATTTTTGTTTATAGCGCAAAATCTCAAATACCACCAAAAAAAAAAAGCTCTATTTGTTGGAAAAGAAGGACATCAATTGTATCTGGCTACAGCGTCGCACGACTGCGCAAATATTCATTAAAATACATAGTGCCGAATCGCAAAAAATGGCCTGGTCATTAAGGGGGTAAAACGTTCCGGAGCTGAAGTGGTTAAAGGCAGGACATTTTTTACTCTGATACATTCTCTGTATTAAGGTAAAACAACATCCATGTATTTGAATAGCCCCCTCACATGTGTAAATAAGGAATTTAATAAAGGAAATGCTTTAAAAACAATATATATAAATATATAGCCTATCATTTTTTGCTTTCTGTGCTTCCCTGTCTCAACTTAGTAATTGCAAATACTCTTCCTGAGAGAGTATTTGCAATTACTTGAGACAGGGGAAGCACAGAAAGCAACATATTATTTAATAAACAATAATACATTAAAATATATTAAAATAGTAAATAATATTTACACAGACGATGAGTCTGACTGACCTGTAGTGCCGCCGCGACCTGTCTCTTCAGGGCCTCCCTCGGCTCTAAGCTGAGCCCGCGCTGCTGCCCGGAGAAGAGGGAGGTAGCCGGTGGGTGGAGGTAATTCTGGGCGCGGAGGAGGAATTTGAAATCCTCCTCTGCTCTGACCGTTGCCCGCACTCTCCTGCTGTCACGTGAGGACGCTGACGTCACGTGAAATCACTGGTTGCTAGACGCTAAGCAGCAGGCTGTACTAGCAACCAGTGTGGGCGCAGCACGCAGGCCAGGCACTGCAGGCCAGACAGCACAGAGCAACACCACAGAGAGGACTCAGAGGAGGATCATGGACTTTGGGCTAATAATGCTTTACATATAGCAAGAGAACCGGGGCTTTTTGGGGGACCACTCAGGGCTATAGCCCGGGTCAGGCCCCCCTTTCCGACGCCACTGAGTGTGACTATCTTCTGCCTTTTGTAAGTGTTTTTAAACTCTGTGCAATAAATGCTAACATTTTAACACTACACTTAGGTGGCGCTTCCCCTCTCTTTTTCTTGAGAAATTCTTCCCACTAACCATCACACTAATGTATCATAAGTTGTTGATATAGTAACTTTTAGCAGGGGTTCCCTGAGAATGGAAAGTCAAGGGTCTCTCCAAGATGAAAAGGTTGAGAAAGGCTGGTTTAGATTAATCCAAAAAGAGGGTTTGTTAGGTGCATAGTAATTAATCCTTCTTAGTCCATAATGGTTGCCTGGTAAAAGCCTATGATTCTTATTTTAAGAGTAGTGGCTCTTTTTCAGTATCATACACAGATAAACATAAGATCAACTATAAAAATTCCACTGGAAATCACTTGCAAATTTTAGTACAAAACTTACGAGTTCAAGCTGCCACTGGGAGCTAAGTGTTAGGACTCCAAATGGCTGCATGCTAATAAATTGCTCAGCTGTAGGCCGTGTCCCCAGCCCTTACCACCAAGTAACTTGTAACATCCTCAAATATGTAGGGGAACTCCTTAAAATATATCTAAACACAAGATGGTGTGAAATACCTGCAATCTCTAATTCAGGAAAATAAAGAGAGAGAGCAGGGTACTTGTATAGTTCTGGCACCAGTACCACCAGGCAGAACCAACAGCGTAGGACTAGAGGTGGCTTTCTTCTCATATTTCTCTTCTTAGTTGTCTGTAAGTGCCATTCTTCCCAAAGACCATTAATGAAAGAATGACCT
Organism: Pelophylax lessonae; assembly: GCF_965119305.1. Lineage (NCBI taxonomy): Eukaryota > Metazoa > Chordata > Amphibia > Anura > Ranidae > Pelophylax > Pelophylax lessonae. The sequence goes on from NC_138772.1 coordinate 546,202,170, forward strand.
TTTCCAGTGACCATTTTAGTAAGGGGGCATTTCTGCCACTGGCCACTAATGCAGGCGACCCTTTTCCACTGACTACCAATGTAAGGGTGCCCTTCTCCACTGACCATCAATGTAAGGGGGTCCTCCTGTACTGACCTCCAAAAGTGAGGGGACACTTATCCACTGACTAACAATGTAAGGTGGGCACTTCTCTTATTGACCACTAATGTATATGGCTCTTCTTTCCTGACCACCAATGTAAGGGTGCCCTTCTCCCACTGATCACCAATGTAAGAGTGCCCTTCTCCCACTGATCACCAATGTAAGGGTGCCCTTCTCCCACTGATCACCAATGTAAGGGTGCCCTTCTCCCACTGATCACCAATGTAAGGGTGCCCTTCTCCCACTGATCACCAATGTAAGGGGCCCTTCTTTACTCATCATCACCAATGCAAAGAGGACATTTCTCCAATGACTACCAATGTATTATTATTATTAATATTATACAGGATATATATAGCACCAACAGTTTGCACATTGCTTTACAACATGAGGGCAGACAGTGCAGTTACAATACAATATAGGAGGAATCAGAGGGCCCTGCTCGTTAGAGCTTACAATCTAGAAGGGAGGGTCAAGTGAAACAAAAGGTAATAACTGTGGGAGATGAGCTGATGGAGAAAAGTCAAATACCATTGTTAGGTGTGGTTAGGATTGGCTTCTCTGAAGAGGAGGGTTTTCAGGGATCGTCTAAAAGCTAATAGAGTAATAGATAATCGGACAGATTGGGGTAGGGAGTTCCATAGGTTTGGGAAGGCTCTTGAAAAGTCCTGGAGGCAAGCATGGGAGGAGGTGACCAGGGAGCTAGAGAGCTAGAGGAATGAAGAGAACGATTAGGCTGGTATTTTGAGACTAAGTTGTGGATGGCTTTGTAAGTTGTTGTTAGTATTTTTAATTTAATTTGTTGCGTGAGCGGAAGCCAGTGGAGGGATTGACAGAGAGGAGTAGCAGACACTGAGCAATTGGTAAGGTGGATGAGTCTGGCAGCAGCATTCATGACAGATTTAAGGGGGGATAGCCTATGTAGGCCAATGAGAAGGAAGCTGCAGTAGTAGAGGTGAAAGATGACCAGGGAGTGAACTAGGAGCTTTGTTGTGTCATTGGTTAGAAAGGGCATATTTTGGAGATGTTGCGGAGGTTGAGGCGGCAAGATTTGGACAGTGATTGGACGTAGGGCTTCAGGGAGAGTTCAGCATCCAGGACTAAACCTAGGACCTTGGCATGCGGGGAAGGGCTGATAGTTGTGTCATCGATTTCAAGGGAAGGGGCATGTGGTGGAGGAAAAACTATAAGTTTGGATTTGGATATATTGAGTTTTAGGAAGTGGTGTGACATCCAGACTGATATATCTGCTAGTAAATTAGTGATGCGTGAGGAGACTGAGGGAGTGAGCTGCGGGGTAGAGAAATAGATTTGGGTGTCGTTAGCATAGAGATGGTATTGGATCCAGGGAGGAGGTGTAGATTGAAAATAGGAGAGGTCCAATAACAGAACCTTGGGGGACTCCAACAGCAAAAGGAAGAGGAGAGGAGGAAGTAGAATTGTAAGTAACGCTAAAGGTGTTTTTTGAGGAGGAGGGGGTGGTCAACCATATCAACTGTAATGTAAAGGGGGGGGGGGAATTTCCCACTGACCACATGTAAGGGGCCCTTGTCTACTGATCACCAAAATAAGGGGACACCTCTCCTCTGACTATCAATGTAAGGGCCATTTCATCTTTGACCACCAGTGTACAGAGGACTAATCATCGATTTTCTTTCCAGGATTGTTACTATTACATTTGTGCAGGTTGCTGATTATGATAAATTTGTGCATGTATTTGTTATGAAGTAAACATTATGTTTTATCGGATGATTATTATAGCACAAATTGGGCAGATGAAGGTAATGGGCGTGGGCAGGGAGACCCTAACACATGCCACTTTAAAGTTACCTGTAATGGACTGAAATTAGGACTTTATGAAAAAATGCATCCAATTGATGCTTTAAGAAGTTTGGAATGTCCCTTTTACATGTCCTTAGAACAAAAGAGCCAGAAATACATTACTGTGCAAAAGATTTCAGCAGGCTGTCTAGTAAGTGAAAAAATACACAAAGAAATCCTGGCGCTGGAAACTAGATGATCAGAGAACCCAAAAGCTGTGGTGTCAAGCTAAATGGGATGGACGTCCATATGTGAAGTGCCAGTTAGTCCATGTCAGGGGTGCAGCTGTCCCATGCTCAGATTCAGCTGAAAAAAGTACGAAAACACCACAAATGGATGGGATTGTAAGCGCTCCCCAAAACAATTGAAGGTGGGCACAGGAGTCACAGATGAAATATCACAATGAATGGTCACAAATGATAAGTGTCTCATTTATTAAAACTGGTGTAAATGCTGTTAAGCAGGATACATCCAAGAAGTGAGGCAGTACCTGTGATGGAAGTCAGGGAGGCAGATGGAAACATCTCTCAGGCCTCTTAGATGGTGGAGAAGCCCAGGGAGCGACCGCACATGAGAAGTGGCGAAGAGGGAGATCCGTGGCCTGGGGGTGGAGGGGAGAGGCAAAACTCCCTGTAGAACGGACCGGCCGCAAGACCGCAACAAGCCGGTGTCTCCTCACCTCAGCTGTCACGAGCAGCGCCAGCGGATGACGTCATCGGCAGGTGACGGTCAGCTCACGAGAGTCCGTTCCTGGCTGCAAGGCAGATGGTAAAGGCAGCCCCACTGTGCTTGACGTATCACGCACCAACAGCGGTCATGTTCAGGAAATGGGGGGATGATGGTGGGATAAAGATTGAATGCCACAAGGGGGGGTAAAAGTGATGGAGATTATATGTTTCGGGACAAGCCCTTCATCAGATCTGACAGTACATGAGGGTACCTGGGCCCCACTGGTTTCCATCAGTTCTGTGCTGATAGCACTGCCAGACATCTTCTGGTGTCAAAGAGAAGTAAGTATGATGTGTTTTTAACCCCTTTGTGCCTAAGAATAAATTAACTCTAAATCCCTAAGCACAATTTTGCAACTTTAACATTTGTTAGTAAAATCGTACATATCATCCCAACTACTTTGTGCATCCAGGTGGACTATAGCTTGTTTTTTCAGGACAAATTGGACTATAATTTCATAGTAAATGGTAATGGATATCTCCTGATTTTTTTATCATCAAAGGAAAACTGTCCCAAAATAGTAAAAAAATGTTTTATTTTAAAATTCAGCTGTATTTTTCTACTACCATAACCTACCACCAAAAAAACAACCCAAAATAAATTCTGCTCCTGGTGATCACAGCAATACCAAGTATGTGTATGCTAGTTTTTTGTACCCATAGTACAGCCCAGCAATAGTGCAATTTAGCTTTTTTCTTTTTTTTTGTCCTACCTGTTCTAGAAGGAAGAGAGGAAAGATCCCTGGTGCCAAATATCCATAGAATCCTATGGTAGTAATAAGAGAGACAACCTCAGCCTTGGCTCCTGCCAGGCCACGTCCCCAATGTGTTCCGTCCTGCCCCAGCATGACTGAGTTCGGTGGCGGAGCGAAACACATGGGCATCACCCACACTACTCTCCACCGTGATCGAGCCTGAGTGGCACACTAATAAACAGTGGGTCGCACTGAGAGTTGTTCTAGGAGGGGAAATTTGGGAGGTGTGCTAGGAGTGGTGACTTGCGGGGGGGGGGGGGGGGTTGTGTTGAGAGGGGAGATAGGGAAGAGGATTTTTGCTAGGATGGTGATTTGGGAAGCTTGTGCTAGAAAAGGTAATATGATGGGGGGGTGGGGGGGGGGATTTGTGCTAGAAGGGATGATTGGGGGGGGTTTGTGCCTGGATGGGGGATTGGAAGAGGATTTGTGCTTGGAGGGGAATCTGGAGTTGGGGGGGGGGGGGGGATTTGGGCTCGGAGCGGAAATTTGAGGGGTAGAGAATTTGTGCTAGGAGGGGGGATTTTTTTTTTTTTAGGGGAGGGAATTGTGCTGGGAGCATATGTGGAATGAGAGGATTTGAGCTAAGCATGCAGATTAGTGCTTGATCTTTTGGGGGGGGGGGGGATTTTTGCTGATACATAATGCTTATACATCTTGGGGGGGGGGCGCAATTTGGCATGTTTGCCCTGGGCTCTAGATTACATTTTTCTTGCACTGCCTGTGGGTATGCTAAGGGACAAATTTAAAAGGTAGGTATACAGTGGGGTGTAGACCGTGTTCACATAAAAAATCAATAACAAGCTCATAAACGTGCATAAAGTGATCGTGCCACAAAGAATGTTTCACAAGTGATCACAAATAATTATAAAGTGCTGAAAACAATGAATAATCCCAAGGGGGTTGAACCAAAATTATAATGTGCATTAATTATTTGTGATCACTGTGGAGCATTCATTGTGGCACAATCACTTTATGCACGCTTATGAGCTTGTTATTGATTTTTTATGTGAGCGCGGTCTACACCCCACTGTGTACCCACTTATTGGGCGTCATCCACTCTCTTTTTGACACGCTGCCCATATATATTTTTGAATCTATATATTTATATTTATATTAATTTTATTTTAATTTATACTATACTAACACATCCATTCACACATCTATATGGTTTATGCTTACCAATAAATTATTGACAATACACGATTATTAAATACTATATTATCTGGGAAAGGAACTGTCAGAGGTTCCTTCTTGTTGATATTCCTTGTCCTTAGCGCAGGTTAATTAGTGATTAGCACTAACTGTTTCCCACAAGTTTAAAAAGTAGTAAAGGTGTCATTTACTGGTGAAGAATCAATCACTCTCATTTAAAGCACATGCCTTATAAAGATTCACCCACAGTGGATGTTTTGGAGAATGTCTGATTCCCTGCATTAGTGTTGATGGATAACAGCTTGCTAGTCATTGTGCAGGAGCTTTATGTTCTGGTAACACTTCTATATTTAGGGTGCAGTTAATGTAATTGTCGTTGATTGTACAAGTGGCCTGGTTGGACTGAGTAGTTGGTGGCAAGAAAAAGTTGGAGCAACGTGTATGTGGACCGTGAGTGAGAAAAAAACTGCAGCTGGCAGGTCTTGAACGTTTGCAGTAGATGCAAAAAAGAAAAGAAAGCAGATGAATAAAAAAAACAAGAGAAGAAAAATAGTAGTAAACGTTGTAACTTCCTGAGCAAGCACTGTATGTGCGCAGGGAGAATATGGGGGTAAAGAGTTCTTGTATAGCCATAGGCTAGCTGGTATTAAAACGGGCATGGTAGCTTGCGTCGTCCGTGGAGTGGATTCAACGTGGGCCTGATTTATGGTTGTTGCACTGTGGCATCGGCTGGTTATGGGATGGAATTCTTCTTTCTGCAGTATGCGCACTATGTGGTGCAAGATCTGGTTTGATTCCCTGGGCATGCAAGTGTTGTAGGCCCTCATCAGGTGATGTTATAATTTGTTTAGATGTGAAACGAGGGTAAATATTGCGCTCAACAATGATATTCACAAAAAGTGCTTAAGTGCGTGAATAAATAGATAAAAGCTGATATACAAGAAGTCCCAGGCAGGTTGCTGACGGAATAGAGCTGCTGAGGGCTTATGGAGCTCGGGACTTATTGTCCCTCCTATCTAAAACAGTGAGACATATATGCATATCCTTCCCTGCCTGGAGCCATTCCTGTACGTAAAAATAGGTCTGGAGCATGACGTCGTATCTGACTACATAAAATGTGCCTACTACTACCTGCCTGAGGCTACCCTTACACCATAATAGATCCCCCTACACCTAATGGTGAGCATCTATAATCCTGAATATATTAGGGAGAGTGTGTGGATAGTCGAGATTGCCAGGATACTTCCAACAGTGGAGACTATAAGGGTCCAAAAAATGTGTGAATTCAGCACAAATTGAATGTATGTATACGCCAAAAGGAAACGTATGTTCTGAATACGGAAGCAGTAAGCCCTATTCAGCAGCTGTGTCGCCACAACCCTGTCATCTATTTTGAGTCATTATCAATAAGGAAATACCGGTCTGTCTTGGTCTCTCAGGCCCTGAGGAAGCCTTGAGCGAAACGCGTCGGCTTGCTGGGGACCTACACTGACCGATTCCATCGTGAGACCTTCTCTCCATCCTATACAGGCTTTTTGATTCTGTTCCCCCTTTTGGGACGTATTTCTATGTTGCAAATGACTCACTTTACTTGATTTTATATTGTATGTCAGTCCAATTGCATTCATTATGCATGGTGTTTTATGTTTTTTATCCGATATACCAATAAAATGCTGTTTGGTTTTATAAACTGGTCTCTAGTCTGATCCTTCTACTCCCATTGGCCTGCAAAGCCCCATCTTTTTCTTTCCCTTTTTTTGTTGGTCTCCTTATAGGGGTAAGGGCCAAAAATACACGGCAACTTTTGTATGCAATGCTTAAAAACCATTAGTAGCTACAACACCACAACAATGGATAAAAGCACAAAAAACAGCTTATATGCATAAATACATTAATAGATAATTAAATAAATAAATATAAATAAAGTCCTTTTAAGTGCTTGAAAATCAAGGTGATCAAATAGTTAATCGCAGCAATGTTTAAAAGCGTAGACTTGATAGAAGTGATGTGAAACCTTCACCTCCACACCTTCACCCAGTGCTCTTAATAAATACTCCTTACCAGAAGGATATGACCCCTTGATTATAGGGGGTCGCAAACAGCATTAGTATCCACAATAACTCCAGGCCATCCTTATCACTGTCTTCTGGAGTGTGGCCAGGTATTTATGGAACTCCGATATACAGGACATCCAAATGCAATAAAAAGAAGACTCTGATAGTGCAGTATGGCAGTATAATCAACAATTTAATAATAAAATTGCACATCGCACAAAAATTCGCCATCTAATAGAATCACAATATCAGTTGGCTTGGTGAATGGAATGCCGCTCCACGCCTGCGTTCTACGGTCTCACGCTCCCGACGCACGTTTGGTCAGGCCGTGCTGATGTCATCAGGGGATCATGTGACCGTACATCTCCTTTCACTTTATATAGAGACTAAAAACACTCCAGCATCCAATCCCGATCCTCCAGCTCATGAACCGCCCATTCCTTCACAGATTGATAGGTTCATTCCTTTAGCCAAGGATGCCTGCCGAGGTCATTTATAGATATATATAACGCATTTTACGTGCAAGCATTATACTCATATATACAAACCGCAATAAGCGATTATTTAATTTTTGTCCAGATAACCTAGACTCTAGTAGTAATGCCAATTCTTATGTAAATAAATAAAGAAATAATTAGTAAGAAAGGATGCTGTTTACAATATATTCTGTGGTTATTTTAAATATTATGGCATTATAGCTTAAAACTTGTATTTTATTAATGGATCAATCAGATAAGAACAAATATCAATAGATTATGATTTTAATAAAATATAATTTAAAATATTTTTTAAAAAAATTATATATTTTTTTTAAAAATTAATTATATTATACCCAATCTAAACGATCAATTTTAAAACTATTATTATTGATTAATTCAATTTAAGATGATGCAAATCCAACCTTCAGGACTAAGAATTGGACTAAAAATTAGAGATAAAACAATTTAAATCGATGTCAATATTCATACCTAAGGGTTGTAAAGTATTCACTGGGTCTCATTCATAGAGACCTTTTGGGTCATGTTTCCCCCTCTCCAATGATTGTCAACTGCATCAATACCACAAAAGGACATCAAAGAGGGGTCTCTATTGTGATATAAACGGAAATGATTGGAGAGGCTGTGTTTTGGAAAACCTCTTTTCACATTTCAAATGTGTTCATTTATCCTGATAGACAGTTGTCGGGTTGTCCTGCCTATATACTGTAGCCCGCAAGGACAACTTATTAGATAGGTTACATGTGTGGATCTACATGAAATGAGTTTGTTGATTTTGAATTTTTGCCCTGTAGCTTTGGATTGAAAGGTGGTAATTTTCCTAGGGTTTTTTTTTTTTTGGTTGATTGGCAGGCATTGCATCTACCACATGGAAAAAAAAACCTTTGACATCCAAAAATGTAGGTTTTCTCTTTGGGGGATCAGATATATTCGGGGGCCAACATATGCCTTAGATTGGGGGCTTTCCGATAAATAAATAACGGTTTGTCAAGTAAAATTTTATTCAGAGTCTTGTCCTTCTTTAAAATGGGCCAGTGTTTCCTCACGATTGCTTCAACTTGTTAAAAATTCCTATTAAAATCAGTTAAAAAAGCCATATCCCCCTTATTCTCTATTGTCTTATTCTTTGTTTTCAATAGTTCACTCCTTGGCAACTGACGCACTGAATCTCTTGTTTTTATAACATCCTCAAGTTTGTATCCTTTTTCAACAAACCTTGATGTTAGGAGATTGGATTGGGCAAGATAATCTTCATCATTTTTACAATTGCATCTAATACGCATGTATTGCCCTTTCGGTATAGCACCTAACCATTTAGGGTGGTGACAGCTCTTGGTGGGAATATAACAATTTCTATCTGTTTCTTGAAAATAGCTCATTGTAGAAACAGACCCACCTTGTTTCACCAAAGTTAGGTCCAAAAAGTTTACTGACGCCTTGTCCCATGTGGCTGTGAAAACCAGACCATGCTGATTATTGTTAATCTTGTCAAGGAATTGCTTCAAAGAATCTTCAGATCCGTTCCACAATATTAACAAGTCATCAATAAATCTCTTATATAGGATCAAAGAAGGATCAGGGTTCTTAAAGATCTCTTCTTCTTCCCATTGTCCAAGGAGAATATTTGCTGCACTTAGGGCATATTTAGCGCCCATTGCCACGCCTCTAACTTGATTGTAATAACAACGGTCATGCCAAAAATAATTATTTCCCATAGCTAAACTTAGGGCATCACAAATAAACTTTTTTGGGCCGGTTTTACATCAGTTTTAGTGTTCAAAGCAGCAATAGTGGAGTTTAATACATCGTTTTGTTTTAAACTGGTATACAAAGATTCAATGTCGATTGTAACCAGCAACGTATCCGACTGTACTTCCACTTCTTCTAATAAATTAATTAGATGTTTGCTGTCTTTGAGATGAGACGGGTATAAAGGTACTACCGGCTGTAAAAAATGGTCCACATATTCACCTATTCGGGAAAATATGGATCCTATTCCACTTATTATAGGCCTCCCAGGGGGCTTTGTTTTATTTTTGTGGACTTTTGGCAGCTGGTATATCGTGGGTAGTCTTGGTGCTTTAGGTACGAGATATTGTGCCTCCTTTTTTGTCAAAATACCATTTTCTTTGGCTTTTTTAACCAATTTTTCTAATCTGCATTTCAGGCTGTGGGTGGGGTTACTTTTCAGTTTTTTGTAGGTAACTTGATCACCTACCAGCCTATCAAGTTCCTGCTTGTAGTCACTTTTATTAAGGACCACTATTCCTCCACCTTTATCAGCCCCTCTTATGACAATATCTTTGCGATTTTCTAATTCTTTTAGACCCTTTTCCATGTCTTTTCTGGTATGGTGATTACTGAATTTTATTATTCTCACATCATCTTCGACCATATTTTTAAAAACTTCCAAGCAATGATTGGAGGCTTTGGGTGGATTAAAAATAGACCGATTCCTTAATCCGCTATCCTGATACTCTGTGGTATTAGGATTTTGACTTATGGGTTTCTCTAGGAAATGTTTTTTAATTTTACGCTTCCTGACATACTTTTCCACATCAATAAAAGTATTGAACTTATCAAAACTTTTGTCAGGAGCAAACTTCAGGCCAAGCTCCAGTATTTTCAATTCATCAGGTGTGAACTGGGCATCACTGAGATTAAAAATCCCAGCCCCTAGAACTCTCTTTTTCTTTTGTTCCTTTCGTCCACCTCTGCATCCTCTCCTCTGTTTTCTGGCCTTCCTCCTGGTGGACCATTCCGTTGAGGTGTTGCCCCTTGTTGATATTGGGGATAAGTATCCCCTCCCCATTGTTGCCAATGGTTCTCTCTCTGCCAATGGTTCTCCTGGTTCCATGTTTGTTGGGGTCTCCCCCAATGTTGCGAGCCTCGTCCCCGTTGCCAGGGTTGGCCTCTCCCACCCCCTCTGTGGCCACGTGTTGTTGCATTTGGGTGGTAGGAGCCTCTTCCTCTCCCTCTGTGACCCGGGGCGCCACCTCGCCCCCTCCTCTGAAAACTCTTATACTGTTGATTATCAGGGGTATAAGCCAAGGGGGAGTAACTATTGTGGGTAGGCACATTATATTGTGATGGGTTGTAATACTGAGGCCTATTCTGCCTATTTCCTGAGTTCTCATATGATCCATCATTGTCAAAATTTGGTGCCCCTCCAATAGGAGTGAAATTGGGGTCCGTGAATCTTTCAATCCCTATCTCTCTCACTAATGGCGACTGAATAGGGGCAATATTTGTAATATTAGTATTAGGTCCCACAGGGATACCTTGCCATTTATAAACTTTAGATTCCTTGTAGTCTAACAAATCTCTTTGATATTTAGTGACTTTTTTATTCCTGGTGTCCTTATCGATTTTATCTAAAAATCTCTGGGTTGAAGTAATTTTCTCTTTAAAATCAGCATTTTCCTTAAATGGTTCCAAAATGGTTTTTAATTCACTAATTTTTTCCTCTAGTTTGGCCATTTTGACTTTCCTGCGTGCTATTATTAGACTGAGTAGTCTGGCTTCACTATGGTTGAAAAAATTAAACCATTCTTTGTTTAGGTCTGGGTCCAGAAAACCATCATTAGGACCCAGATCCCAACGTAACCTCCTGGGTGTCATTTTCATTTTAGAGTACTGCTCTAAGGTGGCCAAATCCCACCATACACTGATTTTTTTCTCAAGTACATTTTTTAGAGTTTTGACACTCTGTTCCATGTCTTTAGATACAGTACTACAGTGCTGAAAAAATATCTGTTGTATTCCGATCTTTCACGAAATCAAATATAGCCATTGCTGCACGATCAACACAATAGTGATAATATGAGAAAAAATTGTGAAATACCAAAATGAACTGCGCAAAGTGGATATTGGTTGCACAGAATGCACTAATTAGTGCTGTGTTAACCCTTTATATAGATCGTGAATATTAAATATTAATTAATTTGAATAAATAATTATATGTGAATATGTAATTTGTGGGAATTTCTTCCGCACTGCAAGCAGCAAACAAAACGTATATAACACGATAAATGTGAAACGAGGGTAAATATTGCGCTCCACAATGATATTCACAAAAAGTGCTTAAGTGCGTAAATAAATAGATAAAAGCTGATATACAAGAAGTCCAATAATGCTTAAAAACCATTAGTAGCTACAACACCACAACAATGGATAAAAGCACAAAAACCAGCTTATATGCATAAATACATTAATAGATAATTAAATAAATAAATATAAATAAAGTCCTTTTAAGTGCTTGAAATTCAAGGTGATCAAATAGTTAATCGTAGACTTGATAGAAGTGATGTGAAACCTTCACCTCCACACCTTCACCCAGTGCTCTTAATAAATACTCCTTACCAGAAGGATATGACCCCTTGATTATAGTTACATAGTTACATAGTAGATGAGGTTGAATAAAGACAATAGTCCATCCAGTTCAACTTGTGTAGGTGTGTGTGGCTGTAATCATCTCACATAGCCCTGAATGTTCTGATCCTTGAGATGTATGGCTAAGAGTCTTTTGAAAGCCACCATACTTCCCGCAGAAACCACCTCTTGTGGTAGAGAATTCCACAATCTTGTAGCCCTCACAGTAAAGAACCCCCCACGTTGCCTGAGGTTAAAACGCTTCTCCTCTACGCATTGTATGCTCTCGAGTCCTCGTGCAATCCCTTAGATTGAACAGCTTTTTTTCTAAGCTGAGATCCCCATTGAGATATTTGTAAATTGCTGTCATGTCCCCCCTCAGGCGTCTCTTCTCCAGGGAGAATAAATCAAGTGATTGCAGACGCTCTTCATAATTAAGTTCCTCCAATCCCCTAATCAGTTTAGTTGCCCTTCTCTGGACTCTCTCCAGCTCCAACACATACCCCCTGAGGACTGGCGACCAGAACTGGACAGAATACTTCAGATGCGGTCGGACCAGAGTTTTATAAAGTGGAAGGATTATAGTCTTATCTCTGGAATACATCCCTTTCTTTATGCATGCTAATATTCTGCTGGCTTTGGCAGCTGCTGCTTGATATTGCATGCTATTGCCTAATCTATCATCAACCAAGACTCCCAGATCTTTCTCCATTATTGATTCCCCCAAGGGTTCCCCTCCTAACGTGTATTGTGATTTTATGTTTTTAGTCCCCAAGTGCAAAACCTTACACTTCTATAGGGGGTCGCAAACAGCATTAGTATCCACAATAACTCCAGGCCATCCTTATCACTGTCTTCTGGAGTGTGACCAGGTATTTATGGAACTCCGATATACAGGACATCCAAATGCAATAAAAAGAAGACTCTGATAGTGCAGTATGCCAGTATAATCAACAATTTAATAATAAAATTGCACTTACTCCACATCTCACAAAAATTCGCCTTCTAATAGAATCACAATATCAGTTGGTTTGGTGAATGGAACGCTGCTCCACGCCTGCGTTCCGCCAACCCGGAAGTCTACGGTCTCACGCTCCCGACGCACGTTTCGTCAGGCCGTGCTGACGTCATCAGGGGATCATGTGACCGTACATCTCCTTTCACTTTATATAGAGACTACAAACACTCCAGCATCCAATCCCGATCCTCCGGCTCATGAACCGCCCATTCCTTCACAGATTGATAGGTTCATTCCTTTAGCTAAGGATGCCTGCCGAGGTCATTTTTGGCAAAAGTTATAGATATATATAACGCATTTTACGTCCAAGCATTATACTCATATATACAAACCACAATAAGCGATTATTTAATTTTTGTCCAGATAACCTAGACTCTAGTAGTAATGCCAATTCTTATGTAAATAAATAAATAAATAATTAGTAAGAAAGGATGCTGTTTACAATATATTCTGTGGTTATTTTAACTATAACTTTTGCCAAAAATGTTTGTAGCTATTTTTACCCTCGTTTCACATTTATCACGTTATATACGTTTTATTTGCTGCTTGCAGTGCGGAAGAAATTCCCACAAATTACATATTCACATATAATTATTTATTCAAATTAATTAATATTTAATATTCACGATCTATATAAAGGGTTAACACAGCACTAATTAGTGCATTCTGTGCAACCAATATCCACTTCGAGCAGTTAATTTTGGTATTTCACCATTTTTTCTCATAATTTGTTTAGAGCCTTGGTAGGTGACCATAAGCTTGGCAGGGTTGATCCATTGATACGGGATATTATGGTTGCGTAAGGCTTTGGTGATATTTAGTTGCCTGTGTTTTTGTAGGGTGTGCTGCCATAGGTCAGCATATATTTGCAGGTAAGTGTAGGGGTCAGGTAGAAATCCTATGGTGCGTGCTTTTTGCATGAGTTGGTTTTTAACATGGAAAAAATGTATACGGAGGATAACATCCCTGGGTATTTTGTTTGGTAGGTGTGAGGGCTTTGGGAGCCTGTGGATGTGGTCAATGACTAGTTCTATGTTCTTGAGCTTGGGCAGCATAGCTTTGATTAGGCTTCAGACATATGGAGATAGATATTGGGGTTGTATTTCTTCGGAAATTCCCCTGTTTTTGATGTTATTCCAGCATGGCCTATCCTCCAGGTCTGCCGTTTATCTTTGATCCAGTTATGCTCATTGTGAAGATCAGCTTGAGTGTCTATAAGCTCGTTGACAGTAGTCACACATGCATCCGTTTCCACATGTGAGATTCTGTCCCCCAGGGATGTAACCTCTTGTTTGAAGTGCTGCATGAAAGATAGCATATCTGATTGTAATGTACTTCTCAAGGATATTAACATATCCCTAAGCATAGTGTCCAAGACAGGCTGATTTACGGTCGGGTACATGGCTATGGCATCAGGTTGTGATAGCTGTGGCCCAAGATATAGATGTAGCAGACGATGTGGGATTCATCCTCGCTTTGGCCAGGCTTCCGGAGGTCGGGTTGCCAGGAGGGGATTCATCTGTGTCTGCTGCAGCGTTGGCCATCTCTATTGAAGTGCTGTTCTGAGAAGATGCAGTCTCATGTCGGGATGGCTGAAGGGGGATGGAGCTGGTTTTCAGCGCCACGGCTCTGGCGCTATCTTGTCCCTGCCTGTCCACGGGTTGAAACATGAAGTCGGTAAGCTTTTGGGGCAGCCTGTCCTCCTTTAGTTTCGCTGCCATGTAGCTGACAGGTAGGGGGATCAGTTAGGGTTCTTTTGGAGTGTCGATGCTGTGCAGAGCTGTGCTGATTGTCGCTGGTGCCCGTTCTGGTAATCCGAGCCTCAGAGCAGAGCGTCCATCTCCATCTCCGGCCGGCCACACCCTCTCCAGAAAGGTTTTAAATTCGGAAACAGTGATATGTTTCCATGCAAATTCTCTGGCAAGGGTCAAATTTGGATCTGTGGCGATGAATTGATCGGCATATAAATTGCTTTGGTCCACAATAGATCTGTAAAGATCTTCCATGAAAAACAGCTTATAAAACCAAGGGGAGTAAAATCGGCTGTTTCCACCTGAATTCCTGGTTGACCAGTGAATGGGGAAGTACAGGCGCTGCAGAAGTGGCGGGCTCCCAATCAGGATTTGCAAGCGAATCAGAAAGGACACTATGAGCTCTGCGAGCCTGTCTTTGAATTCTTGTTGGCTGCGGGACACTACTTGTGCTAGCCACCGCACCAGCTTGAACTGCACTTATAGGACTCGCCACGTCACCAAGTGTTACTGCAGTGCTGGTTTGACTACGACCAGGATGTACTAAGCCGCTGGTGCTTGCCAGTTGACCGGAAGGTTGAGTGGCACTAGTACCGACACTCTGCTGCATACGAGAACCCTGCGATTGTTGCACCTCAGCAACAGAAGAATGGGGTCGGGTACAGCTGTCCTTAGCAGGGACCACTATTCCATCGTCAGAGCTATCTGTCAGGGTGCCGCTGCTGTCTACAGGTTGAAATGCTGAGCCAGATTCTGACCGTGAGGCTTCCCCATCGCTCTCATCTGTCATGCTCAGCATTGTGTAGGCCTCTTCACTAGTGTACCTCTGTTTGGACATTTTGGCCTATAAATTTATAAGTACCTAGTGTAACTCACAGGTAAAAAAAAGCACCTTGTTGTCAAGGACTGTTTAAACCCCTGCCAAAAAATGTAACTGCTAGTGCTAGCAGATATCAGGCCTGACTCTGCTAACACTGCGGTAGCGTGCTGTGTATGGGAAGTGATGGTAATCTGCTGATTCTGTGCTTCTGGGGGGGGGGGGCTAAACACAGATGCTGGCAGATGTCAGGGCTGATCCTGCTAAGGCTGCATTTTGGGAGCGCAATACTAAACTATTGGTAATGCTAGTGTAGTTCTGATCAGATATTGATCTGTTCTGACACTATACTAGAAATGGGGGTGTTTAGTGTGTGTGTATCACTGGCAATCAAAGGGTTAAAATGTATTACTAAATATTCAGCAAGCAATCTGACGCTATCCTGTATTGATGCTAACTAACTGATGTCACCTGTGACACTAATACAGTGATCAGAAAAAAGATCTGTACAATATAATAGTCAACAGTCGTCCTTTACAGGGCAATTAGGGGAATTATAACTGTCACACGGCAATTAAGGGGTTAACTTGAGGTTATCAGGGGGTTAAATCTTTATTAGGGGATATATGGCGGGTACTCAAAACCTATTTGGGACTACCTCTAACTACCACCAACTGCCTCTCACACTAACTGAAGTCACAAGTGACACTAATACAGTGATCAGTAAATTATCTGTATACTGTATATAGTGTACACTGTGACAGGGAGTGAAAGGGTTAACTGGGGAGTGATCATGGGGTTAAATGTGTGCCTAGGTGTACTGGTGTCAGTGTAGTGCTTGTGTACTCACAGTTGATGTTCTCTTTTCACGCTGCAACGGAAAAGGGCTCCAGGAGAGGAGATTACATAATTTCCTGTGCCTGTGTTTACATTACACAGGCACAGGACGCTCTGCAATTGGTCAGAACCGATCACCAGGTCCAGGCCAAAAATCATTGGCCTGGACCTGATGACTGATCGGTTCTGAACCAAATCAGAAAATTGTGGGGACGTACAGTTACGTCGGTTAGCGCAGCCGAGCCACCTTGAAGCAGTAAAACTGCGGCGGGCAGTCAGCAACTGGTGAAAGTGCATCAGGGAACTTTTATTGCAGTATATTGAAGTGTATCAGGGCAATTTTACTGCAGTTTATTGAAGTGTGTCAGGGCACTTTTACTGCAGTATATTGGAGTGTGTCAGGGCACTTTTACTGCAATATATTGAAGAGCCTCTAGGTACTTTTACTGCAGTATATTGAAGTTTGTCAGAGCACTTTTACTGCAGTATATTGAAGTGGGTCAGGGCACTTTTACTGCAATATATTGAAGTGCGTCAATATATTGAAGTGCGTCAGAGCACTTTTACTGCAGTATATTGAAGTGCATCAGGGCCCTTTTACTGCAGTATATTGAAGTGCGTCAGGGCACTTTTACTACAGTATATTGAAGTATGTTAGTGCAATTTTACTGCAGTATATTGAAGTGCGTTAGTGCACTTTTTCTGAAGTATATTAAAATGCATTAGTGCAATTTTACTGCAGTATATCCAAGTGCATTAGTGCACTTTTACTGCAGTATATCAAAGAGCATTAGTACACTTTTACTGCAGTATCATGAAGTGCATTAGTGCAATTTTACTGCAGTATATCGAAGTGCCTCAGTGCAGCTTTACTGCAGGATATTATAGTGCATCAGGGCATTTTTACTGCAATATATTGAAGTGTGTTAGTGCAATTTTACTACAGTATATTGAATTGTGTCAGTGCAGTTCTACTGCAGAATATTGTTTTGTGTTTGTGGAGTGTGCCTGTGTAGTGAGTGCTCAAGTTAAAGTGCATCAAACACCATTTTCCATTAATTAGAGTGTATCCAAGTACACATTTCTCCATCTCTATTACATTTCGGTAATAACCCCCCCCCCCCCATCATGTCTGGGAGGCCAACAAGGAAAGGAAGACATTCCCATAGCACTGTGAGGGGGCCAGCAGCGTCTGTGTCCACAGGAAAAGGTGGACCTGGTCAGTCCTCAGGCAGGGCAACATTTTCTCTGTTTAGTGATGTTGCAAATTCTATCCAGCCACAGCATGCAGAGGAGGTGGTGGATTGGCTTACTAAACCATCCTCATCCTCCTGATCCTTTTCAACCCAAGCAGAGACTAGTACTCAGTCCACCACAGCTTCCACAGTGGCTTATTCTGCCTTCTTGCCCACAGCCACTACTGCCATAGCCCCAATATCATGCATGGAGGAGTCAGCTGAGTTATTTGAACACAGTGTCAGCCACTTGCTTCTTGACAATGCACAGGCATTACTTGATTCTGACGTTGGTTCTGAGGTTTAGGAAGGTAGGTACATGAGCCTACAGAGAGGGGAGAACACTGGTAAACAACAAATTGGCAGTCATGTTCCCCCTGCTGCAGGGTATTGCCAAGTTGGCTCCCATGATGATGAGGATGGAGGGGATGATGGCGATAAGGTCACTGATGCGACTTGGGTGCCGGATAGAGCAGAGAAGGAAAGTGAGGATAAGGCACAATCCCAACGAGGCAGTCATCATAGAAGAGTAGAGAGCAGCCACCCTATTCCATCACACATTGTGGAGCTGTTGTCTCCCAGGCAACGTCACACAACTCAGCTGTCTGGGCCTTTTTTAGCACATGTGCTGCCGATCGCACTGTTGCAATTTGAAAACATTGCTTCAAGCAGATCAAGCATGGCAAAAACACCAGCCATTTGGGTACCACATGCTTGACAAGGTATCTAACCAAAATAGGAAGAAGGAAAATACATCGCCAGTGCTCCAATCACCAAATATGAAACTTGGGAGCGCTTACCAGAAATAGTGCACTCTAATACCAGTGGCAAAGAGTCGCATGAGCATTGGGTATAAAAACTTGCTGAAACAACCCTTGATGTATGGTCCCTCTTTCGCTGGCTCAGGTGCTCAAAGAGATAAAGAAACTCCACATAGTGTAATAACGTCCAAAAATTGACATTTATTGAGAAGTAAAAAACGTACATTTTCCATATTAATAACAAGCATTGGATAAGATCACATGTCTGGAATGGGCCCAGTGTTGAGGGGAAAGCTCACTATAACCCGACATACAGTACATTTGTCCTCTTGGACTTCATCTGGGGTGTGATGGTTGATAACCCTCCTTGACCACCGTTACAAGTGGAAAATCTCGGAACTCATCCCATCCCCACAGAGGAAGCAGAGGATGAAATATCCTCAGGACACCTTAAGAGTAGTTTATTTAACGCTCTTCTGGTAGGTTCCAGTTTCATGGAAAAGCTAGTTTTGAGGCTTCCGTTGGTCAAGAGAGGAGAGGTGGGGAAGGGGGCCGCCTCAGTGATATATTTCAAAACATTTTTTAGTCCTTGGCGCCCAGGGCTGTCAGCTTCCACATCCCATCAGCAGTGATCCCATCAGCCCATCAGCGTTTTTGAATTGGGATACAAGAATGGGAGACACCTGGCGAACCTGGTGGCTGACTCTAGACTGCAAACTGTAGTTCCTACCCTGAAATCTGCCCAGGGGGATACCATTTTGGATGCTGACATACTACTGGAATTTCGGAATTACTATGAGCACCTTTATAGAGCACAGCCATCCCCTCAGGCCGGGGGGAGGGGGCTGGGGTCTCTCAGGGAGTTGTCCTTACCCACACTGTCGGAGGAGGATGGATGCGGCATCCCTAGACGCTGCTTTTACCCTTGAGGTGGTAGAGCTGGCTATTTGCTCCCTCCCCCCCGGGAAGACCCCCCACCCTGCCGGCCTGCCGGGGCGACTGGTATAAGATGTACATTTCGGAGTTGGCTCCCAGACTCCTAAAGTTGTACGCTTCTTGTTTGGAGTTGAGGGCACTCCCTAGCTCCCTGTATCAGGCTCATATTGTTCTCATCCAGAAACCTGGAAAGGATCCCTCCCTTTGCTCGGCTTACCGGCTGATTTCTCTCCTTAATTATGACCTCAAAATCCTTACCAAAATGTTGGCCACCAGGTTAATGAAGGGTCTCCCATTTTTGATTGACATTGACCAGACTGGCTTTATGCCGGGCAAGTCTACTGATATTAACATTCGTAGAGGCTTCATGCAGGTCCCGGCTGAGGCTCAAGGGGCGCGGGTACTGGTGGCACTCGATTTGGAAAAGGCATTTGATTCGGTGGCCTGGTCTTACATGGGGGAGGTGCTGGAGGCCTTTGGCTTTGACCCGACCTTTTGCAAATGGATTGGCATTCTTTACAGTCACCCACAAGCCCAGATCAAACTGGGAGACAAACCATCTTCCGCCTCCAGTGTGGCGCGGGGCACTCGACAGGGGTGCCGCTGTCGCCGGCGCTGTTCTCTTTAGCGGTGGAGCCCTTGGCTGTGGCGGTCCGTGACTCCGGGGGGATGGGGGGGATTCGGGTTGGGTCCCTGGAGGAAACGTTGGCGTTATATGCCGACGATATTATCCTTTCCCTCCGGGACCCCGGCCCGTCTCTCTGGTCAGCCTTGGACCTGCTCTCGGCCTTTACAGACATCTCTGGCCTTAGGGTCAATTGGGACAAGTCCCTTATTATCCCCATTGATGCGACGGGCCGGCTTCAGGCAGATCCGTCTTTGCCCCTGCTTTGGACCCACCAACTTAAATACCTGGGCATTGTCATATCCCCTCAGGTTAGCGATTTTTGTGACCTGAACCTGTTTCCCCTTTTGCAGACGTTTAAGGTGCAACTGAAGGCTTGGGCCAACCTCCCTCTGACATTAATTGGTAGGATCAATCTTGTCAAGATAAAGCTGTTACCCCCTCTCCTATACGTGTTACGCCACTCCCCAGTATGGATCCCGAAGAGGGTATTCAAACAGTTAAACTCCCATATCATAACTTTCCTCTGGGGTGCCAGCCCCCCTTGTCTTCAACTTTCCCTTCTACAGCGGCCCTGGACACGGGGGGGGGGGTCTGGCTTGCCCTAATTTCTTCCTCTATTACGTTGCAGGTCTCCTCACGCATGCACACAATTGGCTAGTGTCTGACACCTCTAATACTGTTGTTGATTTGGAGGCGGCCCTGCTGGGGTCCTTTGAGGCCCTGCGTAATGTACTACTTCGGGGGACGAGGGCTCCTTACCCTCTCACGGTTTCCTTGAAGGCGGTGATCAGGGCCTGGACACTGATGTCTCCCTACGTTCGGACGGGTCCGGGTCGTCGCTCCCCGAACTCCCCACTGTGGATGAATCCGGAACTTCCGGAATTCTTCTCCATCCCAGATCCTTATCTATGGGCCACCAGGGGCATCCTTTTTTTGTCACATATCTGTCAGGGGGAGACACTACTTACCTTTGGCCAGTTAAAAGCCAAGTTTTCCCTGCCTAATGCGTATTTTTTGTGCTACCTCCAACTCCGACATGCCTTTTGAACGCGATTCAGTGACTCTCCTTCTGATTTTATCCAAGCTAATTTAGAGACACTCCTACGTGCTGAAAACTTGAAAAAAACGCTTTCCTCCATATATAGTGCCCTGCTCCCCAATGTGCACACTGCTCCCCAATGTGCACTTCTGGGCTGCGGAGGTCTCAACCCTGGACTCGGAGGACTGGGAGGATATCTGGGATTATCCCTTTAGGCATCTCGTGGCCTCTAGAGACCGACTTGTACAGTTCAAAATCTTACAAAGGTTTCACCTGATGCCGACCAGACTGCGCAGGGTGTTCCTGAATACACCGGGGATCTGTTGGCGCTGCCACTCGGATGCACCCACCTATATTCATATGATCTGGCATTGCCCTTCCTTGCGGCCCTACTGGTCGGAAATCCTGGACTTTGTAGCCAGGGTGACCACCATTCAAGTGCCTCTGAACATTGAGTTCTGCATCCTGGGACTTGTGAATGCATTAGTCCATTCTGTTGTGACCCGCACTGTGCTGGGATTATGGCTCTTCTATGCGCGTAAGTTGGTGATACTCCGGTGGCGTAGGCCTGACGCGCCTACCCTTTCCTCGTGGAAAGCACTGGTAAATTCTAATATACCTCTTTACAAAGCAGTGTATACCAACAGGGGTTGTCCGCAGAAATTTACCAAAGTATGGCATATATGGTTGGAAACAACAGAATCTGCCGATGATTGTGAGGACCCTATTGTAGCTACTCCTTGATCTTATTTGTTCCTGTGCCCTGGGATCTGGGGGGGGGGGGGGGGCTCTAGGACCGCAGCCTCCCTCCCGTCACCTTTGTTTTTTGTCTTTTTTTTTTCTCCACAGATTGATGGACTCACTTCAAATATTATTACTGCTTTCTCCTGAGGTAGTACGCTCTCAGTACTTTCGTAGCAGCAGCCATGGTTGTGTGTTTTTTGTTGGGTTTCTTTGATACAATTTTTATATGTTTTGTTTCTGATTGTTTTTCTCTTTTGAGCCAGGGAATGCCCAATGGCTCTGTTTTTGTACTCTTCTTAAAAAACAATAAAAATTATTTTCAAAAAAAAAAAAAAGTGATCAGATAAATTGCAATTATTCGCAAAGTCCCTATTTGCCATGAAAACGAAATCCCATAAAAAACATTTCCATGAACCTAATCCCATAAAAAACATTTCCACTGCATTTGTGAAGAAGGCTTTAGAGCACTCAAAGTCCAGAGGACGTCGCAAGACGAAACTAGTAGGGCGGGACCAGGACGCTGAACACTACCGCGTATGCCTGATTCGTGCTCACGGCTTGGACGCTGACAGCCGGAGATGAACGAGCAGAGGATTGTTTGTAACATATGCTGGAACCCTTAGTGTCGGGCTGACACTTGTCAAATGTGAGTTTCACCTTTACTTTTTAATAAAAGATTAATGTTTTTACGGAGTTACGCTATGTGAATTCATCTTTTCTCCTTATACATGACACATCCCTGCTTGTTCCCATGAGAGTGTCAATCAGATAGAGTGGATTGCTATATATCAGACAAACTGCATATATAATTGAAGGCACAATAGATGGTTTATAATCTGACCAGCCACTCCATCTGGTGAGTCAGTTTGGGGTGATTGGTGGAAGCAGCACACAGGGTGTTTTCTGGCGCACACCTTTCAAAGAAGATTTGTCACACAGAAATTTATATGCACTTTTTTGCACTTTGTTTGACTTTCTTTGGGACTTTTTAAGAACATTAATGAATGGATATTATTTATGAATTTTGTGGGTGTTTTTTTAACACTTTTTTACACCCGTTTATTGTATTGAGTTTTGCACGTATATGAATTGTTGATTGTTGTCAATTATTTATGTTTTTTTATTGTATGACAGTTTGGATATAATTTTTATTGCAAATTTTACACATTTTTTTTAAATATTTTTTCGTTTTTAATAGGGTATATTTGTTAATTGCACGATTGCACTTGCACTTTTGAGTGATAGTTTTTAGGATACTATAACATTTAAAAAGGTATTTTTGCGCTGATTTTACATTCTTTTCACTCACCTTTTGCTGCATATCCTTGCAGTTAATTAGCAGCAATTATATACCATAGTATTGCTAAACAAACCTAGAGCCATAGATTATTGTTTGGTGCCAGATCAATAAAGTTTTATTGACAGAAGAGACATTCAGAAAAACTCTACCTGTCAGCGACCAAATATAAAAACTTTTACTTCCTTTCTTATGAAGGATGC
The DNA here is from genome assembly GCF_965119305.1 of Pelophylax lessonae. Taxonomy (NCBI): domain Eukaryota; kingdom Metazoa; phylum Chordata; class Amphibia; order Anura; family Ranidae; genus Pelophylax; species Pelophylax lessonae. The sequence goes on from NC_138772.1 coordinate 546,224,955, forward strand.
TAGAAAGATCCCACCCCAGTACACATATATTAGCCTTTCCCAAGTGAGATCCCACCCCCAGATCACATATTGGTCTTTCTCCAGTGATATTCCACCTCCAACACACATGCCCATTGTTCTTTCCCCTTTGATATCCTAGCTCTAGCACACATGCACATTGTTCTTTCCCTCATGATATCCTACCTCTAGCACACATACACATTGTTCTTTCTTCAATGAGATCCCACCTCCTACACATTGTTCTTTCTTCAATGAGATCCCACCTCCTACACGTTGTTCTTTCTTCAATGAGATCCCACCTCCTACACATTGTTCTTTCTTCAATGAGATCCCACCTCCTACACGTTGTTCTTTCTTCAATGAGATCCCACCTCCTACACATTGTTCTTTCTTCAATGAGATCCCACCTCCTACACGTTGTTCTTTCTTCAATGAGATCCCACCTCCAGCTCACATACACATTGTTCTTTATTCAATGAGATCCCACCTCCTACACATTGTTCTTTCTTCAATGAGATCCCACCTCCAGCACACATACACATTGTTCTTTCTTCAATGAGATCCCACCTCCTACACATTGTTCTTTCTTCAATGAGATCCCACCTCCAGCACACATACACATTGTTCTTTCTTCAATGAGATCCCACCTCCTACACATTGTTCTTTCTTCAATGAGATCCCACCTCCTACACATTGTTCTTTCTTCAATGAGATCCCACCTCCTACACGTTGTTCTTTCTTCAATGAGATCCCACCTCCTACACATTGTTCTTTCTTCAATGAGATCCCACCTCCTACACGTTGTTCTTTCTTCAATGAGATCCCACCTCCAGCACACATACACATTGTTCTTTCTTCAATGAGATCCCACCTCCTACACATTGTTCTTTCTTCAATGAGATCCCACCTCCTACACATTGTTCTTTCTTCAGTGAGATCCCACCTCCAGCACACATACACATTGTTCTTTCTTCAATGAGATCCCACCTCCTACGCATTGTTCTTTCTTCAATGAGATCCCACCTCCTACACATTGTTCTTTCTTCAATGAGATCCCACCTCCTACACATTGTTCTTTCCCCAGTGATTTCCTACCTCCAGAACACATGCACATTGGCTTTTCCTCAGTGAGATCCCACCTCCAGCACAAACGTGTATTGGTCTTTCCATTGATATTCCACCTCCAGCACACACACATTTTTCTTTTCCCAGTGATATCCTACCTCCAGCACACATACTTTGGCCTTTCCCACATAAGATCCCACCTCCAGCACACATGCACAGTGCTCTTTCCCCAGTAATATCCCACCTCCAGCAAACATCCACGTTGGTTTTTCCAGTGATATCCCAGATTGCCATTACTACTATAAACAAAAAAGAAAATTCAGTATATATACGATAGTTTGTAGACGCTATAACTTTCACACAAACCAATCAATATACACTTATATGATTTTATTTTTACCAAAGACGTAGCAGAATACATTTCGACCTAAATTTATAAAGAAATTTGATTTTTTTATTGGATATGTTATACATATATCAGAAAGTAGAAAGGTAAAAAAAAAAAAGCTCTATTTTGGGGAAAAAAAATATCAATTTTATTTGGGTACAGATTTGCATGACCGCGCAATTACCAGTTAAAGTAGCACAGTGCCTAATAGCAAAAAATGGTCTGGTCATGAAGGGAGTAAAACCTTCCAGAGTTCAAGTGGTTAAGAAAACACACATTTTATAAAGTCCGCCAAAAACATTCCATGACACGTACCAGGGTTCTCCTACCCAATTTTCCTTCCTCAGCTTCTACTGTCATTTTTATCTAATAAAATGTAATGTTTATTTTATAGCAATAACGTATGCCAAAAAATCGAAATTATATGACGCTTTCCACCTTCACAAAATTATCACAATCAACAACCTCCACACATGTGCCAGTATTCAGAATGGCAAGAAATTAACAAGCACAGTGAAAATTGTAAAGTCCTCTTACATTGTTGATCAGTGGAGAAGTGTCCACCTACATTAGTGGACCGTGGAGTTACTAGGGTTGGTGTCACCTGGTGTGGTAAAACATAGTGTCATCAAGGGCATTTTTCTCAGAGAATAGCTGCAGAAATCAACCACTCCCCACACCTTTCCTCGGAGTGGGGGCGGGGGGTTAAGCATGCCACAGTAACTGGGCGTGGGAGGGTCCTAAAGGGGCATTAAGTACCAGGAGACTGCAGGGTTCTGTAGGGTGCTAGGTACAGGGTTCAGAATTCAGGAAGATGCTACATACAGAGTGCAGAGTTCAGGTGGGTGCTATGTACAGGGTGCAGAGTTCAGGTGGGTGCTAGGTACAGGGTGCAGGGTTCAGGTGGGTGCTAGATACAGGGTGCAGAGTTCAGGAGGGGGATATGTACAGGGTGCAGAGTTCAGGTAGATGCTAGATACGAGATGCAGAGTTCAGGTGGGTGCTAGGTACAGGGTTCAGGTGGGTGCTAGGTACAGGGTGCAGAGTTCAGGTGGGTGCTAGGTACAGGGTGCAGAGTTCAGGTGGGTGTTAGGTACAGGATGCAGAGTTCAGGTGGGTGTTAGGTACAAGATGCAGAGTTCAGATGGGTGTTAGGTACAAGATGCAGAGTATAGATGGGTTCAAGGTACAAGGTGGATAATTCTGGTGGGTGTTAGGTACAGCATGCAGAGTTCAGGAGGGGGATATGTACAGGGTGCAGAGTTCCGGTGGATGCTAGGTACAAGGTGCAGGGTTCAGGTGGGTGCTAGGTACAGGGTGCAGAGTTCAGGTGGGTGTTAGGTACGGGATGCAGAGTTCAGGTGGGTGTTAGGTACGGGATTCAGAGTTCAGGTGGGTGCTAGTTACAGGGTGTATAGTTTGGGTGGGTGCAAAATACAGGGTGTAGAGTTTGGGTGGGTGCTAGGGTGCAGAGTTTGGGTGGGTGCTAGGTACAGGGTGCAGAGTTCCACCAACAAATCGCCATTCTTGATAGGACTGTCTGTCCCCTCCCAGAACAGACCCCCATCCCCCTTCCTGAACAATTAGCACACTAAATGTTTTTAATTTCTCCCCCCAAATCTCCTCTCCACAGACCTCAGATATAGCGCAGGCTCAGTGCAGTGCGGGAGATGCCCCTCTTCCCAGGCTCCTCCTCCTGATTTGTCAAAAGAAAAGTCAAAAAGCTTCCAAGGCTAGTGTGACAGGTGACAGTAAGAGATGCTGCGGTTGTCATTAATCGATACATTGGTACACCAGCTGCACCCAACAAGGATTCAGTGCAGCGGCCTGGACAGGAGCGCTGTCACCTCTAAATACAGTCTGGCTTCTGTGTTTAGAAGTGACAGTAGTGAGTGGAAGGCACATGGCCATTGCCAGAGGTGACAGAACTCAGTTGAAAAAAGCCCTGGTGTCACCCCTTTGGTGGGTGTCAACCGGGTGCGGTCCACAACTGTCGTACTCGCTTAGCAACGCCACTGTAGTGGACAGTGTATAAATGGGTAAAATAAATCATAAATTTATGACCATTGACAGGTTAAGTAAATAACATTGATTGTCTTGTTAAAATGGTATCTGAAAGTTGTTGGGATAAATTAGGCAGCAAGTAAGCATGTAGTCCCTGAAGTTAATGTGTTGAAAGCAGACAAAGTGTTCATCACAGTTTGTTGTGTATGGGGCTGTGTAGCTGCAGACCGGTTAGGGTGTCAATGCTGACCAGTGTCCATAGCCAAAAGCACCTACAAATCGGCACATGAGCATCAGAACCGGACTGCAGAGCAATGGAAGAAGTTGGCCTGGTCTGATGAATCACATTATCTTTTACATCATGTGGCTGGCCAGGTGCATGTGTGGCTTACCTGGGTAAGGGGTAGCACCAGAATGCAGCATGTGAAGAAGACAATCGACTGAGGCAGTGTGATGCTTTGGGCGATGTTCTGCTGGGAAACCTTGGTTCTGCCACTCATGTGTATGTTGCCTTGGTGCGTACTATCAACCTAAACATTGTTGGTGACCAAGTACACCCCTTAATGGAAAAATTATTCCCTCTTTCAGCAAGAAAATGCACCCTGTCACACTGCAAAAATGGTTCAAGAATGGTTTGAAGAAAACAAGTTCGAAGTGTTGACTTATGCCTCATACACGCATGATTATCGGCCGACCGATCGGCCGTCTTTTGTCCAAGTTGTGTTTTGTTGGTTGGAATGTGCCTAGACTGCACACTAATTTTCTCGTCCAACAAAAATCTACTTCAGAAGTGATGTCATGTTCTGGTTTACTTTCCGTGTGTTTTTCCTTCTCTGAGCATGCCCAGTCTTGCTCATCAGATTTTTGTCTGCCGAAATCTGTACTGACTGACCGAAAATCGGCCGTTGTGTTGACGGCCAACAAAAATTTTATAACCTGCACACCAAATTTTATTCGGCTGAAAAGTCGGAGTCAGTTATCGAAAGCATCATACTAACAAGCCGAAAATTGGCCGATCGGACGTTGGCAGAAAATTCACGGCCAACTTTCGACGCGTGTGTACGGGGCATTAGCATCCAAATTCTCTAGATCTCAATCCATTTAGCATCTGTGGGATGTGCTGGAAAAACAAGTCTGATCCATGGAGGCCGCACCTCTCAACTTACAGCACAAAATCTGCTACTGAAGGGTTGGTGCCAGGTACCACAGCATACCTTCAGAGGTCTAATGGCATCCATGCCTCGATGGGTCAGGGCTGTTTTGGCAGCAAAATGGACTGTTTTGGTTGCAAAAAGGGAATCTACTCAATCTTAGGTGGGTGGTCATAAGGTTATGGCTGATCAGTGTGTATAACTGAATTATTGATGAGCTTCAAAGATATTTCACACCATTCCCAGGTTGTATTACTGTATAAGCAGTTCCCCTACAGAAACTTTTATTTGGTGACCAAGCACACCCCTTAATGGAAATATTATTCCCTCTTTCAGCAAGAAAATGCACCCTGTCACACTGCAAAAATGGTTCAAGAATGGTGTGAAGAACACAAGTTCCAAGTGTTGACTAAAGCCTCGTACACACGCGTCGAAAATTGGCAGGGAATTTTCGTCCGACGACCGATCTGCCAATTTTCGGCTTGTTAGTATGATGCTTCCTACAACCGACTCCGACTTTTTGGCCGAAAAAAATCTGGTGTGCAGGTTATAAAACTTTTGTCCGCCGTCAAAACACGGCCGATTTTCGTGCAGTCAGTACAGATTTCGACAGGGAAAAATCTAATGAGCAAGACTGGGCATGCTCAGAGAAGAAAAAACACAAAGAAATCAAACCAACACATGACATCACTTCTGAAGTAGAATTTTGTCGGGCGAGAGAAAATTCGTGTGCAGTCTAGGCACATTCCAACCAACAAAACACCACTCTGGACAAAAGACGGACGATCGGTCGGTCGATAATCGTTGCGTGTGCACTAGGCTTTAGCATCCAAATTCTCTAGATCTCAATACATCTAGCATCTGTGAGATGTGCTTGAAAAACATGTCCGATCTATGGAGACCGCACCTCGCAACTTACAGCCCAGAATCTGCAACTGAAGGATTGGTGCCAGGTACCACAGCATACCTTCAGAGGTCTAATGGCATCCATGTTAGGGTCAGGGCTGTTTTGGCAACAAAATGGGATGTTTTGGTTGCAAAAAGGGAACATAGGCGTGCGCACGGGGTGTGCCGGGTGTGCCCAGGCACACCCTAATCACCCTCGCGCCCGCCATGTCCGCCGCCCGCCGCTGAGTCTGCTCTGCGGGCTGCGGCTCTCCTCTGCCCCTGGGCTGACTCATTTGGCGCCGCTCAGCTCCAGACTGAATCTGAGCCAGCGCCGCCCACTGTGGAGGGGGAGACAGGCGTGCCGGAGAGGGACTGTCGGGTCTGGGGCTGGGGGAGGGACTGCCTGTGCAGCGGCCGCCCAGCGCAGTCAGCGCGGGAGAGAACCAGGCAGGACTCAGGAGGAGGCAGAGCAGAGAACGAGCAAGCCGGCCGCACGGCGAGTCAGACTCAGCAAGCAATCATCCATCACCCATCAGCATTCTGCAATAAGGAGGGGGAGAGAGGCCAGAGAGAGAGCCTGAAGTGAGTTGTGTGGAATTATTATTATTTTTTTTTTTTACAGATCACTGGCACTGGTCACTCAGCATTGATGGGGGCAGCTGGTCACTCTGCATTAAAGGGGGCACCTTGGTCACTCTGCATTAAAGGGGGCACACTAGTCACTCTGCATTGAAGGGGGCACACTAGTCACTCTGCATTAAAGGGGGCACACTAGTCACTCTGCATTAAAGGGGGCACACTAGTCACTCTGCATTGATGGGGACACGCTGGTCACTCCGCATTGAAGGGTACACGCTGGTCACTCCGCATTGAAGGGGGCACGCTGGTCACTCCGCATTGAAGGGGGCACGCTGGTCACTCCGCATTAAAGGGGGGGCGCTGGTCACTCCGCATTGAAGGGTGCACGCTGGTCACTCCGCCTTGAAGGGGGCACGCTGGTCACTCCGCCTTGAAGGGGGCACGCTGGTCACTCTGCCTTGAAGGGGGCACGCTGGTCACTCTGCCTTGAAGGGGGCACGCTGGTCACTCTGCCTTGAAGGGGGCACGCTGGTCACTCTGCCTTGAAGGGGGCACGCTGGTCACTCCGCCTTGAAGGGGGCACGCTGGTCACTCCGCCTTGAAGGGGGCACACTGGTCACTCCGCCTTGAAGGGGGCACGCTGGTCACTCTGCCTTGAAGGGGGCACGCTGGTCACTCTGCATTGAAGGGGGCACGCTGGTCACTCTGCATTGAAGGGGGCACGCTGGTCACTCCGCATTGAAGGGGGCACGCTGGTCACTCCGCATTGAAGGGGGCACGCTGGTCACTCTGCCTTGAAGGGGGCACACTGGTCACTGTGCATTGATGGGGGCACACTGGTCACTGTGCATTGATGGGGGCATGCTGGTCACTCTGCATTGATGGGGGCACACTTTAATACCGCTTAAAATGTTTGTTTACATTTATTTATAAAAGTGTGTGTATATATTCATATATATATATATATATATATATACATACATACATACACACACACCCATATATACACACGCACACATATATACACACGCACATGTGTTTGAGCTTTGGTTTGAGGTGCACACCCTAATGCCATAGGCTGCGCACGCCTATGAAAGGGAATCTACTCAATCTTAGGTGGGTGGTCATAAGGTTATGGCTGATCAGTGTATATATCTGAATTTTTGATGAGCTTCAAAGATATATCACATTATTCCCAGGTTGTATTACTGTATAAGCAGTTCCCCTACAGAAACTTTTATTTGGTGATGAGGTTACTTGGTGGGTAATTCTCTGGGCACAGCACACAGCTGAGCATTAGGATTAATATCACGTTTATTAGCATGCAGCCATTTGGAGTCCTGACATTTAACTCCCGGGGGCAGCTTGAAGGTGTATTTCTGGAGCAGAGCAGAGAGGAGAAGGAAGAGCTCCATTCGGGCCAAATTCTCTCCGGCACAAACACGTTTTCCTGTAGAATAGACAAGGAAAATTTGCACATGAGGCAGAACTATAAATCTGTAGAAACAACATGGCTATTTTTAACAGCATTACTTGAAATTTTAGCAAAATCTGCAAATCAGTAGCAAAATCATCAAGGGTTTCAAGCGTCAAGCAAAAGGGTTTTGTGTATCCAGAAAGAGTGTAGTGTTTAGAAGACAGAATACTTTAATGGCAGTGGGGTCAATAAATTTGTTCAGTCGAAATCAATACACTGTATAACATGCATTTACGACTAATGATATTTGTAAGCAGTAAATGAGAACCAGGCTGGAGAGCAATGGAGGGCAAGAACTGAAGATTAAATCCCTGGATCAAATCCACCAATCTGGAAGAAAAGCTTCTGTTGATCTCATCCTCTGGTTTTCTGTACCACAGTGTCCTTCTCCTGATCAGTCCCCAGTAAGGTCACAATTAAAAAAAATTGAATACTAAGATAGCAGCAGCCAGTTTTATGAAGAACTCTATTAATCACAGTCTAGAACAGTCTTTCACAACCTTTTCAACACAGCGGAACCCTTGAAATAAATTTACGGTCTCTGAATTTTTAGCCCCTTCTAAAAATGATTACAGTATATCTACAACTCATGAAGGCCTCTTGACCCCTGTAGGGAAAGAGAGCCTTGACTGATAGGGGCATGGCCAGGAGTTGGGACCAAGCAGGAAGATATATGGGTCAAATGGATTGGACGGAGCCCTCGGTATGGGGATGGGCCTGAGCTCAGTTAAGAGGACCTTCCCAAGGAATTCTGGGTCCTTTTTGAGAAGAATCGCGGTGAAGAGCTGCCCAAGTCCCGCCCCCCCCCCACCCTGTCGTTCAGTCGGTCTGTCACAGCTTTCGTGGCGGTTTTGACCTTGCCAGCGCTAAAGTTTCGGTAATGGGTTACGCCATTGTTTGTAAATTGGGGGGTAGGCTGTTTGTCAAGCACTGATGGTAAGGACAGCCCCTTCCCCCTTCCCCCTTTTTGGAAGTTATGTTAATGACTTAAGCGTGCTCACAGTACAACTGTGACTGGCACTGGTCTAGACGTGTTCTGGTTTATTATTGGAAAATAAAAGCTGTGGCCTTGCCCTTTCCAACTTAATTGTGGTAAGCGTGGTTTTTATATGGGGAGGGGGCAAGGGGGTGTTGGGTCATTACGTTAACTTTGTTTCTGGGCCTATGCGCCTCAGCAGTCATGATACATTAGTGTGATGATCAGTGGGTTCCTTACACTTGTGGACATTGGGAAGAATTCCCCCTTACAGATAGCTAAAAAGATTAATGGTGTCATTGGGAACTTATCAGAGAGGCAGAAATTGTTCATTGCTCAAGGAACCCCTACCAACCTCTAAGAAACCCTGGACTAGAGGATTGGATTATATGGAGGCCACTATGGATAACAGACTGGAGGAATGGATTTCACAGTAGCCACTACAAATCACAGACTGGGGATAGGATTCTATGGAGGTCACGATAGATCACAGATTACGGGATTGAATTCTATGGAGGCCACTATGGATAACAGAGTGGGGGATTGGATTTCATAGCGGCCACTATAGATCACAGACTGGGTGATAGGTTTCTATAGAGGGTGCTATGGATCACAGACTGGGGTGTTGGATCCTATGGAGGCCACTATAGATCACAGGCTGCAGAGATAAGATTCTATGGAGGCTACTATGGATCAAAGACTGTGAGAATGGATTCTATGGAGGCCACTATGGATCACAAACTGGGGGTTTGGATTATATGGAGGCCACTATGAATCACAGACTGCAGGATTAGATCAGAGACTGTGGGAATGGATTTTATGGAGGCCACTATGAATCACATTTGGAGCTTGGCCCTTATGGAGGCTGCTGTTGATCACTGATATAAGGACCAGACAAATAACACCCAGTAAAGTAGGGAAAGAAGAATTATTCAATTTTCTCCATCAATAATGAAAATATTTTTTTGAGGTAATATACTGCTGGTTTTAAATATTTCTGGTTATCCAGACTTATAGGCAACCTATAATTTTGAACCAAACAAGATGCTTAAAAGAGGTTAGGTTTTGGGTAGTTATATTTTACTTAGAGCAGGGCTCTCCAAACTGCAGCCCGCATGTGACCCTTTGCCTGCTTTTATCTGGCCCTTGAGGCACTATTCCTTCCACTGATACAAGGCAATTTTCCTTCCACTGTCACCAACAATGGGGAACAAATTCTCCCTCTGACACCAATGATGGGGCACTATTCCTCCCACTGACACCAATGATGGGGCACTATTCCTCCCACTGACACCAGTGATGGGGCACTATTCCTCCCACTGACACCAGTGATGGGGCACTATTCTTTCCACTGACACCAATGATGGGGCACCATTCCTCCCACTGACACCAGTGATGGGGCACTATTCCTCCCACTGACACCAGTGATGGGGCACTATTCTTTCCACTGACACCAGTGATGGGGCACTATTCCTCCCACTGACACCAATGATGGGGCACTATTCCTCCCACTGACACCAATGATGGGACACTATTCCTCCCACTGACACCAATGATGGGGCACCATTCCTTCCACTGACACCAGTGATGGGGCACTATTCCTCCCACTGACACCAATGATGGAACACTATTCCTCCCACTGACACCAATGATGGGGCACCATTCCTCCCACTGACACCAGTGATGGGGCACTATTCCTTCCACTGACACCAGTGATGGGGCACTATTCCTTCCACTGACACCAATGATATCATTTTTTTACTCCGACTGACCACCAACGCCTATGGCATTGTTTACTCCCACTAATACCAGGGCATTTTTTTACTCCCACTGACCAACGTCCGGCCCACCTAAAGTTTGAAGGGCAGTGAACTGGCCCTTTGTTTTAAAAATTTAGAGACCCCTGACTTAGAGTAATGCTAAAGGACAGAAACAATTCCAGAGATAAAACCTGATGGAGAAAACAGAAGGCCTCTCATTACCTCTCCTTTTGAGCTCTCTTTGACACATCATGCCTTTTCCTAGAATAAAAGCCTTACTGTACATAATGGTCCTAACACCTAATTCAGCCATGGCAATGGGTCATGGAGATGAGCATGACTGGTGAAGGACTAAAGCAATTTCAAAATTTAATTTACAGACAGAACTAAGTGAACTCAAAGGTTCTTTGTCTTCTACTTTCTTTGTGGTAAAATTACTTCAATTTAGATGAAGCTTATGGGTTGTCTCCCCTTCTCCAAAAAACAGAGGTACCGTATTTTACGGCGTATAAGATGACTGGGCGTATAAGACGACCCCCCTAATTTTCAAGTTGAAACATAGGTTTTGGGCTATACTCGCCGTATAAGACTACCCCCCTTCCGAAGCAAGGCAACACCATTGAAAAACATCAGATTTCTCATAGATCTCCAAGGTACCCCAAGTACTGTAATACATGTAATCTCTCATAATATCTCCAAGGTACCCTAAGTATAAGTATTACCAGTAGATGTAATCTCAAGAAGCTGGCTGTGTGGGAATCCTTTACCGGTATACCATATGTACCGTAGCCTCGGCTACATACAGTATACCATGCAGAGCCAATCACAGTGAGCGATGTATTCTATTATTGAATGCAAAGCCTGCTCGGATTGGCAGAGTCAGAGAGGCGGGCTGATGTTACTCCGCCAATCCGAGCAGGCTTTGCATTCAATAATAGAATACATCGCTTTCCCTGATTGGCTCAGCGCAGTACACTGTATGTAGCCTGAGCTACGGTACATACAGTATACCGGTACAGGATTCCCACACAGCCAGCGTCTTGAGAGATTACATCTACCGGTAATACTTATACTTAGGTTACCTTGGAGATATTATACTCTGCGTATGACGACCCCCCATTTTTGGGGGATTTTTTTGAGGATCAAAAGTAGTCTTATACCCCAGAAAATACAATACTTTCTTTGCCTACAGCATGTGGAAAACAATTGGTGCAAGTGGCCTGATATATTTTATCATTCCCCAGATGAGAAACAGAAGGCCTGGGCTTGGTTCTAGAGCTAATTTACAGTTTTGACTGAAGAATTTATTTAAATAGACCTTGGCTCCTTTTCTATTCAGGGCAATATGACAGGGTCTCTTTAAAGATGGCCTCCCAACAATCTTACACTCACCTTCACAGTCCTCCCGTCGCTTCTTCTTCTGTCGCCACAACTACAAAGTATCAGATGCTTTCGGACATGGGGGAACATGTGACTTGCACCCAAGATGCAGTACTTGACCAGTAGGGCTGAACACTTTTACATGACAGAGGGGTGACGTCAGAGCCCCATGTAAGTTCCAACACTGGGTATTCTGCAAGAGCTATAAGGGGGGAAAAAGATTGGTGCCTCAGGCCAAAAGCGGGGGTGGGACTTTTACGGGCAAGTAAGTTTACTTAACTTACTTGCCTGTAAAAGTCCCACCCCCCCCTTTTGGCCTGAGGCACCAATCGTTTTCCCCCCTTCTAGACACACAGGGACGGAGGCAAAAAATACTATCTTGCTCTATAAGAGATCAAACAACCCCCTTCTGCAAGAGCTATGACAGAAGAAGAATAGGCAAGGGAGCGCTGTGTAATGTGAAAGTATAAAGTTGGGTGTGTCTGTTTGCCCTGAAAGGGCAAGGCAACGGGGAATCTTTAAGAACTCTCTAAGAAGCAAGACCTGCAGAGACTTGTGTGATTCATTTAAAATTATTATAGTAAAGGAATTGTTTGTGTCACCCCAGCCTGGCATGGAAAGAATAATGTTGAGTAAATTTCTCACCTGCTGAGAATGGCATGAAGGCCATCCGATTGCGGAACTGGCCCCCCTCATCCAGGAAGTGCCCAGGATTGAACTGTTCCGGAGTCTCCCATTGGGAGGGGTCATAAAGGACCGATGTAAGGAATGGAATGATGATGGTGCCCTGGTAAAGGAGACAGAGTTATTGTTAAACATGGGTACAATCTCATCATACAGGCTCAGTGCCAATAAGATCATATAAGAATTTGTGACAAGATGAATACATAAATGTAACTTATTTATCTTTATATTTGTCAGTGTCAGTAAAAAATTAGGATATTGTGGGTGGGTGCAGCGTGGTGTGGCGGCAGTAATCCAGTTGTAGGAACAGAACTGGTGTTGAAGATGTAAAGTTCAGCAAAATTCAGTAAAGTTCGGCACCCGACCGGATACACTCACCGAATATGACAGCAATGTCCAGCGGAGCAGGTCTAAGATGTACTGACGGCATCTGTCTTGAGGGTTGGAATGGGGTCTGGCCAGTCCGAACTCAAGCAGGGAGGCTTCCAGGAAGGATGGTGTGTCCCTATCCTTTCCCTTCTTATTTGGAACCTCTCCCTACTGCTATTTACTGTCATACGGCTGACCTATCCATACAGTACCCACATGTTAAATGCGCACCAATCCAAGGAGCCTTAAATAGACTCTGCTTGACCTAAGATGCCCACCAGAGTCACATGGGCTGCCAGCATCCAACTGGATCGCTGCCGCAATGACCCAGGAAACCATAGAGGAACCATGTTCCTCTCAACTTCCTCTTCCTCTGCAATGACGCTGTGGTTGATCTGCAGAGGAGAAAGTAGACTTCCCCTGCCTACAAGGGAATAGGAAGTATATATGTGATAGATGAATGGTTTCTTATTGCCTTTTCTACACAACAGATTATTACATTCTGTTAAGGTAAATATGAAAAGAAACAAACTCAGAATTAAGAGACTTCATTAAATCTCAATGGTAGCTGGCTATGTCTAGTACTACAAAAGTAAAAGGCCACTTTTCTGACTGGCAGAAATACGACATGCACCTAAACTGCTCTACCCAACAACTTTCCTTTTCCATGCACACTTTTAATGTTCGGATATTCTTATATATTTTTTTTTTAAGCTGTGTCATATCACTATTTTTTTTTTTTTTATCTGCACAGTCTGGCACAAACAGTCTGACATATATCACAGTCCAATACCTTTGGGATGGTATATCCATGGAACTGGATATCTTTGGTCACAGCATGAAAGAGTGCAGTTGGTGCCAGGTCAAGAACTCTCTGTATTTCATGGATGACGGCATTGGTGTACGGCAGTTGTGGTCTGTCTCCAATCGTAGGCGGATGCAGCGACTGCGTTACGTCATCAATTTCCTGTTGGACCTTTGCTAAAATGTGAAAGGAGTTACTTGTGACATCCTTATTTATCTATGTTGGTGATAACATCTTTGAATGAGTGTTTCTAGCATGGAGGCCAATACTAGCCAGCACTAGATGGAATCCGGAAAGAGAAGGGAAGCAGAATATTGTAATGTTGGGTGATTATGGAATATTTATAGACTGTAAGAGTATTCATCAACCGCTTTGTCCAGTACTTGGCAACACTCAGAGCTCCATCAGTTGTTTCTATTGCTGTTCTAAAGAGATGCTCAGAAGAGACATTTGGTGGTCAATAGGGGATATGACCTATGGGTTCCATTAAAAATCGAGGTATAAAAAAGTTTTGTTTGTTTGTTTTAGGTTATAGGTTTTTAGGTTATAAATAGTCTTTTCTGAGCACTTCTTTTTGTCAAACCAGCAATTTGTCAAACCTTTTTTGTTTGTGGTGTAGTGTTGGATGAAAAAGGCAAGAGTTGAAACATCTGAAAGACAAACATAAAAGGTAATTCTGCATTCTGTGAGGGTTATTATCGATCTTACCTTGGACATCAGGATAGTGAGCTAGGAAGACCAGGCAGAATTTCAGGGTGGTAGCGGTGGTCTCAGAACCTGCTGCTAACAGACCCACCACCATCGCCATCAGGCTCTCATCACAGAAATCTGGGTCCTCTTCATTCTCTACCTGAGGAGACAGAGAGGGGGAACAACATTAGGAAAAAAAAAGCAACAAGCATGAGCCAATGGCCAGAGCCAGGACAAACTGGGGGGGGGGGGGGGAGGTGGCTTGGGTGCTGGTGTCATGTGAGGTGGAGGGGAGGAATAGTAGTGACAGGAGTAGTGACAGCAGCATCATTACTCCTGTCAGAAGAGAGCCATGAGGAGGTGCTCTTTCTCCTCCAGCTCCTCCCCCTCTGCTGCTGATCGCTCCTGAATCAGAACTGTTTGATTGGGACTGTGCAGGGTAAGCCAACTCTGTAAAGTCCCAATCTAAATGCAGATGTCCTCAAGCTGCTCTCCCATACTTCTACAGCAGCCAAGCATCTCTCCCCACCAGCAGAAGTTGTTAAAGGTCCACTGGCTCTAGGCTCCTCCTCAACTTTGGTGTGCCATGATGAGGAGGAGTCTGGGGGGAAGGACATAACATGGCCAGTGCAACACTGCATCTGAGGTGTGTTTGAGGGAGGGTGGAGCAGTTCGCCCGAGCATGAGTTTGGGCTAAACGTTTGGCTGTTTGCCAAACACATGAATTTGCAGGGTGTTCGCTGCGTGGGGTCCACCCCAAAATACATACCAGACCTTTATCCAGGCATGCAGCCTGGCAGGTCAGGAAAGGAGAGGGGGAAGAGCGAGTCCCCTCCTCCTGAACCATACCAGGCCACGTGCCTTCAACATGAGGGGTGGGTGTTTTAGGGAAGGGGGGGTTCTGTCCCCCCACCCCAAAGCACCTTGTTCCTATGATAATGGACACAAGGGCCTCTTCCTGACAACCCTGGGCTGGGGTTGTCAGGGTCTGTGGGCGGGGGGCTTATCGAAATCTGGAAGATCTCTTTAACAAGGGGGCCCCCAGATCCCAGCTCCCCTCCATGTGAATGGGTATCAGGTACCCCTTCCCATTTACCAAAAAAGTGTACATAAGTAATAATCGCACGAACCATTGACACAAGTGACAAATTCTTTATTAAAAATAAAAAAATAGTGTCCCTCGATGTAAATCCATTGTCAATCATGCCGCCCGCAGACCCGAAAAATAGAAAAAATGAAATACGCCCTCGCCACCTGGAAGGAGGATACCTGCTCTGCACTTTTTTACATAGGCAAGGGGCGGGGCCACCTGGCTACGAGCAGGCATACGGTGGGAGGTCTCTCAGCGTTTTTCATTTTATCTATTTTTCGGGTCAGCGGGCGGCATGATTGATGATAGATTTACAACACTTTTTTGGTGAATGGGTAGGGGTACCCCTACCCATTCACATGGGGGGGGAGGCTGGGATCTGGGGGCCCCCTTGTAAAAAGGGGCTTCCAGATTCCGATAAGCCCCACTCATGGACCCCGACAACCACAGCCCAGGGTTGTCCAGGTACACAACTACTTATTTGATGAAACACAAAAATGAGACATCAGAGAAACTTCAAGAGTTTGTTTCCATGTCTGGCAACAAATTCCAACAGAAACCAGGATTAATAAGCACCAACAATGAGGGAGGATACATAAGTTAAGAAGTGGCCTCATACCTGAAGAGACAAGGAATAGTACACCAGACAACCACACCATACACTCCTGAACAAAACGGTGTAGCAGAAAGGAAAAATCGCACTCCTATAGAAATGGCTAGGTGCATGTTGTTGGATGTCAACCTACCTCACAAGTACTGGGGAGAAGCAGTCATGACTGCAACCTACCTACAGAACAGACTGCCCTCCAGAGCCATTAAAAGTACTCCATTTGAAATGTGGCATGGATCAAAGCCTAGCATAGGGCACATCAGAGTGCTTGGATGTAAAGCATATGCCTATATTCCAAGTGAGAAGCAATCCAAGCTGGAGAACAGAGTCATAGAGGGCCTTCCAATAGGCTACAGCAAGCAAACTAATGGTTACAGAATCCTACACCCAAAGACTGACAAAGTGACAATAAGCCATATTGTTTATTTTAATCAGAGCCCATCACCAGAAACACCGATCCCTGAAAGCTGTGAAGTGAATATGCCCATCAAACCAGAAAAAAGGGTCAACCAAAGCAAACCTCTGCAGGAGTCAGAACAAGAGGTGGACGTCACAGGAAGTGACGAAACGCGTCAGTTTGGAACGCATAGCGGCATTATGTCAGTCAGTTGGAACGCAAGCCGGAAGCGCCGCCCGCCACTCTGCAGAGAGGACGGGCAGCCCGCACCAGCCGACCACTTATCACCACTGCTTGTTTTATGTATGAAATCCTTTACTTCTTAACCCATATTATTGAGTAATAAACTTATTTGATGATACTACACTATTTGAAGCTTCTTTTACCTTCCATAATTGGCCAAACACCATGATGTGAGGAGGAGCCAGTTACCAATCCAAAACCAGCCCAGAGGAAAAAAGGGGGAGCCCACCCCAGCCCAGGGGGCACTAAAGCGCAAAAGGTCCTAGTGCTGTAAAGCACATAGGACCCACTGGTTCTGGTAAGTGATTTCATCTACCCACAAATCACGGCGAAACGGATTGATGTCACAGAATCATATGGACACTCATGCTTGAGCACTTGCACCTTTGAAATCGTTGACAAAGTCACTAAGTACTTTTTGATTATTGTGAGCACCAAAGTCACTTTATTCCTATTGGACTTTTTATATATGACCATTCACGTGTTATTATTTATATACCATTGCTTGTCATTTTGATTGAATTATTAATTTACTTATGTGTTATTAACTATTGGGGTATATATTTGATATAATTTATCGTTACTCAGCAAGCGCTGTAGTTAGCTCTTTGGCCAAGGAGCTAATCCCTTTCAAAGTGACAATAAGCCATAGTGTTTTTTTTAATCAGAGCCCATCACCAGAAACACCGATCCCTGAAAGCTGTGAAGTGAATATGCCCAGCAAACCAGAAAAAAGGGTCAACCAAAGCGAACCTCTGCAGGAGTCAGAACAAGAGGTGGAACTCACAATGCCTAAATCAAGTTCCCCACCAGATTCTGCTGAACTGCCTGAAGCCAGAAGATCAGCTTGGACTACAAAGGGGATACCACCTTTCAAGCTGTCATACACTGTCTAAACACACAGCATACTTGAACCAACATCCTGGGAAGACCTAGAAAAACTGCCAAAATGTGAAGCCAATAAATGGAGAAAGGCAACAGAAGAAAAATTAAAGTCACTTCAGGAAAATGAAACCTGGACACTCACAAAGCTCCCTTCTTTTTTTTTTTTTTTTTTCCAAAAAATTTTTATTGAAAGAATTATAACAATATAAAGAATACATACAGTCTCTTATAAGTCAACGTATAGACAGTACATACAATGTACAGCAACATAGCTTATTGAAAAATTATTACAAATAATCCAAGAGAAAACGAGTATCAACGTAAGACACGTATTGAAAGGCTTGACCTTTTAACAAACAGGAGACTCAACAGGAGTGGCCTTTTAATACTAAGGCAATAGAAAAGCTAGAGACAAAACGAGTGTCAACTCGCAGCTCAATTATATCAGATTGGAAGTACTATTCTGACCATAGTACAATAAAGTAGATAACTGTAGGCACATCTCGGTGTATGTGACTTTGAGGTAAAACAAAGGGGGTATGTTGCAAGATATCAACTGGGTTGTTAGAGAGAAGTTGATATGATAATAAATGGAAAGAAATGTCAAACATTTAAGACTATATGTAAGAGTAAGATGATTTGGTGGGAGGCGACCACTCCGGGGAGAAGAGGTCACCTACTCATCAAAATTGGGGAGGGTAGGGGGTGGGGGGAGGAAGGGAGGGAGAGGAAGGGGGAAAGGAGGGTAGGGAGTCATCGGTCTCCGCCCTGCCAGCCTGGGGGGGTTGAAAAACAATATGGTGACCGAAAATGAGAGAATGCAGTATATGGGATTGGTGTTAGGCTTACCGCATTGTGCTCTGTAAACCTCTCTCACTTACAGCCCTTGTTTAGGGGTGAGAGGGGTCTACCGGTGTGCTGTCGGTCTTGGTGTGTGTGCGAGAAGCCAAGGGTTGTCATGATGTATGAGGCAAAGTATTAGAGGGAAAGAAAGTCATGTGGTGGAAACTGAAGGATCAGTCGTAAAAGTGGGAGTGATGGTTAGCAATGCATGGTTTTGTGGGTCTCGAAATAATTTCCAGGGAGCCCAAGTGTGAGCATAGGAGATTGTTCTATCTCGAGCGATCGCAACAAGTTCTTCTAATCTAGCAATTTTGTCCATTTTGTGAAGCCATTCCCGTTTATGTGGAATTACATCTGATTTCCAGTGGATTGGTATGCATGCTTTGGCTGCATTGAGTAGGTGTGGAGAGAGAGATTTGCAGTACCTGTAAGGTGGGACAATAGTATAGTTCAGGAGGTATTGCGCAGGAGAGAAAGGGATATCAATTTTTAGGTCTTTCGTGATGGTTTCATGGATAGATAACCAGAATGGTTGTATTTTTGGACAGGACCAGTAGATATGAATGAGTGTCCCTGTATCAGAGTGGCATCTCCAGCAAGTGTCAGTGATATCTGGGTTGTATTTATGTAGGAGTGAAGGGGTCCTGTACCATCTAGTTAGCAACTTATAGCAATTTTCTTGTGTGGATACATTGAGGGAACTTTTATGGGCAATGTGACATAGATTTTGCCATTCTTTTTCAGACAAGGAGAGGTTGAGGTCTGATTCCCATCTGGGCTTAGCTTTGTTAGTGTGTTCTTGGACTTCCGAAACCAGGAGGTTGTATGTTACCGAAATAAGATGGCGTTGTGGAGTGGTGCTTGTACAAAGCTTCTCGAATGGGGTGAGGTCTCTGGAAAGGGCCCCATTATGATTCAAGGATTTGAGAAAATGTCTAATTTGAAAGTAGGTCCAATTGGGTATGGGGGAAGGCGTGGTGGGTGATTTGATCTGGAGGCGTTCTAAGAGGGATCCTTTGTCGAAAAAGCGGAAAGCTTCAATGGAGTCGTTATTCCAATAATCCCGTAGGAATGAGGAGGACATACCCGGAGGAAAGTCTGGGTTGTGTTTGATTGGGGTCAGGGGGCCTGGGGTTGAGGAAATAGATGCTAGCTTGCAGGTGTCTCTAAAGGAGGATAGGGTGGTATGCAAGAGGGGATGTTTCTTTACGGATATAGGTGTGTGTTCAGAATTGAGCCACACTAATGAATTGAGGGGAGTATTGCAGAAGGATTTCTCAAGTATCACCCAATCTTTGTTGGGTTCATGTAGAAACCAATCCAAAATTCTAGTTAGGTGACATGCCCAGTAATACTTTTGTAAATCAGGCAGGCCGATGCCTCCATCTAGTTTGGGTTTTGAAAGTAGCGCGAAAGAGAGCCTGGGTTTTTTTTGACACCAGAGGAATTTGGAGCATAAAGATTTGAAGGAGGTAAAGAAGGATTTTGGGATTTTGATGGGGATAGCTTGAAGGAGGAATAATAGACGTGGTAAAACGTTCATTTTAAGGATGGCGGCTCGTCCAAACCAAGAGAAATGTGGTCTGGACCATTTCTTAACGTCATCTTTGATTGCTTGAAGAGCTGGGAGAAAGTTAGTGGGGAATAGTTCGTTCAGATTATTCGTGAGGTGAATGCATAGGTATTTGATGGAAGATTGGGCCCATTGGAATGGAAAGTTCGATTTACATTGGTCTACTAATCTTTTGGATAGGGTAATGTTGAGGGCGTTTGACTTTGAGAAGTTTATTTTAAAGTTGGACAGTTTCTGAAAAAGTTTAAATTCTTGTAAAAGTGACGGGATGGAGAGGAGGGGGTCGCTAAGAAATAAAAAAATGTCATCAGCAAACGCTGCTATCTTATACGTACGATGGGAGATGGTTATGCCAGAAATGTTCGGGTTTAGATCAAGTGTACGTAAAAAAGGTTCCAAGGTAAGGACAAATAGAATTGGTGATAGGGGGCAACCCTGCCTAGTCCCGTTTCCTATGGAGAAGGCGTCCGATAGGCTTCCATTGACTCTGACACATGCCTTAGGTGCGGAGTACAGAGACAGAATTAGAGTGAGTAATCAGTCCGGAATGCCAATGTGTTGAAGGACCTGCCTCATGTAACTCCAATCTAGCCTATCGAACGCCTTCTCGGCGTCGAGGGATAGCATAAAGCCCTTTACTTTATGAGAGGTCATCCAGTGATGGATATTAATAGCTTTAACCGTGTTGTCACGAGCTTCGCGGCCGGGGACGAATCCCACCTGATCTTTGTCAATTAGCATCGGGACCAGGGGTAGCAGTCTATTTGCGATAATTTTGGCGAAAAGTTTGATGTCTACGTTAAGTAGAGAGATGGGTCTGTAGTTAATTACTGAGGTTGGGTCCTTGTTATCCTTTGGTATTACTGATATATGTGCGTCAAGCAATCTGTGATGGGGATAAGGGGGAGAAGCTAGCGAGTTAAAGGCTTTTAGCAACGGAGATGATAGAAGGTCTGTGAAGGTTTTGTAATATGGGGCTGTGAAGCCATCTGGGCCTGGGCTTTTTCCTGCTTTTAGCTGAGAAATAGCTAGCTTGAGCTCTTCCTCTGAAAGGGGTTGTTCCAGGTTTTGGGATTGGGAATTGTTAAGAGTTTTAGTGTGGGATTTCTGGAGGAAATCTTGTATGAGGGAGTTCTGGGTGTGAATCGGGATTGAATGACCTAGGTTATAAAGCTGGGTGTAATACTTCTCAAATTGGTTTGCGATGTCTGGGGTTTTGACAAAGGTGTGTCCTTGGGTGTCTTTGATCAAATGTATGGAGGATTTGGCTCTTTTTTCTTGGAGGGCCTTAGCGAGGAATTTACTACTCTTGTTCCCAAACTCGTAAAATAATTTTTGTTGAAGGATAAATTTACGTTTAATTTTGATGTGAAGTTCCTCTAGGAGGAGTTGTCTGTTATGTACTAGTTCAAGGTACGTGAGGTGTGCTCTGGTGCTTTTGTGATTTTTTTCTAAGGAATGGATTTTATTAATAATTGCTTGAGTACGTGCTTGATGCGCTTTCTTCTTTGAAGATTTGAGAGAAATAAGAACTCCTCTTAGTGCACATTTATGGGCTTCCCAAATCGTAATGGGGGAGATGTCATTAGTGGTATTTTCAGAGAAGTATTCTGTAATTTTATTCCTCAAATATTGGATGTCGGGTTCATGAGTGAGAAGCGTTGAGTCTAACCTCCAAAACTTGGTATAAGAGAAGTCTCCAGGGATTGAGATTGTCAGGGAAACTGGGTGGTGATCGGAGATTAGCATTGGTTCAATTGTGGCCTTTTTGATCAGGGGTAAGTCTTTTTGGGACAGGAATAGATAGTCTAACCTGGAATATCTTTGGTGAGGAGAAGAGAAAAATGTGAAGTCTTTTGTGGAGGGGTTTAGGGTACGCCAGGTATCGTGTAGGAGTAGTTCTTGGAGGGATTGACGAATTTGTTTGAGGGCTTTATATGGGAGGGATGAAGTGCCTGAGGAGGAGTCTAGGATAGGATACAACGCTACATTAAATTCCCCCCCCAGGATTGTGATTCCTTGTTGGTTTTCAGCAAGTAAGGAGGAGATCTTCCTAAAAAAAGGTACCTGAGCAGAATTCGGGGAGTAGATGTTAGCTAAGGTGATGGGTTTCTGAGCTAAGAATCCTTTCAGGATAATGTATCGTCCGTCAGGGTCAATAAGGGAGTCAGTACATTTCCAATCAAGGTTTTTAGACATAAGGATTGCTACTCCCTTTGTTTTCCCTAAAGGGTTGGTGGCTAGGTAGGCTGTGGGGTATCGGAAGTTGTTAAGTTTTGGGGTGTTGTGTGAGTGAAAGTGAGTCTCTTGCAGATAAACTATATCCGCCTTCGATTTGTGCATAATTTCAAGGACTTGGCTGCGTTTCTCGGGTAAGTTTAAACCTTTTACGTTCAGGGATACAACCTTAACTTGGAGGGGATTAGAGAGCGTCTGAGGAGGAGTCATCATGAATTTGGATCTGGAAGCTATTCTTGGAGAGAGTTGTGAGAGCGGTCACTTACAGTCAGCTTAGTGTGACCGGATGGCAGAGACCGATGGGGGAAGGGGGCGGGGGGGAGAGAGCTGAAGGGAGGAGGGTGGGACAGAAGGGAAGGGGGAGAGGTGTGGAGTATTTAGGTGGAGGGGGAAAACCGAAGTATAGAGTGTGAAAAACAATCACACCTATCTGAATATACAGATATCGGAGGTGTAGACAGATGAGGCGATCAGCTCGACTCTGTCTGTCTTGTGGGGTGAGCGGTTGGCAAATGATCGAGGTAAACAAAAAATGAAGGAATCATGAGCCGGCCGGCCCGAGAGATATGGGGGAGGGAGATTTGAATGATCTTTCGTGTTAACAAGAGTAAAGGATTTGAAAGTGAGTTTGGGGATATACAGGGAACTAGCCCTTCTGAGACATTTCTGCAGGGTGAGTGAGGGCAAGTAACCAATTCGAAGCCACATGGGTAGGAGGTACCATTATATGATTAAAGGGGAGCCTGAGATTAATGAATTGATAAGAGGTGGAGGTGGGGAGATAGTGAATTGCATATATAAAACATCATAGTCATAGTGTATATAAGACATTAAGGTCATAGTGTATATAAAACATTAAAACATTAAAGTCATAGTGATGTATTGAGATACCCTCCCCCTCCCCTCTTCCTTCCCTCCTCCCTCCATTCTCAACCCTCTTCCCATCTCATAACATTCTCCTTCTTGTCTTATTGATATACCTATAAACAATCTGTATCGTATGCGTCAAGAGGAGGTTTCGTGATGATCCCTCCCATGGTGCGGGGTGGAAGTGTGAGAGACGGGGGGAATAGTGCTGACCGCTCCAACCTGCTTGGGAGACAATAGGGCCGGTTCCCGTGGTTGTATTCAAGAATGCTAAATGCAAGGGTAATGTGGCCCAAGATATTCCCATACGTCTATTTAGGCGGGCGGACACTATAAAGTTGTTTAGGGACACCTTTCGCACAAGGGTCAAAGCAATTTTATAGGTGTCTATGTATTAAGTTTTTGATGTCAGCCTCCTCATCTTCCTGGGGGCCTTTCTGTTTGATATTACTTCCCTCTTTTTTTTTTTTTCCTTTTCCCTCCTATTTTCTTACCTTAAACCCCTTCCCCCCCTCTCTCACAGTCCACACCCCGAAAAGGGGATCCAATAGTGGGGTACGCATTAAGCAGGGTACAGTATGTGTGTGGCGAGACCGTAAAGAATGTATTCTTCTAGGGCTCAGCAGCAAAAATCCCTTAAAAGAAAAAGAAAAATGGATGGAGGTATGGCAGTCTCTGTTGTGTGGGTTTGCAAAATACGAAGATGGGTAAGTCCATTTATAAAGGTTAATCGTGTGGTGTAGAGTACATTACCCATCCTTGGTCACGATCATCAGAGGAAAGAGGGAATGTATGCGTCTGGAAGTTCATAATCTCAGGTGGTACCACTGATGTATGTTCGGACCTCCGTTCTTGAGTATCTCGAAATCTGTTGGAAAGAGCAGATGGGGGCAAATAGGGAGTGTGGGCAGGGATAGATGGAGAAAGCGGAAAAATAAGAGAAAGGGCAGGGGGAACGAGGAAAGGTACTGGAGAGTCAGACAAGTCAGGTTGAGGAGTTCTACTCTTGTCTTGGTCGACGATGCACCGGAGAAGCCGTGGGGCTCAGGAAGACTTGGCTCCGTAGGCGGTCGGGGGATTCACTGCCGTGTGATGATACTCTTGGTCGTCTAATGTGTAGATCATCCCTCTCCGGTACTGCATCCATTGAGGTCGATCTTCGTAGCCTTTGGGTGTTAAGAGGTCTGTACCAATCAGGCAGGTCAATGAGCGGTATGTTCATTGCATTGCAGAAATTAACGAGTTCTTCCGGAACCCTCAGGTTAGCTGTGCGACCGTTTGCCGAAGCTGATAGGCAGAACGGAAATTTCCATCGGTACTGGATGTTTCTGGATCTTAAGGAGTCTAGCAGAGGCCGCAGATCTCTTCTGCGTTGGAGGGTTATCGGGGAAAGATCCTGGAAGATCTTTATTTCCGTGCCATGGTATAAGAGGGAGCGTCTGTCTCTTGTTCTCCTTAGGACATCTTCCTTTAGTTTGAAATTGACTACACAACAGATGATGTCCCTTGGGGGGTCGGTATCCCTTGGTTTGGGTCGCAGAGCTCTGTGGAGACGTTCAAATTCAATGGGGGTTTCAAGAGGTCTTCCCAAGACGTCATTAAAGATGGCGGTGGTAGCTCTCATGATCTGCGTCTGCTCAATCGACTCGGGTAGGCCCCTCACCCTTAAGTTGTGACGCCGACCCCTGTTGTCGAGATCCTCCAGTTGTCTTTGCATGTCTCTGAATTGGGTATCGTGAGAGTGCATTGTGTCAGTCAGGGAATGAATGGATTCTTCCTGCGCTGCGACTTTATCTTCAACCTCTGACACCCTTAAGTTTATAGAGGATATTTCCCCTTTCAGTTCAATTACTGCCATGGCCAGGGAGGCCTTCAGTTCATCCGCAATGGAGCGGAGGTCTGGGAGGGTGACATATGGTAGCGGAGAAGGGGTAGTCGCTGGGGCTAGTGTGTCCATGGCTGAGGGTGTGATGCCTTGGGGTGCAGGTATTGCTTGCTCTCTTGTAGTGGAGCGAGTGTGGGTTCCCCGGGCCACGTCCTCATAGGCCTGACTTTGAGCCGGGGCCTCGCGTGATATCTGCGGCTGACGGAATAGGTCCGGTATGCTGCGGGTGCGACCCGGCGTCAGATCTCTCGGCGAGCGGGATCGGGAGGGAGAGGAGTGTGTGCTGGATCTACTCATCCTTCCTAGGTGTGCGGGAGATGAAAGATCGCTCTTCTTAAGGCTGATTTCTCTCGAGCTGGCCGGGAGCTAGGAGATTAGGCGGCCATCCACGATCAGCGCCAAGCCACGCCCACTCTCCCTTCTAACCGCAAAACTATAGGAAGTAAGTGGACTTTCAAAGTAAAGCCAGACACAAAAGGAAATATCCACAAATACAAAGCCAGACTAGTTGCCAAGGGTTACTTCCAGAAATTCAGTGAAGATTACAATGAAATATTCGCTCCCGTCTTAAAACACTCCACCATCAGAGCGCTTCTTAATGTTGCAGCTGGGAAGGGCATGCAAGTGAAACACCTAGATGTTAAAACTGATTTCCTATATGGAGACATTAAGGAAGACCTCTACATGGAGCAACCACCAAGGTTTGAACAAGGAGACAACCTTGGGTGTTACATAGTTACATAGTTAGTGAGGTTGAAAAAAGACACCAGTCCATCCAGTTCAACCTATGATGTGTGTGTGTGTTTGCTGTTACCCGTACATTGTATACCCCTGTATGTTGTACATTGTATACCCCTGTATGTTGTACATTGTATACCCCTGTATGTTGTACATTGTATACCCCTGTATGTTGTACATTGTATACCCCTGTATGTTGTACATTGTATACCCCTGTATGTTGTGGTCTTTAAGGTGCCCATCTAATAGTTTTTTGAAACTATCAATGCTCCCTGCTGATACCACTCTTTGCGGAAGAGAATTCCACATCCTTACTGCTCTTACAGTGAAGAGCCCCCTGCGTATTTTAAGGATAAACCGCCTTTCCTCTAGTTTTAGTGAGTGGCCACGTGTCTTATTGTATTCCCTTTCTCTGAATAGGTTTTTCCATATGCTAGGGTCGCCAGTACAGTATTCGTACATTGATATCATATCCCCCCTCAATCGTCTCTTCTCCAGAGAGAATAGGTTCAGTGCTTGTAGTCTTTCCTCATAGCTGATGCCCTCCATTCCCCTAATTATTTTTGTTGTCCTTCTCTGGACTTTCTCCAGTTCCAGCACATCCTTCCTGAGGACCGGTGCCCAGAACTGGACAGCATACTCCAGCTGTGGCCGGACCAGAGTCTTGTAGAGAGGGAGAATAATCTCTTTATTTCTGGATTGAATCCCCTTTTTTATACATCCCAGTATTTTGTTGGCTTTGCTTGCAGCGGCTTGGCATTGCATGGGTGTAATTTTCAGAAGAGCTTCTACGGTCTTAAGCAATCTGCAAGGATGTGGAATGAGAAAGTGAATGAAGTGCTTACTAGTGAGGGATTCTCAAGAAGCAAAGCAGACCCCTGTCTCTACTCCAGGAATCAAGAAGACACATGGGTATACATCCTTATCTATGTCAATGGCATTTTAACTTAAAGTGGAGTTCCACCCAAAAGTGGAACTTCCGCTTTAGGTGGTCCTAACCCCCTGACATGCCACATTTGGCATGTCATTTTTTGGGGGGGGGGGAGCGGGTACCTAGTTTTGACAGTTACCCGCTCCCACTTCCGCTCGGAGTGCCGCGGCGCCCTGAGCGGAAGTTCACCTCTCCCCCTCCCTCCCTGCAATCTTCTGGGACATGTCAGAGGTCCCAGAAGATTGCCGGCCAATCACGGCGCACAGCGCGACTCGCGCATGCGCAGTGGGTACCCGGCTGTGAAGCCGCAAACTGTCACAGCCGGGTGCCCACAGCAGTGATGCCGGCTCCGAGGGAGAGGATCGAGGCTTCGGGCGGCCGCATCGCTGGACCGTTGGACAGGTGAGTGAAATGGCTGGAACTCCGCTTTAATTTTAACAAGAAGGGGATTACAATCAGATAGTTCACAAGCTGAAAGGGCATTTTGAAAACAAAGAGCTAGGAAACATTAGCTACTATCTGGGAATCCAAATAGAGAGAGAGAGAAGATGATGAAAGTTATCTTTTCAATCAATCTCAGAAAATCTCTGAAATCTTGGAACAATTCCATATGCAAGATGCAAAGGTAGGGAAAACTCCTATGGAACCAGGCTATCAAAAGAGCAATGAAGAAGAAAACTTGCTCCCCAACAAGGACATATATCAAAGAGCAATCAGTAAGCTGCTTTATGTTGCCACTGTGACAAGACCAGACAAAGCCGCAGCAGTGGGCATACTATGCAGGAAAGTCTCAGCTCCCTGTCAGCATAACTGTAACGCAGTAAAAAGAGCGATGCAGTACCTCAAAGGAACAATTCAGATGAAGTTACGGTTACCAGCAACATCAAATCCAAAACTGGTCGCATACGTGGATGCTGATTGGGTCGGGGAATGCACAGAACGCAAATCTACAAGTGGATTCATCTTCCAGTATGGGGAAGGAAACATTGTAAGTTAATTTAGTTGAAAGCAGGTAATTGTCGCTCTATCTTCAACTGAAGCAGAGTACATTGCAGCAGCACACGCATGTCAAGAAACACTATGGATCCGTCAACTTCTTGTGAACATTGGGGTAGACATTAGTAGTTAGGTATGATATCCCACGCAACGGAAAATTATTTAAAGCTGGAAATACTATAAAATACTGCAGTTGCTGCCACCCTGTCTTCTCCCCCAAAGGGGATGTCTAGATATTGTAAGGGGTTAGCTCGGAAGCGGGTGTGGGTGACCCTTTGGGTGGGTTCGTTACACAGAGAGACAGCCGAGGAGTGGTTGAAAAAAACGGTCTATGGTTTATTCTTACAATTTGCTGGAAACAAGTGCAAGCATCCAAGCAGCATAAATCAAACAAACATAAAATAAACCCCGGCCACTTGAGGCGTCTACCTTCACAACACAGGAACCTACCTATGGAGTCTGTCCCAACCTACTGCTGGGCAGACACTGCTGGTCATAAAGCAGAAGACCAATAGTCTATTTGTTTTTTTTCACACAGAAAAAGTCAACACCACCTCACCTTCAGAAGTCTCTCAGCTCACTGCTCTCCTTAACGCACACAGCCTCAGGATGCAGCAATCAGTAGTTATCCTCTGGATAACTTATAGAGGCCTTAATTGCCTCATTCTGAATAGCTGAAGCTTTCCAACGTCCTTAAACCTTTCTGGCTATCTCTGCAGCCGACACCTGATTGTAATTGGTGAATTGTCTAAACAAGGCAGAAATGTATCTCCCGTCTGTGACAACACCCACAGATTTACCTGACTTCCTGTTACAGTATGTAGGTAAGTATGTGGGATAAGGCGCTACTCCTTAAGGTGAAACAATAAATGTGCGTTTCAATATAGAAAAATATGCATCATGTCTATTGACATAAATATCTCAAGGTGAACATAAAGTGACCAGTGCAATGTGGATATGTATCTTCCACCTAGAAGTACTAAACAATATTAAAAATGTGCTGAAAACTTCCTATGAATGATGCTGAATAAACTAATACTATATTGCACCACTAGAGGGAGTGTGCATCCTACTTATACACTTCTATAGTAATCCATGCAGTGTTGCTGAATCCAAAATCAATTATTGTGCAAACATTTAAAGTGCCAAGTGCATAAATAATTATCAAATAAATACAACTGATGAATAAATAAAAAATAACAGTGCCAAGTGTTGAATGTCCACAGTCCACAATAATATGTGTGTAATCCAATAATGTAAACGTGCCAGTGATCTTGGTCAAATACAGACACTTAAACAGATGAAAATAAGTGATCCGTGCTTTTCTGTGCTCCTTAGTGCATAGAAAGTTGTGCAGTGCTTTCCCCCAATGGTATTGCACTCACTACAAATATGTCCACATAAAGGGGTATCAGGCCTTTTTGCAGTAAGGTATCTCCGGCGTCTCCGTATGTTCCTCGCCAGGTTCACATGGAAAGATAATTCAGACAGCCCATAGTGTAGCAGTGTAATATATTTATTAAAAAATAGCAGTATCCACACACAGTTAAAACAGCGTTGTGCAGTACCGTGGCGTTCCTGCCGGATGTCCTGGTCCCGTGCGTTCCACAGCCCATAGCCAAACAACTGGAAGTGACGAAATGATGCGCAAGTCCCACCCTATGCGTTTCGTCAGTCTGACTTTATTAATAATGTCCATCAGAGGAGATGACTGCTAATGCACTCAACAAGCCTTTGTCGAAGGAATGTCATAATTATATCTAGAAGAAGCTGAATATAATTTGACAAAGCACATGCTGTTGAGAAGGATTATTGGAAGAGCAACAGCAAGTACTATGACTATGTACTGTATGCATTATACCTATCTATTCCAGCAGGTGGCGTTGAACTGTTATAGTGTAGTGTAGAGTGGATGCGATGAGGCAGACCATAGTGTACAAAGAACTTCACCAAGATCTTGGCCACAGTGGATGTTTGTTGGTCTTTTGTGGGAAATGCCTGGGCATATCTAGTGAAGAGCTCAGTCACTACCAGGATGTTTCCCTGTTCACTTAGATCAGGCTCCAAGCACAGAAAGTCGATGCACACCAGCTCCATGAGTACTAGGCTCTAAAGATGGCCCACTGGGGAAGTGTCACAAACCTGGTTGGAGGCTGAGGTGACGAGAGGGTTCCCCTTGCTGCTGAGTGCAGAGCACCCCTGGAGATGGTGACAGAGGGTGCTCTACCCAAAGGTGTGCGGGTTGCCTGCAGGTGTAGCTGTTTCAGGAATTGGATCGGTAGCAGATAAGACAGTCACTGGATCACTGGAAGTGCAGGCAGGCTAGTGCAATCAAGGTCAGTAGCCAGGCCGAGGGTCAAACACGGGTAGTCAATCAGGAACGGAGGCAAATAGAGTAGTCGGGGTCAAGCCAGGGTCAAACACAAGAAGACAATCAGGAGCAGGCAAAGGCAAGTCCGTAAGACAAGCCGGGTTCAGAGCCAGGAGATAAGCCAAAGCAGGTCAAGGATAGCTGGGTCAGTAACGGTAATCAAGCAGAAGTTTCAAGGCACAAGGAGATCAGGTACTAGGTGAAGATAATCCAGCAATTAATGATAGCCAGTGCTGAGTTTATATAGGAGGTGGATGCTGATAATTGGCACTAATTAGGATGTTTCACGAACGCCAATGCGCCATTGCGTCATTGCGTTCGCCAATGCGCCATTGCATACCTATTGCTAACGCACATACGCGCGTTAGTGCGGCCCTCTTGGGCACTGGCATATCTGCCATTTCTAATCAAGTTCTTCCCTGACAACAGGCAGCTTGGATGAGGCAGAGTCTCTCTGTATGCATCGGATGCAGGAGCGGCAGTAACCCTCAACTTCAGCCGACATGGTTGAAAGTCTTCTCAGGCCCTAGGTGGCCATGAATGTCATGTAGGGCAGTTAACACCATCACTCTATGCTTCCCGGGGAGGAATACCTGCCATTTCTCTTCTGGATCGTCAGAGGGGCCCCTTCAGTAGATCACTCCGTTGTGCAGCTGCTCTCCAAAGCCTTCAGTAATAATTTCATAACATCTCATATTCGCAGCCCCTCCACGTAATTTACAACCTATGAGTCATTCTCTACTAATTTTTATTTTTATTTTTTTATATTTTTTATATTATTATTTTTTTTTCCCTATTGTTTCCTTCAAACAAAGCTCTTTGGAAGTAAAAGCACCTTTTGTATGTTTCATTACCAAACAGAAAACAAGGTCTAAGAGAACACCGCCCGGTGGCCAAAACAAGTACTACATTTAATTTATTTTCCAAATGTAAGTTATGACCAGGTATCCTTTATATGGTACGGACATATATTAGGAACTTGATCCTTTTCTAACGGACTTTCTCTGTCCTATTAGAATAAAAAGGATCAAGATGGAGGATCACCCCACCACTGGCACTATCAAGTACTACATTGGTTGTAAGTACTTTCAAACCGGATTTCCTTCCTTTTACATTTCATAAATACAATTATGACTATTTATTTTACTTATATCCTATATCCCAGAGACCAGAGCCCACTCCCAATTTCTGTGTGGAAACATAAGGACCAGAGGCAAGGTCCAATGGCAGAATCTTTCTAAAAAATGTATGTATATTATTGGCAACCAATGAAAATTCCCCATTGGCAGCACAATATTCTACTAATCAACTAATATATTTACAGATACGGTGAAAAATTTCCTTGACAAAGGCGTAAAGCCGAAACGCGTAGGAATTTAAGGATATCTCTCCCTACAGACTTCACGCCATCCAAGCGTGAATAATAGCGAGACATACCATTTGTCACCTATCACAAATGTCACCACTTCTTTCTTATCTTCACCAATCACTAATGGGTCTATAACCCTCACCTCATGTGATTATTGTACCCATGTATTATATTTCTATCTTTGAATAAAAAACACTACTTCTCAAATCAATCTATTTTATACTAGCCCATAAAGTCCCAAACCATTGGCCTGAGATACCAAAAATACCCTCCACAAATCTCCCAGGGATGAAGGCTAAAACCTATTAATCAGGTCTTGGGAACCAAGACCTGATTAGTAGGTTTTAGCCTTCTCTGGAACCATGGGGCCTTCTTGACAAAACGTCTGCATCTCTGTTCCCGACCCCAGGAAGGTACTTCAGACTGAAGGTAGCGTAGCCAACCACCTGTGACCAGTGGCATCCATCTTGGCAGTAGTGAGGATGTATGTGAGGGGATTATTGTCTGTCTTGATCACAAAGTCTGCCCCATACAGATAATTTCTCAACTCACCCACCACTGTCCACTTCACAGCCAGAAACTCAAGTTTGTGCGTATGGTAATTCTTCTCAGCAGGTCCCAAGCTCTGGCTCACATAGTTAACAGGCCACAGGGGCCCGTCATGCTCTTGATATAGCACCCCGCCTAACCCATCTCACCTAGCATTGACGTGTAGTTCATATGGCTTGGTTGGATCTGCATAGGCCACGACTGGAGCAGTTATCAGGCACCACTTCAGCTGCCTAAAAGCCTCTCCACATTGGGCAGTCCACTGTTCCTGAATGCAAGGTGTCCTGGACCCTCCAGCTGGTCTGATAGGCTTAGTTAGATCTGGGTCATCATCTTCCTCTTCGCTCTTCAATAGCTCATTGAGTGGGTGAGCTATTTTGGCAAATCCCTCGATGAACCTTCTATATTAGGAGCAGAATCCCAAAAATCACCTAAGCTTGGTCACATTGGTAAGTCTCGATCAGGAGGTGATGGCATCCAGCTTCTGGGGATCGATGGCCACTCCTTCGGCAGAAACGACGAGGCTAACATAGTTGATTGAGGGTTGATAGAACTGGCAGGTTTCCAGAGACAGTTTTGACCCCTCGTCATGGAGTCTCTTCTGGACCTTCTCCAAACCCCCTTCGTGTTTCTCCAGTCTTGTGAAAGACGATGATGTAATCTAGGTACACCAACACCTTAATCAGGTTCATATTACCCACTGTCTTCTCCATCAGGCATTGGAAGGTGGCTGGAGCACCGGACAGGCCTTGAGACATCCGATCAAATTCAAAGAACCCCAGTGGGGTAATGAAAGCTGTCTTCTCCCGATCTTCAGGGTGCATGGGAATCTGGTAGTAGCCACTCTTCAAATCCAGGACGCTGAATCACTTTGCCCCTGGCAAGCTCTTCAGGGCATCTTCTATCCTTGGGGTGATATATTGGTTGGGAATGGTCCTTTGGTTCAGCGTTAATCGATGCAAAACCTCAGGGACCCATTTTTCTTCTGCACCACCACTATCGGGGAAGCATATGGACTCTGGAAAGCTTGAATGATACCTGCTCTCTTCAGTTCTGCTAACTGTTCATGCAGGTCTTCCAAGTCCCCCAAAAGAACCTGTCGGACTCTTTCTCTGGCTTATCCTCTTGAAGATGGATCCGGTGTTGGGTGCTTTTTGCACACCCCACATCAAACTCACTCTTGGAGAATGCAGCCTGACATCTCAGGAGCTGATTCTTGGCTCTTTCCTTCTATTCAGACGGAAGAGGATTATTCTTTGAGTAGAACTCATCAACAGGGATCCCATTAGAGGGGCGTTGTGACCGCAATTCTGAGGAGGCTCCCACAGGCCCTAGGATAATCCATCAACATCCAAGCTGATTCAAGCCCCAGAGACCTCACTCCTTCACCATTCTATGTCAGAGACCAAGCAGGATGACCCGCAGAAAGAAAGATCCGCCGATCTCCCGCAAAGTGGATGGCTTTTTTAAGCCTGCAGGCCGCAGCCTCCAACAAAATGGTGGCGGCCAGGAGACACGACCGCTGCATGCAGTGGCACCCGGCCTCCATCAGGGACTATGTCATCGCAAAGTATGGGGAGACAGGTCTGGGAGCAGTTGTAAGGCAGTAGTGTTCCGGGAGATGTTCGATCTGGCAGAAAGCTGTCATAATTTTCTTTTATGCCTGTTACAAAGGCTCTATGCAACTACAATATCGTTCACAAATGGAAACATCCTGCCAATCTCTCCATAAATCACAATGGAGTATCAATCAACATGTCCACTATGGAAGACAGCCTATCCCTACTCCATCAGTGGGGGATAATACCTGATTACATGCCACAGTCCTCTCTCCAAGCATGCCTGGAACCTTTGGATCAAGAGTGGCAAGAGGTCTTCTAAGAAATCTTCTTCTGGAGACTTGGACTACAACCTACAAGTGTCTAACTAACCTTGGGGCCTAGATGTTGCTTCCTCCCTTGTTTGTTACCTAACTTGAATCCAACACAGCTCTACTGTGCTTTTACTTGTTTACTGTGTTTTTTTTACTTGTTTACTGTGCTTTTACTTGTTTTTTGTTGTAGTCTACTGTATGTTACTATTCATTTACCGTTTTCCTCTTTGGGTTATGCAGTACAAGTATAACCAACTGTAAAGCCTCAATATCATACCCATTCAATCCACCTAAGCCCTGATGCCTTCCGTCTTGCTTTTGGCGCCATTCTGATATCACCATCTTGATGGTTTTCCCTGAAGTCCATATCCATTATAGCTTCCATCCACCGCCTCTGCCAGTATGACATTGAAATGCATCTCCCTCATTGTTAAGGGTCTAAACCAACCGGAAAAATGCTTATCACTATGAAAAGAGGCTTCCAGATCAAAAGCGGACATCGTCTGCACACAAACAAATGCATTTTCACACAGCTGCAAACCCTAAATGCTCTCACAGGGACTACCCTCACACCTTTCTGGCCAGTGCTTCAGAGAAGAAACGAGGTGTCCTTGTTGCCGTTGGAAAACCTGTCAACCTTCAGTTGAAATACTCTCATTTAAATGATGA
Source organism: Pelophylax lessonae (assembly GCF_965119305.1). Lineage (NCBI taxonomy): Eukaryota > Metazoa > Chordata > Amphibia > Anura > Ranidae > Pelophylax > Pelophylax lessonae. The sequence goes on from NC_138772.1 coordinate 546,259,298, forward strand.
AGGCTGCTATATCATCATTACAGGTGACTTGAATACTTCACCTTACACCCTGGTATCAGTCTACGCTCCAAACGCCCAAACGTCCACCAACTGCGATTCCTGCGGAGACTTTTCAAACTTATTTCTCAGGTTAAGTATGGGCGGCTGTTGATATGTGGGGCCTTTAACTTGACAGTTGATCCAGCTATAGACTCTAGCTCCCCAACACCAAGGCGATTACATACTTTGAGAGATGTTTTATACCGAAGAGGTATGTGATATCTGGAGGTGTCAAACTGCTAACGAGCGAGATTACACCTTCTTCTCCTCCAGACACCATACATACTCTCACGTTGATCTATTTGTGGCGGACAAATGGTTACTACACAAAATGTCCTCCTCATCTATCCAAGACATTACTTGGTCTGATCATGCCGCTATAACGGTAATGATAGAGGAACAGAAAAGGCTTGATAGACCCAATTGATAGAAAGGCTTGATAGACCCATCCCACACCAATGCTAAAATTTTACAGGAGAATGTGTCCTCTGAGGCCATCTCTCAGCATCTCAGAGATTTCTTCACCACTAATACAAATTCAGTATCTGATCCCGTTATACTATGGAATACCCACAAGGCCTTTAGAAGCATTTGCATTCAACAAGGGGCCAGGCTTAAAAAAGCTTATATTTCGAAACTTAATAACCTGTTATCAGAAATCCATACATTAGAAGCCAGGAACAAAATTGACCCATCTCCTTTTACTTCCGACTTCCTCATAAAACTGAGAGGAGAGCTGAGATCCCACCACATCGAACAGTATGACAAACACCTGAGATGCATCAAATTCAACCACTATGCAGGGGCCAATAAGACAGGGAGATATTTAACAAACAAACTAAAAACCATCCAGACTAATTTTAGAATATCCCACCTCATCCACCCCACCTTCAAACACCACATTACCAACCCAAAGGAAATAGCACACGTGTTTGCCAACTATTACGGTGCTCTATACAATCTCCAAGATGATCCTAACACCCCTAAGCCTACTTCCTCTGATATTCAAAATGTTTTAACCTCTGTCGATCTTACTACTCTTTCAGAGGCCCAGGTCAGGGAATTCAACGACCCAGTCTCTGGCCCCGAGATAGTAAATTAATCAATTCCCTACCCAACGGCAAATCACCAGGTCCCTACAGCCTGCCTAACATATACTATAAGATCTTCGGCCCCACCTTAACACACCACTTAGAGGCTGTCTTTAACACGGCAGCCAATAATTCCTCATTTCCCTCTGAGATGCTGAGAGCCCTAATGCGAAACCCGGGAAAAACACCCCGGCCTACTTTTGCCCAATCTCGTTGTTAAACTCTGATACCAAAATATATGCAAACCTTCTGGCTAAGTGCCTGATGCGGGTACTTCCTTCATGGATCAAAAATATATTAAACAGGGTTTATATCTGGAAGATAAGCATCAGATGCGACAAGGAGAGTTATTAATATTATCCATCATGCAGAAAAGACTCATACGCCTTCCCTGCTGCTAGCAATTAATGCAGAGAAGGCGTTCGATAGGGTAAACTGGTTGTATATGGAGATGGTATTGTAGAAGTTTGGCTTCCAAGGTCCAAATCTTTCAGCTATCCTGGCTCTTTACTCTAGCCCATCTGCTTAGGTTAATGCTTCAGGTGTACTATCCAAACAATTTGCAATTTCTAATTGCACTTGACAAGGATGCCCACTATCGCCTACAATCTTCAATCTAATGATTGAGCCATTAGCGGAGAAAATAAGGTTCAATTTAGCTATAACTGGCTTCCAGCTCCAGAATACCTTTTACAAAATCAATCTGTTTGCAGATGACATCATCCTCTTTCTAACTAACCCCTAGTCATCCCTCCCAATTTCCTTCAAAATCCTAACTCAGTTCGGCAATATTTCTTATTATAAGGTTAATGCCTCAAAGTTCCTAATTCTCGACTTGGTGGTTAGAAAGGACGTGAAAGCCTCCCTTTTAAAGCATCTTCCCTTTTCTTGGAGCACTGAGGGGATTAAGTACCTGGGCATAACTCTCACTGCCTCCTCACATTCACTAGCCCCAGCTAATTTTTAACCTCTTCTCTCCAGGATTATAAAGGAACTAGACCAGCTGAACCGACAAGAGATATCTTGGTACGGCAGACTTGCTGCAATTAGGATGTTCATTTTCCCTCAAATCCTGTACTTCTTCAGATTCCTGCCCATCCCCATAGTAAATTATTTTATGGCATCCTTGTCGAGAGGCCTTAAGTGATTCCTTTGGAAGGGCAAAAGAGCTAGATGCTCCCATTCCAATCTTATTAAGCATAGCTCGTTAGGTAGTGCAGGAATACCAGACTTAAAAGACTACTACTGGGAAGCACATCTGGACCAAATTAGACACTGGTTTTCCTCGGAGGAGATTCCTCTTTGGGTCAGGTTAGAAGAGGCTCTGGTCTGATTTACGACTGCTCATTTTAGCTGATATATGAAAACAACTCCCCCTCAAAGATTTTTCCCTCCCCACCCAGGAATCTATGCTAGCATGGAGACACCCCACTAAACTAAGGTCATCACAATGAACCACCTATCTGTCATCCCCAAGCTCTCGAATAGAGCCTTCCGTCTCACATGGCATTCTTCACTGAGATGACCTTTTCGATGGACATTCCCCATATACTCTAGAAGAAATGACCACCAGATACTTCTTACCCACCTTACCCACCAAAGTACAATTCCCATGCATAAGAGTATTCTTGACGAAACACCACATACCCAATTTTGAGTTACACCCTAAAGCATGGGAGTTCTACCTCTCCCCTAATACCTTTAATAGTAGACCCAAAGGTAACTCCTTGTTTTACAACCTGCAAGAAAATATAATTTAGCAAAACAGACCCTATGCTCAAGTGGGAAAAGTACCTTAAGGATTCCTTCTCTCCTGAACAATGGCGGGCAGCCTTCCACTCAGTGGTCCGGGCTTCTCATTGCTCATCAGTCATCGGGAATTGTTTATGAAAATTACCAATCGCTGGTACTATACCCCTTCCAGACTGGCAAAGATGTCCCCCTCCCAATCTCCATTTTACTGGCGCAATTGTGGAAGGGTTAGAAACCGCCTACACTCCCTATGGTCTTGCCCCAACCTTACTAGTTTCTGGAACCAGGTATTTCGCCTAATTTCAACCTGCACCAGAATCATAACCAAATCCAACCCTGCCCAACAATATTTTCCCATCCTGGCAAAGGACAGTTGTTTCTCATATATTTTAGCAGCACCCCTCTTGATTCTAAGAAATTGGAAGTCCCCCATAGCTCTAAATATCTCAGATGTGGAAAGGATGTGGAAAGGATGGTTGAGCACAATTATAACTTTGAACGTATGTTAGCACTGATAGGCATGGAAAATGAGAAAGGTAATAAAGCTTGGAGATTATGGCTTAATAGGAATAGTCCCTCACCAAGCTAGGCTAACCCTAGTCGAAAAGATCACTATTGACAGCTAGTTTCCCCTCCACGTGTGATGGGTAGGGGTGATCGAACTTTTGAAAAGTTCGGTTCGGCCAGAACATCCGAACTACCCGAAAGTTCGGCCCGGGTTTCAGAACCCCATTGAAATCAATGAGACCCGAACTTCGGTAATCAAAAAACACCATTTTAAAGCCCTAAAACCCAAAAAATGCCGCTAAAAAGTGCCTAGGGTTCTGGGTCATGCCCCATTGACTATTAATCACACAAAAAAGAGTTCTTAAAAATTGTAATTTTTGATAAAAAAAAAGCCAATTATTGAAAAAATTAAGAAAAAAAAAAAAAGAGAGATTTTTTGATTTTGGATTTAGTATCTGGGGGGTCTAAAAAGTGTACCTGTGAAGTTACAGTTCTGTAGCATGTCCAGAACCATAAAAAAAAGATCGTTTGTATTAGTGCAATTATAGATCTGGAATATGGCTTCTCGCTTTTCACACCTTGCCGGTTTAATAGCAGGCATTTTTTTGGGTTCTTTGGAGTCAGGGAAAACATCTGAACTTGTGTATAGTGGTACTGTACACAAGTTCAGATGTTTTGCCTGCCTCCAAAAACCCCCAAAAAATGCCTGCAACAACACACCTGGGCGTTTTTTGTTTGGCGCTAGCGTTTTTTTGGGCATTTTTTTGGGTTCTTTGGAGGCAGGCAAAACATCTGAACTTGTATATAGTGGTATATATACACACATACATATATTTATATACACACCTAGACATATATACCACTATACACAAGTTCAGATGTTTTTCCTGCCTCAAAAGAACCCAAAAAAACGCCTGCTATTAAACCGGCAAGGTGTGAAAAGCGAGAAGCCATATTCCAGATCTATAATTGCACTAATACAAACAATGCTTTTTTTTTTTGGTTCTGGACATGCTACAGAGCTGAAACTTCACAGGTACACCATTTAGACCCCCCAGACACAAAATCACACAAAAAAAGTTCTTAAAAATTGTCATTTTTGATAAAAAAAGTCAATTATTGAAAAAATTAAAGAAAAAAAAAAAAAAAGAGATTTTTTGTTTTTGACTTTGGATTTAGTATCTGGGGGGTCTAAAAGTGTACCTGTGAAGTTTAAGCTCTGTAGCATGTCCAGAACCATAAAAAAAAAAGATTGTTTGTATTAGTGCAATTATAGATCTGGAATATGGCTTCTCGCTTTTCACACCTTGCCGGTTTAATAGCAGGCATTTTTTTGGTTCTTTGGAGTCAGGAAAAACATCTGAACTTGTGTATAGTGGTACTGTACACAAATTCAGATGTTTTGCCTGCCTCCAAAAGCCCCCAAAAAATGCCAGCAAAAACACACCTGGGCGTTTTTTTTTTTTGGCGCTAGCGGTTTTTTGGGCATTTTTTTGGGTTCTTTTGAGGCAGGCAAAACATCTTAACTTGTGTATAGTGGTATATATACCCGTATACACAAGTTCAGATGTTTTGCCTGCCTCCAAAAACCCCCAAAAAATGCCTGCAACAACACACCCGGGCGTTTTTTTTTTTGACGCTAGCTTTTTTTTGGGCATTTTTTTGGGTTCTTTGGAGGCAGGCAAAACATCTGAACTTGTGTATAGTGGTGTATATACACACATACTTATATGTATATACACACCTAGCCATATATAGGTGTGATAGGAGCGTAACTATATTGGTGTTAATTATTTCATTAGTGCAAGTAGTTTTTTCTGCTCCTTTCACACCTATATATGTCTAGGTGTATATATACAGACATGGTTGTGTATATATACCCCCTATACACATGTTCAGATGTCATATCTGACTCCAAACATGTGCTCAAAAAATCACTAGCAACGCCTGCAGCCAAAAAGAATGCTGACGGCGGCGAAGCCATATTACAGAAGCGAAAGTGACTTGAGAGAAACTAGCTTTTCTCTATAGCGGTCACCCTGCTATGGAAGGGTTTTGTCACCCTGCCATAGCAGTCACTGTCAGGTAACCCTACACTACACTACGGTCCCCTTACACTTAACACTTTCCCTACAGAAACTGAATAAATTAAAGCTAACTAAAGTGTAAAAGAGCACTCTAACTACACTAGATATCCCTTTCCTCACACTAATAAATGCTAAATGACACTTTGTAACACTTTGTAACAGAAGTAACAGAACAGCATTCCACTCTCTTCCATGTCCCGTATAAGAATGCTAGGAATTTGGCAGGGGCTATCTTATATACTGGGGGGCGTATTCACTAATGATTGGACTATTGACCACCTAGTCACTCCAATCACATTCCTAGCATTCTCCTGCCCCCTCAATTGGCTTTTGCTAATGGTTCTGGTCCAATCACAGGCTTTTAAAGCCCATTTCCTGTTCCATTGCATTTTGGTCGGTTCTGTTTGCCGAATTCCGAACTTTTTGGGCAAAAAGTTCTAAATTCGGCCGAACCTAGAACACCCAATGTTCGGGCCGAACCGATGGTCGACCTGAACCGTTCGATCATCCCTAGTGATGGGTGTACTGTACTAGATTGTATATATTATTGTTCACGAAGGTTATACTTTGCAACTGAATCACTAATGTTATTCTTAACTTACAAATTCACTAAGTTTTTGGGGATAGGGAGTCCTTAAAGTTGGGTAGGGTGGTCCACCCCCCAGGCACAGTTTGCTCCCAGTTGGGGTGTCTGGGAAGACAGACAATCCCTCAGACCTCTACTATATACATAGTAACAGGTAAATTAAAAATGTTTATACAACCCACCCTTAATATTACCTCCCTGTGTCAGTTGTATCCACCCAAATAATTCCCTTCCTATTATTTTATATTTCTACTCATTGTTCCAACAGAATATGTTTACCCATTTTTGTTATCTTTGAAAACTCTAATAAAACTGTTAAAAACAGGGATCCCCCCACCAAATCAGAGGATGAGGCTGGGGTGGCTGGATTAACTTGCCCCAGCAACATCCGAGCTGGCATCTTTACAGGGGATGCCGTGATGTTGCGGACACTAATCTGAATCTTCCCATGACTTCTCTGCAAAGCCTTAGTCGAAACTACCTCTGGAATTATTTCCACTCCTATATCCTCTCTCTTGCTGTCCACTTCAAGGATGATGAAAGGGCCTGGTTGCTTCCAATTGAGCTTGACAGATGCGCGTAAACAAGCCTCTGTACCAGGCTGCAACACCTTCTCACACCGGTGCAGGCGCCAAATCTTCCCCACTCCTTCAGCTGGGGCCTTCTGCTTTTGCACCAGGCACTGGTAGACTTGTTTCAGCATGGGGTGTATACCCGTGGTTGGAGTGTCAGGTTCCAGGACAAGAGGGGATAACAGTCTTCTAACCAGATTGGAGTTAGTTCCCATGATTAGTAAACTCCCGCTGGCCCCTGGCGGGCGAGGACAGACCACTGCCAGTGTATCAAAAGTCACTGTCTTTCCAGCCACACAGGGATCAAAGGTTTATGTAAGTGGCAGATAGCCATCGTAGAGGAAATTTTGGGTCCCAATGCTCCATATCTCTAACTCCTCCTACTTCAACAATGGCAGGTGTTTAAGATGCTTATTGTAGAAGTCTCGGCAGAGAAGGGTCACCTGTGCCCCAGTATCCAGGAGGGCTTTGGATGGACACAACAGGAGAAGGTCCCTTAAGCTTGGCAGTGAATTTGTAGTCGAATTGGCCTGTCCTGTGGCCTGCATTCGTGCCCCCTTCTTGATGGGCTTTAGGTTGCATTTGGATTTTGGTCGAGCCGGAGGGCTGGTATGCTTCCTCTCTCCTCAACGGAGCACTTGAAGTCCCTGGGATTAGAATATCCGGCCATTCAAAAACAGCAGTGGGAGCCCTCTGAGACATTTTAGGCTTCTGCTGTGGCCTACTTGCATTCCTGTGCTTTCAGCCAATTGCTTTAGATGGGCACCTGGCTGACTCCTTCACCAGGGCCCTCTGAGGATTTCTGCTGGCTTCTCAAAGCTGGCTGGAATGCTTTAGTTGACTCGTGCAGGTGCGCCGGTAATGACCCACTCCTCCGCTGTTGAGACAGACCATTTGATCCATAGACTTCTCTGCAGAAACAACTGTAGGGGTCGAAGTCTGTGTGAATTCTGAGGCACCTTCGCCAGGCAATGTGGTGATTCTAGCTGCCAGCAGATTCATCATTTCCATCATTTGGAACATCTGCAACTCCAGAATGGTTATTTCTGAACTAGGCTCAATTACTCCCACCGACCCAACGTCGACTAGAAATGCTGATACTGACCTGGCTACAGCCTCCTTGTCCCCAAACATGGCTTTTTGCTCTCCAACTAATTTAATGAGCTCAGGATACTTTAACGACATGGCATCAGCTGAACCCAAACTGGATCAGAGAGTAGAGCACCTCCCAGGATCTCCTGCATTCTAGCTTTATATACGACAGAAGGTTGCATCCTTTTCTTTAACACAATCTGATACAGCATCTTATTCAAGTGTCTGGTTTATTCAGATAGGCGCTCACCTTGGTGTTGGAGAGTATGCTCAAATTTGTAAATTAAGTCTGCTGCTGTCTCCATCGGCCCAAATTCCTCCTGTAGCATAGGGAGGTAGTCATAGGCAGTGCAGGCCATTTTACTGAATTTTATGTAGCACTGCCCCCTAGAGGACTGCTGGATAATACACTTTAGGGATTCCCCTGGGTTACCCATAGCAACTGCTTGCAGAAACTTAACACTTGAAGGTTCTTGGCTCAGTCAATGATCAGTCCAGGGTTTGTTGATTTTGTGGTTTTATTTTAATTGGTATTGGAGGAGGGATGAGTGGGATACTCCAACTGTTAACTATTCACAATGCTGAGGACCTAACTTGGGAGGCAAGGTCGCTGCTTCATCCTGCCACTTGAACGAAGATAAGGTAAGTGTTGCTATGATACTTCTCTTCATGGTACTCCCCTAGTACTGGCTAGCTGACACCCGTCCACTGACTCTACACTCCGGAGTGGTCCCCTTCCTGGGCAGACCCCTGGGCAAGTTCCTCTGTACTCAGGGACACTATTTTTCCAGATTCACTGATACCCCAACTCCTGTAGTGAGCTTCTTCTGGACCTCTGGGTTCAGCCTCGCATACACTGGTTCACCAGGCCGACTGCCTGTGACCACCACCAACTGTTGCAGAAGAGGAAGTAGCCACCACCCTCCTTCTGGGACCTGGCTTCCCGCCCAAAGACCCCTGCCTCATGTGCTCGTGGCTTTTTAATACCCTGTCCCATAATGCACCACTGTCTGTGCCAACCCCTAGGAGAGTACCAAAAGCCTGTGTATCATTGTTCAGGTTTCCTCCAGCATCCAACGTGCCTCCCCATTGGATGTGCTGAGGACACTCCATGAGATCAAATGAGTTACACACTGGGCACACTGAGCAAACTACCAATCCTGGTCCCTGATAAGCAGAGTGCACATAGGTTTTGCCTTCTGCTCTTCTGATAAGCAGACAGAGCCAAAACTACTCTCTCTGCCTAGCACCTGACTAGGAGGGTGCTACATCTAGGTTCCTGATGGCTTCAGCCACCCCTCGCAACTCTCACTGATGCATGTCTCTTTTGCGCTTCTGGTGCATCCCACTCCTCTAGGGCCCACACGGCTTCCTCCATCTAAGTTTCATATTCTTCGTCCCCAGCTGGCACTAGTTGTTTCCTGGAGAAGGGTCTTAGCTCCTGGTACTGAATCCCAGTGCATGTGGGGGTGTTATTTAGGCATTTGATGAGGAACTCTCCCAAAGCTGTGATGAACTCTGGGTAATTCATGGCGTTAGGTGTTGATGATTGGCACACCAATGGCACTTTTCCACTGCAAGTACCGGCTCGGCTCTACTCGGCCCTGCTTGGTCCTGCTTGGCCCGGTTTGCTTTTCCACTGCTGGTACCGCATGGTACGGTGTTGAAACGGTTCAGTACGGTACAGTATGGTTTGCTTTTCCATTAAAGTAGTACTAAAGTTAAGTGGGTGGGATAACAACGGGGTGGGTGGGATTCTCTGACCAATCAGTGGCTAGTAGTGACTGCATGCAAAGGATTGTGGGATAGGGTACCGGGTATGGTACCTGTTGGAACCACAATCGAGTAGGTACTGTTTTTGAGAGCCGTACCGTTCGGTTCCATGCAGTGGAAAAGCGCCGCCGTACCGTACCGTACCGAACCGTTCCTACACTATACCATGCGGTACCAGCGGTGGAAAAGCACAAAAGCGAGCCGAACCGTTCGGTTCCATGCAGTGGAAAAGCGCCACTAGTAAACAGTGTGAATGCAAGCATGGGAGTAAATAGACACAAACTGTGGTGAACCAGAAAGTCTGTTTACTGGGGAACTTTCACCATCAACAAACAGTACAGTGTAAACCAGCATAGAAAAGAGAGATTTCTGTCTATAATTAGCCACACACATTGTCCAGTTTCCTCCATCCCTAATTACTATATGAACAAGGATAAAAACAAGAGTGTGGGACTTTAAGTGAGGAGACTGGACATAAGAGTTTATTAAATAAATAGCTGAACCGGAGTAACTCCGGGGGACGCCTGACCATCCACGCCTCAGCCCCGGGTCAGGCGTCCCCCGGAGTTACTCCGGTTCCCCTCTCCTATGCTGGAGTGCTCAGGGATCCGCGACACTACTTCAGGTAGTGTTTTTTCCATATTACCCCTTATTATATTTTTGGAATTACATAATTCATTCTTATGATGTACAATTTCATTTTAAGACACACAAGTTTATATTGAAGCTCCTGATGAGTGGACGGAGGTCCACGAAACGCGTTGAGCCGACAAATTACTCAAATATACTACTGTAGTGTGACATATTTCAATTCATAAATACAGAGATTACGATGTTTTGTCTTATTGTATCCATTGTTTCTTGAGAGATCCTGGTTGATCCTAGAAATGATGCATGTGCAGTTTTGTTGACCCAATATGTATTATTCAATTTATTGTATACGTTATCTCTGTATGTATTCATGTCATTATTATTGATATGTGTTCAGCTATTTATTTAATAAACTCTTATGTCCAGTCTCCTCACTTAAAGTCCCAAACTCTTGTTTTTATCCTTGTTCATAGTGTAAACCAGCAGTCAGAAAACAACAAGACCCTGATTTATAACAGTATAGCACAAACTACACGTGGATTTCAAATAGCACAGTTGAAACAACCTAAATAGCTCTAGTGTGGCCTATGAGTTTTAGGCATGAAGAGAAACCGGACTAGTTTGTTAACTAGCAGCTTTTCCTCCCTAAATGCTGAAATTAAAGGCCCAGGTGATAAACACATGATGCAACAGGCAATAATATAACTTTAGACTTAACATTAGAGTTCCTCCTTAATGAGTTTGACTATAACCACTGAGTCCCTGCTAGATAAGGAAGAAACAGGAGAGTCCTTGCAATGGAAATGTCGGGTATCTTCACAGGGCCCTGTGTTGGTGCACACTTGGTGTCCTGTTTGACAGGATGAGCAAAGTGTATTTACAGATATCCTGACAGACAAGAGTGATGTACCGTATGCTGGCAGTATCCTGGTGAGCAAGATGGATGCTGTGTCTGCACCACAGGGTGTAAGTAATATGCAGGTTCTACAGGTGTAGGCACCGATAAAGCAACGCTGTCTGCCTACAGCGTCTTGTGTTTGTGTCTTTAAGGTGGGCAAATGCCCGCTCATCAAATCCTGCGACCAAGGCCCAAAGGGAGATATCCTGGTAGGCAGGTTCTTCAGGTTTCCCAACTGGCTACTTCACAACCTGGAACAGCTCACGCCATCTGTACAGGTGCACCTGGAGATGCCCCTGGGATCCCCCTCTCAGGCAGGATGTCCCCGACAAGCCATGGATCTGTGGGAGGAACAGCACACCGAACGGGGAAGGCAGAACCTCTCCCCTGGGTCCGGTCTTGTCTTTTGCCCCGTGGTTTCTTCCTGCTTCCAGCCAGCCTCTCTGTGTAAAATTCCTCCTCTTGTCCCTGTGGGCTGCAGGGGTGTGTAGTTTTCCCTCCATAAATTTACAGTAGGGCTGTCTGTGTTGGGGACTACATGTCTCATGATACTTTGTTCCTCCTGTGTTGGAGTCCCATTGGTTCCCTCCCTCTGCCAAAGCAGAGGAGGGAGTAGAGTGACCTGCTCTGTCTGTGACTGTCTCTCACTCGCTGCACAATGGGGGGGGGAGAGGGAGGGGGAAAACTCCCCTGCAGCTGCTGACAAGCTGTGTGTGTGTCCCTGCCCAGGGGCAGACTGGCAACTTTCAGCTCAGGGGGCAAGTACAAACCAGAGGCCCATGGTGCAGCCACTCCGCCCCCTCCAACTCTCTCTCTTTCCGGCCTCCTCCTGACCCCCATTCCAGGCTGAAGCTCCTCTCCAGGTACTTTCTATTCACCCCCAGGCTGGATCCGGGTTCCCAACCTGGCCAGCAGGGGGCGGCGGGAGGAGCTGGGACAACTCGGTTGGGGTTGGCCAGGGGAGGAGAGTCTCCAGTGGGGCATAGAACAGGCCTCTGCTCAGACACAGTTTAAACCATCCATGCTGGGGAGGGAGGCCTGCGCTCTGTCCTTGTCTTCATCCCGCACTCAGTAGGTCAGCGGTGGGGACTTTTTACTTCTCCTCACCAGGAATTCTTTAGGCATGTCTGTGGCAGAAGCGGTGCAGCCTTTTAACAGGACATCAGAGCGGCCCAGGGGCAATTGCCCCCTGCCCCCTGGCTCAGTCCTCCCTTGTACCTGTCTGTGTATGTATCGGCACGGCCAGCGGGAGATGTGGAACACGAGCGGGCTGAGCGGCAAGGGGTACACATCGAATATTCAAAGATACTTCATATAATGAGGTTGAGTGTACATACCTCTTTCATCTTCAGCAGGAAATAATCAATGAAATCTCGAGGGGCCTCAGGCTTTAGGGTGCGTTTGTGCTCCTTGATGTAATCTAGCACAAAGTTCCGCAGGTAGGAGTTTTCCTTAAAGACAATCTTTGGTAGTAATGGCAGCTTGAGAAGGAACGGGAAGACATTGCAGAGCTGACCAGCAGAAAAACAAAGGAAAAATCAATTAAAGAGTTACAGTGTATGCCATATGCAGTACAGCTAAATAATACCTGCGCATTTCCCAGATTTCATCCCTTTAACCACCTGAAGATCAAAGTGTTTCATCCCCTTCTAGTCAAAGTCATTTTTCAGTTTTCAGCACAGTCATACTTTGTATGACAATTACTCAGGCAGTGTGCCCGCATGAATTTTATTTTGTTTTTTTGAGACAGATAAATATTTTTTTTAGGGGATATTTATTCACCACTGGGTGTTTTATTTTTTGCTAGATGAAAGAAAAAATATAAACATTTTTGAAAAAAAAAAAAAAGGTTTTCTTAACCAGTTCTGGACCAAAAGGATTTTCCTGCCATTTTTTGAGATTCGGCACTGCGTTACTTTAACGAAAAATGGCGTGGTTGTTTGACGCTGCACCAAAATAAAATGAATGTCCTTTTTTTCCCCACAAATAGAGCTTTTGTTTTGGTGGTAATTGATCACCTCTGCAATCTTTTTTTTTTGCGCTATAAACAAAAAAAGAGCCACAATTCTGAAAGAAAAACACTATTTTTCACATTCTGCTATATAACATTCCCCCCAAAAAAATGTAAAAATAACATTTTTTCATCCTTTTAAGCCAAATTGTATTCCGCTACATATTTTTGGTAAGAAGCGTATTTTGATTGGTTTGCGCAAAAGTTATCTCGTCTACAAACTAGGGGAAAGATTTATGTCATTTTTATTTATTTATTTTTTACTAGTAATGGCGGCGATCATCGATTTTTAGCGGGACTGCGACATTGCGACGGACAGATCGGACCCCTGACTGACATTTTTGACACTTTTGGGGGGACCAGTGACATTACTACAGTAATCAGTGCTAAAAATATGCACTATTACTGTAATAATGACACTGGCAGGGAAGGGGTTAACTTAGGGGTGATCAAAGGTTCAAGTGTGAGCCCAGGGGAGTGTTTCCTAACTGTATGGGGGAGGGACTTGTGAAATGATCATAGAGATCTATATAGAAGGATCACAGGTGCTCTGTGATCATTCCAGAGAGAAGAACGGTCAGCTGTGTTTACAACAGTTGACCGTCCTTCTCTCTCTCAGCGGGAAGCGATCGCTGGTGCCCAGGGGCAATCGCGGTAGCTAGTTCAATGCATCGGCATCCCCGCGACCGACGTAGTACTACGTCGTTTCGCGCAGCCGAGCCAGCCTGCCGCAGTAAAACTGCGGTGGGCAGTTGGCAAGTGATTAAGGCTCGTACACACTATAAGAAAATTGGGCGAACATTTTCGTCCAAAGAATTTTCGGCGGATTTTCGTATAGTGTGTACAGAACTTTCGACAGCCGATTCCGAATTGTGGTATGAAAATTCTCGAAGGGACAAACTCCAAAATTTTGCTCGTACGGGAAAAAAAATGAATGATTTTCGTTTAATGTGTACCGTTTTTGTCTGAAATTCGTACAGGAAAAAATCCGAAAAGAAAGACTTCTCATGATCAGAGACAATAAACAACAACAAAAAAAGTTTTTGTCGTATGAGAATTTTCGTACGAATTTTCATTCATCGGTTCCGATTTGCTGTGAAACAAAGTATTTTATAGGTTGTTGGTACCTCAGGCCAGTAAGAAGTGGGACTTTTAAGGCAAGTATGGAAAATACGAAAAAGTACAAGCAAAATCGATGATAATAGTAAAATGGTATTTAATCCTTAAAACATATGTACAGTGTAGTACAGTAGCATGAGAGGGTTATAGACCCTTGTGAAAGTGTGTAGTAGATGGAGGATTAGTGACACGTGGTAAATGGTGACTTTTAAGAGTATATCTCTGTCATTCCCTGCTGTTAAGCTTGGGTTGCCCAGATCAGAGATGTCTCCTATATCCTACGCGTTTCGGCCCCTTAGGGAGCCTTTTTCAAGGTTGATAGTCACCATTTCTGTTGGTAAAATGCAGATATGGTGTTAAATATTTATAAGTTTCACCACTTTTGTTAAATATATAAATTGTGGTGAGTTATTCAAAATAGTACATACATATTATTTTCTTTAAATCCTTGTATGTTGGAGTGGCTCCCTCTTTAGCACAGCGAGAACCTATGCGGTTTCCTGAAAAATATATAGGGTTCAACTGCATGGTTTGTAGTGATGTTTGTATGGTGATTCTACAAGTGTGCTATTTTTAGACTTACATAATTAGCCATGTTTCATATCTGGGGTAGATCATGTGAGTCTCCCCTGGTGGCTATTTTTGGTTCCGGTATGTATGAAACCGGTCCCTTTCAAGGATCTATGTGAAACAGGTATATGTAGTTAAATAAATAGATATGATACAGTATATGAGCGTTTTCTTGAGGGGTGGATGTTATTACCTTTAATCTTGATTTTGCCAGTTATTGCAACAGTGGAGTCCCTTAAGGTTTTTGTCTCCGCCAGATCGCACTTAAAAGAGGGGGAAATCTCCTTGATTAATGTGCTTCCTTTGTGAGGTTCCGCATTTAACAGATGTATTGGGTTTAAAAACTTACATTTGCTTCTTCAGGTACGCCGCTCTTGGTCCTCTCTCATCCCCGTTCAGTAGGGGAATGAGAGAGGCAGTGGTTCCCCGGCCTTTTTATCAGACTCGCGCATGCGCTGTAAGCGCCGCACGTCTGAAGCCTGATCACACACAGCTGGTGTGTGTCTCTGGTGCGCCTGCGTCTGATGGACGAGTGCGCTTCCAGTTTCCACCGCTGTTGCTCACTGGCGCGGCCGCCGACACGGAGAGGACACAGATTTCAGACTAGCAAGTCTGAAGGGCCGATGTCGCTGGCTATTGGGCTGTGCCTGTAATGTGCCCCTGGGGGGGAAAAGGATCCTCCCAGGGGCTTACCGTGCCGGGTGTGCTATAGGTTTGGGAGAATTGTCATGCAAGGATTCAGTACATGGCATAAGTACATGATAAATTTAGAAAAAAAGGGAAAGAAAAAGAAAAAACATTTCGTATAATCAATTCAAATATTAATAGCAGTATAATTTATGGTCAGGTTAAAGGGGAAGGAGGGGGATTCTTCGGTTGTATCTATATTGGAAATGGGGAGGATGGTCTGTCAGAACGGTTTTTCTGTGTATATGCTTAAAAGGCATGAAAAATCTGGGAGGCAGGGGAATTCCTCTCTCGTCAGATCCTTTTATTAGCTTATACAGTCACTGTTAGAGGGTTATTAGGTTTCAAAAGAGTTTTTTAGGAAATCATATTAATTTTTATCTCCAGCTGATGTTCTTTTCTGGGAAAGGATAGTTGGACAAGTTTTTTTGTGAATGGATTTGGTTCTGAGAGGTTGTATATGTATAATTAAGGGTGGTATGTGAGCTTAGGGTGTACTTATGATCACTTCATTATGTTCTGTCCCCTCTTGGTGGGGTATTGTTTGGGTGGTGTTTTTTTGGACGAGAGTTTTGGTGAATGGACTTTCCAAAGTATCTTGTCATTTTTTCAGTGAGTGTTTCTCTAATCATTTTTTCCTGATGAGAAACCTTCTAAGAACGGGGCATAGCTTTCTGCTTCGTTTAGGCCTGGAAAGGTGGTTGCATTGAGACGTGTGAAACAAAGTATTGGGACGCCTGCCTTTACACACACATTAACTTTAATGGCATCCCAGTCTTATGCCCCATACACATGTGCAGATTATCTGCAGACTTTTGTCTGCAGACTTACCAAAACCATATAATATGAGGTCAAACCTAAACACTTTCAATTTGTATGCAATCCGGCAGGCCCTTGCACTACATAGAAAAGGTAAGTCTGCAGACAAAAGTCTGCAGATAATCTGCACGTGTGTACGGGGCATTAGTCTTAGTCTGTAGCAGGGATTCCCAAACTATGGCTCTCCAGTTGTCCAGAATTAATTTTGAGCAGAATTAATGTGGTAGTAAACTCTGTTCTACCACTTATACCTACAGATAAGCCTATAATAGTGGTTACCTGTAGGTACTGTGACTATCTCCTAAACTTGCACTGTTTAAGAGATATTTAGAGTGCATGCGGCTAGTGACATCACCGGTGCATGCGCTCTGATAGTCCAGCATATCGTGCCGGACCTTCAGAGCCCATGCCATAAATGGCAGGAGTGACGTCATCATGCCCTCCAGCCACTTATGTAGCTGGAAGGAAGACCGGGGGAAGATGGAAGCTCTCTGAGCGGTGACAGCACAGCACTGGAGGGCTTTGTTCGAAGGTAAATATCTCATAATGTGTTAGTATGTGAGGCATACTAGCACAATATGACATTGCCTTGCAGGGGAATTTTTTTTTCTTCAACTGTGGTTTACTACCACTTCATGTTTGGCCCTTCACAACAGTCCCAATTAATCTTGTAGCCCCTTGGGAAATAATTACCCACACCTGCCTTAAGATAACACAGTGTTTTTAGCTTCTCACAGTATGCATTAGCAGCTGTAGCAAGTCAGATAGAGCCCACCTCATTTACTGGCTGGAGGACATTTTATCCTTTTCCATCCAAGCAAAACTGTCGCTGGCCCACCGCTTTCATTCATTGGATTTCAGTTCTTTTAAACAGGGAGGCTTAGCATTAGGGATCGACCGATTATCGGCAAGGCCTGTATATCGAGGGCCGATATGCACTTTACCTGATATATCGGAATCGGCACTGGAGGTTACCGATATTGCCGATATTGTCGTGACGTCATTGCGTATGTTGCATCACGCACCTCACACTGGGACAGCTTCTGCCTTCTTAGGCTGCGTCCTTCAGCCTCGTCTGGAGTCGGGAAGTCTCAGGACAGTGAGTGTACAGTGCGCACAGTGTGTTTAACACAACCGCCACATCAATACACCCACCCACAGCTGCCCGGTGCCAGCCAGGCACCCACACACCCACAGGCCTGTACCAGCCAGCCAGCCACAGGTCATGCCTGTACCAGCCAGCCACCCACCAAAGGGTGCCAACCAGCCACCCACCCACCACAGGGTGCCAGCCAGCCACCCACCAAAGGGTTCAGTAACAGATTTATGCAGAAAATTGTGTTTATTTTGCAAAACTTTAAATGTTCAAAATATTGGGCCATATCAGCCGATACCGATATGCAATGGCCAAAATATCGGTATCGGCAACGATAAACTGATATCGGTCGATCCATACTCCGCGTTATGTGCAGGTTTTACCTAGGGTGGATTGCATACAAATACAGCATGCCTAGGAACACCCACTCCTCCAGACTGACACCCACCCATCAAGGCATTTTGATATTTTTATAACTTCTCCCAAGAGCAAGCCCACTGGAAAGTTGCTTCCCTCCCACCAAGCAAAAAAAAAAAGTTGCATTGGAAGTCTTGGCAAAAAGTCAACTTCCTAACCTGTATTAGGGCATGGACGACAAAGGCTGGCGCTGCCGCTAGGCGACCTAGGCAGCTGCTTGGGGGGCAAAGGCTTGGGGGGCCAGCCGAACATTTAGGGGGCAAAATTGCGCTGTTCTGAGTGTGCTATGCTGTGGCCTCCCTCTACACCTCCTGATGAGCCATATCCTTGCGACCAGCATTCCTACACAGCACCATATTCTTCCCCCCCCCCCCTGCCTCGGCATTCCTCCGGTCCAGCCAGCCTGCCCCCTCTGGTTCGGCCTGTTGTGTAAGAGCGGCAGAGGTGGAGGGGCGGTGCATGGTGCAGATGGTCATAGGAGAGGTACAGTGGCTGTTTGTGGACCTCTCTGCCAGTAGGGGATACCGAGGGGCTGCTGGGTAGTGGGACCGCAAAAGAATACTGTCTGTCGGGTGCTAGGGAGAGTCTGATGGTGGAAGACATGGAGAGGTGAGGGAATCCACCGATGTACATTGTACTGGGGAACGGGGAGATTTGTGTGAGCAGTGCAGGGCTGTACTGAGGGCTGCAGATGTACGGGATTATCCAGCCACAGTTAACAGGAATCGGGTAGGTCAGTGTAGGTAGTGTAGGTGTCAGGTAGGTCATTGTAGTGGTCAGGTAGGTCAATGTAGTGGTCAGGTAGGTCAGTGTAGTCACAGTGCCACCCCACCTGTCACACTGCCCCCCACCTGTCACACTGTCCCCCCACCTGTCACACTGCCCCTACCTGTCACACTGTCCCCCACTTGTCATACTGCTTCCCCACCTGTCACACTCCCCCCCCACCTGTCACACTGCCCCCCACCTGTTACACTGCCCCTACCTGTCA
The DNA here is from genome assembly GCF_965119305.1 of Pelophylax lessonae. Taxonomy (NCBI): domain Eukaryota; kingdom Metazoa; phylum Chordata; class Amphibia; order Anura; family Ranidae; genus Pelophylax; species Pelophylax lessonae. Next base: position 546,277,996 of record NC_138772.1, read on the forward strand.
CACTGTCCCCCACTTGTCACACTGCTTCCCCACCTGTCACACTGCCCCCCACCTGTTACACTGCCCCCCCACCTGTTACACTGCCCCTACCGTCACACTGTCCCCCACTTGTCACACTGCTTCCCCACATGTCACACTCCCCCCACCTGTCACACTGCCCTCCACCTGTCACACTGCCCCCCCGTCACACTCTCCCCTACCTGTCACATTAGCCCCCACCACCTGTCACACTCCCCCCACCTGTCACACTGGGCCCCCACCTGTCCCAGTGACCTACCACCTGTCACACTGCCCCCCCAAAACCTGTCACACTGCCCGTGCCACTTGTCACACTGTCCCCCCACTTATCACACTGCCCCCACCTGTCACACTCCCCCACCTATCACACTACCCACTACCTATCACACTGCCCCCCCACCTGTCACACTGCCCCCCATCTGTCACACTGCCCTCCCCACCTGTCACACTGCCCCCCACATATCACACTGCCTCCCACCTGTCACACTCCCCCCACCTGTCACGTTCCCCCCCATCCCCAAACTATGCTATATGGGGATGCCTCTTTGCTGGATTGGGCTGTCTCTTTACTGGATTGGACTGTCTCTTTGCTGGGTTTGGATTCCTCCTTGCTAAATGAGGATGTCTTTTTGCTGGATGGGGATATCCCTTTGCTAGATTTGGCTGTCCCTTTGCTATATGAGGATGTCTCTTTGCTATGTGGGAATGTCTCTTTGCTATATGTGGTAGCTTCTTTGCTGGATTGGGCTGTTTTGTTTTTTGTTTTTTTTTCTAGATTGGGCTGTCTTATTTTGCAAATTAAAAGTTGCCTAGCAGTTTCATGTTTAGGTGTCTTTAATATGGTCTACTTTTTTTTTTAAGTTTTAACAATTTTTTTTTCGGGGGGGGGGGGGTGCAAGTAGCTGGTCTTGCCTATGATGGTGAAAAATAGTCCAGCACAGGCCCTGGGGATGACAGAATCTGAAAGGCAACTGTCCTCCTTAACAATCGCTTTAACAACCACGCCGTTAAAGCCAGTGCCTGAGAAGCAGGATGGACCTTAGTTAAAATAGTTGGAAACTACTTAGTAACAAGCAACTGTTGAGACAAGAAAAACTTTAGTCAGGAGTATGTAATTGTGACAGGAAGTCAGGTAAATCTGTGGATGTAGTCACAGACAGGAGATACATTTTCACCTGGTTTAGAAAATTCCCCAATTACTATAAGGTAGCCAGAACTGTCTAAGGAAGTTGAAAGGCCTTCAGCTGTTCGGAATGAGGAAGTTAAGGCCTCTATAATTAGTCCAAAGGAAGTCCTATTGATTGCTGCCTCCTGACGCCGTGTGGGCTGGGGAGAGGAGGACAGTCAGATGTGTGCCTCCCAACGCCCTGTGGGCATGGGAGAAGGATTGCTGCCTCCTGAAGCTGTGTGGGCATGGGGAGAGGAGGACAGTCAGATGTGTGCCCCCTGAAAGCTGTGTGAGCATGGGGAAGACCTCCTGAAGCGATGTGCGCTGAGGAGGGTAACAAGTGTGAAGACTACTCAAGGATCGTTTCTATGTGAAAAGAAACCAATGGACATTTCCTGTGTGAAGGGGAAATTAATTAAGACTGAAGACTACTCAAGGTGAGGTCTTGGACTATTTCTATGTATAAAGAAATAAATGCACTGTTTGCTATGTGAAGAGAAAAGCAAAGGGACATGTTCAATGTGAAGAGGAAAAGGGACATGTTCAATGTGAAGAGGAAAAGGGACATGATCAATGGACATTTGTTGTGTGAAGAAAAAACATGGACTATTGAGTGTCTGCTGTAGGATCAGCCAAGTCTGCCCAACAGTAGGTTGGAGACAGACTTCATTAGATAGGTTCCTGTGTGTGAGAAGGTAGCCGCCCACAGTGGCAAGGATTTATTTTGTGTTTTATTTTATTTTGGATGTTTTTGACGCTTGCAGTCTGGTGAAGAAAATTGCATGAATAAACCAAACTGTTGTTTGCAACCAATTCTCGGCTATCTCCCTGTGTAACTAACCCCCCCAAAGGGGTCATCCACACTCACCACCAAGCTAATCCCTCACAGTAATGTATAGTAGTAAGCAGCGGTCAGAAGAATATGTCATACAGCCTCTTACATTGCTGGAACAGAAGGCTGGTGACTGTGGTCAATGGGGAAAAAATGTCCAGCATTGGTGGTCGACCAGAGAACAAATAGGTCCGGTATTGATGTTCAGGGGGAGGAAAATATGCTCAACATTGGTGGCCAGGGAGAGGAAAAATACAATTTGAGTGGTCAGCAAGAGGTAAAAAGACATTAGTGGGAGCAGTGGGATAAAAAAAAATAAATACCTGATATTGGTGGTTAACAGGAGGAAAATATACCTGGAATCAGTGATTAGGGTCTGTGTCCCCCTTACATCGACAGCCAGTGTCTGTGCCTCCCTACGTTGGTGATCAGTGTCCCCATATATTGGTGGTCAGTGTCTGTATTTTCTTACATCAGTGGTCAGTGTCTGTGCCTTTTTCTATTGGTGGTCAGTGTCTGTCCCCCCTCGTGTTGGTGATCATTGAGTTCCGTCACATTGGTAGTCAGTGTACCCCACTACATTATTGGTCAGTGTCTGAACCCCATTATATTGGTGGTCAGTGTGCCCCATTACATGGCTGATCAGTGTCTGAATCCAATTACATTGGTGGTCAGTGCTTGTGCCCCATTACATTGGTAGTCAGCGTCAGTGAAACATCATATTGGTGGTCAGTATTTGTGCTCCATTACAGCACCATTACATTGGTGGTCAGTAGTATCTGTGCTCCTTTTCATTGGCGGTCAGTGTCTGTGAAACATCATATTGGTGGTTAGTATTTGTGCTCCATTACAGCACCATTACATTGTTGGTCAGTATCTGTGTTCCTTTTCATTGGTCGTCAGAGTCTATGAAACATCATATTGGTGGTTAGTATTTGTGCTCCATTACAGCACCATTACATTGGTGGTCAGTGTCTGTGAAACATCATATTGGTGGTTAGTATTTGTGCTCCATTACAGCACCATTACATTGGTGGTCAGTGTATGTGCCCCATTACATTGGTGGTCAGTATCTGTGCTCCTTTACATTGGTGGTCAGTATCTGTGCTCCTTTACATTGGTAGTGTCAGTGAAACATCATGTTGGTGGTCAGTATATGTGCTCCATTACAGCACCATTACATTGGTGGTCAGTGTCTGAACCCCATTCTATTGGTGGTCAGTGTGCCCCATTACATTGCTGATCAGTGTCTGAATCCAATTACATTGGTAGTTAGTGCTTGTGCCCCATTACATTGGTAGTTAGTGTCAGTGAAACATCATATTGGTTGTCAGTATCTGTGCTCCATTACAGCACCATTACATTGGTAGTGAGTGTATGTGCCCCATTACATTGGTGGTCAGAGTATGTGCCCCATTACATTGGTGGTCAGTATCTGTTCTCCTTTACATTGGTGGCCAGTGTCTGTTTCCCATTACATTGCTGGTCAGTGCCCCATTACCTTAAGGTATGGACCTAATGGAAGGAAAAAAATGCTGACATTGGTGATCAGTGGGAGAAAAAAATGCCTGGTCTTTTCTTACATCACTAATCTATTGCACACCTTAAAGCAATTTGCATACCTCTCCGGGGGTTAATCATGAGAAATCTAAGGTGCTCAATATCTCCCTCTTTGACACTGAAGTCGGACATGTACAAAACATTTTTCCTTTCCAGTGGGCTACCCATCATCTCAACTATCTGGGTATCAAACTGACAGGGCAACCCTCCGCACTCTACAAGGCTAACAACCCACCTTTGCTCACCCACCTAAATTACCTTATGTTACGCTGGGCCCCTCTTCATATTTCATAGATAGGTAGGATAACTGCTGTGAAAATTTAATTATTACCAAAAATTCTCTTTTTTTTTAGAGTATTCCTCATTTCAGTCCCAGACCATTTTTTACTAATCCTACAATGCTGTACAAACACTTATATATGGGTCTCAGTTAAATAGAAGCTCACTAAATGAATTTTAATGCATTCTAAACTCGCTGGTGGCCTATGAGTGCCAAGCTTTTTTACCATGTGGCCCAACTAGTACAAGTTACCCTCTATCATGCGACCCATGAAATCACATTGTGGGTAGAACTTGAGGCCACTGAATGTAATCCACTGGCAATTGACAATCTGCTCTGATTCCGAATGTAGGTCTGTCTCAAACCCAATTACCCTTCATTCTCTGGCCCTCTGGGGTAGGCTGATTGGCCCTTCCAAACTGCTCTCAATGCATACCCCTCTGCTTTCCTTCTTTAAACACCCTTCCTTTTACCCAGCCTATTCGACTCACTTCTCTTTCCATTCATGGGTGAGTCTAAATTTTACCAGGTTGCATCCCTTGTTTATGGCTTCATCCTTTAAATCATTCTCAACCTTACAAAAACAAAATCACCTACTCAGGTCTGAACTTTTCCACTACCTTCAAGTTACACATTTTTTCACTGGATCACTATTTGAACATATGTGCCTGAATGACCCTCATGCCCTAGGCCTAATCTCTAAGCTGCATTCCCCTTTGAACTCTGCCCCAACTGCTCCCTACCTCCTATACAACCCAATGGGCTTCTGACCTCAACATCCACTTGGATCCAGAAGATTGGAGTGAGATTTGGATGATGACCAAGTCTTCCTTACAAAATAATCTGGCACTTGAAACTAACTATAATGTCCTAACCAGATGGTATCTGGTCCCAGCAAAGATAGCTGTTTTAAGGGCTGTGGTGGATCAGTAACACACATATACTGTATATATGGTGGTCCTGCCCATTGGTTTGCAAATTATGGGCAGAAATATTTTTTAATTCTCTTCATTCTCACAAACATGCCTGTCGCCCCGGATCCTGCCCTAGCCTTACTGAAACAGCGTCCATCTGACTTGACCCAGGCTCAGCACATGCTTTTGCTGAGGGTTACTATGGCATCAAAGCAGACAATAGAGGTGATCAAATACCAAAAAACGAAACCTCTATTTGTGCGGATAAAGAGGACATCAATTGTATTTGGGTACAGTGTTGCACGACTGTGCAATTGTTAGTTAAAATAACGCAGTGCCGAATCGTAAAAAATGGCCTCATCATTAAGGGGGTAAAACCTTCAGGAGCTGAAGTGGTTAAACAGCGTGTGTTTAATATCACTTTAAATAAAAGTGAGCAAGAGAGCGCTTAAAAGAAGAATTGGTGAGTCCTTGGAAGCGCTATCTTGAGCTAAGCAACCCACACACCATTCTTGGAGAGACCAGTGTACATAATTCATTGTTCACTATTTCACGGCACAATTTGCCCCTTTTAAGCAAGATAAAATCACCCTTGATAATAACCTACCATGTGCAAGGGGGACACAACATTCCTAATGTGTCTGGAGGTGTGAGACATCAGATCATGTAACTTCAGGTCTTTGTAGTCAAAATGTTCTCCAAACAGCACCGAACTGATAATATTCCCAACAGCGCTGGCCATGATCAGTAAGGGATTGAAGGGTTTTCCTAAAATAAGGAAATAACAAAAATTGGTGAATATTATATCTAAAATAAAGATTGTTTTTACAATTTCTGGAGTTTTTATTGTACCACCCTCCTAGGTAGGTGCTAGGAAAAGTATATGGGTGGCCCTGTGTGCCTACCAGAGGGGTCTAATCATTCAGCTAGACTGTCATGTGTTTCCAGGTATGTCTGTTGAGCTTGGGGAGTCTCCCCACTGTGTCCAATGAGGGCCATTGTTGGACAGTGGAGGAAACTCGGCCAATAGTATATCAGGACTTATATTTATCTCAGTGGGCGGAACCTACCGTAATGCACCCTGGGGTGGGGTATAAGGCTGAAGGGAGCACATGACAAAGTGTCTTTGGCGGGAAGAAGAGTCCCAGGAGGAGAGTGACGGCTGTCTCTCCTCCTGTCAGCATGAGAAGAGGTCCTTGGCGGTCGGCCTAGAGGACAGAAGGTTGAGCTGAGCTGCAGAGAGGGATCCAGTGTGCTGTGGACGGAGTGGAGCTGCTGGGGCAGAAGTTTCCAGGAAAGCAGTGTTGTTAGTACCGTAAACTGGAAAAGGTTTGTAAGTATTAATTACTCACGTGATCACGCCTAGGTATTTTCAAATGTAAATTACTTTTGTGTATATACAATAAAGAAAATAAATTTGAGCAGCTAGTCTAAACAACAATAGGTTGTGTAAAATGTGGTAAATGTGAGACAGCGCTCAATATTGTGAATCAAATTTGAATATGTAAATACATTTGTGAATAAATGAAATACACAAATCATAAAAAATTCCTGATGACGTCATACCCTTGATGACGAAACGCGTCGGACCCCGTGCTACGCCCTACGTGACTTCTGGATTCTGGAACACAGCCGGAACGCAAACCGGCTGCGGCGCTGTTTTTCAGCTGATTTTGTGAAACTCAAATTGTAAGTGACTACTTTCTTTTATTAAACCGGAATTTATGCATACTACACCATGAGATTCTTTGCATCTTTTATGTCATGCTAATACTGCCCTACGCTTGAACGGGATGGAGATTGGGATCCAGAGCCAGCCCTTGTAACCAGCCGTAGGAGATCATGGATATTTTCCAGCGGCGAGATAGGAAACACTAGGAGTAAGAGATTCCATTTACCTACGTTAGACCCCAAGGGGTCGTCTGGTAAGTGAGCTGAGCATAAGGTGAAGGATTCCCCATTTGCATGAAGAAATGCAATTTTGCTGCACATGAAGCACTTTAAGAATGAACACATAATTGTTTTTGCTGCACGTTTTTGTACCTGCACTTTGGAATTACAAAGACTGCCGATATATGCACAATCACTTTAATATTTGGGCACTTTGGGGATAATATCCCCCTTTTTTTTCTTTAGTACTGTAAACTACCCAGGGGTCTGCCTAGGATAGGGGACCACTCCAGAAGGTCAGAGGGATCCAGGAGCCAGCTAACCAGTAGAGAAGGTTTAGAAAGGGGGTGCCAGAGTCTAAGCCCTGAAGAGAAGTGTGTGTAAAGAGGGTGCCGGTGCAGGCCCTGAAGTATTAAGCGTTGCAGCAAATCTACAAGTAGCTACCTCAGAGGAAAGTGCTAAGGAAGTTTTAACAAGGACTTTGTGCCAAAAGGAAGTGTCAGAAGTCAGTTCAGTAATAACAGACAGCAAGTCAGTGTTAACCAGCGCCAACCGGCGTTGACCGGCATTCAGCCAGCGTTAAGCCAGCGTCAGCAGGCATTTTTCAGTTGTCCCACTCAAATTGTGCATAGCTGAGCCAGAGGAGTATCCCACTCATCCCTTCTCCCATCCAAGTTCTCAATAAACCTAAAACCCCAAAGATACTGGACTGATTCTTGTCTGAGTGCTCACACTTGGAGAACATGCTTAAATGTGCTGTTGTTGCTAGCGGTAACCCTGGCGGACCCATATCCATCAAAATGGCTGGGAATCCTGCTACATTATTTATAGGTAATAACACCAGAGATTGTTTATCTAGGGAATATCTGATTGCCTTCAGAGAATCAGGAGGAATTTATTTTTCTCCTTTGGACAATGCTTTGAAGAGTTTTTGTTGCCTTCCTCTGGATCAACAGTGAGTTTATACAGAATATAGTAGTTATAGTTTTATATATCAACAAAAAATGGTGTAGTTTTTACCCTCTACCTGTGCACAGATAAAATTGACAAATTAACTCACAATGTGTGCAAACTCAAATAGTGTCAGATATTTGTGAAAAATTATATATGCAGAATAATAAACATACAAATGAATGTGAAGCAGCTCGTTGTAAGGCAATACAAGCCCGAAATGTAAAAATAAACAAAATGAAATACCACGTTCCCTTTGTGAATCAAAATTGATAATGATACAAATTGTCCATATTACACCAAAGTGCTCAAAATAGTGCAAAAACAGAGTTGCAGAGATCTTCTCTGGTTCCTCTACATCAGGGGTGTCAAACTCAATTTAATCGCGGGCCGCATCAGCATTATGATTGCCCTCAAAAGGGCCGGTTGTACTTGTAAGACTGGATGCCAAGAGCATCCCCTACCCTTACATAAGACGTCAAGAGCCTCTCAACCATCAAAAGTTGAGTCCCCCACCCTCCCTTACATCACAGTGCACCTCCCTTACCTTGTGGTGCTGCTGGGAAGAAGCTGGAGGCATTGCTGGAAAGCAGAAAGTATAAGGACTGGAGCTCTCCTGCAGCTACAGGAGAGGTGCGAGGGCCACATAAAATGGCCTGGAGGGCCGGATTCGGCCCGCGGGCCTTGTGTTTGACACCTGTGCTCTACATAATGATTCCTGATTCGTGCTCTCTTCCACCACCATCAGGTAAATTTCCTACTCACCAGATATAAACATGTAAAGCGCATAGGATTATTAGGAGATAGTTTCTCGTGTAGATCAAGCTACCCACTAGCGATCCACTCCAATCAGGTACTTAACTCCGATGAGAAAAGGTAAAAGGTACTGTAATAAACAAAAGACCCTTCATATTGTAGTAGTAAGACATTTTTATTACTTGCGCATAGATAAAAAACACTTACAGATGTTGCAGTTAAACAAGCTCGTCTCGTATTGCAGGGACACAGATTTGCGTTCCACCTAGGTCCCAAGATAGCGGAAGTGACATGTCACGCTGATCCCCTACGCGTTTCGTCAGTAGCATCTAATGTCATTAGGGGTGGTGATGACTGATGATCTTCTAGATGGTAAGCTCTAACGAGCAGGGCCCTCTGATTCCTCCTGTATTGAATTGTACTGTAACTGTATTGTCTTCCCCCACACTGTAAAGTGCTGCGCAAACTGTTGGCGCTATATAAATCCTGTATAATAATAATAATAATAATGACATCAGACGCTACTGACGAAACGCTTGGAGTGGGATCAGCATGATACGTCACTTCCGCCATCTTGGAACGCAGGTGGAACACAAACCGTTGTCCCTGCAGTATGAGACGAGCGTGTTTAACTGCTACATCTTTAAGTGTTTTTTTTTATCTATGCGCATTGAAAGATTAATGTGAAGAAAAGAATGCTGGCAATAGAAAAATGTAAAACAAAAATGACCCAGCATGCTTCGCTCCGTGGTGTCAGAAGAGGGAGGTGCCATTAGGTGACATAGACATTTGGCCCCGCCCCTTACCTGTAAAAGAAATGTCAAATGGAGGAGCCTGCAGAAGGCAGGTGGCCTCCGGGTCGGTGAGAGCGTACTTTTTAATTTTTCAGGGTGTGGCGGGCAGCATGACTGACAATGGATCTACAATGAGGGACACGGTTTTTTATTTTTTAATAAAAGCTTTGTCAAAAAACAGTTTTTATTACTTTTTGACACTTTTTTTGGTATTTTGGGTAGGGGTACTCATTCACATAGGGGGGGGGGCCTTATTAAAAGGAGCTTCCAGATTCCAATAAGCCCGCAGACCCCCACAACCACTGGCCCCGGTTGTGGGGAAGAGGCCCTTGTCCCCATCAACATGTGGACAACCCCCTATGTTAAGGGCATGTGGCCTGGTATGGTTCAGGGGGGGGGGGGAGGGCACTCACTTGTCCCCTCCTTTCCTGACCTGCCAGGCTGTATGCCCCGGTAAGGGTCAGGTATGGATTTGGGGGGTGGGGGACCTCACGCCGTTTTTTTTAACATTTTTCTATTGCCGAGAAATTGCCGGCTTTCTTTTCTTCACATTCATCTGCTGGTGGGGAAGCCCGCTGACAGATGATTAGTTATGGTTGTTGAGGACGCGGTCGGCCGGCTGCCCGGCCCGCTGCTTAACAACCAGCTATTCTTCACACAGAATTCAAATTGATCAACTGTTTTTTGACCAATCTGAATTCTAATCGTTCTGAAAAGATGTAATTCATTAGAAAATTATTAAATTAAACAAATTTTAATGAAAACTAAACAAAATTTTACGAAAATGAAACTAAACTAAACTAATTCTGAAACCAAACGAAAATAATTCCATAAAGAAACAAAATTGGTAACATAACGAATCTATCCAAAATGAAACAGTTTTTTCTGTTCTGCACATATCTAGTCAAAAGTACTTCAAAATTTAATTTGCTTCTAACATTTTGTTTTTGAATGAATGAGTTTCTCTAACAAAACCACGTCCACAGTTGGAAATGTGTTTGTTCAAGAGAGAGTGAGGGAGCCTCTATGTTAAGAGCCCATTCAGACTGGCGCGATCCGACTTTGGGGGGGCGACCTGTGTGCACCGCGACTTCGGCGCGACTTGCAGAGACTCATATAATTGAAGTCAATGCAAGTCGCCTCCAGGTCGCCCCAAAGTAGTACAGGACCCTTTTTCTAAGTCGGAGCGACTTGTGTCACTCCTATTAGAATGGGTCCTGTACTACTCAATGGCGAGCGAGCGACCGCGACTTGTCAGGCAACTTGGTCGCCTGACAAGTCGCGCTAGTGTGAATGGACTCTTAAAGTCTATTATACTGGTACCAACATCCATAAATAATTGGAATAATTAGGGAGAAAGGAGGAGACCAGAGGTGTAACTAGAACCTTCAGGGCCCCGGTGCAAGAAACCGTGAAGGGCCCCTCAGACCCTTGGCTGGACCCTTCCCTTCAAGCCTGGGGCTCTTCCCACTGATCCTGGGGCCCTTTCCACTGATCCTGGGGCCCTTTACTCTCTTTGCGGGGCCCTTTATTATGGTCCCGCAGCGGGACCCTTTCACAAGTTCTGCAGTGGGCCCCCTTCCTGCCATCTTGGGGCCTCCCCACAGTGGTGGAATGCCACGGCCCGGTCGCAAGTGTGACCTTTGCAATCCTGGAAGTTCACCCACTGGTGTCAGTAGTTTTTATTTTTTGGTATTTCAATTGTATTATTTTTTTATCATTTTATTTTATTTTTTTACAATGTCACTGACTATGACTCTGTCCTTTCAGAAAAGGAAGGAGCTGGTAAATTACATATTTACCGACCCCTTCCTGGTTCTCTATTGTGACACATCCCCTGCAGCAGCCGGCAGGAGAGGGGAGGGAGCTCAGTGGGGGGGGGGGGGCAGCACAGGGCCCAGAGACAGCAGAACACAAGTGAACTGGATAGGAGGAGTGTCGGGGGCAGCATACAGAGGAACCAATCTCCTCCATTTTCCTCCTGCGGCTACAGGAGGAAAAAGGAGGACAGCGATTTCTCTACATGCTGCCCCCGCTGCCCCTCCTATCCAGGTGTACAGGGGAGCCACACAGGCCCCCTGGAGCATGGGGCCCAGTTGCAATAGCAACCCCTGTAGTTACGTCCCTGGAGGAGACTATTTCCCCATACAGTAGTCTCCAAGAAACAGAAGGGAAAGGGAGATTGTGTATTAGACTTTCTAGGTACCTTGGGTGTAAAGTCATGTACAGTATAATGGGTACCTTGGGCATTGGATAGGGACATGACTTTATATCCAAAGTACCTAGAAAGTCCAATACACAATCTCCCTTTCCCTTCTGTTTCTTGGAGACTACTGTACAGGGAAATAATCTCCTCCTTTCTCCCTAATTATTCCAAGTGTTTGTTCAAGAGAAATTTCTATTCCGCTCCTTTTAATTTTTTTCATTGCTGTGATCAAAAACAAACTTCAAATTTGACCCAGTAACAATTAGAAAATCAAATTAATTTTCTTAAAACAAAAAATTTGGAACAAAATTCTGCTAGTGTATGGCCAGCTCTAGGCAATTAAGCCCACCTTTATATTTTATAAACATTTTTTTTTTCAAATTTGAAAAGAAAAATTTCAAGTAATATAGTTATTTTTTCCCACCTTCGGTCTCGGACACTGCCCGGGTGAGATAAGTCGCCTCCTCCAGCACGCGGGATTCCATGGTCTTCTTCCCCATCCCAAAGTTCCTTAGGGAGGAGATGGTGAAGCGGCGCAGAGGACGCCACCGGGGGCCATTAAAACCTGCAGTGAATAATCATCAGCAATGGGTTACAGATTGCAGCAATGATCATAAGACATGTCAGATCACCATCTACATTGGGCCGTTCTTTACAAAGCAGAGTAAAACTATAGGAGTTGTTAAATGTCAGATAGTTTTCTACTGTATGTGACCCATGCACAAAAAAATATAACCAATTAAAAATTTCACTTTTTTTCTAGTTTGTTCATTGTTCATTTTACAACCAGTATTACTGTAGATAAAAACCTATACATCTTTAATTTGTCCCATTTATAATGGCGATAAAGTCACATTAAAGCACGGCAAAATTATTTACAAATGTAATAAAGGCTTTTCTTTCCAATTTTGCATAATTTTTGGAATGCATTGCTATAAAAAAATTAAGGTTAAACAAAACAAAGAATGGCCAGCCCTTCAATCTACTATGAATGAACAATATAACAATATATTTATGTAATGAATTTATAATAGACATTGCAGACATGGGAGATCCTCCCTAATTCATACCAGGCCCTTCATGTCTGGTATGAATTTTAGGGAGACTCCACACAAAAAATAAATGTAGGGTCCCCCCTAAAATTTCACACCAGAAAGCATTCAGGCCAGGCCAGGCAAGCAAGGTGGGGGAGTGTAACGCTCCGGCGTTTGTTTAGTGAACTGGATTTGCAGCTGCAGAATTTCCACTCAGTAGTCGTGTAGAGATGTGTTGAATCACCATATCCAACTCTCCAGACTCATCATTGTGGCCCAGCCTGCCTCAGCATGCAAATATACAGACACTCAGATAAGATGTTCCTGGAGTGATAGGTTGTATACGATAGTATAGAGGTGATGTGCTGAAAGGACAGGCGTGAGTAGTGATAGCAATGATAGGCACTCAATAGTAATGTTCAGGAGTGTTAGCAGATGGTGATAGATAGTATGCAGATAGGTTAGCAATCATGTACAAATAACAGGTGGTAGGGGACAGCAGATGAAGTGTACAGGAATTGCTAACTCAGTGCAAGGATATAGATGGTAGTAGACTCAAGAGCTAGCAATCTATGTAACAGTGCAGATGATAGAAATAGTAATGCATAGATAGCAACAGTCTTTAGTATGCAAGAGTAGATAGTGTAAGTTGATAGGAAGGAATCCCCTGTGGGGTACTTATCACTAGTTGGTTTAGAGAGATGAGGGGTCCGGTAATGAGATAAGGATCAGGTAGCGAGATACAGGATCAGTAGCGAGATACAGGATCAAGTAGCGAGACTCCGGTCTATCCAGATACTGGGGAAATAGCTGGAGGCTTCGGCAGCGTCAGACAAGGCTGTATAACAAGCGGTTTGCACGAACACCTTGTGAGTGAAAGCCGGCGATTGAAATAGCCGCTCAGAGCGGCGCCTAGTTATGACGTCATGCGGCTTAAAGAGATAGGCAGGTATATGCGTTCCACCTAGCTGAAAAGGTGGGACGCAATGCGGAAGAAATGGGCTGGAAGGGTACCGAAGGTACCAGAATCTTACAGGGAGAGGGATTAATGTGTGCCCCCCCCACCCCCGAACCATACCAGGCCACATAAACCGTATCAGGTACACGCCAGGGATCTCCAGCCATGTTGTCATGTACTTGGTCGGAAGCGACTTGACAAGAAGGCTTTCCTTGCAGTTGAGTGCCTAGCACCCATGAGGGAGTGCAAGGCCCAAAGAAACATGGGTGCCTTTTAGGTAGCTTTGCTGGTAGTTCACTGGATAGTTGTCAGCTGGTCTGTCAGGACTGATTGCAAAACCTCTGTTGCACTTGGAGATGCAGCAGGACCAAGGTAGCGGCCACAAGCAAGATGGCACCCGAGAGGGTGGCATAGTGTAACTAGCAGAACTGGATGGAGGGAGTGTAGTCAGGATGGAAGCTGAGGCCATACACAGAAAGGCAAGCCAGAGAGTGAGCCGGAGCATGGTCAGGAACAATAGCCAAGGTAATACACAGGAATCCAAGGGATCAGGCAGAAGAGTAGTCAGGCAACAGGCCAGGATCATGCACGGTTGGGCAAAAGAGGCAGAGTCCTTAGAGCAAGCCAGGGTCAGACAAGGAATCGGGCAACAGGAAGGTCCAGATGCTGAGATCAGTGCTAAAACCAGGCCCTGCTCCAGTGGAAGAGATGCATTGTCATTCTGAGATTGAGTGTTGCACTGGCCTTCAGCAGAGCAATTGTTTACCTGCTGTTTAGAATTGACTCCCTTTCACCTGGTCTCCACCAAAGTTACAAGTGAGGGTGTTCCCCTGTGGGATACACATGGAGTAGAATGTGGGAGATAAATAGGGTAGAATAAATGTGCTCGGTAGGAGTGCATGCTAACCCAGGCATACACGGACCTGAGTACCTTATAAGGGCTCTATGTGGAAGTGGTACCGCTGTATACAAGCTGTGGTGTGATGTAACACCTGAACTGAGCATTGAGTGGCTGAGCTTTAGCATCACATTTGAAATGTTTACACTGAGAAGTGAAAACTTTCCAAACATCCAGACCCATTTGTCACAATACCAATCAAAGATACAGGGTGACCCTGTGTTACCTGTTCATGACGCTGGGTAGTGTACAGTTTCTCACACAACTGAGTACACCCCTCACATTTTTGTAAATATCTTATTCTATCTTTTCATGTGACAACACTGAAGAAATGACACTTTGCTACAATGTAAAGTAGTGAGTGTACAGCTTGTATAACAGTGTAAATTTACTGTCCCCTCAAAATAACTCAACACACAGCCATTAATGTCTAAACCGCTGGCAACAAAAGTGAGTACAGCCCTAAGTGAAAATGTCCAAATTGGGCCCCCTGTCAATACTTAGTGTGGCCACCATTATTTTCCAGCACTGCCTTAACCCTTTTGGGCATGGAGTTCACCAGAGCTGCACAGGTTACCACTGGAGTCCTCTTCCACTCCTCCATGGCTAAATCACGGAGTTGGTGGATGTTAGAGGCCTTGCGCTCCTCCACCTTCCGTTTGAGGATGCCCCATAGATGCTCAATAGGGTTTAGGTCTGGAGACATGCTTGGCCAGTCCATTACCTTTACTCTCAGCTTCTTTAAAAAGGCAGTGGTCTTCTTGGAGGTGTGTTTGGGGTCGTTATCATGTTGGAATACTGCCCTGCGGCCCAGTCTCCGAAAGGGAGGGGATCATGCTATGCTTCGGTATGTCACAGTACATGTTGGCATTCATGGTTCCCTCAATGAAATGTAGCTCCCCAATGCCAGCAGCACTCATGCAGCCCCAGACCATGACACTCCCACCACCATGCTTGACTGTAGGCAAGACACACTTGTCTTTGTACTCCTCACCTGGTTGCCGCCACACGCTTGACACCATCTGAACAAAATAAGTTTATCTTGGTCTCATCAGACCACAGGACATGGTTCCAGTAATCCATGTCCTTAGTCTGCTTGTCTTCAGCAAACTGTTTGCGTGCTTTCTTATGCATCATCTTTAGAAGAGGCTTCCTTCTGGGACGACAACCATGCAGACCAATTTGATGCAGTATGTGGGTATGGTCTGAGCACTGACACGCTGACCCCCCACCCCTTCAACCTCTGCAGCAATGCTGGCAGCACTCATATGTCTATTTCCCAAAGGCAACCTCTGGATATGACGCTGAGCACGTGCACTCAACTTCTTTGGTCAACCATGGCAAGGCCTGTTCTGAGTGGAGCCTGTCCTGTTAAACCACGGTATGGTCTTGGCCACCGTGCTGCAGCTCAGTTTCAGGGTCTTGGCAATCTTCTTATAGCCTAGGCCATCTTTATGTAGAGCAACCAATATTTTTTTCAGATCCTCAGAGAGTTCTTTGCCATGAGGTGCCATGTTAAACTTCCAGTGACCAGTATGAGAGAGTGAGAGCGATAACACCAAATTTAACACACCTGCTCCCTTTTCACACCTGTGACCTTGTAACACTAATGAGTCACAAGACACTGGGGAGGGAAAATGGCTAATTAGGCCCAATTTGGAGATTTTTACTTAGGGATGTACTCACTTTTGTTGCAAGCGGTTTAGACATTAATGGCTGTGTGTTGAGTTATTTTGAAGGGACAGCTAATTTACATTATTATACAAGCTGTACACTCACTACTTTACATTGTAGCAAAGTGTCATTTCTTCAATGTTGTCACATGAAAAGATATAATAAAATATTTACAAAAATGTGAGGGGTGTACTCACTTTTGTGAGATAATAAAGTTCAGGTTTCATCATGGAGTCCTCAGGGACTGGGTTCAAAAGTGATGGACCATGGCTCTGGACCTGTATAGCACCCTGTGGCTAACTCAATGCAGTGCACCATGTGCCAATGTGACCACCTCACGCACGATCCATGTACCCGAAGCAACATTGCATGCAATCTCCACAGTGTAGGGTCCAGGTGTGTTGCGCTTGATAAACAATATGATTTTTTTTATATTAATCAGACATAACATTACATGTTGTGACACACAAAAATCAGTTTGTGTTTGAAACAAATACTGTTGAATACAATGGAAACTTGTCTCTATAGCTACAGTAAACAAGTAACCTGGTAAAAAAGACCAGAGTGCCACCTTGAGGTAGAATTTGAGAACACCTCTCTAATAGGTGTTGGCTTGTTGTTAGGTAAGCTGGTTTTTCTGTTGTTTCGGTAGTTAAGGTAAACAAACCTTATATATAAAATGTTGCCAGGCAAATGAGACAGCAGGACTCCATGATGCATTGAACACCAGAGTCCCCTGCTACTAAGATGCTTTCACCTGATTCTCCAGCAACTGTTTTAAGAACCTCGTTGTCATTGGAGATCATAAACACACTGTCCCTAATAAGTTAAGTAAATTTAAGCGTATTTCTGCTGTTTACAGACCATAGGCTGTTCATTTGTTAGGCATTGTTATATCTGCCAGTCTTGTATTATGTTCTTATATTGTAATAGTTTGTATGTACAGCATGTTTTGTATAGTAAATGCACATTTATACACTGCAGAGATCTGAGCTTCCTTGATTATACCGCAAAGTAACCTTGCTAGATAGACGCAAGCAAAACACCAGGTATAGCTCCAAAGGTTTACCAAGGTTCCGTAATTAGGATATACTGCTTCCATGTACACAGTAGAAGGCAGTGAAAGTTGATTGAAGAAATGTAAGATAAAATAAGAAAGAAAAATAATAAATGAGGCTGGTTTCTCCAGGAAGATGAAGAAGCCCAACTCCTAAAGACACTAGCAAAAAAACAGAAGACTCTTGTAGTTGGGTAGGGTTATAGGGGAGGCGACTTAAGGGGGGGGGGGGTGTCATCAAAATCTTGCCAGTTGCCATTTACCTGAAGGTATGAGCCTATAGCCCATAGTGTATGAATAAGCTGTATGTGTCCTGTACTGTACAATTAAGGTCCTTCTTTGCATGATTTGTGATGTCCCAACTTTGTCCATTCTGGAATGGACATACTTTTGTTGCTTTCTATAATATACAGTAGAGCAGACTAAGTTCTGAAAAGTGTCCTGAAAATCTTACTGTATCCTTTGGTGGGGATGTACAGCGTTGGTATGAATGGGCGGGCACTAAAGTCCTCGGCGTGGTTCAGCAGGGCGTCCCTCACCATCTCATAACCACAGAGAACCACCACCGGGTCTGTCAATTTCCAGATGGTGAATATTGAGCCGTACTTTTGGCTGAGCTGTCATAGGTAAAAGAAATGAAGAGAGTCAGAGGTCAATATTGACAGGTATTCTCCTTCTGCAAAAATAGACACAGAGCAACCCCATCTCACATCTTGTTGTCATTGTCCAATAACATGTCGCAGTTAAACCCATCATTTAATGTAGATGTAGCTGATCCTGTCTGTTCTTTGGCTATCTCTGGCTTCAAGACTTTCTAAATCCCTGTCAAGCATGCAGCAAAGTCAGAACCCCTGATTTTCACCCATGTTTTTGTGTTGGTCTGGAGATGCAGAAAGCAGTGAATCCATGGGATCAGAATGTAAACAGGGTAACACGCATTTTTAAACAGGATTGATCCCCATTTAGGAATAGAAGACGGCTGGAAGGGGGATTTGAGCTATTGAGTCATTGCTGGCAGGGCCAGCACTACCGCTAGGCGAACAAGGCAGCCGCCTAGGGCACACTGCCGCCTAGGGCGCAGCCATACCTCCCACTCCCAAGCATCCCTGATTTGCTGGGATCGTCCCCGGCAAATCAGGGCTGAGTCCCGGAATGCTCGCGGCAGTGCGGCGGCTTGGTTCCCGCACGCCGCCCGCGAGTTACACACACACGGCAGCTGCTCTCTCTCCTCAGTTGCCCCTGTGTCAGTGCAGAGCAGAGACGAGCACTGAACCCGCCCCTCCCCCTTCCTGTGTGTTTCCTACACAGAGGAGAGAGGCGGGCAGAAGCTCTCCACTCTCTGCAACAGCGCCATTCTGATCTGAGGTCTGTGATGATGTTTATAACTACTACTAACTTGCAAGGGGGGAGTATATGGAGCTGGGGGGTGTATGGTGCTAGGGGGGTGGAGATGGGGGGGTGTATGGAGATGGAGGGGTGTGTGAAGCTGGGGGGGTGTATGGAGATGGAGGGGTTTGTGAAGCTGGGGGCTGGGGGGGGGGGTGTATGGAGATGGATGGGGTGTATGAAGCTGGGGGGGTGTATGAAGGTGGGGGGAGATGTATGTCATCTTCCTACGACCCCACCACCTGACATCTTCTTAATCCCCCCAATCATCTTCATCCCCCATCAGCTTCCCCCCATCCCACCCCCTGTCATCTTCCTACCATCCCACGCCCTGTCATCTTCATATCCCCTGTCATCCTTATCCCCCCTGTCATCTTCCTACCATCCCACCCCCTGTCAGCTTCATCCCCCCAGTCAGCTTCATCCCCCTGTCATCTTCCTACCATCCCACCCCCTGTCATCTTCAGGCCCCCCTGTCATCTTCCTACCATCCCACCCCCTGTCATCTTCCTACCATCCCACCCCCTGTCATCTTCCTACTATTCCACCCCCTGTCATCTTCACCCCCCCCGTCACCTTCACCCCCCATCAGCTTCCCACCATCCCACCCCTGCCATCTTCATCCCCCCTGTCATCTTCCTACCATCCCACCCCCTGTCATCTTCATCCCTCCTGTCATCCTCATCCCCCCTGTCATCTTCCTACCATCCCACACCCTGTCAGGTTCATCCCCCCTGTCATCTTCCTACCATCCCACCCCCTGTCATCTTCATCCCTACGTCATCTTCCTACTATCCCACCCCCTGTCAGCTTCACCCCCCCTGTCATCTTCCTACCATCCCACCCCCTGTCATCTTCATCCCCCTGTCATCTTCCTACCATCCCACCCCGTGTCATCTTCACCCCCCTGTCATCTTCATCCCCCCTGTCATCTTCACCCCCCATCAGCTTCCCACCATCCCACCCCCTGTCATCTTCATCCCCCATCATCTTCCTACCATCCCACCCCCTGTCATCTTCATCCCCCATCATCTTCCTACCATCCCACCCCCTGTCATCTTCATCTCCCATCAGCTTCCCACCATCCCACCCCGTCATCTTCACCCCCCCCTGTCATCTTCCTACTATCCCACCCCCTGTTATCTTCTTCCCCACTGTCATCTTCCTACCATCCCACCCCCTGTCATCTTCATCCCCCCTGTCATCTTCCTACCATCCCACCCCCTGTCATCTTCATCCTCCCTGTCAGCTTTCCACCATCCCACCCCCTGTCAGCTTCATCCCCCCTGTCATCTTCATCCCCCCTGTCAGCTTCATCCCCACTGTCAGCTTCATCCCCACTGTCAGCTTCCTACCATCCCACCCCCTGTCAGCTTCATCCCCACTGTCAGCTTCCTACCATCCCACCCCTTATCATCTTCACCCCCCTGTACCCCACTACCAGCTTCCTACCACCCAAGCCCCTTAAATTTACTGGTGCACATCATATATGATGGACGCAGGGACAATTTTTTTCTTCCAGTGAGAACACGGACACAAAGACATTTGTCCTTCCAGTGAAACCACCAATGCAAGGAATTTTTTATTTCAGTGACACCAAGGATGCAGGGACAATCTTTTTTCCAGTGACACCACAGATGCATTTCTACCCAAAACCCTGCTCACCCATAGTGTAGTGACCCTGTTTTTAAAATGTTTTAAAATGTTTTTTTTTTGGGGGGGGGGGCGCAAATAGCTGTTCTTGCCTAGGGCGCAAAATAGTCTGGCACCGGCCCTGATTGCTGGAAGAGGGAGAAGAGGAAGCAGAGATGCTAAGCCACTGCTGGAAGTGGGGGGCAGAGGGAGCAGAGCTGCTAAGTCACTGCTGGGAGGGAGGAACATAAGTAGATGAGCTATTGTGTCACTACTGGGAGAGGGGGGGGTTGACTTATTCACCACTAGGGATGATTGAACGGTTCGGGTCGACCATCGGTTCGACCCGAACATTGGCTGTATATAAGATAGCCCCCGACAAATTCCTAGCATTGTAATACAGGGACGTGGAAGAGAGTGGAAGCAGTTCTGTTACTTCTGCTTCAAAGTGTCATTTAGCAATTATTAGTGTGAGGAAAGGGATATCTAGTGTAGTTAGGGTACTATTTTCCACTATAGTTAGATTTAATAATCTAGTTTCTGTAGGGAAAGTGTTAAGTGTAAGGGGACCGTAGTGTAGTGTTAACTGACTCTGACTGCTATGGCAGGGTGATAAAACCCTTCCATGTCAGGGTGACCGCTATAGAGAAAAGATCGTTTCTCTTAGAACACTTATAGAACAGGGATATGGCTTCGCCCCTGTCACCCTGCTTTTTGCTGCAGGCGTTTATAGGGCTTTTTTGAGGACATGTTTGGAGTCAGGCATGACATCTGAACTTCTGTGTAGTGGTATATATACACACACACACATGTATGTATATATACACATACACACATATAGGTGTGAAAGTAGCAGAAACCTATGCTTGCGCTAATGAAATAATTAACACCCATATGGCTTCTCTGCTATAACACCTATATGTGTGTATGTGTATAAATACATATAAGCGTGTGTGTATATATACCCCTATACAGAAGTTCAGATGTTTTGCCTGCCTCCAAAGACCCCCAAAAAATGCACAAAAAAACGCCTGCAACAACACACCTGGGCGTTTTTTTTGGCGCAGGCATTTTTTTGGGCATTTTTTGGGGGTCTTTGGAGGCAGGCAAAACATGTGAACTTCTGTATAGGGGTATATATACACACACACTTATATGTATTTATACAAATACACACATATAGGTGTTATAGCAGAGAAGCCATATGGGTGTTAATTATTTCATTAGCGCAAGCATAGGTTTCTGCTACTTTCACACCTATATGTGTGTATGTGTATATATACATACATGTGTGTGTGTATATATACCTCTACACAGAAGTTCTGATGTTATGCCTGCCTCCAAAGACGCCCAAAAAAACGCCAGCTACAAAAACGCCCAGGTGTGTTTTTGCAGCAGGTGTTTTTTTGGGCATCTTTTTGGGGTCTTTGGAGGCAGGCAAAACATCTGAACTTCTGTATAGGGGTATATATATATATATATATACACACACACTTATATGTATTTATACACATACACACATATAGGTGTTATAGCAGAGAAGCCAAATGGGTGTTAATTATTTCATTAGCGCAAGCATAGGTTTCTGCTACTTTCACACCTATATATGTGTATATATACTTACAAGAAGGACAATTAGTATGATAAGGATAATAATAGATATGTGACAATTAAAAACAATAATAATATTTAAAAAAAAATAAAAAATAATTAATTGTCACATATTTATTATTATTATTATTATTATTATTATTATTTTTATTATTGTTTTTAATTGTCACATATCTATTATTATCCTTATCATACTAATTGTCCTTCTTATTTACAATGTTAATTGTTCATTATTTTCTATTAATCCATCCCTTATTACTGATTTACTAATTCATTATTTCCATCATTTTTATTTAAGTTTATCTTCATATTTACATTTATCTTCAATTTAATATTATTTTTATTTTATTTTAATTTTATTTTTATTTTTGATTTATTCTTATTTTTACATTTATTTTTATTTTCATTTTCATATTCTTTTTAGTTTTCACTTTCATTTCTTTAACTTTAATCTTAGTCTTATTTTTATATTATCTTCACATCCCACTGTTTATTTTGTTATACTCAAAAGAACAATCACTTCCGCATTTCCTCCCCCTCCGATTGTTATATAAGGCTAGTATTTTGTTCTGCTGTATTCCTGTCTCTGTTGCTTTGAAGAAGGAGCGCGGCTGCCTGCCTGACTGCAGCACGCACGCTCGGAAACGCGTCGCATTCCTGTGACGTCATCCACATGCTCCCGCTGACCAAGCCTCGCTTTCAATCTAAGGACGCTTCCGCTCCAGCTTCGCCGTTACTGCCGGCTGCGGTGAAGAGGAGACCGGTCCCCTAGAGTTGGCAGCACGGACTGGATGACCTCTCTCCAACCGATCCATCTTGGAATCTCCCAGGAGGGTTCTTGATAGATGTTATTTACACACGCACAAATGTGAGTGCATATTTTTATCCAATAAATGTGTTTTTTATAGTCTGCACTTAGAGGCGCCTCTCTCTTTCTTTTTTTGCATTCAGTTTGGAGAACCCTTGGCTTATTGGTTCTGGACGGCTGCCCTATTTGCTGGATTTTCCATGTCTCCCCCCCTGTCCTATTTTATTCAATTTTATCCATTTATATTTATTGGACATTATATGGACTTGTGTTTTATTGTGTGGCCAAGCGCCTGTCATATGTTTTTTTTATTCCTATGTCATTTCATGCAGGAGAGCCGCACTGCCGCAGTAGAAAAGCGGCGGGTGGTCGGGAACCAGTTAAGCCACTGTGTATGGACCCTTAAGCTTCACCCCCCCCCCCTCAAAATACATAATACCTACACCATGGAGTCCAGCTCTGTCTTGCTTGAAGCAGATGTTCTCCTTAAGTCACTCTTCTCTAGTGCTGCCATCTTTAATGGACATCCAGCACATGTACAGACTTGCTACATGTCTCTGCCAGAGATCCCCACAGAATGCCTGCACACCACATATCTCTGCCTCCTCATACGGTGACCCCCCAACGGCATTTGTGAGATCATGCATGACATTGACAGAGGATCTTGCTAGAATGGATGAAGTTCTGCTTTAATGCTTGTGTGCTTGTGAAGAGTATATAGTAGCCTGACCACTGAACAACTCTGTCCAATGTGATCAAAGTAAGGCAGGCGATAAATGATGCTTGTTTTTTTTTTTTGGTTCAACCAGTGGATTGAATGAAAAAGTGAATTGATTCCTCCATCCACACATAGGGGAATCCCTCCCCTAGAGCTAATACAGGTACATCTCATAAAATTAGAATATCATCAAAAAGTTAATTTATTTCAGTAATTAAATTCAAGAAGTGAAACTCATATATTATATACAAGTTTTACACACAGAGTGATTTATTTCAAGCATTTCTTTCTTTTAATTTTGATGATTATGGCTTACAGCACACCCCAAATTTCAGTATTTCAGAAAATTAGAATATTACATAAGACCAATAAAAGAAAGGATTTTTAATACAGAAATGTTGGCTTAGTGAGAAGTCTGTCCATGTACAGTATAGGATGCACTCAATACTTGGTTGGGGTTCCTTTTGCATGAATTACTGCATCAATGTGGCGTGGCATTGAGGCGATCAGCCTGTGGCACTGCTGAGGTGTTATGGAAGCCCAGGTTGCTTTGATAGCGGCCTTCAGCTCATCTGTATTGTTGGGTCTGGTGACTCTCATCTTCCTGTTGACAATCCTACACAAATTGTCTATGGGGTTTAGGTCGGGCGAGTTTGCTGGCCAATTAAGCACAGTAATAGCATGATCATGTGACCAGGTATTGGTAGTTTTGGCAGTGTGGGCGGTGCCAAGTCCTGCTGGAAAATGAAATCAGCATCTCCATAAAGCTGGTCAGCAGAGGGAAGCATGAAGTGCTCTAAATTTCCTACTAGAGGGCTGCACTGACTTTGGACTTGATAAAACACAGTGGGCCAACACCAGCAGATGACATGGCTCCCCAAATCATCACTGACTGTGGAAATGTCACACTGGACCTCATACAACTTGGATTCTGTGCCTCTCTACTCTTCCTCTAGACTCTGGGACCTTCATTTCCAAATGAAATGCAAACTTGACTCCACAGTCAGTGATGACTGAAATCGAATTACTGAAATAAATTAACTTTTTGATGATATTCTAATTTCATGACAGCTCCCATCTTGGAGACAGGAAGTCTAACCCAGGGGTCAGAGGCGCAATAGCCAGGAGTCAAGAGACAGTTCTGAAGCCGGCCAGCCTCTGGCAAACTTGGGCAGGCTCTGGAAGGCTCGGGCAAGGGGGCCCAGACAAGCCAGCACCCAGTAACATCATGGCACCCTCTTGATACCGTTTACAAATTGTATGAGGAGAAGCCGAGAGTGGGAGTGTGGGATGGGGGAGGACTGTTCAACTGGAGAACAGCAGCAACAGCAGCAAGGTGCATGAAGCCATGTGTCTGCTCCACTCCCCCTTCCTGCCCTCATGAGCACAGCCTAGCTGAGAGACCTGCTGCACACTGCCCACCATCCCCCCAGCACTGCCCAGGGATAAAAAAAGAGAGCTGGCCCTGGGGCCAGCGAACATGGTAGCTTTGGTGCTGCTCCACTGGACAGGGAGTGCTGCCTGAAGAACCTGAGGATACAGGGGACAAAATACCGGACTGCAACACCACCAAGGGGATAAACAGTTTCCGTAGGTAAGAGGGAGCTGTGTACACTGGGAGAAGGGCTTGGATATGGTAACACATGTTCAGATAAAACCTCTGTGTACTGCATAGACTAGTCACCACTGTCACTGAGTGCACTGCCAGGCCCTGATACATTTGATGTAAAGGGCAACGCTGTGGACAATGATGTAAGGAGGAATGCTGTAGACTTTTATGTAAAGGAGGGCTCTGGTGACCAGAGATCACCTTACATCAGAGTTCCCCTTTACACCAGAGTCCTCAGCATTCCCCCTTACATCATGGTCCACAGCATTCTACATCTGAGTTCCCACATACATCAGGGTCCACAGTGTTCTCCTATAAATCAGAGTCTCCCTTTACATCAGGGTCCATAGCATTCCCCTTTACACTCTAAGGGGGAACCCTGTGCACTCTGAGTAAAGGGAAGCTTTAATGTAAGGGAGAACTTTGCGGACTTTGATGTAAAGCTGAGCTCTGGAGTCTGATTTAAGTGGGAACTCTGTGGGCTTTGATGTAAAGGGGAGCTCTGTGGATTCTTGTGTAAGGTGGGGGCTCTGGTGACCAGAGACCCCCCTTACATCAGATTTTTGCTTTACACCAGAGTCCGCAGCATTCTCCCTTACATCAGACTCCACTGACTTCTCCTTTACATCACAGACCACAGTGTTCTATTTTACATAAGGGACCGCAAAGTTCCCCCTTACACTGTAAATGGGAACCTTGCAGACTCTGATGTAAGGGGCAACTCTGTGGACTGAGATATTACCCTGACCTTCATTTAAAAGTAGAAGGTTTTTTTTGCCTTTTGTTATACCTTAACCACTTCAGCTCTGGAAGGTTTACCCCCCTTTTATGACCAGGCCATTTTTTGCATTACGGCATTGCGATACTTTGACTGACAATTGTGAGGTCGTGCGACGCTGTACCCAAATAAATTTTTTGTCTTTTTTTTTTTCTGCAAATAGAGCTTTCTTTTGGTTGTATTTAATCACCTCTGTGCAGCCTTTATTTTTTGTGCTATGAACAAAATAAAGACAGACAATTTTGAAAAAATAAAAACAATATTTTTTACTTTTTGCTATAAAAAATTCCCAATAAAAAAATGTAAACATCTAATTTCTTCATCAGTTTAGGCCGATATGTATTCTGCTGCATATTTTTGGTAAAAAAAATTCCAAAAAGTGTATATTGATTGGTGTGCGCAATGGTTATACAAACTAAGAGTTATTTAATTCGTTTTTTAATGTATTTATGTATTTTTTTTACTAGCAATGGTGGCGATCAGCGACCGAAAGCAGGACTGCGATATTGCGACAGACAAATCGAACACCTAACTGACAACTTTGACACTTTTTGGGGGCCAGTGATACTAATACAGTGATCAGTGCTAAAAATATGCACTGTCACTGTACTAAGAGCACTGGCTGGGAAGGGGTCAACATCAGGGGCGATCAAAGGGTTAAACGTATGCCTAAGTTGTGCTTACTAACTGTGTGGGAGGTGCTTTGACTAGGGGAAGGCAACAATCCGTATCCCTGCTTAGCAGAAACACAGGATCAGTACCTTCCCCTCTGACAGAACGTCAATCTGCCTGGTTTATTTAGGCAGAATGTCATTCTGCCTCTGTACCGTCTAATCGGCAGGGACAGGTGGACATCAAGTCCGTGGTACCCGCGCTGGGCTCCGCTGTGTATAATCACAGTGGGAGCGGGTCGCGGGTGGCGCGCATGTGCCCCAGAACCTGGAAGTATCAAATTATGTATGTAAAGGAAATTTGTACATCCTGTATATTATTGTATTTTATTTTGTATGTATTGCACACGGCACTAATTGTTTTCATTACAATTGCATTCTTTCAAATCCTGATAAGATTTAGCCTGCCTATGTTACGCCCCTTGTTACTGTAAGGGATGTCGGGTATCCCATAAAAAACAACACATTTCCGTTTTATGGCATTTCTTTTAATTTTACCAGTAGATGGCAGCACAAAGCACAAAGTTCAACTGCAAGCAAGGCATGGGAGGAACTAAAAAGTTAGACCTTTTGTTCCTGGGGGACAGAATAGCAGTTGCTGTCCACCAGATAAAAAGGTCATCATACCTCACTCATGTCCTTGTAATTGCATGTAAGAAGGAGTATATTTAGGGCTATAAACAGGGCAAAATTCATTTAATTTACATCCCTGTAATCAGTAAAGGCTCCTGTCACTACTGTGTGATTGAATAACATACTGCACAAATGTTAGTGGGTCACACTGTCGCATCACATGATTACAGTGTACCAGGAATGTGGTTATTATAGTGTTTTGTTGTTATATCTTATATTAGATTGTATTATGAGACCACTGTGATGCAGAAGTAGTAACAACATTTCAGCACATGGTTAATTGGTTATTATTTTCTATGAGGATGTTATTCCTGTATATCAGAATGTTGATATTAATATATATATATAGTTATGTAATAGTATGTATGAACAGAATAGCAGTTGCTGTCCACCAGATTAAAAGGTCATCATACCTCACTCATGTCCTTGTAATTGCAGAAACTTCTCAATAAAAATAATTCTGGTTTCACCCGGTCCGATCCCTTCACACATTGGAATTATTGACCATACTTTCAGCATATGTGCAACATTACCATAAAAGTACAATTGTAATATTAATGTGATACCTATATAATCATGTTGTGTATAAAAGCCTTCAACTGCATCAAATAAAACAGAACAGTTAATATGGAAAGATGCGGAGTGTATCTATTTGTGTCTGTTCCCTACTGCAGTAGTTATTATTTGGAACCACTAATAAATATGAGGATAGGTGTTGCCTATCTATAAAATGTCCAGAACAGATGGCGAGCCTTGCCAAAGGGGGAATTTACAGGTGACCCTGAGAATCCGAAAGGAGGAGCTTGAGACGAGTTGGGAACTTCTGATAATCAGCCGGCTGAGGTAAGCCTTTTCCTTACATTGGGGTTATCAGACTTTCTTGGTTGGTAAGGCATTTTCAGGACAAAGGGTACCTATTTTACTCCCCTGAATGGAACTGTATTGATTGGTGGTTATATGTTATGTCGTCACTGTCTACTGTCTATCGGAGTGTTATAGAAAATAAAGGGAAAAATAGTGCTGGTAATAGGTTATATGAAGCAAACATCTGCTGTAATAGCAGTTTAGAGGCAAGAGGGTATAGGCACATGTAGAGAAGAGAAAAAGACCGGCCAGTCATTATGGGCATTCAATTAAGTAAGGGAATGAAAAGGGGTGGCTGGTGCTCCATGCGTCGGGGGGACAGCAGACCCCCTCCCCCCGACCACACCAGCCTGCACACCATAACCCCCCTCGTTCGCCGGCTCACTCACTCTGAACCTTTGGAGGGCAGGCAGGCATAAGCGGTGGCGGCTCCTCCTTGGTCTCCTGCGTCTTCTCCCTCCTCCTCCTCCTTGGCCAATGGCATGGCTTCTTCTTTCGGACAATCGGGAAACGGGTCTCAGGACCCGCTTCCTGATTGGCCAGGAGGAGGATCCGTGTGACAATAGTGAATATTCATTCGCTATTGTCACACAACTGGGTGGGCTCAGGGCGCAGTGCGGGCGCAGCCTATTAGAGCCTCTGGCTCTAATCATGTGCTTCAGCTAAAAAAAAAAAACCCATTGGAATCCATGCATCCGGCGCCCTGCATGTGCTTACAACAGCTGACCGTTCTTCTCTCTCAGCAGGGAGCGATTACGGGTGTCAGACGGCAATCGGAGCTGCCTGCCCCGTGCATCAGAGTCCCCGCTGCCGAGTGGGGGCTGGCGCGCGAAGCCGGGGCGCGCTCGCCCCCCTGGCTGCAGGTGCGCGACCGACGTAGGTCTAAGTTGTTTCACACAGGAGGGCCGCCCTGCCGCAGTAAATTGGCGGTGGGCGGTCCAGAACCGGTTAAAGCGCCCCTATCCCCGTGAGCTTGTGCACGAAATAAAACGCATATGTAAGTCACACCCGCAAATGAAAATGGTGTTCAAATCACACATGTGAGGTATTGCTGCGATCGTCAGAGCGAGAGAAATAATTTTAGCTAAAGACCTCCTCTGTAAGGCTCCATGTACAAGGGACGCTGGAAATGGCCGTTTAGGAGCAGTTGGGCGTTTTTTTTAGAAGCCCCTGAACCCATCTACATTTTATCTTATCTGTCCATGTACACCAGGTCGTTTGCGGTCATTTGCGGGCAGTTGCGTTCAGGGACTTTTTTTAGAACGCAATTATTTGCGTTCGAACGTGTGTTTCCCGGCGTTTCAAACGCAAAAATGCGACCGAACGCGTCTGAACGCGTTTGGCGTTCGCGGTTTACCATTTTAAAGGGGAATCATTTTTTTGACCTCTAGGAACAGTTCTAAACGGAAACGCCCGCAAACGCCCGCTAAACGCGGGTACAAACGCGACCGAACGGACGTTTCAAACGTCCTAAAAATTCCAGCATTCAAAGCGACTTTTAATAACGTCCCGTGTACATAGACCCTTACTCTAAACTGGTACCCATTAAAAAATTTTAAAGTGTCATTTATGGAGATTTTTAAGTACTGTATTTAGTCGGTATTCCATGAGTGTGCGCAATTTTAAACCGTAACATGTTAGGTATCTATTTACTCGACATTACGTCATCTTTCCCAATATACAACAAAAATTGGGCTAACTTGATCTACTCGTCACTGGTTTCCGATCCCAAAAAATTGCCTTACATGAAGGCTTGGGAATCAGACTTAGCGGAGTCATGGGAAGTGGATGAATGGGGTAGAGCATGTTCCCGATCGGAAACGTGTCTCTGATCGAAGCCGGGGTAAAGGTTATTACCCAATGGTATATAGTACCAACTAGATTACATAAAATGTACCCTTCCTCCTCACCCCTTTGTTTTAGAGGATTCCAGCTGACTGGTTCTATGCTACATGTTTGGTGGGAATGCCCAAAACTGAGAAGCACATGGAACAAGATCTTTCATATGATATACAAGGTCACGAACCACAGGATTCCTAGACAAGCAACTGTTGCCCTCTTGAATTCACATATTCCTAACATCCCAAAACATACCCAACAGTTGATTTTCTTTATACTACTAGGGACTAAGATTTCTATTGCAGGTGCCTGGAAACAGCATACGGTTTCGACGTGGAAAATAAGGAATAAGATCACGTGGATTATGACCCAAGAAAAAATGGTTAGCATACTTACAAACACGGTATCGAAATTTGAAAAAATTTGTGAATCTTGGGCTACATATGTAGGAATATCACTGATCCCTGGTCTTAACCACTTAAGCCCCGGAGGATTTGGCTGCTCAAAGACCAGGCCCTATTTTGCGATTCGGCACTGCTTGAATTTAACAGACAATTGCACGGTTGTGCGACACTGTACCCAAATCAAATTGACGTCCTTTTTTTCCCACAAATAGAGATTTCTTTTGGTGGTATTTGATCCCCTGTGCAATTTTTATTTTTTGCGCTATAAACAAAAAAAAGAGCGACAATTTTGAAAAAATAACAATATTTTTCACATTTTTTATATGAAATTCTCAAAAAAAAATGTAAAAATCAAATTTTTTTAACATTTGAGGCCAACTTGTTTTCTGGTACATATTTTTGGTAAAAAAAAAAAAATCGCAATAAGCGTATTTTGATTGGTTTGCGCAAAAGTTATTGCGTTTACTAACCACGGGAAAGATTTATGTCATTTTTATTTTTTTCTAACTAGTAATAGCAGCGATTTGCGATTTTTTTGCGGGACTGCGACATTGCGGTGGACAGATCAGACCCCTAACTGACATTTTTTACACATTTGGGGGGGTACCAGTGACATTACTACAGTAATCAGTGCTATAAATATGCACTGTTACTGTAAAAATGGCACTGGCAGGGAAGGGGTTAACTTTATTGGTGATCAAGGGTTTAAGTGTGTCCCTAGAGGCGTGATTCTAACTGTCAGGGGGCGTGGCTTGTTAGATCATCACAGAGACATATGATCCTACATAGTAGGATCGCATAGCCTCTGTGATGATCTAAGGGAAAATGACAGACGGCTGTGTTTACATCAGCCTTCTGTCTTTCTCCCTCTCCTGAGGGAGATCGCAAGTGGCCGGCGGACATCGGAGCCGCCGGTCACACGCGCGGGCTAGGCAGGGAACGAGCGGGGGCGGGAGCGCGCCGGCGGTGGCGTGTGCTCGCCCCCTACAGGCTCTTGGGTGAGCAATGTACCCATACGTCACTTTGCCTGTAGGGGGCTGACTGCCGCAGTATAAAGTCGTGCGGCGGTCGGCAAGTGTAGTTACTATTCCCCTCTGGAGACCGGCTGCCCTTTTGCGATTCCTTTCCCCCCTTCCCTTCTTTCTCTCCTTTCACCTCTCCTTTCACCTCTCCACTCTATGTCTTTCTGGCCTTCTGGCCAAGTTTTAACCTCCTTTGGGTATCACTCGGCATCAATACCTTACCACACAAAAGCAATTGTTCTCTTTTCTGGTTACCTTTAAGTTCAACATTCGAAAAATGCAGGTTATGCTAATCGTTTGTTCTAGTTCAGTTCAGTTGGCGCATTGATGCCTTCCCGGATAGTTACCCTTTGGGACAATATTATTAGCAGCTTTTTCGATCAGGGTTCTATAACCGGGTATGGTTGGGCTGATCTGTTTGCTAACGACTAAGCGAATTCTGAATTAACTCCTTTAAGTTCCATATTCATTGATAGTTTTTGTTTATTATCATTTGGTCCTACATCTCCACTAATGCTTCATTTATCACTCTACCTGGGCTGACTGAGGTACAGCTGCACACATTTTGTTACTTTCTCCTGGTATTTTGGTCTTGGGTCCGCCTATTTTACTAATACAACTTTATGGTTTCCTATCTATACAACTGGTTTGATATTTTTATACAGCCTTACTCGACTATCAAGCAGAGCCTCTCAAGACCCACTTTGGAGATCTTTACTGTTTACATGGACCTTGCGCTCTGGTCTTGCGCGGAGGTTAACGCTCTCTCAGTTCCTATTTTGGACTTATTTCTGGGTGTTTCATAGCCTCATTGACAGCTAATACCCTTGTGTAAGTTACATTCTTACCCAATATTCCAAATATACTTTTTCATTGGATGCAATATCACTTATATATATATATATGTTCTTTTAGATATCAGAAGAATGTCTGCTCCTGAGGAAGTGAAAACTCTTTTGACGAAACGGGTTGAGACTATGAGGCAATCTATATCTGCCAACTCCATCAGGCATCCGAGCCTATGAGGCAATCTATATTTACTAACTCCATCATGCATCCAATCATTGTTTATTTATTTATTTTAACCACATATTTCTTTGCATAATTCTTCTATTGCCTTTTCCATTGTATATGGTTTTATCAGACTATTCTCCGTATATACATACTTTGTATGTTTGTCTACTGTTTTTGCATTTATATGTACTGATGTTAACTACCATGGATATGTTAATAAATACGTGATGTTAATTAATTATATACTCCTTTGTGCTTACCAGCATATGTATATGATCATTTTTTTCATTATTTGTAAACTGGCCACACCTCATAATTGTTTTTGAACACTATGTGTTCTTTTGTTTCAAATCATTTGGTCTCGTATGTAATTGACAACCTTACAATTTATTGTAATAAGTGGTAACAAACCTTTTATGTGATACCCTTTATATCGCTGTAATCTTTTTACATAGTTTTGTTACATATTTTTATTCTAATAAAAATGTATTGAAGGTAAAAAATTGGGCTAACTTTACTATTAGTTTTTTTTTTAAATTCAGTGAAATGTATTTTTTCCCAAAAAATTGAATTTAAAAGACCGCTACACAAATACTGCGTGACAAAAAATATTGCAACAACGGCCATTTTATTCTCCAGAGTCTTCGCAAAAAAAAAGTATATATATATAATGTTTGGGGGCTCTAAGTCATTTCCTAGCAAAAAATACTGATTTTTATCTTGTAAACAACATGTGTCAGAAATAGGCCCGGTCCTTAAAGCGGAGTTCCGGCCTATTTTGCAACTTTAGTGATTCCTGGAGTGCTCGCTATGCTGATCAACAATTGGGCATTCTAAAATTTTTTCGGGGGTCCCTTACCTTATTTTCAGGGCATTTTTGATTGTACTTCCTCCTTCTCCCCCCTCTGTGGCCACGGCCACCGACATCACTTCCGCCTTTGCATTGTATCCTGGGAGCTGTTTGTCATCACTCCCAGGAGGCTGGAATCAGGAAGAACTCCCCGAACACTCCCTGGAATCAGGAAGAACTCCCAGAACACTCCCTGGAATCAGGAAGAAATCCCAGAACTCTCCCTGGAATCAGGAAGAACTCCCAGAACTCTCCCTGGAATCAGGAAGAACTCCCAGAACTCTCCCTGGAATCAGGAAGAACTCCCAGAACTCTCCCTGGAATCAGGAAGAACTCCCAGACCACTCCCTGGAATCAGGAGGAACTCCCAGAACTCTCCCTGGAATCAGGAAGAACTCCCAGAACTCTCCCTGGAATCAGGAAGAACTCCCAGAACTCTCCCTGGAATCAGGAGGAACTCCCAGAACTCTCCCTGGAATCAGGAAGAACTTCCAGAACTCTCCCTGGAATCAGGAAGAACTCCCAGAACTCTCCCTGGAATCAGGAAGAACTCCCAGAACTCTCCCTGGAATCAGGAGGAACTCCCAGAACACTCCCTGGAATCAGGAAGAAATCCCAGAACACTCCCTGGAATCAGGAAGAAATCCCAGAACTCTCCCTGGAATCAGGAAGAACTCCCAGAACTCTCCCTGGAATCAGGAAGAACTCCCAGAACTCTCCCTGGAATCAGGAAGAACTCCCAGAACTCTCCCTGGAATCAGGAGGAACTCCCAGAACACTCCCTGGAATCAGGAAGAAGGACACAGCAGATTACACTGTGGCTTCAGTTGCCCACATCCAAGATGGCCGCACCCAGACAGCGTTTTTAAAAGTACGTATTTGACTAAAATCCAATACTGTACACCTTGTAAGTATGAGAATAGCAGTTCTGTAAAGGGCGATGTATTAGTATTATATGGGTATTTTTAGTTAAAAAAAGGTATTTGAGGCTGGAACTCCGCTTTAAGGCCCCTTTCACACTTGTGCAACCTGTCCTGCAATTTGGGACTGCAAAGTCGCACGACAAGTCGTACTCCATGGTTTCCAATGAGTACCGTTCATATCTGTTCGACTTCAAAGTAGTGAACTACTGCACTATTTTTGGCCAATTTTAATGCGTTATGAGGTCCATAGGCATTGCTTCAAGTCCAGTCAAAATCGCATAAAAAAAAATTGCGGTAAAATCGCGCAACCTTTAGGTCGCATAAGTGTGAAAGGGGCCTAAGTGGTTAAATACATGTACAAGCTATTTGGATTTGAGCACAGGCATATCTTTTCTCTTTGTCAGGGGACTAAGTCGCCTGACAGGTCGCCCCTGTGAACCAAGACTTAGAGAGCTCAAAATTCAATTCAACTTTTCTCTTCAATGGTAAGGAATTTCAGAAATGTAAGGAGACAATGAACCAATGCGCTAACCAGTGAGAGAGTAGATAAAGATATATAATGACTGTGTAGAGCAGAATAATAGTAGCCACATTTTTTGTAGTGTCAACACATACAATAAATCATGAAGTAATTAACCACTTCTGGATCGGAAGGATTTGCCCCCTTAATGACCAGGCCATATTTTGCGATTCGGCACTGTGTTAATTTAATAGACAATTGCGCGGTCGTGCGACGCTGTACCTAAATACAATTGATGTTCTTTTTTCCCCACAAACAGAGCTTTCTTTTGGTGGTATTTGATCACCTGTGAGATTTTTATTTTTTGTGCTATTAACAAAAAAAGAGCGACAATTCTGGAAAAAAAAAAAAAAACAATAGTTTTCACATTCTGCTATTAATTTTTTTTAACATTTTAGGCCAATTTGTTTTCTGCTACATATTTTTGGTAAATAAAATCGCAATAAGCGTATTTTGATTGGTTTGCGCAAACGTTATCGCGTCTACTAACTAGGGGAAAGATTTATGTCATTTTTATTGTTTTTTTTACTAGTAATGGCGGCGATCTGCGATTTTTTTGTGGAACTGCGACATTGCGGCGGACAGATCGAACCCTAACTGACATTTCTGACACTTTTTGGGGGGACCAGTGACATTACTACAGTAATCGGTGCTAAAAATATGCACTGTTACTGTAATAATGACACTGGTAGGGAAGGGGTTAACACAGTAAGTGATCGAGGGGTTAAATGTGTACCTAGGGGCGTGTTTCTAACTGTATGGGAGTGGGGCTTGTGAAATGACCATAGAGACCTGTGATCCTATATAGAAGGATCCCAGGCGTTCTGTGATCATTCCAGGGAGAAGAACTTCTCTCTCAGCGGGGAGCGATCACGGGTATCAGGCGGCAATCAGAGCCGACCGCCCTGTGCATCGGAGTCCCAGCTGACGAGTGGGGGCGGGAGCGTGCCACCGGAGGCACGCGCTCGCCCCCTAGCTGCCTGCGTGCGACCGACGTATACCTACGCCGGTTCGTGCAGGAGGGGCTGCCTGCCGCAGTATATCTGCGACGGGTGTTCCGGAAGCGGTTAAGTATATAAAATCAGCGATAAAAGTACACAGATAAAAAACATATAAATGCCATACGAGTAGTATATAAATAAGATAGGGTTATGTGCAGGTATGTGCTGACAAATGAAACACACTTAAAAAATCAGAATAAAAAATCATCACATAACATACATAGTGCACTGAGTGTAAGAAAAAATAATCCAAACATAAATCTCACAGTGAAAAACCACAAATATATGGAAAAATCAGGAAATATAAAAAATATGAAAGTCAGTGTCTATAACATCCATATTGGTTAATGATGATCATCAAATAAAGAAACAAGTGTCTTCTGTGCAAAAATAGGAGGAAGATCCCAGGAAACCAGCAAACCATTATTATTATAGGCAGTGGTGGCTGGTGCTCAAAATTTTGGGGGGGGGGGGGGGGGGGTGCGCAAACAGAAAAATGTAATAGGCATTGCTTTGCGGCAAAAAACGCTGTAAAAAATTGCATGACTTTGAGGTTGCAAAAGTGTGAAAGGGGCCTTCAGTTATTAACCACTTGCCGACCGCCGCACGACTATCTACATCGGCGGTCAGCCCCTCACAGGCAAACTGACGTAGGTCTACGTCGCTTGCTTGTGAGGGTCTAGGGAGCGAGCGCGCGCCCCCTGAGGCGCGCTGCCGCGTGGTCACGGACCCCCCCGCGTGTGACCAGCGGACCCGATGTCCGCCGGCCACTCTGCGATCGGCGGGGGAGAGGGAGAAAGTCAGACGGCTTGTGTAAACAAGCTGCCTGTCATTCTCCCCTGTGTATGAGAGATGATCATACGGTTCTACTATGTAGAACCGTTGATCACTCTGCATACAGCTGAAGCCACAGCCAATCACAGTAGAAAGCACGCCCCTAGGGACACACACAGCCCCTCCCTCTCAAATAAAGTTAACCCCTTCACTACCAGTGTTTTTTTACAGTAACAGTGCATATATATAGCACTGATTACTGTAGAAATGTCACTGGTAACCCCAAAAGTGTCAAAAATGTCAGTCAAGGGTCCGATCTGTCCACCGCAATGTCGCAGTACCGCAAAAAAAAAATCGCAGATTGCCGCCATTACGCGTTAAAAAAAAAAAAAAACAACAAAAATGACAAAAATCTTTCCCTTTGTTAGTAAACGCGATAACTTTTGCGCAAACCAATCAAAATACGCTTATTGTAATTTTGTTTACCAAACATAGGTAGCATAAAACAAATTTGCCGAAAATGTTAAAAAATTTTGATTTTTACATTTATTTGGGGGGGAATTTCATATAAAAAAAATTGAAAAATATTGCTATTTTTGCAAAATTTACGCTCTTTTTTTGTTTATAGCGCATGATCAAAAAATCGCACAGGTGATCAAATACCACCAAAAGAAAGCTCTGTTTGTGGGAAAAAAAGGACGCCAAATTCGTTTAGGTACAGCGTCGCACGACCGCGCAATTGTCCGTTAAAATCACGCAGTGCCGAATCGCAAAATACCCCCTGGTCGTTTAGCAGCCAAATCCTCCGGGGCTTAAGTGGTTAAGGTATAGCGTGCCCCCTTTCAATGCAGAGAGACCAGCGTGCCCCCTTTCAATGCACAGTGACCAGTGTGCCCCCTTTCAAAACAGTGACACGCGTGCCCCCTTCAATGCAGTGACCAGCGTGCCCCTTCAATGCAGTGACCAGCGTACATGCCCCCTTTCAATGCAGTGACCAGCATACATGCTCCCTTTCAATGCAGTGACCAGCGTACATGCCCCCTTTCAATGCAGTGATCAGCGTACATGCCCCCTTTCAATGCAGTGACCAGCGTACATGCCCCTTTTAATGCAGTGACCAGCGTGCATGCCCCCTTTCAATGCAGTGACCAGCATACATGCCCCCTTTCAATGCAGTGACCAGCATACATGCCCCTTTCAATGCAGTGACCAGTGTACATGCCCCCTTTCAATGCAGTGACCAGCGTACATGCTCCCTTCAATGCAGAGACCAGCGTACATGCCCCCTTTCAATGCAGTGACCAGCGTACATGCCCCTTTCAATGCAGTGACCAGCGTACATTCCACCTTTCAATGCAGTGACCAGCATACATGCCCCGTTCAATGCAGTGACCAGCATACATGCCCCCTTTCAATGCAGTGACAAGCGTACATGCCCTCTTTCAATGCAGTGACCAGCGTACATGCCCCTTTCAATGCAGTGACCAGCGTACATGCCCCCTTTCAATGCAGTGACCAGCGTACATGCCCCCTTTCAATGCAGTGACCAGCGTACATGCCACTTTCAATGCAGTGACCAGCGTACATGCCCCCTTTCAATGCAGTGACCAGCATTGTACATGCCCCCTTTCAATGCAGTGACCAGCGTACATGCCCCTTTCAATGCAGTGACCAGCGTACATGCCCCCTTTCAATGCAGTGACCAGCGTACATGCCCTCTTTCAATTCAGTGACCAGCATACATGCCCCCTTTCAATGCAGTGACCAGCATTGTACATGCCCCCTTTCAATGCAGTGACCAGCGTACATGCCCCTTTCAATGCAGTGACCAGCGTACATGCCCCCTTTCAATGCAGTGACCAGCGTACATGCCCCCTTTCAATGCAGTGACCAGCGTACATGCCCCTTTCAATGCAGTGACCAGCGTACATTCCACCTTTCAATGCAGTGACCAGCATACATGCCCCGTTCAATGCAGTGACCAGCATACATGCCCCCTTTCAATGCAGTGACAAGCGTACATGCCCTCTTTCAATGCAGTGACCAGCGTACATGCCCCTTTCAATGCAGTGACCAGCGTACATGCCCCCTTTCAATGCAGTGACCAGCGTACATGCCCCCTTTCAATGCAGTGACCAGCGTACATGCCACTTTCAATGCAGTGACCAGCGTACATGCCCCCTTTCAATGCAGTGACCAGCATTGTACATGCCCCCTTTCAATGCAGTGACCAGCGTACATGCCCCTTTCAATGCAGTGACCAGCGTACATGCCCCCTTTCAATGCAGTGACCAGCGTACATGCCCTCTTTCAATTCAGTGACCAGCATACATGCCCCCATTAATGCAGTGACTAGTGTACATGCCCCCTTCAATGCAGTGTGCCCCCCCCCCCGAGACCAGTGCACTTACCTGGAGCAACCGCAGCGGCGCCTTCTCCTCAATGTCCCGGCGGCGGCTTCTCTTCAATCCCCCGGCGTCTCCTCGAGTCCTCCCGCTCCTGCCTCCCACCTCCTCCTCGGCCAATGGCATGGGGTGTGCCTTGCGGCCAATCAGGAAGCACGTATCAGACTCGCTCCCTGATTGGCCAGGAGGAGGATTCGTGGGACAATAGCAAATTTTCATTCGCTATTGTCACACAATGGGTGGGCTCGGGGCGCACTGCTCTGCGCCCCGGGTTCACCCTTTGCTGCAGCCTATTAGAGCCTCTGGCTCTAATCAGGTGATGCAAAAAAAAAAAGCCCCATTGAACTCCATGCGTCCGGCGCCCCTGCATGCAGATTAGGGGGTCGGTCGCATGGATAGGGGGGGGCGCCCCTGCGCCCCCGACGCACCGGCCGCCACTGATAGGTGCAATGGCCGCTCACCTTAATGCAGGGTAATAATTGCATTCAAATTAATCCCAGAATGAGATAGATCCACAGGGATGATGGTTAGCTCAGTACAGGGGATGGATTACTTCCAAATGATAAAGGATCCTCCACAACGGCAGCAATCAGCTCATGGAAAGCAAATAGGCAACTCCATAGTGTAGTAAATCAAAGTATACATTTATTAAAAAATATGTAGTAACTCACAGTTAAGCTCGATACAGTTTGGAGGTAAAAGGAACTCACGGGGTCCCCAGATGATGTGTGTTTATATATGCATTTCTGTGTTTTTTAGCGCTGATTTTATATACTTAGTTAATTTCACAAATGTAATGTAGCACTGCCCCCTTG
Source organism: Pelophylax lessonae (assembly GCF_965119305.1). Taxonomy (NCBI): domain Eukaryota; kingdom Metazoa; phylum Chordata; class Amphibia; order Anura; family Ranidae; genus Pelophylax; species Pelophylax lessonae. Next base: position 546,317,263 of record NC_138772.1, read on the forward strand.
AGGGCTGCCAGATTTCACACTTACGGTTTCCCCTGGGTTACCCTTACCGACTCCAGCATGTGCAGGTTAACACTTTGCTTCTCGGCTCAGTCAATGATCAGTCCAGGGGTATGAGTTTGTTTTTGGTGTTTTATTTAAGTTAGGGATGGGAGAAGGAAGCAGTGGGATACTTCAGATCAAACTATTCACAATGGTTGAGGACTCTTTACTTGCGATGCAGCCAGGCTGCTGATTCACCCTGCCACTAGGTGAATTTGGTATAAGTCTCTATAGAGATGACTTGATAGGCTAGATTATCTTCAGGATACTCTCCTAGTATCCCCTTTCACTCAATACACCGACACCCATCCTCTGAATATCCTACACCAGGGTGGTCCCCCTCAGGTCAGGCCCTTAGACACAATCCCCTGTACTCACAATACTGTTTTCGAGGGTCTCCAGTGTCACTACCCCTCCAGTAAGCTCTCCTGGACATCTGGGTTCAGTTCCGTTCTCCAGGCCGACCGCCTGCGACCACGGGCCACCACTACAGAGGAGGAGGCAGCCGTCACCTTCCCTCCGGGACTCTGCTCACCAGCCAAAGACCCCACAGCACATGTGCTCCTGGCTTTTATACAGTGGGATACTCCAGATCTAACTATTCACAATGGTTGAGGACTCCTTACATGCGATGCAGCCAGGTTGCTATTTCACCCTGCCACTAGGTGAATTTGGAATAAGTCTCTATAGAGATGATTTGATAGACTTGATTATCTTCAGTATCTCTTAGTATCCCCTTTCACTCGACACACTGTCACCTGTCCTCTGACTATCCTACACCAGGGTGGCCCCCATCAGGTCAGGCCCCTAGACATGATCCCCTTTACTCACTATACTGTTTTTTGAGGGTCTCCAGTGTCACTACCCCTCCAGTCAGCTCTCCTGGACCTCTGGGTTAAGTTCCATTCCTCTGGTCCCCAGGCCGACCGCCTGCGACCACGTGCCACCACTGCAGAGGAGGAGGAAGCTGCCACCCTCCCTCCGGGACTCTGCTACCCAGCCAAAGACCCCAGGGCACATGTGCTCCTGGCTTTTTTACAGTATCCCATAATGCACAGAGACAGCTAGTCTCTGCCAATTACCGGGACTGTATCAAAGCCTGTGTGCTCATTGGTCAGGTTTCCTCTCACTCCAATATGCCTCCCTAATGGACCAGTGTGAAACACTCTAGACTCAATAAATATCATACTGAGCACACTGAGCAGACCTCACTCACAGATCCTGCTCTCTGGTAGTGGAAGCTGGTGCTCCATGGGTCGGGGGAGGGGGGGTGGCAGACGGACCACACCATACACTCCCCCCCCCCCTGCCCGCACCAGCTCGCACACAATAACAACCCCCCCCGTCACCAGCTCACTCAACCTGGACTGACATGGAGGGCAGGCGGCGATTGGCTTCCCTTGTATCTCCTCCCTCCTCCTCCTCCTCCTTGGCCAATAGCATGGCCTCTCCTTTTGGCCAATCGGGAAACGGGTCTCAGGACCCACTTCCTTATTGTCTGGGAGGAGAATCAGTGTGATAATAGCGAATATTCATTCGCTATTGTCACACAACTGGGTGGGCTCAGGGCGCAGTGCTCTGCGCCGCGAGCCCACCTTTTTTCGAAGCCTATTAGAGCCTAATCACGTGCTTCAAAAAAAAAAAAAACCCATTGGAATCCATGCGTCCAGCGCCCTGCATGTAGACTAGGGGGGCGGACGCATTGATAGGAGGGACGGCGCCCTTGCGCCCCCAACGGACGGGTCGCCACTGCTCTCTGATAGGCAGAAAGCAATAAAGAATTTGCCTGCTGCTCATCTGATAGGCAGACAGAGCCAAAAACTATACTGTCTCACTAGCACCTACCTAGGAGGGCGCTACAGTAATAATTCTTTAGTGTTTTGTGTAGGGGGGGGGGGTACTAATGGGGGATTTTTTTGCCGATCCCGGAGTTCTGCTTTAACTGAAAGGCAGAGTGATCTGTGTCAACACTTATTGGAAATAAGCCTAAAACAATCCTCTCCGATAACTTGTCCATAGATACAGGAAGGGTTCAAAGTTCAGGGTTGCGGGTGTAAACTCTCACCCAGAAAATACAACAGTTACATAAAGGAGCAAAAACATACAAAACTTGTAACCTGACAATTCGCAACAAAGTATAGAACTGGAGAGAAGCAACTCTGTTGGAAATGATTCTCTTAAAGTGGAGCTCCAGTTTTTTTTGGGTCTAACAGAACCACTTCCGGACCGCCCACCGTGTATTTACGTCGGTACTTTGACGTTAAATACCGGGGTTATGGCAGAAGATAGCTGCCATAACCCCGGTATTTTCTTACAGGACGGGCGCTTCTCTTATACATAAAGGTGGTCCCAGCAGTGGATTCGCTGCGAGATCACTTTTATGGGCGGCTGTAGAGGTGGCCCCCCTTTCCTGCCGATTCCCGGTCGTTTTCCCCGCTTACCGGAGCCCTCGGTAGCAGGGAAAATGATCCAGTCTCTTGTAGTCCTAGGCAGGAAGTCAAGTGAGGACAAGCTGGCTCTCTATGGCCTTGGAGGACCAGAGTGACGTCATATGTCGCTTCCTCCCAAAAGCCTTAAAAGGGTCAATTTTTTTTTCTTGCAGAAAAAAAAAAATGATATAATTTTTTTTTTTAGTTTTTGTTTTTAAGTGTAGATGTGAGATGTGAGGTCTTTTTGACCCAAGATCTCACATTAAAGAGGATCTGTCCTGCTTTTAAAAAAAAAAGAATGTATCACTTTTATTCCTATTACAAGGAATGTAAAAATCCCTTGTAATAGGAATAAAAGTGATATATATACATTTTTTTTTTTTTTTTTAAGGGGACAGTGTAAAAATAAAAAGTAAAATAAATAAGAAAAAAAAATTTAAAAGCGACCCGTCCCTCCGAGCTCGCACGCAGAAGTGAACGCATATGTAAGTCGCACCCACATATGTAATCGGTGTTCAAACCACACATGTAAGGTATTACATATTACATAGTAGGTGAGGTTGAATAAAGACAATAGTCCATCCAATTCAACCTGTGTAGGTGTGTGGCTGTAATCATCTCACATACCCCTGAATGTTCTGATCCTTGAGATGTACGTCTAAGAGTCTTTTGAAAGCCACCATACTTCCCACAGAAACCACCTCTTGTGGTAGAGAATTCCACAATCCTGTAGCCCTAACAGTAAAGAACCCCCCACGTTGCCTGAGGTTAAAACGCTTCTCCTCTAATCACATTGTATGCCCCCGAGTCCTCATGCAATCCCTTCGACTGAACAGCTTTTTTTCTAAGCTGAGATCCCCATTGAGATATTTATAAATTGCTATCATGTCCCCCCTCAGGCATCTCTTCTCCAGGGAGAATAAATCGAGCGATTGCAGACGCTCTTCATAGTTAAAGAGGTTGTAAACCCACCTCACAAACTTTTATATACCTATAGGTAAGCCTATATTAAGGCTTACCTATAGGTGCTATAAATATCTCCTAAACTTGCACCGTTTAGGAGATATTTAGAGTGCCTACTGCCGATGACGTCATCGGCGCAGGCGCTCTGAAGGAACGGCCACCCGTGCCGTTCCTTCAGAGCTCAGTGCCGTAATCGTGCCTCTGGCCAATCAGATGGCCGGAGGACGCGAACCCGGAAGCAGGACGGCCGGACATGTCGCTGTCCTGTCGCTGAGGTGGCGGCACGGCGGGGGCTTCGTTTTAAGGTAAGTACTACATAATGAGCTAGTATGCGATGCATACTAGCTCATTATGCCTTTTTCTTTACAGGGCTTTTTTTTCCTCGTTTTTTTGGGGGGAGTTTACTTCCTCTTTAAGGTCCTCCAATCCCCTAATTAGTTTAGTTGCCCTTCTCTGGACTCTCTCCAGCTCCAACACATCCCTCCTGAGGACTGGCGACCAGAACTGGACAGAATACTCCAGATGCGGTCGGACCAGAGTTTTATAAAGTGGAAGGATTATAGTTTTATCTCTGGAATACATCCCTTTCTTTATGCATGCTAATATTCTGCTGGCTTTGGCAGCTGCCACTTGACATTGCATGCTATTGCCTAATCTATCATCAACCAAGACTCCCAGATCCTTCTCCATTTTTGATTCCACCAAAGTCCCACCCCCCCCCCCCCCCCAAAGTGTATTGTGCTTTTATGTTTCTAGTCCCCAAGTGCAAAACCTTACACTTCTCCACATTAAACCTCATTTGCCATGTCGTTGCCCACTCCGTTATTTTGTTCAGGTCATTCTGTAGGATATCTGCTTCATGCTGTGCAGTTATTGCCCTGGCCAATTTTGTGTCATCTGCAAAAACTGATATCATACTACTGATCCCGTCCTCAATGCTGTTTATGAATAAATTGAACAAGGTTGGTCCCAGGACTGAGCCTTGGGGAACCCCGCTTACTACCTCAGACCAGTCTGAGTATGCGCTGTTTATTACCACCCTTTGGACACGCCCTTTTAGCCAGTTCCGTATTCAAGAGCAAACCCTGCTGTCGATACCTGCAGACCTTATTTTTATAAATTAAGCGCTTATGGGGAACTGTATCAAACGCCTTAGCGAAATCTAGGTAAACCACATCCACTGGTCTGTCCCTATCCAGCTCACAGCTCACCTCCTCGTAGAATGTTAAGAGATTGGTTTGACAAGTATTGCCATGATCGTTAGAGTGAGAGCAATAATACTAGCCCTAGACCTCCTCTGTAACTCTAAACTGGTAACCTGTCGAAATTCTTAAGGCGTTGTGGAGATTTTAAAATACCAAAGTTTGTCAAAATTCCATGAGCGTGCACAATTTTAAAGCTTGACATGTTGGGTATCTATTTACTCGGCATAACATTATCTTTTACATTATAGAAAAAAATTGGGCTAACTTTACTGTTTTCTTATTTTTTTAATTCAAAAAAGTGTATTTTTTCCCAAAACAATGTAAGACTGCTGCGCAAATACGGTGTGACAAAGTATTGTAACGATTTCCATTTTATTCTCTAGGGTGTCTGCTAAAAAAATTTATATGTGTATATACAGTGCTTTGCGAAAGTATTCGGCCCCTTGAACTTTTCGACCTTTTGCCACATTTCAGGCTTCAAACATAAAGATATAAAACTGTAATTTTTTGTGAAGAATCAACAACAAGTGGGACACAATCATGAAGTGGAACGAAATTTATTGGATATTTCAAACTTTTTTAACAAATAAAAAACTGAAAACCCCTTCTAACCCCTAATAAAAATAGTAACCAATATTATTTATTAATTTTTAACCACTATTTATTAATCTTAACCTATATAAAATTAAGAAAAGAATTAGGGAAATTCACCACTAATATATGATTTATATATTTCCCTAGTACTGTATTGTGTAATTCCTCCAAATAAAAATACTAAATATGAACATATGTCCACACACAAACAAAACTATCCATGTATGAGCTAAAAAGGTTTTTTTAATAATAAAATTTAATATAATCTTAAAATATAAACATATATTGCATTTTAGCCTTTTTTAAATGTAATAACATATACAATTTTAATCTAAGGATATATATTAATAATTCATATTAAAATTAATGTATGTATTGATAAGAAATTGTTATTATATTGGGCAAAATGAGTGGTAATTTATAAATCTATATATTTGCATATGTGTACAATGTGAATTATCAAGTTCAAAGCGCCAGTATATACTTATTAGCATTATATAATTAATACAGATAAAGGTTGTCACAATTAACTTCTGTTTAAACACAGAATGGTATGTGTAGCACTACGGAAGTAATGGCGGCCAATAATGTGATGGGGACACGATCGTATGCCATACTTCCGGCCATAACAATATGGGGCGGGGTGAAGAGCGGTAACTCCGGTACTTAAAGGCTCTGTAAGACGAGTAGCTCCACCTCTGAAGACGTCTAGCCAATGACGAAACGCGTTAGGTGGAACGCACGTCGTGACGTCACTTGAGCCCGGTAGAACGCAAACCGGAAGTGCCACTTTCCACACCGTAGCTCACAATAGTGACGGCGTTTTATCAAATTTTATCCTGATTTTCTTTGGAGTTTTACAGCTTTTACTGTTTTTATTCCTATTGGGACTTTGTAAATGGCTCACCTGGATATTGTGCAATAAAACCATTTGGAAAACGGTACTACACTATCCAGACTCTCCTTTCTTTCATAAACATCCCTGACTGGAAGTTGGCGACAGGAGGAACGTTGCTATAGGAGAAAGCACCCACCTGGAGGGAACCTACCCAGACCCTGGGGGTCACAAAGCTCTGGTGGTCCTAGTATCGTAAGGCACATAGGGCCCACGCAATCTGGTGAGTTTGAAATCTCTCTATTTTTGTCACAGTGGAGCACAAGGATTGACACCAGGGATAGAGTGGAAGATTTATTACAGCAGCACCGAGCACTTTTCACTGTGCACTTTTTATTTATTTACCTGAATATTCACTATCAAGGAGTCACGTCACTTTAAAATAATGAACTTTTTTATATATGAACTTTGACACAATTTTATGAATTTTTGCACCATATATGAATTCGCAAATTAATCTATACTGTATATTTATTTATATTTAAAGTGTACCTATTTTTTATATTAATATTTATAATTGATCACTGGGTTATGTATGCACATTTATAAGTCTGATTTTACAGTGTTAAGACCACTGGTTTAAATATTTTTGGCAAGCGCTATAGGTAATCACATAACGATTGATTACTTCACCCTCATATATATATATATATATGAAATAAAATAAAAAGCATCAGTGCTTTATGAATAAAATCACACTTACATAAACAGGCAGTAGAATTTTAGAGATGACACCTCCTCGGTCAGCTCCACAAGATCCTTGGTCGGCTTGTACAGGTGGCTGTGTGGCTGTGCGGTGAAGGAGAGAAGGAATGCAGTTTTCAAATTCATTCTGCACTCCCGCGCCGTTGTGGGCGGTGCCAGCCAGATAGAGCAGAGCGGGGGGCGGAGCGGGACTCGGCGGGACTTGGGAGCAGCCGAGCTGCCGAGGGAGGCCAGAGGCCCCGCCCCGGAGCCAACGCATCGGCATCCGGGCGGGGATGTGAGATGTCTCAGAGAAAGACATTGACAAACGTCAGCGGTGTCTCTGGGGGCCGTATGGAACTAAAGGACGGGTCGCAACTGGCCCGTGGGCCGGACTTTGGACATGACTGCCTTAAAGCTTTAATAATAATAACCTTTGTTATGGAGCCTCCAAACGTAACTTCTTAGAGGGACTATTTTTTAACCGCGCACCACCACTTGTGGAAAATTCAAACTGATTTAAGCGGGAACTCTGGGCAAGATAGAAAATGACATACTGTGAATGATGCCATCTGTCAGTAACACTGAAGCGGTATCAATCCCAAAACCAAAAATGTAATACATAGCAATTTATCAATCATTAGATGTTAGAACGGCACGATTCTGGATAAAATGGGAATCATATTTTTTTTTGCTTAGAATAAAGATGACGATTCTCTCACAATTCTGAGGAACTTTTTTATTTTAAAGATTTACAACCCCTGAACATTAGGTTATCAAGATGGCAATAAAAAAAAGACATAATACTATTTGCTTCAATCATATTTAAAGAAATGTAATGAAAAATAATGCAATGCGTAAAGAAAAAAAAAAATGACCGTTAAGTTATATTAGGGTTTTTATTTTTTTTTTTTACTGCTTACTGCGGTATAAAGGCTGTGCTTATCGTGGCTGCAGGGACACGGCGTTAGTGCATGTGCTGGTGATTATCTCATTACCATATGGAGGTGTGTATATATATATATATATATATATATATATATATATATATAGAGATAGTTGCCGTGCGGTACAGCCAATCCCTGAATGGAGCTGTAATGATGAAAGAGGTCGAGACGTGGCTGTATGGCAACCAGAAGTGATGCAACACGCAGCACCGGAAGTGATGCAACACGCAGCACCAGAAGTGACGCAACATGCATCACCGGAAGTGACGCAGCATCGGAAGTGACGCAACACGCAGCACCTGAAGTGATGCAACACACAGCACCAGAAGTGAGGCAACATGCAGCACCAGAAGTGACGCAACACGCAGCATCGGCAGTAACGAAACACGAAGCACCGGAAGTGACGCAACACGCATCACCGGAAGTGACGCAACACGCAGCACCAGAAGTGACGCAACACGCAGCACCGGAAATGACGCAACACGCAGCCCCGGAAGTGACGCAACATGCAGCATCAGAAGTATCGCAACATGCAGCACCGGAAGTGATGCAACACGCAGCACCGGAAGTGATGCAACACGCAGCACCAGAAGTGACGCAACATGCATCACCGGAAGTGACGCAGCATCGGAAGTGACGCAACACGCAGCACCTGAAGTGATGCAACACACAGCACCAGAAGTGAGGCAACATGCAGCACCAGAAGTGACGCAACACGCAGCATTGGCAGTAACGAAACACGAAGCACCGGAAGTGACGCAACACGCATCACCGGAAGTGACGCAACACGCAGCACCAGAAGTGACGCAACACGCAGCACCGGAAATGACGCAACACGCAGCCCCGGAAGTGACGCAACATGCAGCATCAGAAGTATCGCAACATGCAGCACCGGAAGTGACGCAACACGCAGCACCGGAAGTGATGCAACACGCAGCACCAGAAGTGACGCAACACGCAGCACCGGAAGTGACGCAACATGCATCACCGGAAGTGACGCAGCATCGGAAGTGATGCAACACGCAGCACCTGAAGTGACGCAACACACAGCACCAGAAGTGAGGCAACATGCAGCACCAGAAGTGACGCAACACGCAGCATCGGCAGTAACGAAACACGAAGCACCGGAAGTGACGCAACACGCATCACCGGAAGTGACGCAACACGCAGCACCAGAAGTGACGCAACACGCAGCACCGGAAATGACGCAACACGCAGCCCCGGAAGTGACGCAACATGCAGCATCAGAAGTATCGCAACATGCAGCACCGGAAGTGACGCAACACGCAGCACCGGACGTGATGCAACACGCAGCACCAGAAGTGACGCAACACGCAGCACCCGAAGTGACGCAACATGCATCACCGGAAGTGATGCAACACGCAGCACCTGAAGTGACGCAACACGCATCACCGGAAGTGACGCAACACGCAGCACCAGAAGTGACGCAACACGCAGCACCGGAAATGACGCAACACGCAGGCCCGGAAGTGACGCAACATGCAGCATCAGAAGTATCGCAACATGCAGCACCGGAAGTGACGCAACATGCAGTATCGGAAGTGACGCAACACGCAGCATCGGAAGTAATGCAACACGCAGCATCGGAAGTGACGCAACACGCAGCACCAGAAGTGACGCAACACGCAGCATCGGAAGTGACGCAACACACATTGAATTGTCAAGAGGAAGACAAGAGACACCAGACCCAACAATGCAGATGAGCTGAATGCCGCTATCAAAGCAACCTGGGCTTCCATAACACCTAAGCAGTGCCACAGGCTGATCGCCTCGATGCCACGCCGCATCGATGCAGTAATTCATGCAAAAGGAGCCCCGACCAAGTATTGAGTGCATACTATACTGTACATGGACAGACTTTTTACTAAGCCAACATTTCTGTATCAAAAATCCTTTTTTTTATTGGTCTTATGGAAGATTCAAATTTTCTGAGATACTGAATTTTGGGGTGTCACTCGCTGTAAGCCATAATCATGAAAATTAAAAGAAAGAAATGTTTGAAATATATCACTCTGTGTGTAACGCATCTATATAAAATATTGGAGTTTCACTTTTTGAATTGAATTACTGAAATAAACTTTTTGATGATATTCTAATTTTATGAGATGCTCCTGTAACTGGTATCGCTGTTTCTGCATGAAGGTTTGCTACCTAAAAAGTTGCCAACTATAAATGCCTGTACTAGACACTGGAACCCAACTGGAAACCCACTGAGGAGCGGTCCATGTCTTCTGCTATAGATGGAGATTTATATTCATCAGGTGCACGAAACACATTTTTCAATAACACTGAGTACAGTATCTATAGACGCTGGTTAGATTGTAGAAGTCACTTACCAAGGCAAAGTTTTTATCGGCAATTCGCAGATCCATATACTTTGGGGTTCCTAGGAAAGGCATCGGGGCGGGTCCGGGGGGCAGTGACCTGTACCGTCTGCGCTGTTTCCACCATGATATGATAAAGTGGAGGGTGACGAGGACAGTGACCAACAGAGGGAGGATTGCAGAGAATCCCATCTTCCTGGAAGAGACAGGTAGATATTGTCTATGAGAGAGGTCAGTGCCGTGATGTTATCACTGAGTCTCTGTACTTATCAATGCAATGCAACAGATCATGGCTGGAGGGAGGGGCCGGCAAGGTGCTGTACATAGCTTCCTGAAAACATCATAGAACGACCTCCTTACTCTACCCATGAGCCCTCAGCTCTTGCAAGCAGAGGTTTGACTCTTGGGAGAGTTTTAAAAATATCAAAATGCCTTGATGGGTGGGTTTGATTTTGGAGTAGTGGGCATTCCTGGATATGTATGCAGACCACCCTAGGTAACACCCACATGTGATTCTGAGACCCCATGATTGAAAGACAGGAAATCCAATTTTCCATTACTTTCCCTTGTATCGCAACGTCCCGTTCCCCTTTCATCAATTCCTTTCCTTGGGAATTGGTTTTCTCCATAGGAAATCCAGTTATTGACACAGGTGGTTGAGGGACAGTCAGGCTGGGGAGGAAACAGCTAGATCAGTGATGGCGAACCTTGGCACCCCAGATGTTTTGGAACTACATTTCCCTTGATGCTCATGCATCTGTGGTGCCAAGGTTGGCCATCACTGGGCTAGATGATTCTGGATTTTCTCCAGCAAGGTAATGAGGAGAGCTCATTCTGACTTGCTGCAGCTTCTAATGCACATTGTGAGAAGCTAACAGTGTGCAGTGATATCAGAGGAAGCCATTTCAGTCCAAGAAAGGTGCCGGTACAACTGTGCAAGACTGAAGGGACTCTTGGTATCTTATCAATCCATCAGACCAGAAGCCAATTGTAGGGCTCTTATCTTATCGCTTCTCTAGGCTGGACACTCCCAGTGACAAAGATTGGATTTTATTTGTGATTAAAGGCAGTCAGGGTGCCATTGTGCAGCCTGTAGAGGTCTGTGCGTCCCTCCATGGATATGCCTCCCCAGACCATCACTGACCCACCACCATACCAGTCATGCTGAACGATGTTACAGGCAGCATAACGTTCTCCGTGGCTTCTCCAGACCCTTTCACGTCTGTCACATGTGCTCAGGGTGAGCCTGCTCTCATCTGTGAAAAGCACAGGGTGCCAGGGGCGGACCTTCCAATTCTGGTGTTCAGTGGCAAATGCCAATCGAGCTCCACGGTGACTGGCAGTGAGTACAGGGCACACTAGAGGACGTCAGGCCCTCAGGCCACCCTCATGAAGTCTGTTTCTGATTGTTTGGTCGGAGACATTCACACCAGTGGCCTGGAGGTCATTTTGTAGGGCTCTGGCAGTGCTCATCCTGTTCCTCCTTGTACAAAGGAGCAGATACCGGTCCTGCTGATGGGTTAAGGATCTTAGAGTAACTGCCTGTCTCCTGGAATCTCCTCCATGCTCCTGAGACTGTGCTGGGGGAGACAGAAAACCTTCTGGCAATGGTACGTATTGATGTGCCAACCTGGAGGAGTTGGGCTGCCTGTGCAACCTCTACAGGGCCCAGGTATCGCCTCATGCTACCAGTAGTGACACTGACCCTAGCTAAATGCAAAACGAATAAAAGCTAGTCAGAAAAGATGAATAGGGAAAATAATTTCAGTGACCTCTACCTGTAAAACCATTCCTGTTTTGTCATGGTTGCCTATCTAGTGCACCTGTTGTTAATTTCATTAACACCAAAGCAGCTAAAACTGATTAACAACCCCCTCTGCTACTTAACTGACCAGATCAATAACCCAGGAGTTTAATTGACTTGATGCTATACTCTGATAAAAAAATGTTCTTTTGATTTTTTTAAGCAGCATACATTGAATGAAAGGTGTGCAAAGTCTTAAGCACGCCATAGATGGAGCTGCGTTCCCCACTGTCAGAACATAATAGCACTGTGGGAGGGATTCCCCCATCAACACTGGTTGTTTCAATGGGGGAATCAAGCAAATTTCCTTCCTTCCACCAAAGGTGGAAGAAAAGAAAATTGTATAATTTATGGGCTGCTTAGGAGTTTGTTTTCTGTAGAAAGCAGCCACTTCACATGTAGAAAAGCCTATCACCTGCCAGCATGCTGCAGAGAAGGGCCATTGCTTTCCATTGGGAGGCAGTGGCCTTTATGCAGAGAACAAACACCCAACACATTTATAATTCCATTATCAAAGTGGATCCCACAGTGACAGATGCTAAGCCTTATATAGCTCACCAGCTCCCATACTTGCCAACTGTCCTCCCGTTTTTGCAGGGACAGTCCCGGCAAATAGGAGACTGTCCTGGGTAATTTACATTGTCCCGGCAACTGTCCTTTAATCAGGCTGCCTGTTAAATGCCCGTTATGGGCAGCCGGTGCCAGTAAAAAAAATGGTTGTGGACTGACATCGTAACTGGGCATGTGGCGTTCCGACGCCTGCCGGGCTTGGAAAGCTCGTACAAGCTCGGCCGGGCAGGCGCTTGCGCGGTTACGTAATGGCACCCCCTGGCACCATTAACCACTTTACCACTCCTCACTGAGCTGCTACTGTGGCAAAGTGGTTTGTTATCGTCTGGCGACGTAGACCTACGTCGCCAGACACTCCCCTTTCTCGGAGCCGCGAGAAAAGGGAGTCGGGCCAGTCACAGCGGGAGTCGGGCCAGGGGAGGAGCGGCGGTGATCACCACCGCTCTTCCCCGATCGTCGGGGAATCAAGTGTGGAGATTCGCCCGCTTGTGTGAACAAAGCGGGCGGATCTCCTAAGTGACAGGCAGGGTCAGATTGCAGAGTTCAGCATTCACCCCCCCCCCCCCCACACATCAGTAAGCACCAGGCATACATTAACCACTCCCTCTCCAATAAAATTAACCCCTTCCCTGCCAGTGTCATTTTTACAGTAACAGTGCATATGTATAGCACTGATTACTGTAGTAATGTCACTGGTACCCCCAAAAGTGTCAAAAATGTCAGTCAAGGGTTCGATCTGTCCGCCGCAATGTCGCAGTCCCGCAAAAAAAAAAAAAAAAAAAAATCGCAGATCGCCGCCATTACTCGTTAAAAAAAAACCCACCAAAAATGATATAAATCTTTCCCTTAGTTAGTAAACGCAATAACTTTTGCGCAAACCAATCAAAATACGCTTATTGCGATTTTTTTTATCAAAAATATGTAGCAGAAAACAAATTGGCCTAAAATGATTAAAAATTTAGATTTTTACATTTTTTGGGGGGGGGGGGGGGATTTCATATAAAAATGTGAAAAATATTGTTATTTTTTCAAAATTGTCGCTCTTTTTTTGTTTATAGCGCAAAAAGTAAAAATCGCACAGGTGATGAAATACCACCAAAAGAAAGCTCTGTTTGTGGAAAAATAATTTTGTTTGGGTACGGCGTTGCATGACCGCGCAATTATCAGTTAAAGTTGCACAGTGCCGAATCGGAAAAAGGTGTGATAGCAGAGAAGCCATATGGGTGTTAATTATTTCATTAGCGCAACCATAGGTTTCTGCTACTTTCACACCTATATATGTGTATGTGTATATATACATACATGGGTGTGTGTATATATACCCCTACACAGAAGTTCAGATGTTATGCCTGCCTCAAAAGACGCCCAAAAAATGCCCAAAAAAACGCCAGCTACAAAAACGCCCAGGTGTATTTTTGCAGCAGGCGTTTTTTTTGGGCATTTTTTTGGGGTCTTTGGAGGCAGGCAAAACATCTGAACTTCTGTATAGGGGTATATATACACACACTCTTATATGTATTTATACACATACACACATATAGGTGTGATAGCAGAGAAGCCATATTGGTGTTAATTATTTCATTAGCGCAACCATAGGTTTCTGCTACTTTCACACCTATATATGTGTATGTGTATATATACATACATGGGTGTGTGTATATATACCCCCTACACAGAAGTTCAGATGTTATGCCTGCCTCCAAAGACCCCCCAAAAATGCCCAAAAAAACGCTTGCTACAAAACCGGCAAGGTGTGAAAATAGCGGAGCCATATCCCTGTTCTATATTAATTCTAATACAAACGACCTTTTATTTCTGGTTCTGGACATGCTACAGAGCTGAAACTTCACAGGTACACTTTTTAGACCCCCCAGATACTAAATCCAAAGAAATCTCATTTTTTTTTTCAATAATTTTTTCAATAATTGGCTCTCTATCAAAAATGACAATTTTTAAGAACTTTTTTTTGTGTGATTAATAGTCCCTGTGGCATGACCCGGAACCCTAGGCACTTTTTAGGGGCATTTATTGGGTTTTAGGGCTTCAAAATGGTGTTTTTTGATTCCAGAAGTTCGGGTCCCATTGATTTCAATGGGGTCCTGGAATCCGAACCGAACTTTTAGGAAATTCAGGTGTTCTGGTCGAACCAAACATTTCAAAAGTTCGATCATCCCTAGTCAGCATGCTGCAGAGAAGAATCCTTTTGTCCCTATGGGGAATCGGTGGCCTCTATGCATTTCCTTCCTTTTCCTTTTGTTTGATCCCATAACACCCCAGAGCTGAAAAAAAAGTTAATTCTGACTTTGCCAAGTCAAATACTTGACTGATGTCTGAATGGGGGAGCATCTGCACTTAGGGCCACCAGCCTAAATGATTACATTTATATTTGTTGTAGGGGGACAAATGCCCTCCTGCCCTCCATCCTACATTCCCCTCCCCGGACCTACAGTAAGATATAAAGAGCAGCAAGGCACAGTTACTGGGCAGCCTACTAAGCAGAAAGCAGAGGTGGTCTATGAAATGAGCAGACATGTCCGCCTTCCATGTATAATTACAATTTGTATGGATGAAAAAGATGGGAACACATCTTCATACAATAATAGGGTTAGGTAGAGATGATCTCTTTCACATGCCTACATAAAGATAAAGTATTACAAAGACTACAATTCCTCTTCTAGGGATTCTATGGAGACCATGCACATGGCTGGATGAATAGACAATGAATGGACACACTTAAAGGGATAAACTGAGAAACATCAGGAACTCAATGTACTACTTCTATAAAGATGGAGTAGTGAGTACAGAGTGATCACTGCTCATAGAGAACCCCATTATCCTTACCTGCTCCTTAGTAGAAGAAGGACTCCTGGAGACTCTGAACGGTCAGTCCTTCCTTTGTATCTCAGTTACTGGGTATGAACAGTCCTGACTAAACTCAGATGAACTCTTCTCTGTGGGTTGGTTGTTACAAATCCTCCCTATCGATTCCTTTAATCATTAGGCCATCAGTACCTGCAAACAAGCTGTGCAAGCTACTGTATATGATCTTGAGTTGTGTAATTGCATTTACCTCTCCAACTAGAACTTCCAGATCTCAAGTTACATTCAGGCTGCATTCTCACGCTAAAGTGGTTTTAAAGCTTTAAGGTTTCTCACCCTAATGCATTCTGGACCAGAAGGATTTGCCCCCTTAATGACCAGGCCATTTTTTGCGATTCGGCACTGCGTTACTTTAACGGAAAATTGCGCTGTCGTGTGACGCTGTACCCAAATACAATCGATGTCCTTTTTTTTCCCCACAAATAGAGCTTTCTTTTGGTGGTATTTGATTACCTCTGCGTTTTTTAGATTTTGCGCTATAAACAAAAAAAGAGCGACAATTTTGAAAAAAAAATGCCATATTTTTTTTACTTTCTGCTAGCTATAAAACATTCCTAATAAAAAAATTTGAAAAATGAAATTTTTTTATCAGTTTAGGCCAATTTGTATTCTGATACATATTTTTGGTTAAAAAAAAATCCCAAAAAGCGGATTTTAATTGGTTTATAGTTGTAGCGTTTACAAACTACGGGAAAGATTTTTAGACTTTTTATTTATTTATTTATTTATTTATATTAGTAATGGGGGAATGTGCGATTTTTAGCGGGACTGCAACATTGCGGCGGACAGATTGGACCCCTAACTGACATTTTTGACACTTTTTGGGGACCAGTGACACTAATATAGTAATCAGTGCTAAATAATATGCACTGTTACTGTATAAATGACACTGGCAGAGAAGGGGTTAACACTGGGGGTGATCAAGGGGTTAAATGTATGCCTGTATGCTTATTGACTGTGTGTGTGTGTGTGTGGGGGGGGGGGGGTTCTGTGACAGGCACAGACAGATCAGGGTTGTAGCTAAGCTGAAACTGCTGATCTGTCCCTGCCTGTCTGAGAGAAGATCCGCCTGCTTTGTTTACATAAGCAGGCGGGTCTTCTCTCAGTTTCCTGGATGATTGCGGGAGAGCAGCGGCAATCGCCGGCGCTCCTCCCGCGGCCTGCCTCCAGCTGTGTCTAAACACAGCGGGGGTCGGGATATGGCAGCGCGCGCGCCACCGAAACCGCAAGCACTCCTGTCATGTAGTACTACGTGACTGGAAGCAGCCGAGCCTCCCCGGCACAGTAAAAAGGCGGCAGGCGGTCAGCAAGTGGTTAAGGTGAGAAACCTTCTGTGCTGCAGCTGCCCCCGACACCCCCCCCCCTCCCTTTTCCTTACCTGAGCCCGATCCGATCCAGCGATGTGCTGTCTGTGTCAATTGACGCAGCAGCAGGACTCGGTAGGGAGTATGCACGGGTGCCCCCAGGGAAAGCGGTTTCACCCAATGAAGAGGAGGGACCTTTCGCGAGGCACTGTATCTTATCTTCCATTATAGATCAATCTGTCCACCTCCTTTGTTTTGTATTGTAATGTGTAAAAAAAAAAATATATATATATTTTTTTATATTTATCTTATGGCCTATAACTGTAACCATGTTGCGTTGATTATGCAATGGATATGAAGAATGATAAGAGACAAAGCTGTAGAGCAATATTTGGTGACATAGAAAATAGGATGCTTTGGTCTGCCCTTTATACAGACTGTTCAGCTTTTATCTCATGTTATCACGTAGTAATATCATAGTCCACACTGCTGATAGCATTGTGCAATATTTTAGTGCCACCTTTCACTCACTTTGAGCATTCAACTTTCTTGTGCTAGCCACGCTATTTCAAATAAATTATGTAGACTGTTAACCCTTTCATGAACAGAAATTGTTGATGCCTAATTTCCTAGGCCACATTTTGTAGTGTCAGAAAGATTTCGTTAACTTGACAATAAATCTTATAATCAATTCCCTCTGCCACCCCTTCCTACTTTTTATGTAGCACCCTCCTAGATAGGTTGCTAGGTTCGTTAGGTAAATGTAGTTCTTTTGGTTACTCTGTAGTCAGTGGAGCAGTTTGTAATTGCTTTGGGCTGTTCTAGACTTCGCTGGTTGCAGCTTTTATTGTTTCCCCCCGTCTCCTGGATGATTCCAGAATGCTGTGGGCTGAAAAGGTGGATCAGAAGCCTGAATATATTTATGTTGCCAATCCCTGGGGGTGGGTGCACAGTAGGTAGTTGATGATTACATAAATAGTCTGAGGTCTGGAGCTGCCCTGTTCTTGTCCAGGAGGAGAAGAGCCCAGCCTGAAGAGCTATTGCCCTTCAGGGCAACTCAGTAGAAGTAGAAATATTATAAGAGCTTATCAAGGTCTAGCTAAGTCAGGGGGCCTGATTTTCTGAGAATATCTGGAGCTAGTCAAGGGGTCCCACTGGGGGTCGGGAGTCTGGTCTGAAGATGTCTGGCTGATATTGGAAGGATGCATTGGGTATCCAAGTATCCAGGGACATTTTAAGTAAAGACTGGAGTCTAGGATCCAAGTAACTGTTTGCTGTTACTATCCCTTGTGCACCAGCACCAGTACTTGCCTAGGACAATCTTTGTAGAGCACTAATGCTGTCCATTGCCTTTGCTTCTAGGGACTGTTCTAAGACGTAGTGACAAAGTGAACTGTCCTAGTGTTACTGGAGCATCCCACAGCTCCCTTCATCCCATCCAAGTTTATTCAGCAATAAATCTCAAATATACAGTAGTACTGATGACTGCCAACAGGAAGGCAAGATATTCCTAAGCGCAGCGAGTGTGGAGGATCGAGATTTACAGGATATTGGCTGACCACCATCCACAGGATTTTATCCCTGTTTGGGAACCCGCTGGTAACACAGGGGGTCAGAACGTGAGGTGAGCGGGCAATCTTTATGTGGTGGAGGATTTGATTTCAGAAGCTTCACTTTCAAGCACCAGCACTTTCCGGCTTTTGCAATTCACATTTTGGCATTTTTGCACAAGGCTTTTTTGGCACTGGATTCTTCATATACATATTTATTTTTCTACATGTTTGATGTATTGGGATTCTTACAAGTTTTTGAATAATTTTAATTAATTTTTTACACTATTTTCCGTGATCTTAAGAGTTTACTCATTTTTCATATACAATTTCAATCTATAGGAATGTTAATCTTGTATATTTATTTATGGCACTTTATTTGCACTTATTAATGTATATTAAAATTGTATATTTATTATACATCTGTGTTTATATATTTATTTAAGTGGCGCTGTACTTTTCTTAACTATTAATATGAGCACATCTGTTAAATTTCCAGAAGGTGGCAGTATTAATACAAAAATCTAAATACATACTACTAAATTGCACCTGGCAGATGGTACTCCAAATATGAACAAATATTAAAGCGGTAGTAAACTCAGTCATTGCATATCTGAAAATTCAATCAACACCGTTAACATGTAATGTTCAATGAAATATAATGAAAGCAATCAATTTAGCAGTTTTCCTTTCCTGTATAATTTGATTTTTTTGGGTCGGTTTTTTGGGATGTTGAGCGCTGCCATCCTTGCTGTGGTTTTTGGCTGCTCATCCGTGCGGTATTTCCGCCCACAGTATGTGAATTGTTCGTAAATCCCGCGCATGCGCAGTAGACGCCGAAACCAAGCCTCGTTTTGGTTTCATTCACCATTTGGACAGCCAATAGGAGGCTGTCCACTGTAGTCCTTATGCACAATTGCTCCCCCCCCCCTTTCCCACGATCTGATAATAGTGAAACAGTACACTTTCGTGTACTTAATGGGGGAAGGTCGGAGTCTCGCGGGTGCACGGGGCTGATGTCTAGCAGAGGAAATGACGCAGCCCCGCAATAGACCCTGCATTATTCCGGCAAGATCATTATCTTACCGGAAAATAATGTTACACTGAGCATGCGCGAGTGACGTAATTGACTGGAGCACTGTAAATAGAAGGAGAACGGCTGAAGTGACAGGCAGGGTAAAAGGTTAGTAATATAATACGGACACTGAAGATTTATATTATGCAAAGTTGTCAAAATGATGATACTACCGCTTTAAATCTAAAAAACATTTTAACAAAAAAATGTATGCCTAAACAAAATAGACACAGATTGCAATACTTTGGCCAATGTTATTCTTTAACTACTTTCCACCCGGGTCAATTCTGACTTCTTTATTTTTGCTAGAAAATTACTTAGAAGAATCCCAAAAACATTTATATACACTGCTCAAAAAATTAAAGGAACACTTTTTAATCAGAGTGCAGCATCAAGTAAATTCAACTTTGGGATATTGATGTGGTCAGTTAAGTAGCAGAGGGGGTTGTTAATCAGTTTCAGCTGCTTTGGTGCACTAGATGGGCAACAATTAGATGACCTCCAAAATAGGAATGGTTTTACAGGTAGAGGCCACTGGCATTTTTTTCCCTACTCATCTTTTATGACTGTTTTTCACTAGTTTAGCATTTGGCTAGGATCAGTGTCACTACTGGTAGCATGAGGCCATACCTGGACCCTATAGAGGTTGCACAGGCAGCCCGACTCCTCCAGGATGGCACATCAATACGTGCCATTGCCAGAAGGGTTGCTGTGTCTCCCAGCACAGTCTCAAGAGCATGGAGGAGATTCCAGGAGACTGGCAGATACTCTAGGAGAGCTGGACAGGGACGTAGATAGTCATCAGCAGGACCGGTATCTGCTCCTTTGTGCAAGGGAGAACAGGATGAGCACTGCCAGAGCCCTACAAAATGACCTCCAGCAGGCCACTGGCGTGAATGTCTCTGACCAAACAATCAGAAACAGACTTCATGAGGGTGGCCTGATGGCCCGATGTCCTCTAGTGGGCCCTGTGGCCACTGCCCAGCACTGTGGAGCTCGATTGGTATTTGCCATTGAT
This sequence comes from Pelophylax lessonae, assembly GCF_965119305.1. Taxonomy (NCBI): domain Eukaryota; kingdom Metazoa; phylum Chordata; class Amphibia; order Anura; family Ranidae; genus Pelophylax; species Pelophylax lessonae. Next base: position 546,337,565 of record NC_138772.1, read on the forward strand.
CACCAGAATTGGAAGGTCCTCCACTGGTGCCCTGTGCGTTTCACAGATGAGAGCAGTTTCACCCTGAGCACATGTGACAGACGTGAAAGGGTCTGGAGAAGACGTGGAGAACGTTATGCTGCCTGTAACATCATTCAGCATGACCGGTTTGGTGGTGGGTCAGTGATGGTCTGGGGAGGTATATCCATAAAGGGAGGCACAGACCTCTACAGGCTGCACAATGGCACCCTGACTGCCATTAGATATCGGGATAAAATCCTTGGACTGATTGTCAGACCCTACACTGGTGCAGCGGGTCCTGGGTTCCTCCTGGTGCACAACAATGTGGCATGAGTATACAGCCAGTTCCTGAAGGATAAAGAAATTGATACCATTGAATGGCCCCACACTCGCCTGCCCTAGATCCAATATTATGTTTCGGTCCATCCAACGCCACCAGGGTCGACCTCAGTCTGTTCAGGAGCTCAGTGATGCCCTGGTCCAGATCTGGGAGGAAATACCCCAGGATACATCCATCTTCTTATTAGGAGCATGCCTCGACATTGCCAGGCATGCATACAAGCACATGGGGGCCATACATACTACTGAGTACCATTTTAAATTGCTACAATTAAATTTCAGCAAAATCAACTAGCCTGCTGCAATATTTTTTCACTTTGATTTTTTAGGGTGTCTTTGATGTCAGCCCTCTGTAGGGTGATAACTTTCATTTCCATCAAACTATGTGGCATCCTTTCCTTCCTAACACATTACCCAGTCCATATCAGTATAGATTTCCAGCAGCATGATATTTTTCCCCATTGAAATCTGATGTGTTCTCAAAGTGTTCCTTTAATTTTTTTGAGCAGTGGCTGTATATATATATATATATATATATATATATATATATATATATATATATATATATACACACACACACACAGACACAGTATCTCACAAAAGTGAGTACACCCTCACATTCTTGTAAATATTTTATTATATTTTTTTGTATCTTTTCATGTGACAACATTGAAGAAATTACACTTTGCTACTACAATGTAAAGTAGTGAGTGTACAGCTTGTATAACAGTGTAAATTTTTTTTCCCCTCAAAATAACTTAACACACAGCCATTAATGTCTAAACTGCTGGCAACAAAAGTGAGTACACCTCTAAGTGTTCAAATTGGGCCCAAAGTGTCAGTATTTTGTGTGGCCCCCATTATTTTCCAGCACTGCTTTAACCCCCTTGGGCATGCAGTTCACCAGAGCTTCACTGGAGTCCTCTTCCACTCCTCCATGATGACATCACAGAGCTGGTGGATGGTAGAGACCTTGCGCTCCTCCACCTTCTGTTTGAGGATGCCCCACAGATGCTCAATAGGCTTTAGGTCTGGAGAAATGCTTGGCCAGTCCATCACCTTTACCCTCAGCTTCTTCAGCAAGGCAGTGGTCATCTTGGAGGTGTTTGGGGTCGTTATCATATTGGAATACTGCCCTGTTGCCCAGTCTCTGAAGGGAGGGGATCATGCTCTGTTTCAGTATGTCACAGTACATGTTGGCATTCATGGTTCCATCAATGAACTGTAGCTCCCCAGTCCCGGCAGCACTCATGCAGCCCCAGACCATGACACCTCCAACACCATGCTTGACTGTAGGCAGGCCTGGATTGGCTAATCAGGAGAACCGGACTTCTCCCGGTGGGCCAGTAGGTCCGAGGGCCGTTCCACTGGGTTGTCTTAGATTTACAAATAGCGCCGCCCGGTGCCAAAATGTCACTGTTCCCAGTTGGTTTTGCTGGTCACATGCAGTATATAATTCGGAATGTATTTCTAACAGCACAACACTTTGGGTTTATTTACTAATGGCAAATCCACTCTGCACTACAAGTGCCGTGGACATGCAGTCACTGTAGATCTGAGGAGGACACGCAAGGGAAAAAAAAAAACCAGCATTTTTGCTTGCACACGATTGGATGATAGAAATCAGCAGAGCTTCTCCTCATTTCAGATCTTCCACTCAGGTCTACAGTGACTGCACTTCCAAGTGCACTTGCAGTGCACAGTGGATTTGCCTTTTGTAAATCAACCCCATTGTTTGTACTGTATATATTGAATTTAGATATTTAAGTGTTCAGATATCTGTGAGTGCTGCTGTTTTATGAATTATTCTCATCACTTTGTATTTTGCATGTTGCATGATTAGCTCACTTATTGGTTCTATTTGCATTGGATATTGGTGAACTTTGCAGATAATCCCTGATTTAAATATTCACTATATTACCAAAAGTATTGGGACACCTGCCTTTACACGCACATGAATTTTAATGGCATCCCAGTCTTCGTCCGTAGGGTTCAATATTGTGTTGGCCCACCCTTTGTAGCTATAACAAGTTCAACTCTTCTGGGAAGGCTGTCCACAAGGTTTATGAGTGTTTGACCATTTTTCCATGTGCCGCCGCCACCGCTTGGAAAAGGCCATACACGTTTGGCTATTCCCGGGAATAGCCGAAGGTATACGAGCTTTCCCGAGTGGCAGTGCATACGGAATGACGTGTTGGCGCTGGGCGGTGTCATTTTAAATCTATAGCGCCTCAAGAACAGGGGAGATTCCTCCACAGCCGCACTACCTGCCATTATGCGGGGCTGCAGGCATACTACAAGAAATGCAGTGCTGCGGGCAGCAGCATTGCATCTCCTGTAGTATGCCAGCAGCTCTGCATTCCCCTGTACCATGCCTGCAGCCCCGCTTTCCCCTGTACCATGCCCGCAGCCCCGCATTTCTCTGTACCATGCCCGCAGCCCCCTGTACCATGCCAGCAGCCCCATATTTCCCTCTACCATGCCCTCAGCCCCGCATTTTCCTGTACCATGTCCGCAGCCCTGCATTCTACTGTACCATGTCCGCAGCCCTGCATTCTCTTGTGTACCATGTCTGCAGCCATTGCAAACTTATATTCTGAGGTTTTAATTACATTATTTTAATATAGTCAGTCCTGAACTAAAGTGGGCCGGTCTAAGGCATGAAACTCCAGGGATAAAAATGAGTCCCACTCCGGCCCTGACTGTAGGCAAGACATACTTGTCTTTGTACTCCTCACCTGGTTGCTGCCACACGCATTTGACACCATCTGAACCAAATAAGTTTATCTTGGTCCCATCAGACCACAGGACATGGTTTCATCAATCCATGTCCTTAGTCTGCTTGTCTTGCGGGCTTTCTTGTGCATCATCTTTAGAAGAGGCTTCCTTCTGGGACAAAAGCCATGCAGACCAATTTGGTGCAGTTTGACAGGCTGACCCCCCCACCCCTTCAACCTCTGCAGCAATGCTGGCAGCATTCATACGTATCTTTCGAAAAGAAAACCTCTGGATATGAAGTTGAGCACGTACACTCAACTTCTTTGGTCAACCATGGCGAGGCCTGTTCTGAGTGGAACCTGTCCTGTTAAACTGCTGTATGGTCTTGGCCACCATGCTGCAGCTCAGCTGGGAGGCGCTATGAGGTTTACCTCTGTACATTTACTTTTTTGATGATACCCACTGACATTCCAGGGGGGGGGTGTATTGGTTTACACATTTGGATCGTTTGTCACTTGAGGGGGTGCATTATAATAAGGTTGGCACACGCATTTGTTTCTGTTGGGAGATAGACGTTTTCAAGGTCAATTTATTGATTTATCAAAGGGGGAAAAGCATTATAGTTTGCACATTGTTGTCTAATTTGTGCACCAATAATTGGCAGAGCCACTTTTTTTTTTTTTTTTTAACGAGACAGCGAGTCTACTGCCCATCCACCCATGTGCTGCACACAACGTTTTTTTAAAGGAACATAACATAATGGTTTTTTATCTGCATTATCTCCATTATGCATCTGTAATCATTTGCTTTGTAAATCATTTGCTTTGTATAATAAACACATTTTTATTTTTTATGCAAAAACAGAAATATTTTTCATCATTAAAGATTATTTCTCCAATTTTAAGAGATAAAAAAATCCTAACAATTTTTACCTGCTCTCTTTCTTTGTGTAGTTGCATTAATTGTATGCAAACAATGTGTTGCGCTGTTAGAAATACATTCCAAAATATATATTGTATTGGCATCCCTCAGAAGACGTTCTGAAAGACGAAACATGTAAGGGCGGAGCCAAGTAGTAACGTCATCATGCCGGCTCAGATGGGTGGTGTTTGTCAGTGTTATGCCTGGTGTATTTACCTTTATTCAATAAACCAATTGGAAAACTTCTACACTATGTGGTTTCTTCTTTCTTTCTCTGCACACGAGAGGTGGACATGCTACATGTGGTTACCATCACCATACATACAGTAGAGGGCCATCCATCCTTCTGTGATCAGTATAAAGTGATGTGAGACCTCCTGTGTGATGATATCTGATGTTCTGGTATGCAGATTTGTTTGGTGGTGGCTGGAGCACTAAAGTTGGTGAAGGTGTTAACAAGATTGTGATTCTTGGTGTTCCATTCATTAATTTGGACTTTTTGCCACTGTACCCAGTTGGTTTTGCTGGTCACATGCAGTATATAATTCGGAATGTATTTCTAACAGCACAACACTTTGGGTTTATTTACTAATGGAAAATCCACTCTGCACTACAAGTGCCGTGGACATGCAGTCGCTGTAGATCTGAGGAGGACACGCAAGGGAAAAAAAAAAACAGCATTTTTGCTTGCACACGATTGGATGATAGAAATCAGCAGAGCTTCTCCTCATTTCAGATCTTCCACTCAGGTCTACAGTGACTGCACTTCCAAGTGCACTTGCAGTGCACAGTGGATTTGCCTTTTGTAAATCAACCCCATTGTTTGTACTGTATATATTGAATTTAGATATTTAAGTGTTCAGATATCTGTGAGTGCTACTGTTTTATGAATTATTCTTATCACTTTGTATTTTGCATGATTAGCTCACTTATTGGTTCTATTTGCATTGGATGTTGGTGAACTTTGCAGATAATCCCTGATTTAAATATACACTATTACCAAAAGTATTGGGACACCTGCCTTTACACGCACATGAATTTTAATGGCATCCCAGTCTTAGTCCGTAGGGTTCAATATTGAGTTGGCCCACCCTTTACAGCTATAACAGCTTCAACTCTTCTGGGAGTGTTTGACCATTTTTCCATCAGTGCATTTGTGAGGTCAGGCACTGATGTTGGAAAGAAGGCCTGACTAGCAATCTCCACTCCCAAAGGTTTTCTATCGGGTTGAGGTCAGGCCAATCAAGTTCCTCCACCCCGAATTTGCTCATCCATGTCTTTATGGACCTTGCTTTGTGCACTGGTGTGCAGTCATGATGGAACAGGAAGGGGACATCCCCAAATTGTTCCCACAAAGTTGGGAGCACGAAATTGTGCAAAATGTCTTGGTTTGCTGACGCCTTAAGAGTTCCCTTCACTTGAACTAAGGGGCCAAGCCCTACCCCTGAAAAACAACCCCACACCATAAACCACCTCCACCAAATGATTTGGATCAGTGCATAAAGACATGGATGAGCGAGTTTGGGGTGGAGGAACTTGACTGGTCTGCACAGAGTCCTGACTTCAATCCTATAGAACACCTTTGGGGTGGAGACCGAGAGTCAGGTCTTCTCTCCAACATCAGTGCCTGACCTCACAAATGCGCTTTTGGAAGAATGGTCAAAACACTCCTAAACCTTGTGGACAGCCTTCCCAGAAGTGTCAACTCAACAGAACACCTTTGGGATGAATTTGAGCAGAGACTGTGAGCCAGGCCATCTCTCCAACATCAGTGCCTGACCTTACAAATGCGCTTCTGGAAGAATGGTCAAATATTCTCATAGACACTCCCAAACCTTGTGGACAGCCTGCCGGGAAGAGTTGAAGCTGTTATAACAGGGTGGGCAAACTCAATATTGAACCCTACAGACTAAGACTGGGATGTCTTTAAAGTTCATGTGCGTGTAAAGGCAGGCGTCCTATTACTTTGGTAATATAATGTATGTTGGGGAGTTCCTCTATCGAAGGTCTCCTCTCCAAACATGTGTCTATGAATGTTGCAGATTATGTGGTGAGTGATGCTCGGGACACAGCACACAGCTGGGAAGATGCAATTACTATAGTTTTATGATCATGCAGCCATTTGGAGTCCTGTGGCTTGGCTTCTTGGGGAAGCTTGATGGTAAATTTCTGGAGCACAGCAGAGAAGAGAAGGAAGAGCTCCATTCGAGCCAAATTCTCCCCGGCACAAACCCGCTTTCCTGTGGAAGAGACGAGGAAGAGTTGTGGATAAGGCAGACACATACCAGCTACATGGCTGTTTATATTGCATACATTTTAAAAAATAGAAAATAAACAATTATATAAAAAAACACCAAGCTTTATGTGAATACAGAATGGATACAATGTTAAGGTGTACACAACCAAAGACAGTGCAGTCAATAGATTTGGAAAGCCTAAATCAGTATGTAAGATTTGGACCAATGGCCACCAGAGTCAATGTGAAAGGTCATGTTAAGGTGGTTTTTAGAGTTAGTTGTTTTAAGGAGTGCTGCGGGCTTTAAATGGTTCCCTTAGGGTTAGAGAAACTTCTTTCAGCTCAGGGGTATTCTGTGGGTGCAGGAACAACTGAGGACCATTGGCACCATTAACTTTTTAGACCTCTTCATTTTTTTCGAATGATCATCCAATTCAAGAAATTGCCCTTAAGTTGGGATTCAGTAGGTGGAACAATACCCCTTACATTGGTGGATAAGGAAAGAAAAGGGAGGTAGGGGAATATATTCCCTTATCAGGCTCTCTAGAGACCGATGGCCATAGGCCAGATCATATTTAAGATTTACATTATGTACAAGGAGGAAAGTGCCAATCCAACTGTAAAAAGTCCACAAAAGATTTTTATGGGAAGTTCAGTAATAATCGGACATACTCCAGGGGACTACAAAGGCTTCATACTATTTCAAATCCTTTTGATGTATACTGGGGATGGAAATGGGGGGGGGGGTATAATTTGCCACAGATTCTCCCCTATCCTCTGCCTTCATGCCTGCCAAGCCTATTGTCATATGGCTTCCTCTCAGGATCGCACCCCATATGAGCACCACAAGCCACACTCCGGAGCAATCATTTCACTGGACACGGCTAATGACAGATCACTGTACTGGCCCACTGCTGGTACCATGTGCTTGCTGTGACCAATCACAGTAGATCACATTTCAGTTCAACACAGTAAAAGGCTTTGATTCATGCCTTTCATTGTATTATTGTAATAAACTGTGATTGGTTACAGTAATCACATGGTACAGACAGGGCCAATCACAGCCCATCTGTACCATCTGATTAGCTAATCACAATAGTAAACACTGAATGATTTGTTTTCAGAAAAAAAATGGTTACGTATAAGTGTAAATTTTCACAAGCAATCATAGTGTGTAAAAAAGAAAACAATCTTCCCAGAGTAGTACAGTGTTACTATGATAATACTGTATTGCTCTGGTCATTATATTTAAAAAAAATTGTAAAAAAATAAATGTAGCAAAAAAAATTAAACAAATTGAAAACATACTGTCACCCGTCAGTGTCCCTGATCACTGCCATACCGGTTATAGGATGACACTGTACTTCACTGGTGACAGTATGTAAAAGTATTTTTTAGAAATTGTGAAAAAAAAAAAAAAAAAAACTTATTTAAATTTCTTCATTTTCCAAAAAAATGTGACAAAAATTTACAACTTCAAAAAAACTCGCCATGCTTCTTACTAAATACCTTTAGACTGTCTATGTTGCAAAAATGGGTAATTTTGGGGATATTTGTACTGTCCTGGCGTTTGTTTGGGCCTCAAAAAATGAGATACATCTGGGTTGATCAATTTTCAGATATACTGTATATCCCATAGTTTGTGGACTCTAACTTTCCTACAAACTAAAAAATATACACTGATTTGGGTTATTTTCACTAAAGAAATGTAGCAGAATATATCTTGGCCTACCTTTCTGAAGAAAGATTATTTATTTGCAAAATGTAATATTAGAAACAAGGAAAAATGCATCTTTTTCAAAAGTTTTTTTTTTAAAGTTTTTTTTTTTGCTTTGTTTATTTAGCAAAAAAAAAAAAACAGTGGTGATTAAATACCACTAGTGTTGAGCGAACACGGACTGTATTATTCGTGTTCGTACCGAATAATTGGATTTTTTTTACCCGAACACGGACACGGACACTTTACTGTATGTTCGGGTAAAAATCCGTGTTCGGTCGTTTTATTTCCGGGTTTTGCATGCTTTGGCGCTCTTTTCATGGCGGGCTTTCAACAGCCAATCAACAATCGTTTAACTGGTGTGCCTTAAGCCATCCCAGCCATGCCTGCAAATGTCTTAGTAGCTGTGATTGGCCGTCTGAAGCATGTGACCAAGTCTTTATAAGTTCGAGGCAGCCGCCGCAGCAGCGTCATTCTGCTGCTTAGCTAAGGGACAGAGCACACATCAATGTGCTGGCTGCTGATTAGGGAAAGATAGGCAGGAAAAAACCATTTGTGTCCGGATAGAATTGAGGGACAGGTCGGAGTGTTTAGGCAGGGCGAGTTGTAGGCATTTTAGGGATAGAGTCTGCTGAATTATAGGGTCAGTGTCTTCTACAAACTACAATCGATATTGCTGTGTGGGGGGTGGGGTGAATCTGCACTCAATCCTGATCTACGATCTCTTCTCAATCCTGTTAGGGACAGAGTCTGCTGAATTTTAGGGAAACTGTGTTCTACAAACTACAATCGATATTGCTGTGTGGTGTGGGATTGGAGATAGGCAGGTGTCAGTGATCCACATCCATTTTTCTGTGTGTGAGCTGCAGTGAACACAATCTTTTTGGGCTGCAGTGAACACAATCTTTTTGGGCTGCAGTGAACACAATCTTTTTGGGCTGCAGTGAACACAATCTTTTTGGGCTGCAGTGAACACAATCTTTTTGGGCTGCAGTGAACACAATCTTTTTGGGGTGCAGTGAACAAAATCTTTTTGGGGTGCAGTGAACACAATCCTTTTTGCTGTGCAGTGAACACAATCTTTGTGGGGTGCAGTGAACACAATCCTTTGTGGGGTGCAGTGAACACAATCTTTTTGGGGTGCAGTGAACAAAATCCTTTTTGGGGTGCAGTGAACAACATCCTTTTTGGGGTGCAGTGAACACAATCTTTTTGGGGTGCAGTGAACAAAATCCTTTGTGGGGTGCAGTGAACACAATCTTTTTGGGGTGGAGTGAACAACATCCTTTTTGGGGTGGAGTGAACAACATCCTTTTTGGGGTGCAGTGAACAAAATCATTTTTGGGGTGCAGTGAACAAAATCATTTTTGGGGTGCAGTGAACAAAATCATTTTTGGGGTGCAGTGAACACAATCTTTGTGGGGTGCAGTGAACACAATCTTTGTGGGGTGCAGTGAACACAATCTTTGTGGGGTGGAGTGAACACAATCTTTTTGGGGTGGAGTGAACAACATCCTTTTTGGGGTGCAGTGAACAACATCCTTTTTGGGGTGCAGTGAACACAATCTTTTTGGGGTACAGTGAACACAATCTTTGTGGGGTGCAGTGAACACAATCTTTGGGGGGTACAGTGAACAATCTTTTTGGGGTGCAGTGAACACAATCTTTGTGGGGTGCAGTGAACACAATCTTTTTGGGGTGGAGTGAACAAAATCATTTTTGGGGTGCAGTGAACAACATCCTTTTTGGGGTGCAGTGATCAAAATCCTTTTTGGGGTGCAGTGAACACAATCTTTTTGGGGTGCAGTGAACAAAATCCTTTGTGGGGTGCAGTGAACAGAATCTTTGTGGGGTGCAGTGAACACAATCTTTGGGGGGGTACAGTGAACACAATCTTTTTGGGGTGCAGTGAACACAATCTTTGTGGGGTACAGTGAACAGAATCTTTGTGGGGTGCAGTGAACACAATCTTTGGGGGGTACAGTGAACACAATCTTTTTGGGGTGCAGTGAACACAATCTTTGGGGGGTACAGTGAACACAATCTTTTTGGGGTGCAGTGAACACAATCTTTGTGGGGTGCAGTGAACACAATCTTTGGGGGGGTACAGTGAACAACATCCTTTTAGGGTGCAGTGAACACAATCTTTGTGGGGTGCAGTGAACAACATCCTTTTAGGGTGCAGTGAACACAATCTTTGTGGGGTACAGTGAACAGAATCTTTGTGGGGTGCAGTGAACACAATCTTTGGGGGGTACAGTGAACACAATCTTTGTGAGGTGCAGTGAACACAATCTTTGTGGGGTGCAGTGAACACAATCATTGTGGGGTGCAGTGAACACAATCATTGTGGGGTGCAGTGAACACAATCTCATACTTCTGAAGATTTGAGGGTGCTGCCTGTTCCATACTCCCCCTACTCCTCATCTAGCCTTTTAGGGGTACAAACAATAGTAATTGGGGCCTAGTGTGGTTGTGTACGTGTGATATACATACACTTTTTTTGGATCATATTTTCTATTCCGCTATTTAATCAAAAACCTTTGGGGATCAGTTAAATTGGGGGATAGTCTGTGTTGGTACGTGTGAGAGAGATCCACCTTTCCAAGTTGTTGGGGTTCATCTCATACTTCTGAAGGTTTGAGGGTGCTGCCTGTTCCATACTCCCCCTACTCCTAGCCTTTTAGGGGTACAAACAATAGTAATTGGGGCCTAGTGTGGTTGTGTACGTGTGATATACATACACTTTTTTTGGATCATATTTTCTATTCCGCTATTTAATCAAAAACCTTTGGGGATCAGTTAAATTGGGGGATAGTCTGTGTTGGTACGTGTGAGAGAGATCCACCTTTCCAAGTTGTTGGGGTTCATCTCATACTTCTGAAGGTTTGAGGGTGCTGCCTGTTCCATACTCCCCCTACTCCTAGCCTTTTAGGGGTACAAACAATAGTAATTGGGGCCTAGTGTGGTTGTGTACGTGTGATATACATACACTTTTTTTGGATCATATTTTCTATTCCGCTATTTAATCAAAAACCTTTGGGGATCAGTTAAATTGGGGGATAGTCTGTGTTGGTACGTGTGAGAGAGATCCACCTTTCCAAGTTGTTGGGGTTCATCTCATACTTCTGAAGGTTTGAGGGTGCTGCCTGTTCCATACCCCCCCTACTCCTCATCTAGCCTTTTAGGGGTACAAACAATAGTAATTGGGGCCTAGTGTGGTTGTGTACGTGTGATATACATACACTTTTTTTGGATCATATTTTCTATTCCGCTATTTAATCAAAAACCTTTGGGGATCAGTTAAATTGGGGGATAGTCTGTGTCGGTACGTGTGAGAGAGATCCACCTTTCCAAGTTGTTGGGGTTCATCTCATACTTCTGAAGGTTTGAGGGTGCTGCCTGTTCCATACCCCCCCTACTCCTCATCTAGCCTTTTAGGGGTACAAACAATAGTAATTGGGGCCTAGTGTGGTTGTGTACGTGTGATATACATACACTTTTTTTGGATCATATTTTCTATTCCGCTATTTAATCAAAAACCTTTGGGGATCAGTTAAATTGGGGGATAGTCTGTGTTGGTACGTGTGAGAGAGATCCACCTTTCCAAGTTGTTGGGGTTCATCTCATACTTCTGAAGGTTTGAGGGTGCTGCCTGTTCCATACTCCCCCTACTCCTCATCTAGCCTTTTAGGGGTACAAACAATAGTAATTGGGGCCTAGTGTGGTTGTGTACGTGTGATATACATACACTTTTTTTGGATCATATTTTCTATTCCGCTATTTAATCAAAAACCTTTGGGGATCAGTTAAATTGGGGGATAGTCTGTGTTGGTACGTGTGAGAGAGATCCACCTTTCCAAGTTGTTGGGGTTCATCTCATACTTCTGAAGGTTTGAGGGTGCTGCCTGTTCCATACTCCCCCTACTCCTAGCCTTTTAGGGGTACAAACAATAGTAATTGGGGCCTAGTGTGGTTGTGTACGTGTGATATACATACACTTTTTTTGGATCATATTTTCTATTCCGCTATTTAATCAAAAACCTTTGGGGATCAGTTAAATTGGGGGATAGTCTGTGTTGGTACGTGTGAGAGAGATCCACCTTTCCAAGTTGTTGGGGTTCATCTCATACTTCTGAAGGTTTGAGGGTGCTGCCTGTTCCATACTCCCCCTACTCCTAGCCTTTTAGGGGTACAAACAATAGTAATTGGGGCCTAGTGTGGTTGTGTACGTGTGATATACATACACTTTTTTTGGATCATATTTTCTATTCCGCTATTTAATCAAAAACCTTTGGGGATCAGTTAAATTGGGGGATAGTCTGTGTTGGTACGTGTGAGAGAGATCCACCTTTCCAAGTTGTTGGGGTTCATCTCATACTTCTGAAGGTTTGAGGGTGCTGCCTGTTCCATACCCCCCCTACTCCTCATCTAGCCTTTTAGGGGTACAAACAATAGTAATTGGGGCCTAGTGTGGTTGTGTACGTGTGATATACATACACTTTTTTTGGATCATATTTTCTATTCCGCTATTTAATCAAAAACCTTTGGGGATCAGTTAAATTGGGGGATAGTCTGTGTTGGTACGTGTGAGAGAGATCCACCTTTCCAAGTTGTTGGGGTTCATCTCATACTTCTGAAGGTTTGAGGGTGCTGCCTGTTCCATACTCCCCCTACTCCTCATCTAGCCTTTTAGGGGTACAAACAATAGTAATTGGGGCCTAGTGTGGTTGTGTACGTGTGATATACATACACTTTTTTTGGATCATATTTTCTATTCCGCTATTTAATCAAAAACCTTTGGGGATCAGTTAAATTGGGGGATAGTCTGTGTTGGTACGTGTGAGAGAGATCCACCTTTCCAAGTTGTTGGGGTTCATCTCATACTTCTGAAGGTTTGAGGGTGCTGCCTGTTCCATACTCCCCCTACTCCTAGCCTTTTAGGGGTACAAACAATAGTAATTGGGGCCTAGTGTGGTTGTGTACGTGTGATATACATACACTTTTTTTGGATCATATTTTCTATTCCGCTATTTAATCAAAAACCTTTGGGGATCAGTTAAATTGGGGGATAGTCTGTGTTGGTACGTGTGAGAGAGATCCACCTTTCCAAGTTGTTGGGGTTCATCTCATACTTCTGAAGGTTTGAGGGTGCTGCCTGTTCCATACCCCCCCTACTCCTCATCTAGCCTTTTAGGGGTACAAACAATAGTAATTGGGGCCTAGTGTGGTTGTGTACGTGTGATATACATACACTTTTTTTGGATCATATTTTCTATTCCGCTATTTAATCAAAAACCTTTGGGGATCAGTTAAATTGGGGGATAGTCTGTGTTGGTACGTGTGAGAGAGATCCACCTTTCCAAGTTGTTGGGGTTCATCTCATACTTCTGAAGGTTTGAGGGTGCTGCCTGTTCCATACCCCCCCTACTCCTCATCTAGCCTTTTAGGGGTACAAACAATAGTAATTGGGGCCTAGTGTGGTTGTGTACGTGTGATATACATACACTTTTTTTGGATCATATTTTCTATTCCGCTATTTAATCAAAAACCTTTGGGGATCAGTTAAATTGGGGGATAGTCTGTGTTGGTACGTGTGAGAGAGATCCACCTTTCCAAGTTGTTGGGGTTCATCTCATACTTCTGAAGGTTTGAGGGTGCTGCCTGTTCCATACTCCCCCTACTCCTCATCTAGCCTTTTAGGGGTACAAACAAAAGTAATTGGGGCCTAGTGTGGTTGTGTACGTGTGATATACATACACTTTTTTTGGATCATATTTTCTATTCCGCTATTTAATCAAAAACCTTTGGGGATCAGTTAAATTGGGGGATAGTCTGTGTTGGTACGTGTGAGAGAGATCCACCTTTCCAAGTTGTTGGGGTTCATCTCATACTTCTGAAGGTTTGAGGGTGCTGCCTGTTCCATACTCCCCCTACTCCTAGCCTTTTAGGGGTACAAACAATAGTAATTGGGGCCTAGTGTGGTTGTGTACGTGTGATATACATACACTTTTTTTGGATCATATTTTCTATTCCGCTATTTAATCAAAAACCTTTGGGGATCAGTTAAATTGGGGGATAGTCTGTGTTGGTACGTGTGAGAGAGATCCACCTTTCCAAGTTGTTGGGGTTCATCTCATACTTCTGAAGGTTTGAGGGTGCTGCCTGTTCCATACTCCCCCTACTCCTAGCCTTTTAGGGGTACAAACAATAGTAATTGGGGCCTAGTGTGGTTGTGTACGTGTGATATACATACACTTTTTTTGGATCATATTTTCTATTCCGCTATTTAATCAAAAACCTTTGGGGATCAGTTAAATTGGGGGATAGTCTGTGTTGGTACGTGTGAGAGAGATCCACCTTTCCAAGTTGTTGGGGTTCATCTCATACTTCTGAAGGTTTGAGGGTGCTGCCTGTTCCATACCCCCCCTACTCCTCATCTAGCCTTTTAGGGGTACAAACAATAGTAATTGGGGCCTAGTGTGGTTGTGTACGTGTGATATACATACACTTTTTTTGGATCATATTTTCTATTCCGCTATTTAATCAAAAACCTTTGGGGATCAGTTAAATTGGGGGATAGTCTGTGTTGGTACGTGTGAGAGAGATCCACCTTTCCAAGTTGTTGGGGTTCATCTCATACTTCTGAAGGTTTGAGGGTGCTGCCTGTTCCATACTCCCCCTACTCCTCATCTAGCCTTTTAGGGGTACAAACAATAGTAATTGGGGCCTAGTGTGGTTGTGTACGTGTGATATACATACACTTTTTTTGGATCATATTTTCTATTCCGCTATTTAATCAAAAACCTTTGGGGATCAGTTAAATTGGGGGATAGTCTGTGTTGGTACGTGTGAGAGAGATCCACCTTTCCAAGTTGTTGGGGTTCATCTCATACTTCTGAAGGTTTGAGGGTGCTGCCTGTTCCATACTCCCCCTACTCCTCATCTAGCCTTTTAGGGGTACAAACAATAGTAATTGGGGCCTAGTGTGGTTGTGTACGTGTGATATACATACACTTTTTTTGGATCATATTTTCTATTCCGCTATTTAATCAAAAACCTTTGGGGATCAGTTAAATTGGGGGATAGTCTGTGTTGGTACGTGTGAGAGAGATCCACCTTTCCAAGTTGTTGGGGTTCATCTCATACTTCTGAAGGTTTGAGGGTGCTGCCTGTTCCATACCCCCCCTACTCCTCATCTAGCCTTTTAGGGGTACAAACAATAGTAATTGGGGCCTAGTGTGGTTGTGTACGTGTGATATACATACACTTTTTTTGGATCATATTTTCTATTCCGCTATTTAATCAAAAACCTTTGGGGATCAGTTAAATTGGGGGATAGTCTGTGTTGGTACGTGTGAGAGAGATCCACCTTTCCAAGTTGTTGGGGTTCATCTCATACTTCTGAAGGTTTGAGGGTGCTGCCTGTTCCATACTCCCCCTACTCCTCATCTAGCCTTTTAGGGGTACAAACAATAGTAATTGGGGCCTAGTGTGGTTGTGTACGTGTGATATACATACACTTTTTTTGGATCATATTTTCTATTCCGCTATTTAATCAAAAACCTTTGGGGATCAGTTAAATTGGGGGATAGTCTGTGTTGGTACGTGTGAGAGAGATCCACCTTTCCAAGTTGTTGGGGTTCATCTCATACTTCTGAAGGTTTGAGGGTGCTGCCTGTTCCATACTCCCCCTACTCCTCATCTAGCCTTTTAGGGGTACAAACAATAGTAATTGGGGCCTAGTGTGGTTGTGTACGTGTGATATACATACACTTTTTTTGGATCATATTTTCTATTCCGCTATTTAATCAAAAACCTTTGGGGATCAGTTAAATTGGGGGATAGTCTGTGTTGGTACGTGTGAGAGAGATCCACCTTTCCAAGTTGTTGGGGTTCATCTCATACTTCTGAAGGTTTGAGGGTGCTGCCTGTTCCATACTCCCCCTACTCCTAGCCTTTTAGGGGTACAAACAATAGTAATTGGGGCCTAGTGTGGTTGTGTACGTGTGATATACATACACTTTTTTTGGATCATATTTTCTATTCCGCTATTTAATCAAAAACCTTTGGGGATCAGTTAAATTGGGGGATAGTCTGTGTTGGTACGTGTGAGAGAGATCCACCTTTCCAAGTTGTTGGGGTTCATCTCATACTTCTGAAGGTTTGAGGGTGCTGCCTGTTCCATACCCCCCCTACTCCTCATCTAGCCTTTTAGGGGTACAAACAATAGTAATTGGGGCCTAGTGTGGTTGTGTACGTGTGATATACATACACTTTTTTTGGATCATATTTTCTATTCCGCTATTTAATCAAAAACCTTTGGGGATCAGTTAAATTGGGGGATAGTCTGTGTTGGTACGTGTGAGAGAGATCCACCTTTCCAAGTTGTTGGGGTTCATCTCATACTTCTGAAGGTTTGAGGGTGCTGCCTGTTCCATACTCCCCCTACTCCTCATCTAGCCTTTTAGGGGTACAAACAATAGTAATTGGGGCCTAGTGTGGTTGTGTACGTGTGATATACATACACTTTTTTTGGATCATATTTTCTATTCCGCTATTTAATCAAAAACCTTTGGGGATCAGTTAAATTGGGGGATAGTCTGTGTTGGTACGTGTGAGAGAGATCCACCTTTCCAAGTTGTTGGGGTTCATCTCATACTTCTGAAGGTTTGAGGGTGCTGCCTGTTCCATACTCCCCCTACTCCTCATCTAGCCTTTTAGGGGTACAAACAATAGTAATTGGGGCCTAGTGTGGTTGTGTACGTGTGATATACATACACTTTTTTTGGATCATATTTTCTATTCCGCTATTTAATCAAAAACCTTTGGGGATCAGTTAAATTGGGGGATAGTCTGTGTTGGTACGTGTGAGAGAGATCCACCTTTCCAAGTTGTTGGGGTTCATCTCATACTTCTGAAGGTTTGAGGGTGCTGCCTGTTCCATACTCCCCCTACTCCTAGCCTTTTAGGGGTACAAACAATAGTAATTGGGGCCTAGTGTGGTTGTGTACGTGTGATATACATACACTTTTTTTGGATCATATTTTCTATTCCGCTATTTAATCAAAAACCTTTGGGGATCAGTTAAATTGGGGGATAGTCTGTGTTGGTACGTGTGAGAGAGATCCACCTTTCCAAGTTGTTGGGGTTCATCTCATACTTCTGAAGGTTTGAGGGTGCTGCCTGTTCCATACCCCCCCTACTCCTCATCTAGCCTTTTAGGGGTACAAACAATAGTAATTGGGGCCTAGTGTGGTTGTGTACGTGTGATATACATACACTTTTTTTGGATCATATTTTCTATTCCGCTATTTAATCAAAAACCTTTGGGGATCAGTTAAATTGGGGGATAGTCTGTGTTGGTACGTGTGAGAGAGATCCACCTTTCCAAGTTGTTGGGGTTCATCTCATACTTCTGAAGGTTTGAGGGTGCTGCCTGTTCCATACTCCCCCTACTCCTAGCCTTTTAGGGGTACAAACAATAGTAATTGGGGCCTAGTGTGGTTGTGTACGTGTGATATACATACACTTTTTTTGGATCATATTTTCTATTCCGCTATTTAATCAAAAACCTTTGGGGATCAGTTAAATTGGGGGATAGTCTGTGTTGGTACGTGTGAGAGAGATCCACCTTTCCAAGTTGTTGGGGTTCATCTCATACTTCTGAAGGTTTGAGGGTGCTGCCTGTTCCATACCCCCCCTACTCCTCATCTAGCCTTTTAGGGGTACAAACAATAGTAATTGGGGCCTAGTGTGGTTGTGTACGTGTGATATACATACACTTTTTTTGGATCATATTTTCTATTCCGCTATTTAATCAAAAACCTTTGGGGATCAGTTAAATTGGGGGATAGTCTGTGTTGGTACGTGTGAGAGAGATCCACCTTTCCAAGTTGTTGGGGTTCATCTCATACTTCTGAAGGTTTGAGGGTGCTGCCTGTTCCATACTCCCCCTACTCCTCATCTAGCCTTTTAGGGGTACAAACAATAGTAATTGGGGCCCAGTGTGGTTGTGTACGTGTGATATACATACACTTTTTTTGGATCATATTTTCTATTCCGCTATTTAATCAAAAACCTTTGGGGATCAGTTAAATTGGGGGATAGTCTGTGTTGGTACGTGTGAGAGAGATCCACCTTTCCAAGTTGTTGGGGTTCATCTCATACTTCTGAAGGTTTGAGGGTGCTGCCTGTTCCATACTCCCCCTACTCCTAGCCTTTTAGGGGTACAAACAATAGTAATTGGGGCCTAGTGTGGTTGTGTACGTGTGATATACATACACTTTTTTTGGATCATATTTTCTATTCCGCTATTTAATCAAAAACCTTTGGGGATCAGTTAAATTGGGGGATAGTCTGTGTTGGTACGTGTGAGAGAGATCCACCTTTCCAAGTTGTTGGGGTTCATCTCATACTTCTGAAGGTTTGAGGGTGCTGCCTGTTCCATACCCCCCCTACTCCTCATCTAGCCTTTTAGGGGTACAAACAATAGTAATTGGGGCCTAGTGTGGTTGTGTACGTGTGATATACATACACTTTTTTTGGATCATATTTTCTATTCCGCTATTTAATCAAAAACCTTTGGGGATCAGTTAAATTGGGGGATAGTCTGTGTTGGTACGTGTGAGAGAGATCCACCTTTCCAAGTTGTTGGGGTTCATCTCATACTTCTGAAGGTTTGAGGGTGCTGCCTGTTCCATACTCCCCCTACTCCTAGCCTTTTAGGGGTACAAACAATAGTAATTGGGGCCTAGTGTGGTTGTGTACGTGTGATATACATACACTTTTTTTGGATCATATTTTCTATTCCGCTATTTAATCAAAAACCTTTGGGGATCAGTTAAATTGGGGGATAGTCTGTGTTGGTACGTGTGAGAGAGATCCACCTTTCCAAGTTGTTGGGGTTCATCTCATACTTCTGAAGGTTTGAGGGTGCTGCCTGTTCCATACCCCCCCTACTCCTCATCTAGCCTTTTAGGGGTACAAACAATAGTAATTGGGGCCTAGTGTGGTTGTGTACGTGTGATATACATACACTTTTTTTGGATCATATTTTCTATTCCGCTATTTAATCAAAAACCTTTGGGGATCAGTTAAATTGGGGGATAGTCTGTGTTGGTACGTGTGAGAGAGATCCACCTTTCCAAGTTGTTGGGGTTCATCTCATACTTCTGAAGGTTTGAGGGTGCTGCCTGTTCCATACTCCCCCTACTCCTCATCTAGCCTTTTAGGGGTACAAACAATAGTAATTGGGGCCCAGTGTGGTTGTGTACGTGTGATATACATACACTTTTTTTGGATCATATTTTCTATTCCGCTATTTAATCAAAAACCTTTGGGGATCAGTTAAATTGGGGGATAGTCTGTGTTGGTACGTGTGAGAGAGATCCACCTTTCCAAGTTGTTGGGGTTCATCTCATACTTCTGAAGGTTTGAGGGTGCTGCCTGTTCCATACTCCCCCTACTCCTAGCCTTTTAGGGGTACAAACAATAGTAATTGGGGCCTAGTGTGGTTGTGTACGTGTGATATACATACACTTTTTTTGGATCATATTTTCTATTCCGCTATTTAATCAAAAACCTTTGGGGATCAGTTAAATTGGGGGATAGTCTGTGTTGGTACGTGTGAGAGAGATCCACCTTTCCAAGTTGTTGGGGTTCATCTCATACTTCTGAAGGTTTGAGGGTGCTGCCTGTTCCATACTCCTCCTCCTACTCCTCATCCATCCTTTTAGGGGTACAAACAATAGTAATTGGGGCCTAGTGTGGTTGTGTACGTGCGAGATACATACACTTTTTTTGATCATATTTCCTATTCCGCTATTCAATAAAAACCTTTGAGGATCAATTGAATTGCGGGATAGTCTGTGTCGGTACGTGTGAGATCCACCTTTCCAAGTTTTTGGGGTTCATCTCATACTTCTGAAGGTTTGAGGGTGCTGCCTGTTCCATACTCCTCCTCCTACTCCTCATCCATCCTTTTAGGGGTACAAACAATAGTAATTGGGGCCTAGTGTGGTTGTGTACGTGCGAGATACATACACTTTTTTTGATCATATTTCCTATTCCGCTATTCAATAAAAACCTTTGAGGATCAATTGAATTGCGGGATAGTCTGTGTCGGTACGTGTGAGATCCACCTTTCCAAGTTTTTGGGGTTCATCTCATACTTCTGAAGATTTGAGGGTGCTGTCTGTTCCATACTCCTCCTACTCCTCATCCATCCTTTTAGGGGTAGAAACAATAGTAATTGGGGCCTAGTGTGGTTTTGTACGTGCGAGATACATACACTTTTTTGGATCATATTTCCTATTCCGCTATTCAATAAAAACCTTTCTAGGGCAAGATCTTAAATTACAGAAATATGAGGAGACCGTCAAATAAGGGCCGTGGCCTGGGTCGTGGTGCTGCTGGTAGAGCTCCTGTTGCAAGGAGAGGACGTGGTCGATCTGTGCCAGCTACACGCACAAGTGAAACACCTTCCTCAAGTATGAGTAGGCGACAGAACCTGCATCAGTATTTGGTAGGGCATCAAACGCCCCTAGAAGTGATGAGGCCAGAACAAGTTGAGGCGATAGTAGATTGGTTTGCTGCTGACAGTGCCTCCAGTTCCTTCACATTGTCTCCCACCCAGTCTACTGCAGAAAGGTCAGAGTTGGCACCTGCAGCCAATGTCCAACCGTCTTTCACCTCACCCCCTTGCAAATCAGGCCAGCAGTCTGAGCCCCAAGCCATACAGCAGTCTCTTATTCTTTTTGAGGACTCTGTCAGCAGGGTTTCCCAGGGCCATCCACCTAGCCCTGCCCCAGAAGTGGAAGAGATTGAGTGCAGCGATGCCCAACCACTTATTTCTCAAGATGAGTACATGCAAGGATCATCGCAGCACGTCTCCGATGATGACGAAACGCAGGTGCCAACTGCTGCGGCGTTCAGCATTGTGGAGACCGACAAGGAGGGCAGGGGTGAAGACTGGGTGGAAGATGATGTGGAGGACGATGAGGTCCTCGACCCCACATGGAATGAACGTCATGCAGGTGACCTGAGTAGTTTGGAGGAAGAGGCGGTGGTCGCACAGAGCCACCAGCACAGCAGAAGAGGGAGCAGGGTGCAGAAGCGGAGCGGCCGTGCCCTAGACACTACGCCCGCTACTGCCCAACGCAGCAAGGGAACGAGCGCACCAAAGTCAGCTCAAAGGAGTTCTCTAGCGTGGAAGTTCTTTAGAAAATGTGCTGATGACAGGACACGAGTGGTTTGCACCCTGTGCAATCAGAGCTTGAAGCGAGGCATAAACCTTCTCAACCTGAGCACAACCTGCATGATCAGGCATCTACGTGCAAAGCACGAGCTGCAGTGGAGTACACACCTTCAAAACCAAGAAACGTCTCTGGCTCATCCTGCTTCCTCTTCTGCTGCAGTCTCGGCCGCTCCAGCCACATCTGTAGTGATACCGGCACCTGCCACCCCGCAAACAGACGATCTGTCAGCAACACCACCACCTGGGTCACCAACAACCATCTCCACAATGTCCCGTGGAAGCGTTCAGCTTTCCATCTCCCAAACACTTGAGAGGAAGAGGAAGTACCCCCCTACCCACCCGCGATCCCTGGCCCTGAATGCCAGCATTTCAAAATTATTGGCCTTTGAAATGCTGTCATTCCGTCTGGTGGAGACGCACAGTTTTAAAAACCTTATGTCGGTGGCTGTCCCACAGTACGTCGTGCCCAGCCGCCACTACTTTTCCAGGCAAGCCATCCCTTCCCTGCACAACCAAGTGGGGGAAAATATCAGGTGTGCACTGCGCAACGCCATCTGTGCCAAGGTCCACCTAACTACGGATACGTGGACCAGTAAGCACGGTCAGGGGCGTTATATCTCCCTAACGGCACACTGGGTAAATGCAGTGGCGGATGGGCCTGAGGCGGATAGCAATTTGGCGCATGTCCTTCCACCACCGAGGATTGCAGGGCGCTTCAGTTTGCCTCCTGTTCCTAACTCCTCCTACTCCGCTTCCTCATCCTCTACCGCCTCCTCATCCGGACAGCGTAACACCTTCACCACCAACTTCAGCACGGCCAGGGGTAAACGACAGCAGGCAGTTTTACAACTTGCCTGTTTGGGGGACAAACCACACACTGCGCAGGAGTTGTGGAGGAGCATGGAACAGCAGACAAATGAGTGGTTGCTGCCAGCGAGCCTCAAGCCCGGCCTGGTGGTGTGCGATAACGGGCGAAATCTCATAGCAGCTCTGGGCCTAGCCGGTTTGACGCACATCCCTTGCCTGGCGCATGTGCTGAATTTGGTGGTGCAGAGGTTCCTTAAAAACTACCCCGATATGTCAGAGCTGCTGCAGAAAGTGCGGGCCGTTTGTGCGCACTTTCGGCGTTCTCACCCTGCTGCTGCTCGCCTGGCAGCGCTGCAGCGTAACTTCGGCCTTCCCGCTCACCGCCTCATATGTGACGTGCCCACAAGGTGGAACTCCACCTTGCACATGCTGGAAAGACTGTGCGAGCAGCAGCAGGCCATAGTGGAGTTTCAGCTGCAGCACGCACGCGTGAGTCGCTCTGCGGAACAGCACCACTTCACCACCAATAACTGGGCCTCCATGCGAGACCTGTGTGCCTTGTTGCGCTGTTTTGAGTACTCCACCAACATGGCCAGTGGCAATGACGCCGTTCTCAGCTTAACTATCCCACTTCTATGCCTCCTTGAAAAAACAATTCGGGCGATGATGGAAGAGGATGTGGCACAGGATGAGGAGGAGGAGGAGGATGAAGAGGTAACATTTCCAAGGCTTTCAGGGCAGTCATTCGCAAGGGGCTCCGAGGGTGGGTTCCTGCACACGCAAACGCCAGGGACGCAATTGTCCAGCAGGGGCACAGTTCTGGAGGATGAGGAGGATGAGGAGGAGGAGGAGCTGGAGGAGGAGATGGAACCATGTTCACAGCAGGGTGGCACCCAGGCCAGCTCATGGCCATCACTGGTGCGTGGCTGGGGGGATACAGAGGACACGGACGATACACCTCCCACAGAGGACAGCCTTTCGTCGCCTCTGGGCAGCCTGGCACACATGAGCGATTACATGCTGCAGTGTCTCCACAACGACCGCCGAGTTGCCCACATTCTAACTTGTGCTGATTACTGGGTGGCCACGCTGCTGGATCCCCGTTACAAGGACAACGTACCGTCCTTAATTCACTCACTGGAGCGCGATCGCAAGATGCGCGAGTACAAGCGCACGCTGGTAGACGCCATGCTGCTGGCATTCCCATCTGACAGCGGGGCCACAGTGGAAGCACAAGGCAGAGGAGGAGGAGGTCGCCAACGCAACCAGGGCACCGCCAGCACCTCAGAAGGCAGGGTTAGCATGGCCGAAATGTGGAAAAGCTTTGTCAGCACGCCACAACAAACAGCAGCACCAGCAGCTCAGATGGAACGTCTTAGCAGGAGGCAGCATTTTACCAACATGGTGGAGCAGTATGTGTGCACACGCCTACATGTAGTGAATGACGGGTCTGCCCCCTTCAACTTCTGGGTCTCCAAATTGGGCACATGGCCTGAGCTTGCCCTTTACGCCTTGGAGGTGCTGGCGTGCCCTGCAGCCAGTGTATTATCTGAACGGGTATTTAGCACGGCTGGGGGCGTTATAACAGACAAGCGCAGCCGCCTGTCCAGAGACAATGTGGACAAGCTCACGTTCATTAAAATGAACCAGGCATGGATCCCACGGGACTTTTCCGTACCTTATGCAGAATAGCAATGGATACCGACCTTACCCACCCATTGTTCCATTTTTGCTCTTTCTCACTCTTTTGGGGTGTACCCTCATTTAAAATTTTTGAAAAGAAGCAGTGTTGGCTACCTCGTCCTCCTCCTCAGGGCCAGATTAATGTAGGGGCTATTGGAGCTGCAGCTCCAGGCCCCTACCTTTTATATAGGCCCCGGGTTGGCCATATTCACTGTTACCGCTCTTCTGTCACTTGTAAACACAGAAGTCTGGCTTCTATGCTCGCTTCCCCAGGCAGCACCCTCAGAACCTCCCCACACAGCGTGAAGGCCGGACAAGGAGGGACAGTTGGCGATGCATGGATGTGTTTATGGGCTTCAGAGACAGCATCCCATGTTGAATTAGGCATGCATGGCTGCACCCTTCCTCCTCTGGGTGCATGGCAAGGCACGGCCCTTAAGGCCCTTCAAAATCCTCAGCACCAAGCCCATGATGCTGTTAATCCGGCCCTGGTCCTCCTCCACCGCCGCTTCCACCTACACCGCCCATAGGTGTGCGCAGCCTATTGCATTAAGGTGTGCACCCCAAAGTTGAAATACACATGCATGTGTTTGCCAGCAGGGAGAGTAATGTATCGGGGCCATGTACCTGTAGGCAAGGAGAAATAGAGCAGAGCAGAGCAGGTCCCAGGGAGATCTTTCCCATCTCCTCACTGGCAATGCTATGTGCCCTAGGTGATTAGGGTGTGCCCAGGCACACCCAGCACACCCTGTGCGCACGCCTATGTCACCGCCACATCCACCACCACCTCAACCTCCCTCCTACTCCATATGGGCCTCGTCCTTCAGAGATGAAGAAGAACATTGTTTTATTTTTCTGTTTTTTTTTGCTGTTTTAAGTCATTTCCCTATCCACATTTGTTTGCAGAGCACTTGCCATGCTCTTAATTACGTTTTGCTGCCATTTGCAGCACTCTAGCCCTTTCCTTTGGTGTTTTAGAGCCATTTTAGTGCCTTAAAGTTCGGGTCCCCATTGACTTCAATGGGGTTCGGTGTCCGGGAAAAGTTCGGTAAAAGTCCGGGACACGGACCCGGACTTTTTTTTAAAGTTCGGCCGAACCCGTCGAACACGGACATCTAGGTGTCCGCTCAACCCTAAATACCACCAAAAGAAAGTGCTATTTGTGTGACAAAATGATAAAATTGTAATTTCTGTATAGTGTTGCATGAGCGCAAAACTGTCAAAGTGTGAAAGTGCTGTAGGCTAAAAATTGGCCTGGGCAGGACGGGGGTAAAAGAGTCTGGTATTGAAGTGGTTAAGGATCTTTCCATCGTCTCCTAAAAGACATTAGCCATCTTTTCACTAATCACATCTAAAAAAAAAAACATTATGTTTTTTGGAGGGGTGGATGTCATAGTTACATAGTTACATAGTTAGTGAGGCTGAAAAAAGACACAAGTCCATCCAGTTCAACCTATGTGTGTGTGTTTGCTTTTAACCGTACATTGTATACCCCTGTATGTTGTGGTCTTTAAGGTGTCCATACAATAGTTTTTTGAAACTATCAATGCTCCCCGCTGATACGACTGCTTGCGGAAGAGAATTCCACATCCTTACCGCTCTTACAGTGAAGAACCCCTTACGCACTTTAAGGTTAAACCGCCTTTCCTCTAGTTTTAGTGAGTGGCCACGTGTCTTATTGTATTCCCTTACTCTAAATAGTTTGTTCCTTATGCTAGGGTCGCCAGTACAGTATTTGTACATTGATATCATATCCCCCCTCAAGCGTCTCTTCTCCAGAGAGAACAAGTTCAGTGCTTGTAGTCTTTCCTCATAGCCGATGTCCTCCATTCCCCTAATTATTTTTGTTGCCCTTCTCTGGACTTTCTCCAGTTCCAGCACATCCTTCCTGAGGACCGGTGCCCAGAACTGGACAGCATACTCCAGATGTGGCCGGACCAGAGTCTTGTAGAGTGGAAGAATAATCTCTTTATTTCTGGAGTGAATCCCCTTTTTTATACAACCCAGTATTCTGTTGGCTTTGCTTGCAGCGGCTTGGCATTGCATGCCACTTCCAAGCCTGTTGTCTACCAGTACCCCCAGGTCCCTTTCCATCCTAGACTCACCCAGAGGTTCCCCCCCTAGTGAGTAGCTTGCTTTCTGGTTTCTGGCCCCCAAGTGCATTACTTTACATTTTTCTACATTAAATCTCATCTGCCATGTAGTTGCCCACCCCGTTATTTTGTTCAGGTCTGCTTGCAAGATTTCCACATCCTGCATAGAAGATATTGGCATGCCTAATTTAGTATCATCTGCAAATACTGAGATTGTACTAGATATCCCCTCCTCTAGATCATTTATGAATAAATTAAACAGGATTGGTCCCAGGACAGAACCCTGGGGGACCCCACTTTCCACACCCGCCCAATCCGAGTACTCCCCATTAATCACCACCCTCTGTACTCTCCCCTGGAGCCAGTTCTCTATCCAGGTACTCACCTTATGGTCCATACCTACCTTCCTTAGTTTGTACAGTAAGCGTTTGTGGGGAACGGTGTCAAAGGCCTTTGCAAAGTCCAGATACACCACATCCACAGGCTTACCTTTATCTAAGTGGCAGCTCACTTCATCGTAGAAGGTTAATAGATTGGTTTGGCATGAACGATTTTTCATGAATCCATGCTGATTACTACTTATAATACCGTTTTCATTACTAAAGTCTTGTATGTGGTCCCTTATCATCCCCTCCAAAATTTTGCAGACTACAGATGTTAGGCTGACCGGCCTATAGTTACCCGGGATATATCTCGGCCCCTTTTTAAATATTGGTACCACGTTGGCTTTTTTCCAATCAGAGCTTGAAATATCAAGAAAATAAATGTGATTGCAATTAACTTAAAGCAGCCTTTGTAATGCCAGGTAAACACACAATATGTTCTATAATATGAATGATTGCATTGCAGTTTTATCTCAACTTGGCTCTCTTAGGATATAAAACCAATCACTGGAAAAGTCAGTCCATTAGACTTGCACCAAGATGGGTGTCCTCTCCTGAGGGGCTTAGGAGGATACATGAAAGCAGGTGCAGATACCCCCCCTTCTGAATCACCCCTTGGTCCCCCCCCCCCCCTAACCACCTACCAGTAACCCCTTTTAGAGAATACAGAACCAAGTAGTATTTTGCAGTGCCAAGTAGTGTGTATAGAATTTGTTAATAACAAGAAAAGCATTACAATAGGTCAGCCAGCAACAATAGACGTAGACGTCTCCAGCAATAATAGATGCCTTGCAACAAAATATCCCCCAGCAACAATAGACCCTTCCTCAGCAGAAATAGCTCCACCTAACAATAGACCCCTGCCGGCAACTTAGCTCTCCCAGCAGCCGGAATCAATAGATTCCCCCCCCCCCCCCCATCAAGCAGGAAAAGAGACCTCTCCCTCAACAGTAGATCCCTCAGCAATAATAGATACCCCACCAGCAACAACAGTCCTGCCCAGCAACAACAGACCCCTGCAACAATAGATCGCCCAGAAGCCATCATCAATAGACCCTCCAGCAGTCCAACACACCTTGCAATTACGTACAGTGCATTCAGTGCTGGAAGTGTCGGAACTGCGTTCTTCCATGTTCCTGCTGAAAGAAACCCTGAATTGAAGGATGGGGAGTCCTGGCAAGTGCAGAGGGTGTTAGGGAGAAACATTTAGAGAAGGGTGAGAGGAACAAGGCTGAGATGTGAGAACAGCTGAGGAGCTGATATCATGGAGCCATCTCCTGGCCCTCACTGGTTACAGAAGACCATGAGAGGAGGTGAGAATATCCTACTGTGCATTCTACCTGGAGAGATGGTACCCCCAGAACAGCACTTTACTGGCAGCCGGGGGACTTTTTGGTGCTGGTGGCACAATACATCAACCCCTGGATGAGGAAGAGATCTTGGCAAAAAGATTTTTCCCTACCTTTGAATTTTATGTATAATTGATATGGAGAAGGCATAATGTTGTGAATCTCTCACCAGCTGAGAATGGCATGAAGGCCGCCCGCTTGCGGAACTGGCCTTCCTCGTCCAAGAAGTGCCCAGGGTTGAATTTTTCTGGCGTCTCCCACTGTGAGGGATCATTAAGCACTGATGTCAGGAATGGGGTGATGATGGTGCCCTGGTAAAGAAGAGAGACAGAGTCACTGTTATACATGAGTACAAATCTCATCATACAGTCCCAGCATCGACTGGATCATGTAAGAGACTGACAACCTGAATACTCAAACCATTTGTACATTACTGTGAATGTCTGTGTAATGTCATGAGCACCTAGGAAAAAACAGGTGCCTGAGCAGTAACGGAGAATGGTTTCTCACTCCCTTTTCTACTCAGCAGTATATTACGTTCTGATGCATAAAAGAGGCAAACCCAGAATGAACACGCCACAAATTGTATTTTTTTATACACTGATTAGCTATAACATTATGACCACTGACAGGTAAAGTGAATAACATTAATAACGTCAAGACAATGGCACCTGAAAGTTGGTGGGATATATTAGGCAGCAAGGGATCATGTTGTCCCCAAGTAGATGTGATGAAAGTAAAAAAAAAAAAAAAAAAAAAAAAAAAAAGAGCAAGTGTAAGGATTTGAGGGACTTTGACAAGGGAGAAATTATATTGGCTAGACAACTGAGTCAGAGCAACTCCAAAACCAGAACTGTTGTGGGATGTTCCTGGTAGGCAGTGGTAAGGACCAACCAAAATTGGATCAAGGAAGAAAAACTGGTGACCCAGCAACAGGGTCATGGGCGGCCAAGGTTCATTGATGCATGTGGGGAGAAAAGGCTGGCCAGTGTAGTCGGATCCAATAGAAATGCTAGTGTAGCTTAAATTGCTGAAAAAAAAGTTCATGATGGTTCTGACTGAAAGGTGTCAGAACCAGGGCCGCTGATAGGGGGAGACCACCAGCCCTCTTGTAGGGGGCCCGAGCACACAGGGGGGCCCACACAGAGAGGGGGATTAGTGATGGACAACAAATACAGAAATCTTCCTCCAGCACCTGAATCTGATCTGTCCCTCTCCCTGCTATCAGCTTTTATCTGCTGACAAATACAGTCGTCCCTCACTAATCCCCCTTCCTTGTGTGGGCCCCCCTCCCAGCACTTATCTCTGCTCAGGAGTTTATTTGTAAATTGTAACTTTGTTTCTCTCTCTCTGTCTCTCTGATCACTGAGCTCCAACTGCCCAGCATGTATATGTTTCTCATTTCATCTTCTTTTTTATTTCTCATAGTTTTTTTTTTTAGCAGGAATTATGCGAGTTGTTATATTTGTGTCTGCTAATAGTGATCTTGTTGGAATTTTAGCTAAATATATCTTTAATATTTTCTTGGGGGGGCCCTGCCAGGTAGTCTGTACGGGGCCCCGCAATTTCTAACAGCAGCCCTGGGCAGTGGTAAGGACCAACCAAAATTGGTTCAAGGAAGAAAAACTGGTGAACCAGCAACAGGGTCCTGGGTGGCCAAGGTTCATTGATGCGTGTGGGGAGAAAAGGCTGGCCAGTGTAGTCGGATCCAATAGAAAGGCTAGTGTAGCTTAAATTGCTGAAAAAAAAGTTTATGCTGGTTCTGACTGAAAGGTGTCAGAACATACAGTACATCACCAAATGTTGTCTATGGATCTGTATGGCCGCACACCAGTCAGGGCGCCCATGCTGATCTGTATCCACACCCAAAAGTACCTACAATGGGCACACGAGCATCGAAACTGGACACAGAATAATGGAAGAAGGTGGCCCTGGTCTGATGACTCACAATTTCTTTTACATCATGTGGATGGCTGGGTATGTGTGCGACAATTACCTGGAGAAAGAGATGGCACCAGGAGGCACTATAGGAAGAAGGCAAGCCAGCAGAGTCAGTGTAATGCTTTGTCTTGTGGAGTCCATGCCTAGATAGGTCAGGATTGCTTTGGTGGCAAAAGCGGGACCTACTAAATATCAGGTGGTTGGTTATATTGGTGTAGTGAATGGTCCTAATGATATGGCTGATCAGTGTATTATTGACTGCTTTCTATGTGACCTCTCTTCACAGACTGTAATGCCTCCTTGCTTTTCAACACCTTTCTTTGTCACCGTAGTCAGGTACCTTTGGGAAGGTGTATCCGCGAAACTGGATGTCTTTGGTCACAGCGTGGAAGAGAGCAGTTGGGGCCAAGTCTAACACTCTCTGTATTTCATGGATCACTGCATTGGTGTATGGCAGTTGTAGTCGGTCTTCAATCCCAGGTAAGCGCTGTGACTGCAACACGTCATCAATCTCATGCTGGACCTTCACTGAAAGGAGAATATAGAAGTTGGTGTGGATGTTCCACATGCTGATATTTAATGAGCATATATAAACCTCCATATTTTTTAGAAATGCAGCTGCACCTGCAAACTAAATCCTGCAGAAAGCAAAGGTGGTGGTTGACCAGAGATGTACTCAGCATTTCCCAACTCAAAAGAGAGGGATTTGGTGGTTTGGTGGTTCACACTACCTAATACTGTGGCCTGTGTGTTTCGTAACCCTGCCTAGATATACTCTTTAAGAAATATTAATAAGAACACCTGTACTCCTACTTATTCATGCTTTTATCTAATCAGTCAATCATGGAGGAGCACTGAAATACATAAAATCATGTAGTTACAGATTAGGCAATTTGTATAATGTAAAACTCAAACAAAATGTTTAATTGAGTTTTAGATAGAGAGGAGAGGGTTTAGAGTTCATGACAGGTTTTTATTGCTGTCTGTATCCCTGTTAAAAAGATTCACCTTCTCCCTGTCCTGACGATCATCATCACTTATATAAAAGTGAAATAAAATGGCATATTTTGAGTGATCACCAAAACAGGACTAGAGGGAAAATCTTCCAAGGTGGACACCAATTTTGGTGACTGTGGTGAGTAACTCACTTTGGTGGGGTTTCACCAAATCTCTGCAATCGGACACAAATCACAAAAAATAATTCATTATGCTATTAAAAAAAAAAACATTTACCTTCAATTCTACTTTATTTACACCAAAATGGAGAAAAATGCGATTTTGACCGTGGCAAGTTTGTAGTTTGCAGACAGGGTAGTTTGAGTATTTCTGTAATTCTATAACTGCTGCTCTTCTGGGATTTTTACACACAACAGTCTCCAGAGTAGCCTTTCTTTGCCTTTTTTTTACCAAGACAAGTGGAACCCCTAAAATAAATTTTCAGGTCTCAGGGAACCCCTACCAAATTCAATTCACCAGGAGTTAATGTGGAAAATGGGCCTTACATTGGTGGTCAGTACGAGGAATGCTCCCCTTATACCAATGGTTAGAATGCCACCTTTACAGTCAGATTAAAAAATAAATGTCTTGTTGCTAGTTTTGCCAAGTAGCTTTGGCCATAGAACTATGTAGGCATCATCAAATGGGAGGTCAATCAGCCACAGCCCAAATAATCTCTAGCAACATCTGGAGGAACCTTAGGGTTCCACTGAACCCTGGTTGAGATTGGCTGGTCTAGATGTTACTCATAATGGTGAGGAAAGCAGAAAACATCCAGGGAGAGGCAGTTCTACAGACAGAAACACCTTGCTAATGAGAGGTTAGAGAAGAATGGTCAGACTGGGGAGCAGAAATTCATCCCAGAATGGAAAGCACATTGAACCTGGAAGCTGATGGGCTTCAACAGCAGAAGACCATATTGGGTTATATTCCTATCAGTCAAGAGGAGGAATCCATACAGCACTGTGCCCACTGCACAGGATCACCAAAACTGGACATAAGACTGCAAAAAGAAAATGTATCCTGGTCGGAAAAAAAAAAAAACTACATTTCTGCTGAGGCACACAGATGGAAGGCCAGTCCATGCATGCATAAGTCATATTTTACTTTTGCCAAACTTTCTTATGGATTAGTTCTGACAGGTGTTTATTTTATGCCTGTGTTCATTTTGGGTACATTTCTTATCACTACTACCTCAAGAAGTAACAAGAACAACAACTCTTCCACAAACCATTCTGTATGCTGTACATGCTATTATTAATCTTACTCTGGATATCAGGATAGTGAGCCATAAAGGCCAGGCAGAATTTCAGGGTAGAAGCGGTGGTTTCAGAACCCGCTGCCAACAGTCCCACCAAGACATTCAGGAGACTCAAATCACAGAAATCTGGGTCCTCTTCCTGCTCTTCCTGAGTGGACACAAAGAACCATTGTCAGATAGCTGGAGCATGCAAAATGTGGAGAGGAGATGAGAGGAAGAATGGGTGGATATAAAGGGAAATGAAGAAGAGAGGAGGGGAAAGAAGTGAAGAGAATGGGAGGGAGATGGAGAGAAGTAGTGAGAAGCAGAGGAGAGACAAAAGAGAAGAAGAAACAGAATAGAGGAGGCAAAGAAAATGAGGAGGAGAAGAGAGGTAGAGGAGAAGTGATGAAAAGAAGAGAGTTAGACTGGGAGGATAGATTGGGAGAGGAAGAGGAGAGAAGGGAAAGAGGTGCAGAGAATGAGAGAAAGATGGAGATGAGAGGTGATAAGGAGTAGAGGAGAGAAGAGGAAACAGAATAGTGGAGAGAGAGGAGAAGAAGAAGAGGGAGAAGAAAGGAGAAGAGAAGTAGAGGAGAAGTGAGGAAAAGGAGAGGAGATGTAGAGTGGGTGGATATGAAAGGTAAGCAAGAGGAGAAGAGAGGAAAAACAAGAAAGAAAGAACGGCAAGAGCAGAGGAAGTGAATAGGAAAGAGGAGGGAAAAGAGGCAAGACACTTTAAAATGTTATCTTTAGTATAAGCACCTCTTTCATCTTGAGCAGAAAGTAATCTGTAAAATCTCGGGGGGCCTCAGGCTTCAATGTGCGCTTGTGCTCCTTGATGTATTTCATCAAAAATTTCTGCAGGTAGGCCCTTTCTTTAAAGAGGATCTTTGGCAATATTGGCAGTTTGAGAAGAAACGGGAAGACATTGCAGAACTGACCAGTGGAGATACAAAGATAGAAAACAATTAGTTATCAGTGGGAAGAAGCCACTGGACTAAATGCGCATTTACACTTTACAGTATACTTTTTGTTTTGCTTTTGCTGAAGTATGGAAGGGTTATTATTCATTTCAGTTTTTCTCCTTACCGCTTTATGTGATTAAAAATCAATTCAAAGAGGAAATTTGCACCAAAACAGATGTCACAAGAACAGGTGTCCCAATTGAAAGAATTCCTCTCATCTGTTTTCCGTAAACTGTAACATTTTGGACTTTCCAATGCTTTCTGTTCCGATGACGATGGTCACCTAACTATCTCTAACCATCACTTCAAACCCTAAACCTATTTCTTACCCTTACTCCAGACACAAAAGCTAACCTGTGGGCGGAGCCTGTGCATGTGTGGGTATGTGTGGGTATGCCCAGGACCAGGCGGAGACTGTGGTCATGCGAATAGTCTAACATTAAGGCAGTTCCCCAACTCAGATGAGTTCCTCTGAAACTTGGTGTCCCATAACACTAACCACTGTAACCACTGTAAACAGTTAATGTATCTTTTACTGACAAAACTTTAGACTTAGAGTCCATTGTAAAGAGTATAAATCCCTAGGGCTAACTACAAGTGAATGGCTGCCCAGGCATACGTCTGTGAGTTGATAGTCCCTGCAGGTAAATTCAGTTTCTGGTGAGCCTTTGGGACTCTTGGTGTCTGTAGCGGACTGCAAGGCAGGGCAGTCCCTCCTCCAAATCAAGTCTAGGTGGGAAAAAGCTATCTGGACCTCAGCCTTCCCCCTTTTTATACCACAGATGGGATGGCTGAGGCCCAAAAGCCCAGGAACCTGTAACATCAGGTCTCCTTTGGTGATGAATGGGGGCCTCCTTTAAGATGAAACGATTCCAGGTGTACCTCTGCGATGCAGCAACAGCCTTTAGCTAGACTCAGCAGTGTCACCACAGAAATTAGCAGGTCTGGGTCTCCAGTACTAGGCCTCAGGATGATCGCTGGCTCCCGCACACAGCGAGATGGATTCAGACTTGTCTTAGCAGATGGCAGCAGCTTCACCGGTTCTCCAGAACTGACAGGCACTGGCTTTACTGTAAAGCACAGTCTTCTCCTTGATCTTTCTCCCTGTCCCTCTCACAGATAGGGCCTGCACTTCCTCCCCCACCAGTCTCATTCCCCAGACTCCCCTCTGGCTTCCTGGGTTTTCTAATTTATATAACCCCTCCCATACAACAGCAGGCTGGTCTTAGAAGTCATTTTGGGTTGGTGTAACATTGGAGTTGTTTCTGGCTGGATCCATCTTGTGGCAGAAAAAAATAACTTCTTGCTATAAAGTTTATCTATGATAATGCATTAGTAAACCTGCACATTTCAGTTACAGTGAGCATTGTTCCATACTCCCCCCACTCGATCTCTTTGGTCCCCAAAGTGCTATAAATGGCTTTTAAACCAACAGTGTTTAAAAAAAAAAAAAACTCAAAATAAATGCAAGTATGAACGTCTAGAGCAGGGGTATTGAATTAAAATTCATGGAGGTCCGATTAGTAAAATTTTCTTCCAGCAGGAGGTCCAGATTGCATTTTTGTGTGATGACTCTGATTTTTTACATCACAGCCCAGGTGTGCAGGCACGACAGCCCATACGAATGGGCTGCTGTATCTGCGTTTTCTGCTGGGGAAAAAGCCCTGGCAACTTTTTTAAAATGCAGTCGCATGGAAACTGCATGGTGCATTTGCATGCAATTTCCATGTGCGGGAAACCACACCTTGTTAATTTTTCAAGATTCAATGTTAACCCTGCACGTTTTCTGTGCATCTTACCCACCACATTACCACCCCCTCACACAGCACTGTCCCCCTTCACATCACCACCCACAGCACTGTCCCCCTTCACATCACCACCCACCACACACACAGCACTGTCCCCCTTCACATCATTCCCCCACCACCCACAGCACTGTCCCCCTTCACATCACCCTCCACCACACACAGCACTGTCCCCCTTCACATCACCCTCCACCACACACACAGCACTGCCCCCCTTCACATCACCCCCCCCCCCACCACACACACAGCACTGTCCCCTTCACATCACCACCCACCACACACACAGCACTGTCCCCTTCACATCACCAGCCACAGCACTGTCCCCTTCACAGCACCACCCACAGCACTGTCCCTCTCACATCCCCCCCCACACCACTGCCCCTTCACCTCCCCCCACCGCACTGCCCCTTCACATATCCCCCCCAACAGCACTGTCCTCACATCCCCCCCAAAGCACTGCCCCTTCACATATCACCCCCAAAGCACTGTCTCCCTTTACATCACCCCCTCCCACACACACCATTACCCTCCTTAACATATCACCACCACAGCACTGCCCCTTTCACACCCCCCCAACAGCACTGTCCCCCTTTGCATCACCCCCACACACATACACAGCACTGCCCTGTTAACACACACCCCCACAGCACTGCTTCTTACACACACACACACAGCACCCACCCCCCCCCCTCACACACACACACAGCACTGTCCCCCTTTACATAACCCCCCCCACACATACACAGCACTACCCTCTTAACATATCACCCCCCACAGCACTGCCCCCCTCTACATGAATACCAACACACCGCACTACCCCCCCGTACATGATCCTTGCTCCTCATCCTTCACTCTCCTACCTTACACAGAGCGGAGAACAGGAGACGGGACAATCTTCAACCGAAGGCAGAGGAACAGCAGCACCGCATGGAGAGAGGCAGCCGACAGTGTGACTCCCAGACAATCACCTCCAACATGAAAAGTTAATTCAGGCAGCTTGCCTCTCTCCATGCAATGCCGGTCCCGCCCACAGTCCAGAACCGTCCCACCTCCTGCCATCCGCCCTGCTCTGCTAATGACAGTGGCAGATTCAGGAAAGAAAAGCAGCAGCTGATCGCGGCGGTCCTGATAGAGCAGAAGCTCGGGCCAGATGCGGACTGCAGGCCGCCATTTAGTGATGCCCGGTCTATAGGATAAAAAACAGATTTGTTTTGTTTTTCAACATAGAAGTAAATGGTTCATAATATGGTATAAAGAGCCAGATAGAGGAATCTCCCACCAATGGTTGGAGGGGGTGTGGTTATTTTGTTTAGATGTTATTGATTTAGAGGTGACCCACCCAGAGGTGCAAGAGAGTGAGGTATTTTTGCCCCTCACACAATTAGCAGGGCAGGGGATTGGGTCATCAACAGTCCGTTGATTTGAATGAATAACTTCCTCTGAGTTCTCGCCAAGCACTTCATATGTTAGTCTCTTTGGTGGACTGATGGACCGTTTTTCTTTTGGCTCTGGGGACTGTGAGGTCTTAGGTCTGGTCTTAAAAGTCCTTTTGGGTTGGTTTAACATTGGAGTTCTTTCTGGCTGGAACCACAACTCCCAAAATGCAAACCTCTTAACTGATTAATCCAAGTTCATAAAGCTCCATCTTGTGGCAGAAAAAAAGAACTTCTTGCAATAAAGATTAACTATGCTAATGCATTAGTAAACCTGCACATTTCAGTTACAATGAGCATTGTTACACTAGGTTTGCTGTATATGGCGATTTGAAAAATAGGGTATGCAGTTTTTATTTGTGCAGCCCTTTGGATCCTATTGCACTTGTTCCATATGGCTGGATGAGCGTTGCTTGCACCTGAATACATAGGAGGTGAAAGGGACTGTGTGGTGGACCCACCTGCAGCAGCAGCATACACATTTTACTAGCTACCTGTTTCTTGCAAACGGCAATGTATCTATGGAGGAGCAGTGTTGTCACCCTAGAGCAGGAGGTTTGTCAGGACTAAGGATCATCTATCCCATCTACTCTTAATACTATAGAGGGAAAGTATTCTGTAGTCTACAGAGAAGACTGGGAGCTGTGCTAACAGATAACAGACAGCACAAGCAGAGACCACAGGAAGTTATCAGGTCCCTGGAATTCTGGAAGGATCAATAGGTATGTTTGGCACTTATTGAACAGATATAACAAAATGCTCTCAAATTGTATATTTTTCACATTAAAAAGGAAGCAAATTAGGGAAGTTCTTAGTTAGGGTCTACATACCCTTATCCCTATATTTATTTATAATTACACTCAGGATATTTCACCCAAAAATTTTCATCAAATAAGGATGATAAATCCTGTCAATGATAACCTACCATATGAGATGGGCACAAACTGCTTCGAATGTGTCGGCTGGTGGAGGCCATTAGCTCATGTAACTTTGGGTCTTTATAGTCAAAATGTTCCCCAAACAACACAGAGCTCATAATATTCCCAACTGCGCAGGCCACGAGCTCTAAGGGATTAAATGGTTTTCCTTAAGAATAAAAAAAAAAATAAATAATTTGGGCATCGTTTTTAATTTAAAAATATTTTAACATTTCCAGAGAGGTTTTAAAAGATTGAGATTATGAAAATGAGGTTTTAACCAGCAATACATTTTATTCCAGCAGAAATATTTCGGTCTTAAAGTAGTTGTAAGGGCTCTTTCACACGGGCGGTCCGATCAGGTCCGCCTGTCAGTTTTTTAGGCGGATCTGATCGGATGCCCCATTCAGCCCTATGGAGCAGCGGATGTCAGCAGTGACATGTCCGCTGACACCCGCTGCCATCCACATCCGATCCTGTCCGTGAAATCCGGACGGATGGAAACCCTATTTTCCATCTGTCCTGGGGATCGGATTCCCCATAGAGAGCTGCGGGGGCTGTGACACCTCCCTCTCCGCACTGCAAGCGGAGACGGAGCTGTCATCCGCCGGCTCAGCGGGGATCGTGGATCGATCCCCGCTGAGCAGCACGGATTCGCCTACGGAGGCGGACCGTGTGAAAGGGCCCTAAAGCTCAAGGTTTTTTTTACCTTCATGCATAAACCTTCTGTGTGCAGCATCCCCCTCCCCCCCCCCTAAAACTTACCTGACCCAAATCCTGATCCAGCGATGTGTATGAGAGCCTCATCAGGTCTCTCCCTCCCTATTCGCTGAGACAGCAGCAGTAGCCATTGGCACCCACTACTGTCAATCACAACCAGTGAGCCAATGAGGAGAGAGTGGGGATGGGGCTGAGCCACGCTTTGTGTGACTGGACACACAGAAACAGCTCAGGAGCAAGCCTGCTCATGTGCCCCCATTGTGAGCTACTTGCATTGGGGGCACTTGGCAGAAGAGAGGGGCCAGGAGAGATAGCGTGGGACATTAGAAGAAGACGATTGGGGCTGCTCTGTGCACAGAGTAAGAATAACATGTTTGTTATAAACAAAAAAACAAGCCCTTCGTTTCACGTTGTAAAGCGCAGTGCAAACTGTTGGCGCTATATAAATCATGTACAACCAGTTCTGGACCGGAAGAATTTGCCCCCTTAACAACCAGGCCATTTTTGCGATTCGGCACTGCGTTACTTTAACGGAAAATTGCCCGGTCGTACGCCGCTGTACCCAAATAAAATTGATGTCATTTTTTCCCACAAATAGAGCTTTCTTTTGGCGGTATTTGATCTCTCCATCCTGATTGGCTGAGACACTGGCCATTGGCTCCTGCTGCTGTCAATCACAGCGAGTGTGGCTCGGTCCTGCCCCCACTCCCTCTTCACTCTCATACAGTCAGAGGTGAGTCGGGAGTGAACATGCATGAGTGCCCCTAGACCAGAGCAAGCAGCTTGCTATTGGGGCACTCAGCCGGGGGAGATGCCAGGAGCGCAGGTGTGGAACCCCAGAAGAGGAGGATCGGGGCTACTTTGTGCAAATCCATTGCACCTAGCAGGTAAGTATGACGAAAAAAAATGTCCTTTACAAGTGCTTTAAACCAGGATGTTAATGAGAGGAGCAAAGAGTTTGAGACAAGATATAAAACAGGAATGTCCATGGGACCAGATCGGGCACATTCCAGCATTTCAGGTGGCACAGCAAGAGATACATTCAGACACTGCAGGGATCTGACGACTGAATTAATTTTGCAATAAAAATTTCAAGTAACAAATTAAGTTATTTTCTTCCTACCTTCTGTCTCGGCCATCTCCTGGATGAGATACTTTGCTTCCTCCAGCACACGGGATTCCATGGTCTTCTTCCCCATCCCAAAGTTCCTCAGGGAGGAGATGGTGAAGCGGCGAAGAGGACGCCATCGGGGGCCATTAATATCTGAGGAAGAAAATTATCAGTGATTTTGCTATAATGAACATGCAAACCATAAATGAGCTGATGCAGAAAGTAAAAAAAAAAAAAAAAAAAAAAAAGTATTAGAAGCAGGATAGGCTTCTTTGAATAAAAAGTTTTCAGGGATTGTCTAAAGCTGGATAGATTGGGGTTCAGTCAGACAGATTGAGGTAAGGAGTTCCAAAGCATGAGAGAAGCTCTGGAGAAATCCTGGGGGTAAGCATGGGCGGAGGTGACAAGGGAACCAGAGAGCAGGAGGTCTTGGAAGGACTAACGAGAGACCAGGCTAGTGATGTAGCTAGGGGCAGAGTTGTGGATGGCTTTGTAAATTATTGTTAGTACTTTGAATTTTATTCGCTGGGTGGGTAGAAGCCAGTGGAGGGATTGGCAGAAAGAGGTGGTTGGTAAGGTGGATGAGCCTTTCAGCAGCATTCATGATTGACTGAAGGGGGGATAGTCTATGTAAATTTAATCAAACGAGGAGAGGGTTGCAGTAGTCAAGGTAGAAGATAACCAGGTAATAAACTAGAAGTTTGGTGGTGTCATTGGTTAAAAGGGGAGTATTCTGGAGATGTTGTGGAGGTTGAGGATTTGGACAGGGATTGGATGTGGGCCTGAAAGGACAGTTCAGAGTCCATGGTTACCCCTAGCACACCGGCATTTGGGGATGGACTGATAGTTGTGCTATTGATCTTGACAGAGAAGTTAGGGGGAAGGGGAACGTGGGGGAGGAAATAAGAGCTTGGTGTTAGATTTTGAGTTAGATTTTGGAGTTTGAGGAAGTGATATTACATCCAGTCAGATAGGTCTGTTAGTAAATCAGTGATGCGTGAGGAAACTGATGGGGTGAGCTGAGGGGTAGAGAGTAGTGATGGGCCGAACACCCTTCTGTTAACAGCAGAACTCCTGAACAGGGAAACAGTTCTAACCCAAACGTCAAAAATACCCATAAACACATAACACACCCCCGTTCCTCATATGTCCTTGCAGCCCCGTCCTGATACATTCATGCACACATCTTCTCGTATCTCATCGCATACAGTTCCATTTCCACTCACCCTCAAACCCATACGCAATAGAAGGGACCGCAGACGCCCCCCCAAAGGTGCTGAATAGCCCTTATATGATGACAAATGAGACCTCACTACACCAAGCCCAGTCAGTGCCCACATGCGTGGGCTTCATTCAGTCCCACATACCATCATCTGGGACATCCACTGATGTTCCTACTCCTACAGCCACCAATAATTTACTGTCCCCTTCTGAAACCACTCCCATCCTTGTGGTTCCCACTTCAGACAATTCAAATACATCCATAGCTCCTGACCATGGTTGTAATCGTTCAGCACCCCTGCTCCCCATCCGATTACTTTAGTGATGAGTCCCCCACCATCCCGCACAAAAAGAAAGCTTGCAGATGAGGAGGAGGGGGGGGGGTGGGGGCAATCTAAATCATAGGAAAGAAAAAATGTGGAGACTGTAAAGATCTTTAAACTGTCCAGCCATATATTGTCTAGTGACGAAATCTCCCTACTTCGTAAAGGATTAACCTTTGCCCCCACAGTACAACTCATCCCATTCATCCTTTTCAAGGATCTCAACAAGTTTTTAAGAGATCTCACGGTCAAGCGATTTTATAACATAAAATACTCCAACCACCAGTCTACTACAGAGACTGTTCAAGTTACAGTTGAACTTACCACCTTTGATGACATGGAATTACCCATTTTAGCACATCTTGAGGAGCTTTACGCAGACAGTTGCTATGAGGACATTGATTGGCTCACCCAGCATTGTCTTACCTTTCCACCCATCCACAACACCCATCTTAGGCCTAGATCCAATTTTAATCCCACGTACAAAAAAAGGCCCTTATGTACAAACTTTTTATCAAGTAGTGTATGCAGATCTATTGCGGATGTGGAATACTAATTTCTATACCCGTGGTCCCTCCAACCTCACCCTCTCTGAGCAGATAGCACTTGACCAACAATACCAACATTATTGTTAAATCTGCTGACAAAGGAGGTGGGGTAGTCATACAAAATAGAAACGACTATATTACTGAAGCCCACAGGTTGTTTGACCAACACATACCAAAAAGTTGTCTCATGATCTTCTCCCAGTTTTTTCTTTGGAAACCTGTTCACTTGCTGATTCAGCATTACAGGACAACATTATAACCAAAGTAGAGGCAGCCTTTTTTAAGAAACCATTTTTCAAAACTTATTTTGATCACTTGCCTAAAGTCCAAAAGGACATTAACAACCCACCTGGCTGCCCAATTGTGACAGCCATGGACATTGTTACAAGCGGTTTTTCCATCTATATAAACCAGTTTCTGTAGCCACTTAAACAGCAGTTGGGATCCTACATCTGGGATGGTATACATCTATTAGAAACACTTGCCCATACAACTGGGAGCCCACTTACCAGTGGGTCTCACTTGATGCATCTTCTCTTTATACCTCTTCCCGCATGATGTGAGCCTTCGGGCTGTTGAACACTTTCTAGCCAAGGACCCTCTGATGAATGTTAGACAGGCTCAGGTAATCCTTGAAGCTACCAAGTCGTGCCTTAACATAATTATTTTTAATTTGATGGACTTTTTTCCTTCAAAACCATGACACAGCTATGGGGGCAAATTTTGCCCCCACCTACACCAATCTAACAATGGGGTTTTGGGAATATTCTCACATTTCCAGTAACAATCCTTTTGCTGCCCACACAGTTTTTTATGGTCGCTATATAGATGACAGTCATCATTTGGGACGGACCAGCACATACAGCAGATGCCTTTGCACAATATTGCAATAACAATGCTCTAGGGCTCTCCTTTACTTATGTGCAAGATCATGACAACTGGCCTTTCTGGACTTGAAGTTGGCCCATGATGGTCCTCTAATTTTTGCTCAAAACTATGTTAAACCCACGGCTGGCAATTCTCACATCCAGTTCCAGAGTTGCCATCACCCGAGATGGATTCAGAACATTCCCAGGAGTCAGTATTGCCGTCTCTGCAATAACTGTACTCGAGATGAAGATTACCTTACACATGGTAATCTTCTCACCCAAAAATATCTGGACAAGGGGTATCCTGCCCCCCTCATCCAGGAAGCCTTCCATTCTTTCTTAAAAAGCCTCCTCGTAAATTTAGGTATACCACCACATCTGATTTAATACAGCCCCTTCGGTTCACTATGCAATTCCATGCTCAATACAGAAAAATGGAAGGGATCCTATGTAAGCATTGGTCCATATTACGAGAGGATCCTTTCCTAAAATCTTCTCTCACTACGTACCCCAAAGGTATTATACCGTAGGGCCAGGAACATCAAAAGTAAACTGGCTCCAAGCAAATGAATAAACTCTCACATGGTCCCTTACTCTCATTCCTCATTTACTGGTATGCAAGAGTGTAAGAAAGCACTTTGTCTTACCTGCCAATTTGTACACCATGGTCAGAAATCATTCACGATAAAAAAGGTAAAACCTATACCATCAAAGAGTTCTACAACTGCTTTATGTCTGATGTTCCCTTGTGGGCTATTTAATGTAGGCACAACCATCAGGACCTTGTGTAAGTGATTTGGGGAGCACAGGCGGTTTATGGATAGTGGTTGTGACAAACAGTGTCCCCAGGCACTACCTTGAACATTACCAAAAATCCACCTCAGGACTCAAAGTATGGGTCAGACGCCGTACCTGCCACATATCCTGCTGCTGAATGGTTTAAATGTCTGTCAACAAGAGACTTACTGGATTTACTCTGAATACTCTCACACCTGAAGGTTTAAATGAAAAAGAAAAATCGAGGTTCACACTGTTATAAATGGTCTTTTATGCTTCTTCATCATACATCTAATGTCGGCATTTCTAGTGTATAAGAATTCCTTAATATAATTTATTTATATATATATATATATATATATATATATATATATATATATATATATATATATATATATATATATATATATATTTAGTTAATATCCATTTTTACTTAATTTTCAACAATTATCTTAATTTTACAGTGGACCCTTAAGGGTACTTCCTCCATTAATGGAATTTGGAACTGTTAGGTTTTTTGGGGGGGTCTAGTCATGCAACTCCATCCTCATAAGTACCCATTGGCTTTCTTTGTCTTCTTCTGTACTCAGATATGTATATCAACAGAGGTACACACATGTATATATAAATTAGCATTTTTGATCATGTTATACTGTTTGTTCTTCCTCTCCCCCCCCCCCCTTTATGTATACAGTTGTGCTCATAAGTTTACATACCCTGGCAGAATTTATTATGATTTCTTACCCATTTTTCAGAGAATATGAATGATAAAACTTTTCTTTCACTCATGGTTAGTGGTTGGCTGAAGCCATTTATTATCAATCAACTGTGTTTACTCTTTAAATCATAATGACAACATAAACTACCCAAATAATCCTGATCAAAAGTTTACATACCCCAGTTCTTAATACCGTGTATTGCCCCCTTTAACATCAATGACAGCTTGAAGTATTTTGTGGTATTTGTGGATGAGGCTCTTTATCTTCTCAGATGGTAAAGCTGCCCATTCTTCCTGGCAAAATGCCTCCAGTTCCTGTAAATTCTTGGGCTGTCTTGCATGAACTGCACATTTGAGATCTCCCCAGAGTGGCTCAATGATATTGAGGTCAGGAGACTGAGATGGCCACTCCAGAACCTTCACTTTATTCTGCTATAGCCAATGACAGGTGGACTTGGCCTTGTGTTTAGGATCATTGTCATGCTGGAATGTCCAAGTACGTCCCATGCGGTTTCCGGGCTGATGAATGTAAATTTTCCTCCAGTATTTTGATAACATACTGCATTCATCTTGCCATCAATTCTGACCAAATTTCCTGTGCCTTTGGAGCTCACACATCCCCAAAACATCAGCGATCCACCTCCGTGTTTCACAGTAGGAATGGTGTACCTTTCATCATAGGCCTTGTTGACTCCTCTCCAAATGTAGCGTTTATGGTTGTGGCCAAAAAGCTAAATTTTGGTCTCCTCTCTCCAAATAACTTTGTGCCAGATGGTTTGAGGCTTGTCTCTGTGCTGTTTTAACAGTCCATACCAGTATAGATCCTAACACATTACCCAGTCCATACCAGTATAGATCCTAACATTACCCAGTCCATACCAGTATAGATCCTAACACATTACCCAGTCCATACCAGTATAGATCCTAACACATTACCCAGTCCATATCAGTATAGATCCTAACACATTACCCAGTCCATATCAGTATAGATCCTAACATTACCCATTCCATTCCAGTATAGGTATCCAGCATGATATTTTCCCCTATTGAGACCTGATGTCTTTTCAAAGTGTTTCTTTAATTTTTTTGAGCAGTGTAGTAACTCCATAAGTAATCAGCGCAAATAACTGAACAGTGTTTTCAGAAGGGAGCTCTGTAGACCCTATAATCCAGCCTTTCCAAATCTTTTTAGCATGGGGGGAACCCTTGAACTAAATTTCCAGGCTCAGGGAACCCCTGCTATTAATTTCTATATTGAAAGTTCACAGTTTATTAGTGTGATGATCACTTAGAAGAATGCTCCTTACATTTGTAGTTAATGGGAAGTTCTCCCCCTAGATAGCTAAAAAAGATCATTGTTGATATTGGTTACTCAATTGAGACATGTTCTGACAATCTTACCG
This sequence comes from Pelophylax lessonae, assembly GCF_965119305.1. Classification (NCBI taxonomy): domain Eukaryota; kingdom Metazoa; phylum Chordata; class Amphibia; order Anura; family Ranidae; genus Pelophylax; species Pelophylax lessonae. Next base: position 546,382,059 of record NC_138772.1, read on the forward strand.
TATCCTTTGCTGGGGATGTGTAGTGTGGGGATAAATGGGCGAGCACTAAACTCCTCAGCGTGGTTCAGCAGGGCGTCTTTCACCGCCTCATAACCGCAGAGGACAACCACCGGTTCCGTCAATTTCCAGATGGTGAACATTGGGCCATATTTTTGGCTGAGCTGTCAAAGGTAAGAGAAAAGCAGAGAGTCAGAGTTCACTGCCAGGAAATGTTCCTGCTATTGTGAGCGAAGGAACCTGAAAAACTGAGGGACAAACGGTTTGGGCAACCTAAATGTTTGGATCTTGCAAGTAGAGATAAGCAAATTTATGAGAAATTTGATCAGTTGTACTTCTGCCAAGAGCCTTAGAAAAAAAAAACTCTAGAACCTTCAATGTTGAAAGTTTCAAAACCAAAAGTTCCATATTTGTAAGTTAAAGGGAGTTTGAATCAGGTTTCAAAAAGTGTGTATTACAGAGCAACAAAAGTTGCGCAGAATGGTTTGAAAAGCTTCTGGAAGCCCTGCCTGATGAGATGGGACAAAGTCCTGACTGAATTACATCCTTTACTAATTCTACCAGGGATACAAATGTAGCACTACTCCCATGGGAGCTGCTGGTTACGGATTACCCTGGGTTACCCATAGCAACAACTTGACAATATAGCATATTATAAGTGCTTGGGTCAGTCAGAAAACAGTCCAGGGTTTTGGTTTTTTGTTGATTTATTTGAGAGCTGGAATAGAAGAAGGGATAGGTGGGATACTCAAACTGAATAACTAAGCACAATTTGCTGGGACTTCTGTTTAACACTGGATGCGGCAAGGCCACTGCTTCACCTTGCCACTTTAGTGAATAATTAACTGAACTGTACTGTACTGTGAATCACTCTTCAGGGTCCTACTCAGCACCCACTTTGTCCCTACTCTTTAGGGTTCTATACAGCACCTCCTTTACTCTGACACTCTGTGAGCTGGCCCCTTGATCCTCTGACTTCACTGGATTGGTCCCCTTCCTGGGCAGACCCCTTGGCAAGTCCCCTGGTACTCACGGACACTGTTTTTCCCGGAAGACTCTGCCAGCAGCTCCACTGTCAGCTTTACTGAATCCTCTGCAGCTCCGCTCCACACCTGGTTCACTAGGCCGACTGCCTAAGACCACTTTACTCATGCTACAAGAGGAGAGACAAGCCGTCAGCCTCCCCCTGGGACTCTGCTTCCCGCCAAAGACACCCTGTCACATCCCCCCGGCTTTTATGAGCAATCCCAGAATGCACTGCAAGAGTGCCCTCCCACTGGGGCTCTCACAAAAGAAAAATGTGTCACTGGCTAGGTTTCCTTCACTGTCCAACAGGCTCCCCTATTGGATGCAGTGGGGGCACTCCCTTAGACCCAGTGAATCACACCTGGGAACATGCAACCTAATAGATCAGGCTCCCCTGATAAGCAGAAGGAGCATACAATGCTTTTACCTGACACCTACCTAGGAGGGTGCTACACTAAGATAGAATAGTGGGACCTGGTGGCACTGGCAGTCAAGAAAAGGAGGCTCAGGCAGGGGAGGACTGGCAAGGGGGGCAGGGTGGCAATTGCCCCCCAGGCCACTTTGAAAAGTGGTAAAAACTGGTAAAAAGGCTGCACTCAGGGCTGGATTAATGTAGGGGCCAGACACTGTATACAGCTGTCAGTCCAAAACCAGTTGGGCATGAATGGTGAGCTGATTCGATGGTTCAATGGGCCACTTGACTGGACTTGCCCCCCCCCCCAGGCCAAAGGCTGCCAGCCCTCCCCTGGGCTCAGGAACAGTAGAAGCAGCTACAAGATAGAAATAGTCTTTGAAATGGACACTGTTCACATTTCAGTTCACAGTAGCCTTTAAGGAATCTGTACAGATAAGAACAATGAAAGTGGAGTTTGGATTTGACTGTGAAATGTGCTCCAAATCCAACATCACCTAAAATTCAGGATTAACTCTGCTTGTAAGGAGAGGAGTCATATCAACGTAATGTAAAGAATTTGTAAAGTTTAGAATTGTATGTCAAAATACAAATATCTTCACATAAATGAGCAATAAATAACTTTGAGAACATCCTTTTATAAAAAGGTCAGAATAAATATTCATCAGTGCTCATTCCCATTAGTCTCACATCTTCATAAATAAGATCTGATTATTTTTTTTTTTTTTGCTTATTTTCACTACGTTTTGAAATTGCAAGAATCATCCAGGATGTCCACAATTTCTGGAGAATTTTCACTTTTTAGTGAAAATTTTGCTGTGTAGGGTCAGACCCTACAAGAGGCAGGAAAAAAAAATGTTTAGTGGTTTAAAGCCCATTTGAAGTCTCTCTCTCATAACTAATTTATCTTTGAATTTCTGAAGCACCATATGATTTTTACCATTTGGTAAGTGGAAAAACATGAAAGCTTTGGCCCTACTTCTCCTATGGGTCACAGGAGTGCTAAAACCTGTTGTCAGCCGACGTCACTCCGCCAGTCCAGACTCCAGATTTTATTGTTGGGATCCACCCAGATGCCTACACAGCTGGTTTAGCCTCTCCACACACCACTGGGAGAATGAGCCAGCCGTTCCTGCCTACTGCACAACCAGGTGCTCCAGTGAGTGCTGAAGGAGCAGAGCAGAGAGCCGGTGACTGACAAATATGCTCTCTGCTCACTGAAGATTGGGAGCTCAATGATCAGTGGTCTTTGATCACTCAGCTATTGGCATTACATGTGGCAGAGGACAGATGCAGCATCTGAATAAGTGATTTTTTTATTTTTTTCAATTCCCATATTTTTTTTTAATATATCTTGCTCTCCAATTCCAGTGTTCTGTGCTGGCAGAGCTGAGTAATGGCCACACTCTTCCTGCTGGCAGAGATGCGTAACGACCACACCCTTCATCAGAACTGCCCTCATATAGAGTAGGAGAAGTGCTAAGCTAGAGAAAGGGCATGTCTGACCAGGTCTGTGAAAATGGAGATCATTACTACAATGTGCATATCTATTTCTGTGACTTCAGCTGGGCTTTACCTCCCCTATTTCTCAAACTCCGAGATATATATATATATATATATATATATATATACTCTATTCTGAGATATATGCACTGAATGAGAGGAACAGTAAAACAAAAATCACTCTGTAGAGGTCTACACAGGAAGTAGAGTCTGTAGAGGTGTATGAGCAATTATGGCTATCCCCATGTACATTTTATGAACTACACAGGGGTTGAACAGGAACTGAGTGGAAATACTGGCTTCTATTTATAGGTGGTTAATGAGGGTCAGGTGTGCAGGATACAAAGTGGGAGAGATTAATAGATAGTGATGAAGAATTCTAGCAATTCAAAATATTTTAGAGTATCTCACAAAAGTGAGTACACCCCGCACATTTTTGAAAATATTTTATTATATCTTTTAATGTGACAACACTGAAGAAATGACACTTTGCTACAATGTAAAGTAGTGAGTGTACAGCTTGTATAACAGTGTAAATTTGCTGTCCCCTCAAAATAACTCCACACAGCCATTAATGTCTAAACCGCTGGCAACAAATGTGAGTACACCCCTAAGTGAACATGCCCAAACTGGGCCCACAGTGTTACCACCATTATTTTCCAGCACTGCCTTAACCCTCTTGGACATGGAGTTCACCAGAGCTTCAAAGCTTGCTACTGGAGACCTCTTCCACTCCTCCATGGTGACATCACAGAGCTGGTGGATGTTAGAGACCTTGCGCTCCTCCACCTTCTGTTTGAGGATGCCCCACAGATGCCCATGTAGCACCCTAAAGGTAGGTGCTAGGCAAAGGTATAGTGGGCCTTGTCTGCCTAACAGCAGGGCCATGTTTTCTTTTAGTCAGGGTGTCATGGCTTCCAGGTGTGCCTACTGAGAAGGGAGTCTCCCCACTGAGCCCTGTGAGAGGCTTCTCATAGGGAAGTGGAGGAAACCCAATCAGGGGACACATTCAGGCTTGTATCTACCCCAGAAGGCAGATTATGCCGCAAGGGATTCTGGGACTGGGTATAAGTTTGGGGGGGGGGGGAGTGCGTGACACGGCGTCTTTGTCAGGAGCAAAGTCCCAGGAGGGAGAGAATATCTCTCCTCCTGTCTGAGGAAGCGGATGTCTTGGGGTGTCGCCTGAGAATCCAGAGTGCTGAGTTGAGTTCGGGGGGATCCGGTGTGCCGAGAACCAACGGAGAGCGAGAGGGGTCCAGTCCCAGAAAAGCCTACACAGGTCATGAGTACTGAGAATTGCCCCTGGGGTCTACCTAAAGTGTTATAGGGGGACCACTCCGGAGAAGGTTCTAGGATCCAGTTCTCAGCTAGCTGGAAAGGGGGTACCTAGGTTAAGGACCCTGAAGTGACAGGGGGGGTACTTAGTCAGGGGATTCTGAAGAGTTAAAGGGGGCACCTGCAGTTTGGGCCCTGATGAGACATTGTGCAGTGTCTTAGTAGAGAGTTGCAGCCGTACAGGATTTCACAACAGTCTACCTCAAGCCAGGGCAAGGCTGGGGGAAGGAGTCAGTGACTTTGCAGTACAGCAGAGTTCGTAGCTCGTTCTACAGTCCTGGACCTTCTGGACTCAAGGTCGAGGATCTAGCACTTCTTTCAAGTTAGTGTGTTCTGAGCATCAGTGAGCGTTGGCTGGCGTCAAGACAGCGCTAACAGAAAATTTCCTGAGAAAGTTCCAAGTTGTACTTAGTTGAGCCTAAAGGAGTATCCCACTCATTCCCTTCTCACATCCACTTAGTTACAATAAAACAACAAAACAAAGATGCCAGAGTTGTTCATGTCTCAGTTCTCACACCCCGGGTCGCAGCTCACATGGGCTGGGAGGGGTAACCGGTGACAATGGCAGACCCACATCAGTTCCAATGCCTGGAAAACCTGCTACACCCAATAGGGTTTAGGTCTGGAGACATGCTTGGCCAGTCCATCACCTTTACCCTCAGCTTCTTTAGCAAGGCAGTGGTCGTCTTGGAGGTGTGTTTGGGGTCATTATGTTGGAATACTGCCCTGTGGGCCAGTCTCCGAAGGGAGGGGATCATGCTCTGCTTCAGTATGTCACAGTACAAGTTGGCATTCATGGTTCCCTTAATGAGCTGTATCTCCCCAGTACCGGCAGCACTCGTGCCGCCCCAGACCATGACACTTCCACCACCATGCTTGATTGTAGGCAAGACACACTTGTCTTTGTACTGCTCACCTGGTTGCTGCCACACATGCTTGATACCATCTGAACCAAATAAGTTTATCTTGGTCTCATCAGACCACAGGACATGGTTCCAGTAATCCATGTCCTTCGTCTGCTTGTCTTCAGCAAACTGTTTGTGGGCTCTCATGTGCATGATCTTTAGAAGAGACTCCCTTCTGGGACGACAGCCATGCAGACCAATTTGATGCAGTGTGCGGCGTATGGTCTGAGCACTGACAGGCTGACCCCCCTTAACCTCTGCAGCAATGCTGGCAGCACTCAAACGTCTATTTCCCAAAGACAACCTCTGGATATGACGCTGAGCACGTGTACTCAACTTCTTTGGTTGACCATGGCGAGGCCTGTTCTAAAGGGGAACCTGTCCTGTTAAACTGCTGTATGGTCTTGGCCACCATGCTGCAGTTCAGTTTCAGGGTTTTGGCAATCTTATAGCTTAGGCCATCTTTATATAGAGCAACAATTCTATTTTTCAGATCCTCAGAGAGTTCTTTGCCATGAGGTACCATGTTGAACACCTGAGACCTTGTCACACTAACGAGTCACATGACACCGGGCAGAGAAAATGGCTAACTGGGCCCCAATTGAACATTTCACTTAGGGGTGTACTCACTTTTGTTGACAGCGATTTAGACATTAATGGCTGTGTGTGGAGTTATTCTGAGGGGACAGCAAATTTACACTGTTCTACAAGCTGTACACTCACTACTTTACATTGTAGCAAAGTGTCATTTCTTCAGTGTTGTCACATTAAAAGATATAATAGAATATTTACAAAAACGTGAGGGGTGTACGCACTTTTTGTGAGATACTGTACATAGTCTAGACATGTGCAATATGAGACCCAAGCACAGCCACAAGAAGATCATTGCAAAAGTTTAAAGTGGACCTGAACTCAAAAGGGAAATATCTGCTATGTTATAAGGAATAACTAAAAAAGTATTGTGTTCCCTCTTAAGCCGTTGACTCCTCTGTTTCTTATTCCATCTGAGAACTCGTGAAGACCCCCAGGAGGAGAATGGCCAAAGATGCCTGGAAGTTTTTTAGCCATAGTCTAATTAAAGAGGTTAGAGGACAGCCCCTCACACACTGGGTTTTCTCCTTCTGATCTCTACTCCAGACCGCCAGACCACTTAAACCACCTGCCCTCTCCTATAACTCGGGAAAAATTCACCAATTCCAAGAAAGAACAGGTTCTAAGGAATGGGTCAACTATAAATGTTTAAACTGGCCAACAGAACCCCACTTGACATTCCCCCCAAAGAATGTTGTTAACATTTATTGCCCAGCATGCTCTGGCCCACAATCTACAGAGGTCACTTACCAGGGTGTAGTTGGTATCGGCTGTAAATTGATTTATATACTTCGGGGTGCCCAAGAAAGGCAGTGGGGTGGGTCCGGGGGGCAGTGACCTGTACCGTCTGTGATGTCTCCACAATGAGAGGACTATGTGGAAAGTGATGAGGAAGGTGACCAACAGAGTGAGGATTGCAGAGAATTCCATCATCCTGAAAGAGATAGATACCAACATGAACTATGAGGGGGGCCAATAATCCTCCCACCTTCCAGCCCACGGTCATCTCTTCACATTGTCCAACTGAGACACAACTGATTGAAGATTAGTTTATTTTGATAATTGTTTGTGTTGCATTATTCCTTTGGGGCGAGGCCAAACAGAGGAGGTGGAGTCACTGCTGGGAGGGAAGAGTAGACAGGAATGACCTGCTGAGTCACTGCTGAAAGCAGGGTGGCAGGGGGTGCTGAGCTGCTGACTCACTGCTGAAAGTAGTGGAGCAGGGGGTGCTGAGCTGCTGAGTCACTGCTGAAAGTAGGGGAGCAGGGGGAGCTGAGCTGCTGAGTCACTGCTGAAAGTAAGGGAGCTGAGGTGCTGAGTCACTGAGCTTAGATTCAGGTGGGGAACAGGGGAACCTTAACCGTGGAGTAAATGCTAGCAGAGGGTTCTATGCTGGGAGGGGAAGCTAAGTAGATAAGTTAGTGGAAAGGGGAGCTGAGCTAATAATTCTTTTGTGGGAGGGGGAAGCAGGGTGAGCTGGCTACCAAGTCAATCCTTTGAAGGGAAGCCAAGCTGCTAAATCACTGCAGGGAGAGGGGAACTGAGGGAGGTGAATTGCTGGGTTTCATCTTTCAGGGTCAGAGGAATCAGATCCTGCTGAGAGTAAGATGCAGAGGCAATGCTTTAAGGAGGGGTGAGTAGGAGGAACTGAGCTGCTTGGTCACTTCTGGGAGGAGAGAGCAAGAGGAGTTGTTTTGCTGAGTTGCTTTTGGGAAGGGGCAGCAGTAGGAACTCCTATGAGCAGAAATTTAATTTGACAGAGTAGGAAAATCACAGCAGCTTCACACTGATATGAAAAGTCACCTTATTGTTAAACTACAAGAGGGGTCTTCAAATTACAGTCCCCAGGCCACAAGTGGTCCCCCACAAGATTTTACCCAGACCCCAGGTGATATGCTTCTCCTCCGCTCACAAAACAGCAGTGGGGTCACTAATGTATGGAGGGACTGATGGGAATCATAATGTAAGGTGGGGACTCTGGCAGAGACCCTGATGCAAGTAGGGACTCGAGACACTACTGTAAGGAGGGATTCTGAATGGGACCCTTAGGTAAGTAAGGACACTGATGTAAGGGAGGACTGTAATGGGGACATTAATGTAAGGAGAGACTCTGATGAGGACACTGATGTAGGGGACTATTCTGACTTGGAACCAGATGTACCTAAGCACTCTTACAGGGACACTAATATAAGGAGGTATTCTGATTGGGACTATAATGTTCGTATGGACTCTGATCAGGGGAGGGCTGGCAGCCTGAGGCCTGGGGGGCAAGTCCAGTCAAGTGGCCCACTGAACCACTGAATCAGCTCACCATCCATGCCCACCTGGTTTTATAATAGATATTGGTGTTATGATGCAAGATAAATATGATACATTGGGGTAACATAATTTAATGTTAATGGCAAACAAGGAGGTTTAACAAAAATAATGCATCATTGCAGGCTCACCAGTGCCCATCAGTGCAACCTCATCAATGCCCATCAATGCAGCCTCACCAGTGTCCACCAATGCAGCCTGATAAGTGCCCATCAATGAAGCCTCACTAGTGCTCATCAGCTCAGCATGATCAGTGCCCATCAAAGCAGCCTCACCAGTGTCCATCAATGAATCCTGATCAGTGCCCATCAATGCATCCTCACCAGTGCCCATCAATGCATCCTCACCAGTGCCCATCAGCTCAGCGTCATCAGTGCCCATCAATGCAGCCTCACCAGTGCCCATCAATGCAGCCTCACCAGTGCCCATCAATGCAGCCTCACCAGTGCCCATCAATGCAGCCTCACCAGTGTCCACCAATGCAGCCTGATCATTGTCCATCAATGCAGTGTCACCAGTGTCCATCAGTGCAGCCTGATCAGTGCCCATCAATGCAGCCTCACCAGTGCCCATCAGCTTAGCCTCACCAGTGCCCATCAGCTTAGCCTCACCAGTGCCCATCAGCTTAGCCTCACCAGTGCCCATCAGCTTAGCCTCACCAGTGCCCATCAGCTTAGCCTCACCAGTGCCCATAAATGCAGCTGCACCAGTGGCCAGCAATGCAACCTGATCAGTGCCCATTAATGCAGCATCACCAGTGCCCATCAATGCAGTCTGATCAGTGCCCATCAATGCAACCGGATCAGTGCCCATCAATGCAACCGGATCAGTGCCCATCAATGCAGCCGCACCAGTGTCCATCGATGCAGCTTGATTTGTACCCATCAATGCGGCCTCACTAGTGCCCATCAATGCGGCCTCACTAGTGCCCATCAATGTAGCCTCACCAGTACCCATCAATGTAGCCTCACCAGTACCCATCAATGTAGCCTCACCAGTGCCCATCAATGTAGCCTCACCAGTGCCCATCAATGTAGCCTCACCAGTGCCCATCAATGTAGCCTCACCAGTGCCCATCAATGTAGCCTCACCAGTGCCCATCAATGCAGCCTCACCAGTGCCCATCAATGCAGCCTCACCAGTGCCCATCAATGCAGCCTCACCAGTGCCCATCAATGCAGCCTCACCAGTGCCCATCAGCTTAGCCTCATCAGGGCCCATCAATGCAACCTCACCAGTGTCCACCAATGCAGCCTGACCAGTGCCCATCAATGCAGCCTCACCATTGCCCATCAGCTCAGCCTCATCAGTGCAGCCTCATCAGAGCCTATCAATGCAATATCACCAGTGCCCATCACTGCAGCCTCATTAGTGCTCATTAATGCAGACTGATCAGTGCCCATCAATGCAACCTCACCAGTGCCCATTAGCTCAGCCTCATCAGTGCAGCCTTTCAGTGCCCCCAATCAGTGCCCTTCAGTGCTGCCTATTAGTGCCCATCAGTGTCGCATATCAGTGCAGCTTCATCATTGCTCCTGATCAGTGGCCACCAGTGCCGCCACATCCTCTGCCCTGCTGACCCCATCCTCTGCCCCCCCCCTTTTTTAGGGTCTGATGAGGAAGCCGCAGCCATTCACTAGTCTGAACAGCTGTGGCTTCCTCATCAGACCCCGAGACAAGAACAGTATACTGCGGCTCGAGTGGGACAAATGTAGATGGTGGGGGTGCCCGATTTTAGTCTTGCCTAGGGCAGCACAAAAATAAAATACACCACTGGCCACTGATGCATTAGCAACCAGTAGCAGTTATGTAAACCCTTTGTGCTGCATTGGTGGCACCAGTGTCAGTGTTTATAAACCATTTCACGCTGCACCATACAGGGGTTAATTAACACTGACACTGGTGCCACTGCAACTAATGCAGCACAAAGGGGTTAATTAACTGCCACTGGTCACTAATGCATCAGTGGCCAGTAGCAGTACATTAACCCCCTCCATGCTGCATATTACAAGCAGCATTGTAAATTACCCAGCCAGTTCGCTGTGTCTTATGTAAAGTGTACAGTGTCAGCCTCTTCAAACTCACTTGCACTGTTACACAGGGCTTCACTGCCCAATATAAAAGTGACAAATAAAAATGTTATATTGCACCCTCTCATAAAAATAAAAAATAAACAAAAAAATAAGAGATAGGTATAGATATAGCACTCAAACAGTTACAATGTAATCCACTTTTATTGTATTCTTATACAGAAGGTTTCATGCAGCAAGTGCTGCGAATCAGTTCTGACTCATTACTAAATGTGTGCCAATTTCCTTCAATCTACCTCCGTAATCAACCTCTGTGCCAATGACCGCCACCCTCCACCACAGGTACACTGCCAAGCTAAAAAAGTGACCTTTTATTTCTGAGAGAAAGGTCAAAAAGCATTTGCAGGTATTTTTTTTTTTTAAAGATATATTTTTATTAACCTCTTGCTGACCGCCCACCGTAGTATTACTGCGGCAGGGCGGCTCGGCTGCACAAAACCACGTAGTACTATGTGATTGCGCGCGCGCGCTGCCGGAGCCGCGCTTAGGCTGCGTTTGTCACAGCAGGAGGCGGGCTGCGGGAGGAGCGGCGGCGATTGCCGCTGCCCTCCTGCGATCATCATATAAACTGACAGAAGACCAGCCTACTTATGTAAACAAAGCAGGCGAGTCTTCTGTCAGATAGGCAGGGAGAGATCAGGAGTTTCAGCTAAGCTACAACCCCAATCTGTGCCTGTCACAGAACCCCCCCCCCCCCCCCCCATCAACACAGTCAACAAGCATATTTAGGCACACATTAACCCCTTTGATCACCCCCAGTATTAACCCCTTCCCTGCCAGTGTCATTTATACAGTAACAGTGCATAATATTTAGCACTGATTACTGTATTAATGTCACTGGTCCCCAAAGTGTGTCAAAAATGTCAGTTAGGGGTTCTGTCAGCCGCAATGTCACAGTCCCGCTAAATAAACGCTGATCGCCGCCATTACTAATAAAAAAAATAAAAAGTCAAAAAAATCTGTCCCGTAGTTTGTAAACGCTATAACTTTTGCCCAAACCAATTAAAATACTCTTTGGGATTTTTTTTATTAAAATATGTAGCAGAATACAAATTGGACTAAACTGATAAAAAAAAATTAATTTAATTTTAATTTTTATTGGGAATGTTTTATAGCAGAAAGTAAAAATATGACGTTTTTTTCTTCAAAATTTACGCTCTTTTTTGTTTATAGCACAAAATCTAAAAACCGCAGAGGTGATCAAATACCACCAAAAGAAAGCTCTATTTGGGGGAACAAAGGACATCAATTGTATTTGGTTACAGCGTCGCACGACCGCACAATCATTAAAGTAACGCAGTGATGAATCGCAAACAAAAATGGCCTGGTCATTGAAGGGGGTAAAACCTTCCGGAGCTGAAGTGGTTAATTTTTAACAAAAACATGTATAAAAATAACAGACCTTTGAATTTTTGTCCTTTTTTTCGATAACAACAAAGTTGTAGCTAGACAAAGGGGTATCTGAGTGAAAGCAGACATTACTTAGCAATAGCAAAAATACGATCAACCAATTAAGGGATCCAACAAATAAAACAGAGAACTAGCAGTAGAGGAAACATTTGGGTATTTGGATTAGTGCAAAACTCTAACAGAAAATTCTGATTCATTTGCAGGTAATAATCCAATAGTTTTCTATTAGGGAGATTTGCAGATATAAACAAGGACAGCATGGAAAAGACCACAATGCACAATCCCTTAACACTTTATTTATATAAAAAAAAAAAAAAAAAAAAGCAGTAAAAAACTCACATGGGGGGGGGGGGGGGGGGGTCCTCAGACGGCACTTTTTAATCAGCACACATAGCCCATATAGTGTACGATCTCCTGATATTCTGGGACTGATAAACAGATCTCTCTCCCAACGTGATGACTTCCCAAGCCCCGCCTACTCATTGCATTTCGTCACTTAATGATTTTCCTGGATTTACATGGGGGTGACCTATGAGATGTTACCTTATAAATCCCTCCGTGTACAATACGCCCTTTGTCTCCTCCTTTTCTTTCTCTTAACTCTTTAGTCAGTTAGGTTCCAAGTCATGTTGCACATAATGATATTTGATACAATTACATAAGTGCCCTCTAATAGTAACAAACTACAGCAACATGATACAAATAAAATAAAAGCTTCCCTCCATAAAAGGTTATAAACATTGTCCTGATCTACCTTTAGGACATTAACAAGTGGTTATAAACATTATACTGATGGAGCATTCCAACATGAACATTTATGCATGAAAAAATATAGCAAAATATTCAGTATGCACACCCATCAGAAGACCTACAAACACACACACATACATATACAGTCAGGTCCCTAAGTATTGGGACATCGACACAATTCTAATCTTTTTGGCTCTATACACCACCACAATGGATTTGAAATTAAACAAGATGTGCTTTAACTGCAGACTTTCAGCTTTAACTGAGGGTATTTACATCCAAATCAAGCGAAAGGTGTAGGAATTACAACAGTTTGCATATGTGCCTCCCACTTTAAGGGACCAAAAGTAATGGGACAGATTAACAATCATAAATCAAACTTTCACTTTTTAATACTTAGTTGCAAATCCTTTGCAGTCAATTACAGACTGAAGTCTGGAACACATGGACATCGTATATTATATATTTTACTGATGGGCGAACATCGGCCGGGGCGGTTTGCGAACGTCAGCCGCAAATTTTCTCAAAAGTCCGCAAACCAGCGGACCCCATTGACTTTAATGGGAGGCGAACTTTAAAAACCTTTGGGTCATATTTGCAGCCACAAAACACATACTAGCTGTGCACAAATTGTCCCAGCACATGGACAATGTCATAACAGAAGTATTGCAATTGGAAACTTTGCCCTAAAAAATTTTATTTTTCATAAATCAGCCAGAACTGACAGCAGCCGGTAAATACATATCAAATACCTATAGGGTCCATTCACACATCTGTAAAATGGGTCCGCATCCATTCCACAATTTGGCGGAACCTTTACAGACCCATTGATTTTCAATTCCAGTCTGAAAAATTAGGCATTCACAGGATAAAGTAGTGTCTGCCATTTCAGACCCCAAAATGTAGCCCACGTGTTTACCTGACAGCTAAGAACGTAGTATTTGGTGGTTGGAGGTACATTAGGCATTCAAAGGATACAGAAGTGTCGGCCAGTATAGGTCCCAAAAATCAGCCCACATGGGTTTACCTGACAGCTAAGAACGTAGTATTTGTTGGCTGGAGGTACATTAGGCATTCACAGGATACAGAAGTGTCGGCCAGTATAGGTCCCAAAAATTAGCCCACATAGATTTACCTGACAAAGAACGTAGTATTTGGTGGCTGGAAGTACATTAGTCATTCACAGGATACGCAAGTGTCGGCCAGTATAGGCCCCAAAAATTAGCCCACATGGGTTTACCTGACAGCAAAGAACGTAGTATTTGTTGGCTAGAGGTACATTAGGCATTCAGAGAAATAGTCGGCCATGAAAGGCCCCAAAAATTTGGCATTCAATGGACATGAAATGCCTTATGCCGCTGCATTTAGCGAAGACAAGGACCAGGAATTGTGGGTGGATGGCGGTCTGGCAGATATTTGTGTCATGAGGAATTTCAATAAAACATGGTCTACTGGTCACATGTGTTGAATTCCTCAGAGATCCATGCCTCATTCATTTTTATAAATGTGAGGTAGTCTACACTGTCATGAGCTAGGCAAGTGCGCTTATCGGTCACGATCCCCCCTGCTGCGCTGAATGTCCTTTCGGACAGGACACTGGACGGGGGGCAGACCAACAGTTCCATTGCAAATTGTGCAAGCTCTTGCTAGAGGTCAAGCCTGCCCACCCAGTAGTCCAGGGTATCATCACTCCTCAGAGCATCCACATCGGCCGTTAACCCAATGTAGTCAGAAATCCATCGGTCTAGGCGTTCCCTGATGCTGGATCCGGAGTAATGCTGTCGATGGTTCGGCTGAAAGAAGGATCTCGTATCTGAAGTGACCAAGACATCTTCAAACTGCCCTCTTCTTGCAGGCGCTGTTGGATTGCTAACCGCAACTGTCTGACTGGAAATTCCTCTGCCAGTGCACGCAAAAGCAGAATGCAGTATTTCCCGCAGCAAGGCCTGGAAGTGCTACATTCTGACCGCCCTCTGATTGTGGTAACATTTCGGCCATTTTTTGTTTGCATCGGGGGTCTAAGTATGTTGCCACCCAGTACTGGTCCTTGGCCTTTATGCTTTTTATATGGGGGTCCCCCTTAAAACACTGTAGCATGAAGGCCCCCATTCGCACTAAACTGGAAGCGGTGTAGTGGCCTGCTTCCAGCTCATCATCCAAGATAATGTCGTCCTCGTTCTCCTCCCCCCATCCACGGTTAACACCAGGGATCCTAGAATGGTTTAAAGCATGCTCTTCTTGCTCCTCCTCATCCCCCCGGCACCATCCTCCACTGACTCTTCAGGCTCCTGTTGACTTGTCTCAGATGGAGTAGCACCCACTGGGAATTCATCCAACATTGAGACTTCCTCATCTTCCTGCTCCTCGACGGCTTGATCAATGACATGACGCAATGCACGCTCCAGAAAGGAGGCATAAGGTACCATGTCACTGACGGCGCCCTGGCCGTGACTGACCAGTTTGGTGATCTCATCGAATGGGCGCAGAAGTCTGCATGTGTCCCGCATTAGCAGCCACTGGCGAGGTGAAAAAAACCCAAGCTCCCCAGAACCTGTCCTGCCGCAGAGTTCGTACAGGTAGTCATTAACTGCACATTTCTGCTGGAGCAGCCTATCAAGCATATGCAACGTTGATCTGCATTGCGTCGGGCAGCCACAAATAAGATGTTTGATGGGCAGGTTGTGTCGCCGCTGAATGTCAGCAAGGCGAGCCATGGCTGTGTAAGATCTTCTGGAATGGCCCGAGATTTTCCTGACCTGCCTCAAGACGTCCTGAACCCCAGGGTATTTGCCAATGAATCTCTGCATGACCAAGTTCAGGACGTGTGCCATGCATGGCACGCGTGTTATTTTGCCCTGTTTCAGCGCGCTGAGCAGATTGGCACTGTTGCCGCACACCCCTTTACCAACTGTCAAATTCAGCGGTGTCAGCCACTGATTTGCCTGTGAACGCAAAGCTGAAAGGAGTGCAGGACCAGTATGGCTCTTGGCTTCCAGGCACAACAATCTACATGGGTGCCATGGGTTACATGCTTGACTGCCGTCAGAAGGTTCACTCAGTGGGCAGTAAAAGTGATATACCTTCCCTGCCCGTGTTTGCTAGACCATGTGTCTGTGGTCAGATGTATCTTGGCACCTACACTGTGTGCCAGAGATCTATTCACTTGCCGCTGAACATGGCTATACACTCTGGAATGCCCTTCTGCGAGAAATATTTCCTGCCTGGGAGCTTCCATTGTGGTGTTCCAATGGCCAGTTGATATGGCAGTAGTTGGCGGGCTATCAGTTCCAACAAGCCAGCAGTCAAATGTTGGGCAAGAGGGTTATCTGGCGTCATTTTTTACGCTCCAACATTTGGGCCACGGAAGCCTGCCTTTTTCCAGAACAACTTGACGACAGCATGATGGAAGGTGGAGTGGAGGACAATTGTGAGGAGAGAGGAGAAGGAGAAGAGGCTGGACGGTGAGAGCCTGGAGTGTGGCTTTGTAGGTTCTGACGGTGTTGCTCCCACTGGGCTCAGTGATGGGAGTACAGGTGCCTTCTTAAGGCAGTCATCCCTAGGTGAGTGTTGGGCTTACTGCGACTTATGCGTTGACTGCAAAAGCTGCAGATGGCAACACTGTTGTCAGCAACGGACACATTAAAAAAAGCCCACACTGCAGAGCCATGTGCCGTCCTGGGAGCGCCAGATGTGACTGTACATGGTTGGTGGCTCGCTCCTGATACATTTGCAGTCTGCTTTCTACCTCTTGTGCAATGCAAGTTCTGCCTGCCTCTCCTCCCTATCTGCCGGTCCGTCGTCTCTCCCTCTGAACTCCCCTCTTCCTCTCTTGTGGCCACCCACATGACGTCCATAGACACGTCATCATCCATGTCGTCATCCACGTCACCTTCCCCACCACTAGCATTCGAGATCTTGGGAGTAGGCAGCAACAGCGGGGACCAACCTCCTTGGGCTGATCTGGGTAATGTCGTCAGACTGCTGAATGGTGGCTGTTTCTACCTCCTCTTCCAACAATGGCTGTGCATCGCAAATGTCTTGTGATGGATCGTAAAATAATTCCAGTAACTCAAGCGGAGGGTATGTGGTTGTGGTGTCTTCGGGGGTGCACACAGCAGAGAGTGAAGAGGGTGCAGATAGAGGAAGGCTTAGTGAGCCACTCAACCAAGTCTGGTACGTCCTTTGACGTAATCAAACGCACCTTCTGAAACATCACACTTTGGCTCCGGCCTACTGCTCCTGCCCTACCCCTACCACCCCTGCGTAAGTGTCTGCCTCTTCTTCTGCCTGTCATGTTTTTAAATTACCCTGCGACAAAAGTCTCTAGAGAATCGCAGTATATCTGGAAAAAGGTATACAACACCCCGCTTCAATCTGTGGTATTGGGGGCCACTGGTTTATCACACCAGTTCAAAAAATTGGCCAGTGAGTTTGGCACCGTGTAGCATAGTTAACGCAGCAAAAGAGGAAATATTGTTGCAGGACACAAATACACTTGTAAGTATACTCAGATAACACCCCGCTTCAATCTGTGGTATTGGGGGGCCACATTTTTATCACACCAGTTCTAAAAATAATTGGCCAGTAACTGTTGTCACTGTGTGTAGCACAAAAGTGCTTTTGTCACAGTTTGTAGTATTGCTGCAGAAACGCTCAGTCACCACACCTGTCACAATGCTGCACAGTGCACAATACAAATCCACTATAATATGCTTTCTATATTACAAAGTATATTATATCGTGGATTACACCCCTATATTGTGCACTACACACCTATACCAAATAGCAGCCCTTAAAATGACTTTTGTGGACATTACCAGAGCGATTTGTGTCACTGCCGATCTCGATCTGTCCCTGATGAACACTGCATACCTGTCCCGAAACTGAACAGAACCTGTACACCTATACCAAATACTATACCAGCCCTGAAAAGGACTTTTGTGGCTCTTAGAGCGATTTGTGTCACTACCGATCTGTCCCTTATGAACACAGCATACCTGTCCCTAAACTAAAAAGAAAGTGTAGTAGACTTATACCAAATACCAGCCCTCAAAAGGACTTTTGTGGATTTTAACAGAGCTATGTGTCTGGCAATCTCTCCCTCATGAGCACAGCCAACCTTTCCCTATGCTGACAAAAAGCAGAATGTGAAATGGCCACCAGCTCTGGTCTATTTATAAGGTAGGGGGGTATGTCCATGTGCTGAAATGTTTCAATTGGCTGTCCCGTTCCACCTGACGGCTGTGTCATGGGTCAAAGTTCTCCCCAATGTAAACTAATATGGCCACCGCGAACAACCCCATGTGTTCGCAAAATTGGCGGGTAGCGAACAAGCAAAATGGGCCGCGGACCGACCGCCGGGCGAACCGCAAGGCCATCCACATACACACACATATATATATCTCTATCTATCCATCTACACATACATACACACATAATATTCTCTCGCTCTATATAACACACATACATACATATACACACATCTGACATTAACAAATGTACAATTATGCATAGAAATAAAGAATACATGCATACAAACAAAGGGTTGGGGGGGGGGGGAGGGGTCACACCCTAAACATGCCTTTCTAAAGCTGGTGCTGCTATAAAGACCAATATACATACAGCTGTGCTCATAAGTTTACACACCCTGGCAGAATTTATGATTTTTTGGCCATTTTTCGGAGAATATGATGGATAACAAAAAAAAAAAAAAATTTTCACTCATGGTTAGTGTTTGGCTGAAGAATTTATTATCACTCAACTGTGTCTACTCTTTAAATCATAATGACAACAGAAACCCAAAATGACCCCGATCAAAAGTTTACATACCTCTGTTCTTAATACCGTGTATTGCCCCCTTTAACATCAATGACAGCTTGAAGTATTTTGTGGCGTTTGTGGATGAGGCGCTTTATCTTCTCAGATGGTAAAGCTGCCCATTCTTCCTGGCAAAAATCCTCCAGTTCCTGTAAATTCTTGGGCTGTCTTGCATGATCTGCAAGTTTGAGATCTCCCCAGAGAGTCTCAATGATACTGAGGTCAGGAGAGCGAGATGGCCACTCCAGTACCTTCACTTTATTCTGCAGTAACCAATGACAGGTGGACTTGGCCTTGTGTTTAGGATCATGTGCCTCATTGTGCATCTTGAAACCTCCACACCACATGTTTTCAGAGAGTCCTGTATTTCCCCTGAAGTTATTTGTGGGTTTTTCTTTGCATCTGGAACAATTTTCCGGGCAGTTGTGGCTGAAATTTTAGTTCGTTTTCCTGAACGTGGTTTGGTTTCAACAGAACCCCTCATTTTCCACTTCTTGATTCGAGTTTGAACACTGCTGATTGGCATTCTCATTTCCTTGGATATCTTTTTATATCCCTCTCCTGTTTTATACAGTTCAACTTCCTTTTCCCGCAGATCCTTTGGACAATTCTTTTGCTTTCCCCATGACTCAGAATCCAGAAACTTCAGTGCAGCACTGGATGAAGGATGCAAGGGTCTGTCAGGAGTCCAGAAACTCATTGACCTTTTAGTGCCGGCTCACACTGAAGCGGCACGACTTCGGGGGCGACCTGTGGAAACGCGTGCACCGCGACTTCGGCACGACTTGCACGGACTTCAGAAAATTAATGTCTATGCAAGTCGCTCCAGGTCGCCCCGAAGTAGTACAGGACCCTTTTTCTAAGTCGGAGCGACTAGTGTCGCTCCTATTAGAACCGTTCCTGTACTACACTATGGACCGCGACGCTGCACGACTCGTCTGACAAGTCCTACTAGTGTGAATGGAGACTTCTACACACACACTAATCACAAGCAAACAGATCCTAGGTGAGGATGGTTACCTTTAATAGCCATTCAAACCCCTTTGTGTCAACTTGTGCGCATGTTATCAGGCCAAAATCACCAGGGTGTGTAAACTTTTGATCAGGGTCATTATGATTTAAAAAGAGTAAACACAGTTGGTTAATAAATGGCTTCAGCTAAACACTAACCATGAGTAAAAGAAAAGTTGTGTTATCATTCATATTCTCTGAAAAATGGCCAATAAATCAAATTCTGCATGGGTGTGTAAATTTGAGCACAACTGTATATAATATTAATATTAAAACAATGAAAAATCGGCGCTGGTAATGGTGTGGGCTTGTAACATATATTGTGATGGTGGGTAAAATATATATTCAATGTGAGTAAAGATATTAAAAATAAAAATATAGTGTCATTACCAATAAATATAACCAGTGTATAAATAAAGGTAAACCTTAAATAAATTAGAATACCTTATTGTGCTAATAATATCAACCCAATGAATTATCGCAAGAAAATATGAAAATATTGTGACTTTTGGTGATACTTAAATATTGCAAATGTATGACACTAGTGATTATTTGTTAAAACTGTTTTTTTCATAAAAACGCATATGACTGACAATAAAATCCGTAATTCATAAAATTATTTGTGCAACTGGTGAGATAGTCGGTGCTAAAAGGTAAATGAAATATTCAAAGTACTTTGTGCTCCAATTTGTGCTCTTGATAAAATTAAGCAATATTTGCTTCTTACCAGATGGCCTTAGGTCGCAAGGACCTAAATCGCTTTTGATCCCTTTACAGGATGGATCAATCCTCCATCGAACTCATCCAATCCAGATAGGTGGCTGGTTTTCCAATATTGATCTGGACCTTAGGATACGGTCTCAAGCGGGTGTATGTAAAAAGAAATGTAGTGGGGAAGCCAAAATATAGTGTAATTTAGTTTTTTTATTAAAGTAAAAATTAAAGATAAGGACAGGGCGGAAGGGACGTCGCTGGCTCTCTCGGTTCCGGGTTACAGAAGACCACAATGCATTTCGCGTCTATCGCGTCATCAGGATAGATGCGAAATGCATTGTGGTCTTCTGTAACCCGGAAACCGAGATAGCCAACGACGTCACTTCCGCCCTGTCTGGAACGCACACCACCGCTGCCACGTTACTAGCGCTGTGTAGGAGACTACAGAGCACCAGGAGTTTTACCTTCACAGACCCCAAAACAAACAGTGCTTTCACCCAGTGCCAGGATAGGCACTACCCATTGTAAGCAGCCAATTTTTATCTTTAATTTTTACTGAAGACGTCTAGCCAATGGTGAAACACGTTAGGTGGAACGCACGTCGTGATGTCACATGAGCTCAGTGGAAGTAAGCCGGAAGTGCCGCTCTCCACACATGACAGCGCTTTATTGAATTTTTTCCTGTTTCTACTTGTTTTATTTTATATTGGGACTTTGTTATGGATTATCTGGATTTTGTGCAATAAAAATATCAGTTTAAAAAACGGTACTGCACTATCTGGACCTTCCCCTTTCTTTTATACATCCCTTTTTGAAGGTGGATGACAGGAGGAGAGTTGCTGCAGGAAAAGGTACCTGTCTGGAGGGAACGCATCCTTGCCCTGGGGGGTCACTAAAGCTCTTATGGTCTTAGTGTCATAAGGCACATAGGACCCACGTAATCCGGAGAGTGTGAAATTCATCTATCTTGTCACGTTGGAACACAAGGAGGGACACCAGGGATAGAGTGGAAAAACCTATCACGAAGCACCAAGCACTATTCACTGTGCACTTTATTTTGAACTTTCATCACCAAGAAGTCACATTATTATAAACTTTTTGCACATGAGCTTATTTTGCACATGAACTTTAAGGAAATTTTATGAGAATACCTATATTTTTTGCACTATATATGAACTCGCACTTTTTTTTTATTATATTTATTATCGTATTTAATAATTATTGCAATTTTATGTAAGTACATTTATATATAACTTTATATACCAACTGTATCAGATCACGGGGTTTACACGCACTTTACATTTTTTAAATATTGCAATTATTTAAATCAAGCAAGCGCTATAGGTAATCCTATATGAACAGATTACTTCACATTTGAGCTAATTTTTCATTGTTTTAATATTTGTGATTTTTTTTGGTACTGAACCATTAAAATAAAAAGGGCAGCAGGCATTTCTATTCTACATAGGGCCAAACACCAAAACCAGGCGCCTTCACCTTGAAAATTAACAACTGTATATAACCACAGATGATAGCGCACACATACAAAAGGAGTAACTTTCAAATATTAGAAGGCTACTGAGACCTGATCTAAATGAGCAAATATGGGGATTTGGTCACACCATATGGCCATACCTTGCTGTGTCAAAGCACCCCATTATCAGTGGGTCCTACACTATCCATAAAATGAAGGATAAATCCCACTTCTCTTAACCGTGGGAGATACTTGCTCCTTACATGGGAGAAATGTGCTAGCTGCAGAAAACACTGCCCACCGCAGATATAGGTCGATACTTTGACGTTAAATACCGGGGTTCTGGCAGCAGATAGGCGCTATAACCCCGGTATTTTTTTAATCTGCGGGCGGTCTTCTTTCAGATAAGGGTGGTCCCAGCAGCGGATTCACCGCAGGATCACCCTTACGGTGCGGCGGGAGAGGTGCCCCCCTCCCTCCCTCCTGCCGCTTACCGGACGTTTTCCCCGCTTACCGGACCCGCCAGCAGCAGGGAAAACAATCCAGTCCGCGCTCCCTCACAGCAGTGTTGGGGGTAACGAGTTACAAAGTAACGGATTACAGTAACTACATTACTTTTTTTGGTAACGAAGTAACGTAACTAGTTACAATACTAATATTGGTAACTACACTACTTTACTAGGCTATAGGAACGCGCTTTCCTGCGTTATCCAAGCCGTGCGATACAATCGTTATTTCGAAGAATAGAGAGGGATGAAGTTTATGACTTTTTGTTGCACTTTATGTTTTATTCTGTTTTTTCAGGTTTTGTTCTCATGTTTCCCAAAGCCTGTGTTTATACAATAAACTCTATGCAGAAAGAGTGTCATGTATCTTCTTCTACACGGTCAATTAAGAAAGAGGAGAGTAAAGTAATAAGTAGTGAAGTTACTTTTAAAATGCAATAACTAGTAAAGTAATCTCGTTACAATTTACAGAAGTAAATAGTTACATTTTTTGAGTAACTACCCCAACACTGCCTCACAGGCAGGAAGTCGAGTGATGGCCCCCACTTGACTCTATGGTCTTGGAGGACCGGAGCGACTTCAAACTTTGTCTCCTAGCAATGCATTTAAAGAGCCAATTTTTTTTTCATCATGAAAAAAGAAATGGCTTTTTTTAGTGTAGATGTGAGATGTGAGGTCTTTTTGACCCCCGATCTCACAATAAAGAGGTCCTGTCATGCTTATTCATATTACAAGGATGCTTTATTCCTTGTAATAGGAATAAAAATTATCAAAATTATTAGTTTTTTTAAAACTGTAAAAATAAATAGATAAGACAAAAAAAAAAAATTAAAGCGCCCTGTCCTCATTAGCTCGCACGCAGAAGTGAACGCATATGCAAGTCCCGCCCACATATGTAAACCGTGTTCAAACCACACATGTGAGATATCACTGCGATCGGTAGAGTGAGAGCAATAATTTGAGCTCAAGACCTTTTCTGTAACTCTAAGCTGGTAACCTGTAGAATTTTTTAAAATGTCGCCTATGGGGATTTCTAAGTACCACTGTTTGTAGCCATTCCACGAGCGTGCGCAATTTTGAAGCATGACATGTTGGGTATCTATTTACTCAGCGTAACATCTTTCACATTATAATTATTGAAAAAAGTTGGGCTAACTTTATTGTTTTCTTATTTTTTAATTAAAAAAAGGGAATTTTTTCCAAAGAAATTGCGCTTGGAAGAAAAAAAAATTGCAACAATCTCCATTTTATTCTCTAGGGTCTCTGCTAAAAATATTATACATTTATAAATTATAAATATATATTTGGGGGTTCTAAGTAATCTTCTAGCAAAAAAAGAGGATTTTAACTTGTAAATAACAAGTGTCAGAAATAAGGCCCAGTCCTTATTAAACTACACTATACAGGGACTCCTATATCTGCTTACTGGTGGACACTGATATCGAAGTACTGGTGTGTGAGAGTGGGGTGTTCCACCTCAGGAGTCTGGTCAGCACTCAATGTGTAACAAAGGGTTGGGGGGGACCCACTGATAATGGGGTACTTTGACTCAGTGGTGGTCTTAATCACGATCTGGCCATATAGTGTCACCAAGTCCCCATATTTACTCATTTAGATCAGGCCTCAGTAGCCTAATATTTGAAAATGATTCCTTTTGTATGTGTTCACTATCCTCTGTGGAATATATATATATATATATATATATATATATATATATATATATATATATACACACACACACATATATACATACATACATACACACCTCGTAAATATAAAAAAAAAAAAAAATACTACAACATAATGCACAAATGATACAGATTAAAATAAAGCCTACCCACAGTAGTGGTTATAAACACCATTGCTCTGATCTTCATTTAGGATATTAACAGATAAAAAATAAAAAAAGATGAATTCACTGAATTATGAGAATTTGTTGGGACTGATGTGGAGGGACTGTGCACCATCGTTCAGAACTTAAAGTGGTAGTATCCCGCTTTTTGACACTTTTACCTACAGGTAAGCCTATAATAAGGCTTACCTGTAGGTACAAATAATATCTCCTAAACCGGCATGGTTTAGGAGATATTTACAGTGCATGCAGCCGCTCTCGCGAGTGGCGCATGCGCTCTGAAGGTCCGGGGGGACCTTCAATTAATTTGCCGGGAGCTTGCCGGAAAATCACTCCCGCGCGCATGCGCGGGAGTGACGTCATCGCGGCTCCGGCCAATCATCGCGCCGGAGCCGTCTCTTCCGGCCAATCACCGCGCCGGAGCCGCCGAACCCGGAAGAGACGGCGAGGGATCATGGCAGCGCCCGCAGCGATGTCCGGGGGTCCGTGTCGAGGCTTCGTTCTAAGGTAAGTTACACATAATGGGCTAGTATGCAATGCATACTAGCCCATTATGCCTTTGTCTTGCAGGTTTTTTTTTTTTGTTTCTAGGGTTTACAACCGCTTTAAAGTATAAGTAAAGGCAAAACAAGTGGAGAGGGATTAGAATAGGGATCGACCGATTATCAGCAAAGCTGATATATCGAGGGCCGATCTGCACTTTCCCTGATATATCGGAATCGGCCCCGGAGGTTACCAATATTGCCAATAGTTAGGGAAAGTGCTGTACCGGAGTGATGTCTGCAGGTAGAGGCATCACCCCGGTACCGGCGTCCATAGCTGACGGTCGGCTGTCTTGTAATGACAACCGATGCGGCTGAGAAGCTGCTCGGCTGTCATTACAAGGAGCGGGAGGGGACGTCCCCCCCTCCCACAGCTCGCCCGTGTCTCCTGTCCCACCGGGAGACCCGGGCAACCAGCCTGCACGGCCACCGAAGACCCAATCAAACCCGCATTGGGCTCTGATCGGGTCTCCATGTAAAAACCCGGAAGTGATGTCGTGACATTACTTCCGGGTACTCAGCGTCAGATTAAAAAAAAATGACAGCATTCAAAACAGCTAAACTTGGCATTATGAATGCTTTTAAGTGCAGAGGAGGGGCCATATCGGTATAGGCAATGAAAAAACAATATAGGTCGATCCCTAGATTAGAACCCCTGTCGGTTTTTATTCCTGTCTGTGCCCCCGTTAGGAAGATTCATCCTCTATTTCTCCTGTTTACTGTGATCATTGAAAGTAAAAGAAAATCCCAATTTTGGATAGAGGGGAAATCTTCCAATGGGAACACTAGTTCTGGTGAGCAGGGGGGGGGGATCCCCAAAAAATTCTCTTTATTTGCAGGAATTTCCACTCACTTCCTGTTTGGTTATGGAACAGGAAGTGAGGGGAAATCTCTGCAATGAGACACAAATAGCGAAAAAAAAAAAATCTGACAGAGATTATAACCCTCCTTGCTCTATCCAAAAATGAAAAAAAAAAGTTTTGCCTATAGTTCTACTTTAGGACTGTTTAACCACTTCTGGTTTTACCCCCTTAACCACTTCCGGACTGCCCACCGCAGTTATACGTCGGTACTTTGATAGCTTCCGTAACCCCCCGATATTTTCTTACAGAGCGGGCGGTCCTCTTTCACATAAAGGTGGTCCCAGCGGCGGATTCACAATGGGAATCACTTTTATGGGCAGTGCCCACCCTTCCGCCACTTCTCGGTCATTTTCCCTGCTTACCGGAGCCGTCGGTAGCAGGGAAAATGATCCGGTCCATCCATGTCCTTGGCAGGAAGTAGAGTGAGGGCAAGCTGGCCCCTAAACCACTCTATGGCCTTGTGAGATGTGAGGTCTTTTTGACCCCAGATCTCACTTTAAAGAGGACCTGTCCTTATTTCTATTACAAAGGATGTTTACATTCCTTGAAATAGGAATAAAATTGATCCAAACTTTTTTTTTTGTTACAGTGTAAAAAAAATGAAAAATAAAAATTTAAAGCACCTCGTCCCTCCGAGCTTGCACGCAGAAGCGAAAGCATATGCAAGTCGCGCCCACATATGTAAACGGTGTTCAATCCACACATGGGAGGTATCGCTGCAATTGTTAGAGTGAGAAAAATAATTCTAGCCCTAGAGCTCCTCTGTAACTCTAAACTGGTAACCTGTAGAATTTTTTTTAAGTGTTGCCTATGGAGATTTTAAAGTATCAAAGTTTGTTGCCATTCCACGAGCGTGTGCAATTTTGAAGCATGACGTGTTGTTAGGTATCAATTTACTCAGCGTAACATTATTTTTCACATTATAGAAAAAATTTAGTTAAACTTTACTGTTTTCTTATTTTTTTTTTAATTCAAAAAAGTTGTCCAAAGTTTTCCAAAAGAATTACATTTGTAAGACCGCTGCAGAACTATGGTGTGACAAAGTATTGCAACGATCTCCATTTTATTCTCTAGGGTCTCTGATAAAAATATATAATGTTTAGGGGTTCTAAGTAATTTTCTAGCAAAAAATACGGATTTTAATTTGTAAACAAGTGTCAGAAATAGTCCGGCTCCTTAACCGGTTGCCGACTGCTCACAGTATATTTACTGCGGCAGTCAGCCCCGGCCAGGCAGAGTGACGTAGATCTACGTCGCTCGCCTGTCACTCCTTTTAGAGCCAATAGCGGGCGAGCGCGCGCCTCGGCTCGTTCACAGAGGAGTGCTGGCGTGTGACCGGCGGACCCGATGTCCGCCGCTCACACTACGATCGCCGGTACAGCGGAAGAAAGAGCGGCTTATGTAAACAAGCCGCCTGTCATTCTCCCCTGTGTAAAAATGAAGATCAGACGGTCCTACTGGGTAGAACCGTTGATCTTTGTTTTTACACTAGGAGACCTGTCCCCCTACAGTTAGAATCACGCCCCTAGGACACACTTAACCCCTCCCTGTCCAATACAGTTAACCCCTTCCCTGCCAGTGTCATTTTTGCAGTAACAGTGCATATGTATAGCACTGATTACTGCAGTAATGTCACTGGTACCCCCAAAAGTGTCAAAAATGTCAGTCAAGGGTCCGATCTGTCCGCCGCAATGTCGCAGTCCCGCAAAAAAAAAAAAAAAAAAAAAAAAAAAAAAAAAAAAAATCGCAGATCGCCGCCATTACTCGTTAAAAAAAAAAAAAAAAAAACACCAAAAATGAGAAAAATCTTTCCCTTTGTTAGTAAACGCGATAACTTTTGCGCAAACCAATCAAAATACGCTTTTTGTGATTTTTTTTACCAAACATATGTAGCGTAAAACAATTTGGCCGAAAATGTTAAAAAATTTTGATTTTTACATTTTTTTGGGGGGGAATTTCATATAAAAAAAAAGTGAAAAATATTGTTATTTTTGCAAAAATTACGCTCTTTTTTTGTTTATAGCGCATGATCAAAAAATCGCACAGGTGATCAAATACCACCAAAAGAAAGCTCTGTTTGTGGGAAAAAAAAAGGACGTGAAATTCGTTTAGGTACAGCGTTGCACGACCGCGCAATTGTCCGTCAAAGTCACGCAGTAAAAAAAAAAAAAAAAAAAAAAAAAAAAAAAAAATCGCTAAAAAACCCCTGGTCAGGAAGGGGGTAAAATGTTCCGGGCTTAAGTGGTTAAGGAAATGACCAGGCCATTTTTTGTGATGCGGCACTGCGTTACTTTAATTGACAATTGCGCGGTCGTGTGACGCTGTACCCAAACAAAATGGATTTCCTTTTTCCCCCTCAAATAGTGATTTCTTTTGGTGGCATTTGATCACCTCTGCGATTTTTATTTTTTGCGCTAAACAAAAAAAACAAAAAAACACCAGTTCTGAAAAAACAACAAAATATTTTTCATATTCTGCTATAAAAAATTCCCCTGAAAAAAAAAAAAAAAATAATTGAATTTAATTTTTTCATTATTTTAGGCCAATTTGTTTTCTGCTACATATTTTTGGTTAAAAATAAAATCCCAATAAGCTTATTTTGATTGGTTTGTGCAAAAGTTATCGCGTCTACAAACTATGGGAAAGATTTGTCATTTTTATTTATTAATTTTACTAGTAATGGCGGTGATCTGCGATTTTTAGCGGGACTGCGACATTGCGGTGGACAGATCGGACCCCTAACTGACATTTTTGACACTTTTGGGGGGACCTGTGACATCACTACAGTAATCAGTGCTAAAAATATGCACTGTTACTGTACTAATGACACTGGCTGGGTAGGGTTTAACCCAGGGCGAGTAAAGGGTTAAATGTGTCCCTAGGGGGTGCTTTCTAACTGTAGGGGGATGGGCTTGTAATATAAATACAGAGACCTGTAAACCTAAATAGGAGGAACACAGGAGCTTTGTATTGATAGCTGAGAGAACAACGGTCTGCTGTGTTTACAACAGCAGACCGCCGTTCTCTCTTCACGGGGAGCGAGCGTGGGTGCCTGGCGGCAAGCGCGGCCCTGCGCCTCGGCTCCCCTGCTTTTGAGTGGGCGAGATTTGCAGGAACCTGCCGACCTGCTGCCGTATAACTGCAGGCGTTGATCAGCAAGTGGTTAATTACTGACTGTTTCAGTGACCACCTACAGAGACCTTTCCCTAGCTAGGAATATCCATTGCAAGTTACAGACAGAAGTGCACCTTTGGAACATTTCCTATTGCTGCCAGATAGGCCAACTGCTCAGCTATTGCCTTATGGTCATCTGATACGGTTTATTGCTGCTAGGATTCTTTATTTGATGCATTGCTGTGCTATGACTGCCAACTGTGTTAACCCCTTGGAGCCTAAGCCTTTTTCTGACATATGTTGCGTACAAGTTAAAATCAGTATTTTTTGCTAGAAAATTACTTAGAACCCCCCAAACGTTATATATAATTTTTTTTTTTATAGCAGAGACCCTAGAGAATAAAATGGCGATTGTTGCAATATTTAATGTCACAGTGCTTGCGCAGCGGTCTTGCAAATGCAATTTTTCGGGAAGAAATACACTTTCATGAATTAAAAAAAAAAAAAAAAAAGTTTTAAAAAGTTTTTTTTTTTATAATGTAAAATATGATGTTACGCCGAGTAAATAGATACCCAACATGTCATACTTTAACCACTTCCTGCCCGTCATATAGGAAAATGACGGCCGCAAAGTGGTTGTCCCATCCTGACTGGGCGTCATGCGACATCTAACAGGATAGGCCGCTCTGTGCGTCCCCCCCGGAGGGACGCAGTGCGGCGATTGGTGGTGCGGTGTGTCACTCTGACACACCGCATCTCTGATCCCGGGAAAGAGCCTATGATGTAGGCTCTTTACCAAGTGATCAGCTGTGTCCAATCACAGCTGGTCACACAGTAAATAGGAAGTGCCGTTGATCGGTTTTCTTCAGTTCGCGCCTGACAGGTGCCGAGTAAAGGAGAGCCGATCGGCAGCTCTCCTGACAGGGGGGGGGGGGTCTTTGCTGGTAATCAGAGCATTGATTACCAGTGCAGACCCTTGGAGGATGCCACTAGAGCCATCAGGGATTGCCCACCCATGGCCAACAGGAATGCCAATCAGTGCTCAGGGAGCCTGTCAGTGCCCTTCATCAGTGCCGCCCACCAGTGCCCATCAGTGCCGCCCACCAGTGCCCATCAGTGCCACCCACCAGTGCCGCCTATCAGTACCTCATCAGCGCCACCCCATCAGTGCCTGCCAGTGCAGCCTCATCAGTGCTCGTCAGTGCAGGGAAAAACGCATCTACAAAATTTTATAACAAACAAAAAATTTTTTTATTTTTTTTCAAACTTTTCGATCTTTTTTCAATTTGTTTAGCAAAAAAGAAAAAAACCTTGCAGTGATCAAACACCACCAAAAGAGAGCTCTATTTGTGGGGGAAAAAAATGACAAATTTGGTTTAGGTACAGTGTTGCATGACCGCGCAATTGTCATTCAAAATGCAACAGCGCTAAAAGCTGAAAATTGGCCTGGGTGGGAAGGGGGTGAAAGTGCCCAGTATGGAAGTGGTTAAAATTGTGCAATTGTGGAAGAGTGACAAACTTTGGTACTTAAAAATCTCCATAGGCAACACTATAAAAATGTTAACGGTTACCAGTTTAGAGTTACAGAGGAGGTCTAGGGCTAGAATTATTGCTCTCGCTCTAACAGTCGCGGAGATACCTCACATGTGTGGTTTGAACACTGTTTACATATGCGGGTGCGACTTGCATATGCGTTCGCTTCTGCGCGCGGGCACGGAGGGTCGGAACGCTTTACATTTTTTTTTCTTAATTATTTTTATTTTATTTATTTTTTTCTACACTGTCCATTTAAAACTTTTTTTTTTTTTTTTAATTCCAAACTCGTTTATTTCAATTTGCAAGTGAAAAGAATACAAGGTTTGGTAAAATTACGTAAATGTCAAACAGATGAATATTAAACAATACAGATTATTTAAACATCAATACAGTAAAAAGAAAAAGAAAAGACAAATTAATACATATTGTTACATTTTTTAATCACTTTGATTGCTGTCACAAGGAGTGTAAACATCCTTTGTGACAGTAATAGGCAGTGACAGGTCCTCTTTATGGAGGGACCCCATATCCCTCCTTTGCACTTAAAAGCATTCAAAACGCCAAGTTTGGCTGTTTTAAATGCTGTCTTTTTTTAAATCTGGCGCCATTAAAGCTTCGTACACACGCAACGAATTTCCGCCGACCGGTCGTCCGTCTTTTGTCCAGAGTGGTGTCTGTTGGTTGGAATGTGCTCTAAACTGCACACGAATTTTCCCATACGACAGAATTCTACTTCAGAAGTGATGTCATGTGTGGGATTGCTTTCTTTGTGTTCTTTCATCTCTGAGCATGCCCAGTCTTGCTCATAAGATTTTTCCCCATCGAAATCTATACTAATGAGACGTAAATCTGAAGCGTTTTGACGGTCAACAAAAATTATATAACCTGCTCACCAGGATTTTTTCGGCCGAAAAGTCAGAGTCGGTTGTCGGAAGCACCATACTAACAAGCTGAAAATTGGCAGATCCGACGTCGGGCGAAAATTCCCGGCCGAATTTCCACTCGTGTATACGGGCCTTAAGGCTCCAGTACCCGGAAGTGATGTCATGACATCGCCTCCAGGTTTTTACATCACAGACCCGATCAGAGCCGAATCCGGCTTTGTTCGGGTCTTCAGCCAGCCGGCGAAAGAGCCAACTGGTCACTCGGGTCTTTCGTTGGGACGGAAGGCGGCGGGGGGGACGGGGGGGGGGGGGGGAGGACGTCCCATCCCACTGCTTGTAATGACAGCCAAGCGCCTGCTCAGCCGCATCGGTTGTCAATCCAAGACAGCTGACCTGCGGCTCTAAACAATGGTATCGGGGTGATGCCTCAAGCTGCTGGAATCACCCCGGTAGTACAACCCCTTTAAGCCGAGGCTGCATATTTGCTTTCCATTGGAGCAAAGGGGTTAATATAACCCAATGTCTACTAACTGTTAACCAACAGTGTAATAGTTCTCTTCCTGGTTGATCGATCGTTGCATGGTTCACTTATCTATTCATCCATGACAATATATATGTTGCTTATAGTTAAACAGTGTGGTGTTATTTTATGGTGTCTTTGCATTACGATGTTGGGATATATTCCAGGCATGCAATTTAACCCTTTCACTGACAGCGAGCGGGGCGGGTTTGCACACATTACCCCTGTCTACAGCCACTTGGATTGTGTGTAAATCTGACAAGCAGACACCTGCCTATCAGATAGGAGCATTCTAGCGCCTGCGCTGCCATCCAATTGATTCCGTACATATAATGGCGCCCTCCCTGTGTGTTGCTCATGCATCCCAAGCTCCGCTTGCCCATCTAGAGGCCCGGGGCCGACATAGTGGGTTCAGCCGTGTAGAGGGTAGGGAGCTGATCAGACACATCTTCTCTCCTCCCCTCCTTGTTGCTGACCTGGAAAGCAACGTGTGACTCTCGGTTTCCCTGGCCAGCATATCCATGAAAGAATTAATGCGATGGGATCATGGGCGTCCAGTTCAACCTATGATGTGTGTGTGTGTTTGCTGTTAACCATACATTGTATACCCCTGTATGTTGTACATTGTATACCCCTGTATGTTGTGGTCTTTAAGGTGACTGTCTAATCGTTTTTTTGAAACTATCAATGCTCCCTGCTGATACCACTGCTTGTGAAAGAGAATTCCACATTCTTACTGCTCTGACAGTAAAGAACCCCTTACGTAATTCAACCACATAAGCCCCGGAGGATTTGGCTGCTCAAAGACCAGGGCCTATTTTGCGATTTGGCACTGCGTGATTTTGATTGACAATTGCGCAGTCGTGCGACGCTGTACCCAAACGAAATTTACGTCCTTTTTTTCCCACAAACAGAGCTTTCTTTTGGTGGTATTTGATCACCTGTGCGATTTTTATTTTTTGCACTATAAACAAAATAAGAGGCGCAATTTTGAAAAAATATTTTTCAAATTTTTTTATATGAAATTCCCAAAAAAAAAAAAAAAAATGTAAAAAATCAAAATTTTACATTTTAGGACAATTTGTTTTCTGCTACATATTTTTGGTTTAAAAAAAAAAAAAAAAATCGCAATAAGCATATTTTGATTGGTTTGCGCAAAAGTTATTGCATTTACTAACTAAGGGAAAGATTTGTAATTTTTATTGTTTTTTTTAAACTAGTAATGGCGGCGATCTGCAATTTTTTTTTGCGAGACTGCAACATTGCGACGGACAGATCGGACCCTTGACTGACATTTTTGACACTTTTGGGGGTACCAGTGACATTATCATAGTAATCAGGGCTATAAATATGCACTGTTACTGTAAAAATGACACTGGCAGGGAAGGGGTTAACTGTATTAGTGATCAAGGGGTTAAGTGTGTCCCTAGGGGCGTGCTTCTAACTGTAAAGGGCATGGCTTTTGATGTAACCACTGAGACATACGATCCTACATAGCAGGATCGTAAGATCTCTGCAGTTACATCAGGGAGAATGACAGGCGGCTTTGTTTACATCAGCCGCCTGCCTGTCTCCCTCTCCAGCGGGAGATCGCGAGTGACCGGCGGACATCGGAGCCGCCGGTGACTCCCGCTGGAATGTCAGGGAACGAGCGGGGGCGGAAGCGTGCCTCCGGGGGCGCGCGCTCAACCCCTAGACGCTCGTGGGCAAGCAAAGTACCGGTACGTCGCTTTGCCCAGAAGGGGCTGACTGCCGCAGTATATAGTCGTGCGGCAGTCGGCAAGTGGTTAAGGTTAAACCGTTTTTCCTCTAGTTTTAGTGAGTGGCCACGCGTCTTATTGGGTATTTACTCGGCGTAACATTATCTTTCACATTGTGGAAAAAAATTGGGCTAACTTAACGGTTCTTATTTTTTTTTTTTTTATTTAAAAAAGTGAATTTTTTTCCCAAAAAAATTGCGTTTGGAAGACCGCTGCGCAAATACGGTGTGATAACAAAATATTGCAACGATCTCCATTTTATTCTATAGGGTCTCTGAAAAAAATAAAAATGTATATATATATATATATATATATATATATATAATGTTTGGGGGTTCTAAGTAGTTTTCTAGCAGAAAAAAAAAAGTGTCAAAAATATGCCTGGTCGGTGAGTGGTTAAAAGATGTGTATAGGGTCAAACGAGTTGTTTTAGACAATTTTTAAGTGCCACACCTTGTAGTAGATGATCACCGTGTATCTCCCCTCCGCAAACCGCGGCTCTGGCGTCTTATGTTAACGGCTAGTTCCTGGCCAGTAAATGGACCCCAGTGACGTCAGCAGACCAGTGACATGCACTGGGCTGCACAGAGCACATGTATATATAGGGAAACAAACAAGGAGGTGACCCAGGAAGTAATAGAAAGGAAAAGGATATAAACCCCACAGTGGAGCAGGCGACACCCATAGGTGAACAGAGAGGCCAAACCCCACCTGTGAAAGGGAGTCACAGGTTTAGCAGAATCCTGCAGCAAGGAGGTAAAAATTTCACGAACAGAAATCTGCAGACTAGACCATGACAATTTAGATTTTTTTGGGGGGGAAATTTTTTGTAAAAATGTCTACACTTAACAAAAAGCAATGTGATAGTTTCTCTTTGCTGGACTTTCACATAATGGCATCCCGGGCCGAATCGCCGCGATTCTGCCTTTGATCCCGAATCATTGAAAATCACAGGATGCCCTTATGATTCCCATGACTTGCAATGGCACCCCCAAAATGCGGTGTGAATTTTTTTTTTCTGCGATTGTCGCACTGCAAACAGAATTGCAGGACGCCTGTCGCCCAAAAGACTTTCTTGTATTTTTTTTGGGGGGGCGTCCTCTGATTCTGTTTACGGTGCGACAATCGTGGAAAAAAATTGCGCCGGGTTTGCCATTGCAGGTCATAAAAATTGCAGGGGCGTCCTGCGATTTGCAATGATGCAAAATCGCGGGCAGAATCTGGGATGCCAATATGTGAACGGAGCCTTAAGAGTCGGTTCACACCGCGGCGACTCAGTCGCCACGACTTTGAAGTCGCCCGTGCAGCACGACTTCATCGCGGCTTGCAAACGACTTCTCATAATAGAAGTCAATGCAAGTCGCTCCAACTTCGCCCAAAAGTAGTGCAGGAAGTGTAAACATTTTTACGAAAAAAATTCCCCCCCCAAAAAAAAAAAATTGTCATGGTCTAGTACAAGAATGTCTTTTGGGCGACAGGCGTTCTGCGATTCTGTTTGCGAAATTTTACCGCGGTTTGTCAGGCGATAATCGTGGCAAAATCATACCGAGTTTGGGGCGCCATTGCAAGTTACTGGAATTGCACGGGCATCCCGCGATTTGCAATGATTCGGGTTAGCTGCTATTCTGCCTGCGATCCAGGACGCCATTATGTGAACGGAGCCTAAGCCCCCTTTCACACAGGCAGACCGTTCAGATCCCCCTGTCAGTTTTTTTGGCGGATTTGAATGGTCCCCCCATGCATCCCTATGTCAGCAGGGACATGTCCGCTGACATCCGATCCGACCCGTCAAATCTGGATGGATGGAAACCCTATTTTCCATCCGTCCAGCGGATCGGATGAGAACGGACCGACGGTCCGTTCCTATCCGATTCCCCCATTGAGATGTATGTGGCTCTGACAGCTGTGTCTCAGCACATAGTGCGGCGAACAGCTGTCATTCTCCTGCTCAGCGGGGGATCGGCGGATCGATCCCCCGCTGAGAAAAATGGAGTCTGTCCGATAGACTATATGTGTGAAAGGGGCCTTAGGCCTCTTCCACACTGCCGCTTAAAGCTCAGTACAGCGTTTTTTTACTGAGCTAAAATACAGCCCAATAATTATATTGTGCCTGTGCACAGAGGCGCGTAAATGAGCGCCGTGCATTCTTCAGTAAGAACAAAATAGAAAGATCTGGATTTTTGGACAGTAATTTAGGCCTAATGCGTTCAAATAAGTGCAATTGCGCACAAATGAATGCACGTCAACATACTGTCGATCTGAAAAATGCTAATTTGCATATTTTACAAAAACGCGAGAATACATTTGCGCGAAAAATGTGCGCATTTCAATAAGACAAATACTCCTGAAATTTACGGATGAAAAAGGGAGATGCTCAAACAGGAGTATCGTGTGTAAGAGGCCTAATTATATTGTGCCTATGCACAGAGGAGCGTAAACAAGTGGCGTGTATTCTTCAGTGAAAAAGAAAATATATAGAAAAATCTGCCTTTTTGGTCAATTTGTGCACAAATGTGTATCTTTTTACATACCGCGCGGAACAAAAAAATGCAAGAATACATTTTCGTGAAAATGCACATGTGAAATTTGCACGAATGCATATGTGTGCAAAAATACGCGCAAATACATGCAAAAAAGAATAAAAATCTGAAAAAGTAGATGCTCAAACAGGAGTATCGTGTGCAAGAGGCCCTATAAGTTTTATCTTCCAAAGAAAAATCTCCCACTCTTCACAATCACGACTTAGGCTCCTTTCACATGGGCTTTCCTCCAGGCGGACTCCGTTTTGCTCAGCGGGGGATGGATTTTCCGATTGCCGCTGAGCAGGCGGATGACAGCTCCACCTCCGCTTACTTTGTAGAGACGGAGCTGTCAGATCCCCGCTCCCCTCTATGGGGAGATCGGATGAGAACGGACCGCCTGTCCATTTTCATCCAATCCCATCCGATCCGATCCTCCAGACGGATGGAAAATAGGGTTTCTATCCATCTGGATTTCACAGACAGGTTTGGATCGGATAGCAGCGGGTGTCAGAGGAGATGTCACTGCTGACACCCGCTGCTCCATAGAGGTACATGGAGCATCCGATCCGATCCACCTGAAAAACTGACAGGGACCGGATCGGAAAGCCCGTGTGAAAGGGGCCTTACTCATGTCATCAGTTTTCGGGCAGCACCAATATTTGTGGGAAATTGTTTTCAAGGATGAAGAACACGAAGGGCAAAATTGGAAACCAAAATATCTGATGAGCACCTTGCGTTCCGGGTCACATTGGTGCGATGCGGGAACCCTGCGAATCCACTGAGCATTCCCGCACTTCACACTGCCATATGCGAATTGCTGGGGGCGTCAATACAAAGTTAACGTCACTCCCAGATCAGTTCGCATATCGCAGTGTGAACTGTCAATTCAGACATGAATCGGATCGCACAGGAGTGAGCACCCATGCGATCCGTTTCTGGTGCGGGCCAAAAAAAAAGAGTCCTGTGCGATTTTGAATCGTCTGAATGCAATGCGAATTCAGCCATACAATCTGTATGGCTGAATTCACAATGCACAGCCATCACATGTGATTTGCAGAGCAGTGCGATGCGAATTACATGCGATGTCTGACGTCGCTTTAGTGTGAACCGGCACTGAGAATTCATTGAGAATTTTTACTCCCATCCATCCAAACAGATATTGATGCGTTCGTTTATAAAAAATAATGGTCAGATATCGCACTCGTTTTATTTTGCCAGCTGTTATAATAAAAAATATTTAAAAAAATGAAGTTTTATGACATTGGGTACATTGGGGAAGATTTACAAAAACCGGAGAGTGCAAAATCTGGTGCAGCTTTGCATAGAAACCAATCAGCTTCCAGTCTTTAGCCGAGGCTCACACTGAATGCGGGTTTGAAAATCGTGCAACTTCAGTTGAACTCGGGCCGATTTGGGAGACATCTGTGCGGGTTCATGCACAGATGTCTATTATCCACTTCCCATGAATGGAAGTATCTGTACATCGGCTCGGAGAAGTTATTGTAGCGGGTTGATTTGCGGCTGCAGGCATCACCCCGGTACCGTTCTTCTTCGGCTGTCAGAAGATAATAGTAAAGAGCCAAACACCCCCCTGTTCGGTTCGCACCAGAACATCTCGAACAGGGGAAATGTTCTAGTGAACATGCAAACTCCATTAACCTCCTTAGCCATATTCCCGAGTGTGGCTCGGGGTTAATTTTCAGTACCAAAAGCGGTAACCCCGAGCCACACTCGGAATTACCCCAGAAGCACACTCCCCTTCCCCTGCGATCCCCCGCCATCCTCCCCTGCCGTCCTCAAGACATCCTCCCGCTGTCCTCCCACTCTGTTCTCGGCCGCCTGTCTTCCAGGTTCCCTGCGAGCGTTGTGACGCAGGGGGGGTGGAACCGGCGGCAAATTCAAAAATGTAAATACACCAAATGAGATGATAGAAAGCTGTGATCCTAACGGATTACACTGTATCATCCCATTTCACCACAGGATTTCACCTGGTGACTTTTCCAGTGCCCTGCCTGTGCTTTTCCAGTTCTTTGTGCCTGGAAAATAGAGAACGACCATGGTGTCCAAAAAGCTTTTTTTTTTTTGCGCAAAAGCGCTTTTAGACTAACAGGAAAACCGCGACAGCAAAACGGAGTTACTTGAAGAACTGAGCGCTAGCAATTGGTGGGAAAATTCGTCATCGGGTACGGAAAGTGAGGACAGCGACGATTCTGATGTCTTTCTGGCACATCGCTTGTGGAATTTGGGAAGTTTATCAAATGATTCTTCAGAATTTCCAACGGAGCGATGTGCCAGAAAGAGACATCAGAAACGTCGCTGTCCTCACTTTCTGTACCTGATGACAAATTTTCCCACGAATCGCTATCGCTCAGTTCTTCAAGTAACTCCGTTTCGCTGTCTCTGTTTTCCAGTTCGTCTAAAAGTGCTTTTGCGCGAAAAGAACGTTTTTTGGACGCCATGGTCGTTCTCTATTTTCCAGGCACAAAGAACTGGAAAAGCACAGGCAGGGCACTGGAAAAGTCACCAGGTGAAATCCTGTGGTGAGATGGGATGATACAGTGTAATCCGTTAGGATCACAGCTTTCGATCATCTCATTTGGTGTATTTACATTTTTGAATTTGGCGCTGGTTCCACCCCCCTGCATCACAACCAGACCCTTATCCGAGCAAGCAGCCTGGCTGGCCAGGATGGCGGTGTGAGCGAGTGCCCCCTCCCCCCTAAACCATTCCAGGCCCCCCCCACCCCAAAGCACTTTGCCCCCATGTTGATGGGGACAGGGGTCTCTTTCTGACAACCGTGGGCTGTGGTTGTGGGGGTCTTTCGGAATCTGAAAAAGTGTACAAATATAGACAAAAGACAGGTTTGGACAAGTCCTTTATTAAAAAATAGTGTCCCCAGATGATCAGTAGCCAGCCCATCCGAAAAATAGAAAAAAAAAAAAAAAAAAGCTCCTGCTTCTCAAGACGCCTCCCGCACGTTATGAGCTGTTTGAGTTTGACGGCTCTTTTATAGGAATCTGACGTCACGAGCGCCCCATAATGCACTGCTCAGGTGCAGTGAATAAATTACTGAGGTCAAGTAATTGTCCCCCCCCTCCCACCCCCGTCCGCGGCCCTGCCTGGGTCTCGCCTCCAACCGGGAGACCCGTGCAACCAGCCGGCATGTCTGCCAGGTGGTTGGGAGTCCCGAACAAAGCCAGATTGGGTCTCCGATGTATTAACCTGGTGCCACTTGACACCACTTCCGGTTTACTTGGCGGCTAACGTCGCCGTGAGCTTGCACACAAAAGAAAACACATATAGTTCTAAAAAAAGACCTCCTCTGTAACTCTAAACTGGTAACTGTTAAAAATCTTAAAGCGTCGCCTATAGAAATGTTTAAGTACCTTAGTTTGTCGCTATTCCACGAGCGTGCTCATTTTTAAAGTGTAATGTTTAGGTATGCATTTACTCGGCGTAACATCATCTTTCACAATATAAAAAAAAATTGGGCTAACTTTACTGTTTAGTTTTTTTTTAATTTAGTGAAATTTATTTTTCCCAAAGAATTGCATTTGCGCAAATACCGTGTGACAAAATATATTGCAACAACTGCCATTTTATACTCCAGAGTCTTTGCTAAAAAAAAATTATATATATACATGTTTGGGGGTTCTTTTCTTTCTAAAAACACTCATTTTAACTTGTAAACGTGTCAGAAATATAGGCTTGGCCCTTAAGTGATTAAATTTGGCTCCCGAAGTTCCCAAAAGTAGTGCAGAAACTACTTTTGGGAATCGGCGTTGCACCAATTTGAGTGGGGACGGTGACAATGCCGGCAGCAGGCTCCGATTTGGCATGCGATTTGACATATCAAACGTGGGTTCCAGGATCACAAGGAAAGGCTCCTTGCCTGGAGGACTCGGGGTGGGGGGCTCTTCATGGTTTCTTGCACCAGGGCCCTAAAGGTTCCAGTTACACGTCTGGTTATATATACTACTTGTATATATATTAATATTTATATATATATATATATACTGTATACATATATATAATATATATTTTATAATATATATATATATATACATATGGTGGGTAAAATGAGTATTGAACACAGCACCATTTTTCTAGGTAAGTATATCTCTAAAGCAAAACATATGTTTGGCACAAAAACAACACCGCACATCACCAAAACACCATACCCACTGTGAAGCATGGTGGTGGCAGCATCATGCTTTGGGGCTGTTTTTCTTCAGCTGGAACAGGGGCCTTAAGCCTAGTACACACGCAAAGTTTATCGGCTGACCGATCGTCCTTCTTTTGTCCAGAGTGGTGTTTTGTTGGTTGGAATGTGCCTAGACTGCACACAAATTTTCTCGCCCGACAAAATTCTACTTCAGAAGTGATGTCATGTGTTGGATTGCTTTCTTTGTGTTCTTTCTTCTCTGAGCATGCCCAGACTTGATCATTAGATTTTTCCCTGTCGAAATCTGTACTGACTGCACGAAAATCGGCCGTGTTTTGACGGCAGACAAAAATTTTATAGTCTGCACACCAGATTTTTTTCGGCCGAAAAGTCGGAGTCGGTTGTCGAAAGCATCATACTAACAAGCCGAAAATCGGCAGATCGGCCGAAAATTACCTGCCGATTTTCGTCGCGTGTGTACGAGGCTTAAAGGTGCCATTGACATAAAATGTTCACCACACGTCGGTAACAACCCATGCAATACATACATACAAAGAAACCAAAATAAACAAGTTCAGAAATACGTTATGTGTAATAAAATGGAGTGACACCAGGAAAAAGTAGTGAACACATTAACTAAAATGTATTTAATACTTGGTACCAAATCCTTTGTTGGTAATGACAGCTTCAAGACGCCTCCTGTATGGAGAAACTAGTTGCATGCGTTGCTCAGGTGTGATTTTGGCCCATTCTTCCACACAAACCGTCTTCAAATCTTGAAGGTTCCGTGGGTCTCTTCTATGCACTCTGATCTTTAGTTCTTTCCATAGATTTTCTATTGGATTCAAGTCAGGTGATTGGCTGGGCCATTATTTTCTTTCTTTGAAACCAATTGAGAGTGTCCTTGGCTTTGTGTTTGGGTTTATTATTTTGCTGAAATGTCCACCCTCGTTTCATCTTCATCATCCTGGTAGATGGCAGCAGATTTTTTATTAAGAATGTCTTGGTAAATTTTTCCATTCATTCTTCCTTCAATAATATGAAGTTTGCCAGTAGGGATGATCGAACTTTTGAAAAGTTTGGTTCGGCCAGAACATCCAAACTTCCCGAAAGTTCGGCCCGGATTTCAGAACCCCATTGAAATCAATGGGACCCGAACTTCGGTAATCAAAAAACACAATTTTTAAGCCCTAAAACCCAATAAATGCCCCTAAAAAGTGCCTAGGGTTCTGGATCATGCCCCATTAACTATTAATCACACAAAAAAAAGTTCTTAAAAATTGTCATTTTTGATAAAAAAGCCAATTATTGAAAAAAAAAAAGAGAGATTTTTTGATTTTGGCTTTGGATTTAGTATCTGGGGGGTCTAAAAGGTGTACATGTGAAGTTTCAGCTCTGTAGCATGTCCAGAACCATAAAAAAAAAAGATTGTTTGTATTAGAACACTTTCAGCTCAGGGGGTTAGCTTCTCTTCTCGGTTTTCACACCTTGCCGGTTTCAAAGCAGGCATTTTTTTGGGTTCTTTGCAGTCAGGAAAAACATCTGAACTTGTGTATAGTGGTACTGTGCACAAGTTCTGATGTTTTGCCTGCCTCCAAAAACTCCCAAAAAATGCCAGCAAAAACACACCTGGGCATTTTTTTTTTTGACGCTAGCGTTTTTTTGGGCATTTTTTTGGGGTTCTTTTGAGGCAGGCAAAACATCTGAACATGTGTATAGTGGTGTTTATACACACATAATTATATGTATATAGACACCTAGCCATATATAGGTGTGATAGTAGCAGAAAT
Organism: Pelophylax lessonae; assembly: GCF_965119305.1. Taxonomy (NCBI): domain Eukaryota; kingdom Metazoa; phylum Chordata; class Amphibia; order Anura; family Ranidae; genus Pelophylax; species Pelophylax lessonae. Next base: position 546,423,464 of record NC_138772.1, read on the forward strand.
ATATTACTGTAAATGATTTCATTAGCGCAAGCATATATTTCTGCTACTATCACACCTATATATGTCTAGGTGTGTATATAAATATATGTATGTGTGTATATACACCACTATACACAAGTTCTGATGTTTTGCCTGCCTCCAAAAACCCCCAAAAAATGCCAGCAAAAACACACCTGGGCATTTTTTTTTGTGACGCTAGCGTTTTTTTGGGCATTTTTTGGGGTTCTTTTGAGGCAGGCAAAACATCTGAACTTGTGTATAGTGGTATATATACACACATAATTATATGTATATAGACACCTAGCCATATATAGGTGTGATAGTAGCAGAAATATATTACTGTAAATGATTTCATTAGCGCAAGCATATATTTCTGCTACTATCACACCTATATATGTCTAGGGGTATATATACAGACATATATGTGTATATATACCCCCTATACACATGTTCAGATGTCAAGTCTGACATCAAACATGTCCTCCAAAAAAGCACTGGCAGTGGCAGCCCCTGCAGCATGAAAAATGCTTGGCTGGTGAGAAGCCATATTCCTGTCCCGAAGCAACTCAGAGAAATGATCATTTCTCTATAGCGGTCACCCTGCTATGGAAGGGTTTTGTCACCCTTCCATAGCAGTCACTGTCAGTTAACCCTACACTACACTACGGTCCCTTTACACTTAACACTTTCCCTACAGAAACTAAATTTTTGAAGCAAACTTAAGTGTAAAGGAGCACTCTAACTACACTAGATATCCCTTTCCTCACACTAAAAATAGCTAAATGACACTTTGTAACACATTAGAACAGAACAGCATTCCACTCTCTTCCATGTCCCGTACAAGAATGCTAGGAATTTGGCGGGGCGATCTTATATACTGGGGGGCGTATTCACTAATGATTGGTCTAGGGACCCCCTAGTCACTCCAATCACATTCCTAGCATTCTCCTGCCCCCCCAATTGGCTTTTGCTAATGGTTTTGGTCCAATCACGGGCTTTTAAAGCCCATTTCCTGAAGCATTGCATTTTGGTCGGTTCTGGTTGCCGAATTCCGAACTTTTTGGGCAAAAAGTTCTAAATTCGGCCGAACCTCGAACACCCAATGTTCGGGCCGAACCGTTCAATCATCCCTATTTGCCAGTACTGTATGCTGAAAAACAGCCCCATACCATGACGTCCCCACCTCCAAACGTCACTGTTGGTATGATTTTGGAGTTATGTGCAGTGCCATTTGACCTCCAAACATGGTTTATATTGTGGCATCCAAAGAGCTCAACTTTGGTCTCTTTAAGCGAGATTCAAAATGCTTTTTCTTCAGTAATGGAGTCTTGCATGGTGAGCGTACATACAGGCCATGGCATTTGAATGCATTACCTATTTTATTTAAAACAATTGTACCTGCTAATTCCAGGTCTTTCTAAAGCTCTCCACAAGTGGTCCTTGGCTTTTGGACAACTCTTCTGATAATTATTTTCACTCCTGTGTCAGAAATCTTTAAGAGGAAGTAAACCCTCCTCTGACACTTCCACCTATAGGAAAGCCTATGATAAGGCTTACCTATAGGTACTGTAAATATCTCCTAAACATGTACCGTTTAGGAGATATTTACCTTTCATGCAGCCAGTGACGTCACTGGCGCATGTGCTCTGAAGGAACGGCCGATCGTGCTGTTCCTTCAGAGCCCCGTGCCGTGACCGTCGGCTCCCGCACCCATGCGCGGGAGTGACGTCATTGCGGCTCCGGCCAATCAGATTGCCGGATGCCGCGATCCCGGAAGACGGGCGACTGGACATGTCGCCCGTCATAGAGGTAAGCGAGCGGCGCGGCGGGGGCTCGTTCTAAGGTAAGTATTTCATAATGAGCTAGTATGCATACTAGCTCATTATGTCTTTCTCTTTCAGGATGTAAAGAAAAAAAAATGTTTTCTCGGTTTACAACCTCTTTAAGAGGAGCACCTGGTGATGGCCGGTTTATGGTGAAATTATATTCTTCCCACTTCCGGATTATGGCCCCAACAGTGCTTACTGGAACATTCAGAAGTTTAACAAATCATTCTGTAACCAATGCCATCAGTATGTTTTGCAACAATAAGGTTGTGAAGTTCTTGAGAGCGCTTTACTTTTACCTATCATGAGATGGTTCTTGTTACACTTTGGTAAGGAGACACCTTTTAATAGGCCATCAGTTGAGACTGAACCAGCTGATATTAATTTGCACTGACAAGGGGCAGGATTGCTTTCTAATTACTGACAGATTTCAGCTGGTGTCTTTGGCTTTCCATAGCTTTTTGCACCTCCCTTTCTTCATGTGTTTAATACTTTTTCCCAGTCATTCCATTTTATTATTCATAACCTAATTTCTGAATGTATTTGTTTTGGTGTCTTTGTATGTATGGATTGCATGGGTTCACACTTGTATAAAGTATTCGAAACCCATACTTTAGTAAAAGTACAAGTGCTCGATCAAAAAGTGACTTGAGTAGAAGTGGAAGTGCTCTATCAAAAAGTGACTTGAGTAGAAGTACTAAAGTATTCAACATTTTTTGTACTTAAGTATTGCAAGTAGTTTTTTTTTAATTTTGCTACTCAAGTACTGAAAGTAAAAGTACCAGTACTGTGTTATGTAGTTATTAAAGAAAGAAGTCAAAAGTTTGAACAACATATTTATTATTTCAAATGATTAACCTAAAGGACAATCACAATTCCTTTGGCTGTAACTTTTTGTAAACAAAAACAGATAAAGTATGTCCCTCCCTTCCCCTTTAAAGCATCCCTCCTTCTCTTCCCTGCGTGTTTTTTTTTTTCTCCACGGCTTATTGGTGCGCAAAATCATATATAAACCAATGTGATATACAACAATATATTCCAATAATGAAATAAAAGAAGAGTGTATGAAATCAAAGTCAATAAAAAGTCCATATATATATAATGCCATAATACCATATACTGTATATATGACAAAACAAGATGAATATATTTTCAAAGGTGCAGGAATCAAACAGGTGCTATTCCAAATAATAGGTGCAGACTCCTCCCACCACCTTGTGGATTTCCCCCTTACCCGGCGGATGAAGGGAAGTGCAAAATAATATCCAAATAGACTATTCCAGTGAAACAAAACTGCAAAACCTGTGCTCTCAACTTCCAGGGAAAAAAGCAAAATCAGCCTCTTACCAGAAAAAAGGTCTATGTACTCTTGTGACTCTCCTAGGTTGGGGGAGGTTCTCTTTCCCCTTAACAGCAGATATGTAGACCATTTTATTTATACATACAGTAGCATTTATTTTCGTATGCGCTGATAATACACATGTTTTGAACTTCATGAAACCTGCCATCTACTGTTCTGGCAGTGGTAATTTTTATAATAGTAACGAGTAACTATGCAGCACAAAAAAAAAAATATCGGAGTAGAAGTATTGAAGTCATCGAAAAAATGTAGTGAAGTAAAAGTGGAAGTAGGAGAAAAAAATTCTACTCCAGGAAAGTACAGATACTGCCTTTCCGTACTTAAGTACAGTAGTGAAGTAGTTCTACTTAGTTACTATACGTCTCTGCATGGGTTGTTACCGACATGTGGGGAAAATTTTATGTCAATAACCTTTAGAAATATATTTACCTAGAAAAATGGTGACATGTTCAATACTTATTTTCCCCACTGTGTATACAGTGAATATATATATTTTTGCATGCATAAATGTCCCCTTGTAAATGTTGGAATGCTCGATCAGTATAGTGTTTATAACCACTAGGGTGGGCAGGTTATATATTTTTTTGGTATCGTATTTGTATAATTTTAGTATTTTAGTGTGTATGTGTGTGTGTGTGTATATATATATATATATATATATATATATATATATATATATATATATATAATACGCACAGACACAGTGTCTCACAAAAGTAAGTACACCCCTCACATTTTTGTAAATATTTTATTCTATCTTTTTATGTGACAACACTGAAGAAATGACACTTTGCTACAATGTAAAGTAGTGAGTGTACAGCTTGTATAACAGTGTAAATTTGCTGTCCCCTCAAAATAACTCAACACACAGCCATTGATGTCTAGATCGCTGACAACAAAAGTGAGTACACCCCTAAGTCAAAATGTCCAAAAATGGGCCCAAAGTGTCAATATTTTGTGTGGCCACTATTATTTTCCAGCACTGCATTAACCCTCTTGGGCATAGAGTTCACCAGAGCTTCACAGGTTGCCACTGGAGTCCTCTTCCACTCCTTCATGGCGACAACACGGAGCTGGTGGATGTTAGAGACCTTGCGCTCCTCCACCTTTAGATTGAGGATGCCTCACAGATGCTCAATAGGGTTTAGGTTTAGAGACATGCTTGGCCAGTCCATCACCTTTACCCTCAACTTCTTTAGCAAGGCAGTGGTCATCTTGGAGGTGTGTTTGGGGTCGTTATGTTGGAATACTGCCCTGCGGCCCAGTCTCTGAAGGGAGGGGATCATGCTCTGCTTCAGTATGTCACAGTACATATTGGCATTCATGGTTCCCTCAATGAACTGTAGCTCCCCAGTGCCGGCAGCACCAGACCATGACACTCCCACCACCATGCTTGACTGTAGGCAAGACACACTTGTCTTTGTACTCCTCACCTGGTTGCCGCCACACACACTTGACATCATCTGTACCAAATAAGTTTATCTTGGTCTCATCAGACCACAGAACATGGTTCCAGTAATCCATGTCCTTAGTCTGCTTGTCTCCTGCAAACTGTTTGTGGGCTTTCTTGTGCATCATCTTTAGAAGAGGCTTCCTTCTGTGACGACAGCCATGCAGACCAATTTGATGCAGTGTGGGGCGTATGGTTTGAGCATTGACAGGCTGACCCCCCACCCCTTCAACCTCTGCAGCAATGCTGACAGCACTCATACATCTATTTCCCAAAGACAACCTCAGGATCTGACACTGAGCACGTGCACTCAACTTCTTTGGTCGACCATGGCGAGGACTGTTCTGAGTGGAACCTGTCCTGGTAAACTGCTGTATGGTCTTGGCCACCGTGCTGCAGCTGTTTCAGGGTCTTGGCAATCTTCTTATAGCCTAGGCCATCTTTATGTAGAGCAACAATTCTTTTTTTCAGATCCTCAGAGAGTTCTTTGCCATGAGGTGCCATGTTGAACTTCTAATAACCAGTATGAGAGAGTGAGAGCGATAACACCAAATTTAACACACCTGCTCCCCATTCACACCTGAGACCTTGTAACACTAACGAGTCACATGACACCAGGGAGGGAAAATGGCTAATTGTGCCCAATTTGGACATTTTCACTGAGGGGTGTACTCACTTGAGTTGCCAGCGGTTTAGACATTAATGGCTGTGTGTTCAGTTATTTTGAGGGGACAGCAAATTTACACTGTTATACAAGCTGTACACTCACTTCTTTACATTGTAGCAAAGTGTCATTTCTTCAGTGTTGTCACATGAAAAGATAGAATAAAATATTTACAAAAATGTGAGGGGTGTACTTACTTTTGTGAGATACTGTGTGTGTGTGTATATGTGTGTGTGTGTATATATATATATATATATATAGCAGGATTCCCAGCCATTTTGCTGGATATGGGTCCCCCTGGGTCACCGGGTGCAACAAAAGTACCTTTGTGCATGCTTCTCCAAGTGTAAGTGCTGAGACAATGACCAGTCCAGTATCTTTGGGTTTTTATATTTATTGAGAACTTGGATAGGGAAAGGAAATGAGTGGGATACTCCTTTGGCTCAACTATGCACAATTTAATAGGGACAACTGAAAAATGCTACTTGGTGTTGACTTGACGCTGGCTAGATGCCGGTCAACGCCAGTTGACGCTGGTTAACACTGACTTGCTGCCCGTTAACTCTAAACTGACCTTGGACTGCTTTCTCACACTAAGAAGTCCTTTTTGAGCTCCCCTAAGCACTCCTCGCTGAGGTAGCTACTTGTACTGCTGCTGCGCTGCTAAACACTTCAGGGCCCACACCGGCACCCTCTTTCTCTCTTATCTTCAGGGCTTAAACACTGGCACCCCCTTTCTCTAAACCTTCTCCACAGGTTAGCTGGCTCCCAGATCCCTTTGACCTTCTGGAGTGTTCCCCTCTCCTAGGCAGACCCCTGGGCAGTTTCAAGTACTCACGATACTGTTTTTCCTCAAAACATATGCCCAGCAGCTCCACTCGGTCCACAGCACTCTGGGTCCTTCTCTGCAGCCCAGCTCAACGTTCGTCCTCTAGGCCGACTTCCCAGGACACTGTCACTTGCGCTGACAGGAGGAGAGACAGCCATCACCCTCCTCATGGGACTCTGCTTCCCACCAGAGACGCTCTGTCGTGTGCTCCCCTCAGACTTCTACCCCATCCTAGGATGCATTGCGGCAGAATCTGCCCTCTGGGATAGATACAAGCCCTGGTGTACTATTGGCTAGGTTTCCTCCACTGTCCAATGAGAGCCCTCACTGGACATAGTGGGGAGACTCCTCAGACTCAACAGACACCCTTGGTAACAATGGCAGCCTTACTAAATAATCAGGCCCCCCTGATATGCAGACAGGGCCACCCATGTGCTTCTTCCTAGCACCTACCTAGGAGGGTGCTACATATATATATAGCTATTTTTTTTTTTTTTTTTTTGCATGCATAAATATCACTGCAGTGTTTGACCAAATACGATGGGTAGGATTTATTATTTTTATTTTACTACTGTATATTTTATATATATTTTGTTGTTTTCTTGCATGCATAAATGTCCCCTTGTTCGTGTTGGAAAGGTAGATGAGTGCAATATAATCTACAACCACTTGCTAATGTTCTAAAGGTAGATCAGGACAATAATGTTTATAACCACTATGGAGGGAAGGTTTTATTTTATTTTGTATCATGTTGCTGTAGTTTACTACTAGAGGGAACTTGTGTAATTGTATCTTCTATCACTATGTGCAACATGACTTAGAACCTAACTGACTAAAGAGTTAAGAGAAAGGGGAGGAGAATACAAAGGGCGTATTGTACACAGAGGGATTCGAAGGTAACATCTCATAGGTCATTCCCGAGAAAATTATTGGGTAACCAAATGCAATTAGTAGGTGGGGCTTGGGATGTCATCACGTTGGAGAGAGATCTGTTTATCAGTCTGTGAAGATCAGGAGATCGTAGACTATATGGGCTACATGTGTGCTGATTAAAAAGCGCTGTCTGAGGACCCCCCAATGTGAGTTTTACTGCTTTTTTATAAATAAAGTGTTGAAGGATTTTTTATCATTTTATATTTCAGGTACTTGTATAGCACTGTCAATTTATGCAGCGCTTTACATCAGTGGCGTAGCGTGGGTTGTCAGCGCCCGGGGCAAGGTAAGTAATTTGCGCCCCCTACACAAATCTACTAGACCACTACACTGACACCTACACTGACCTAGCTGATCACTAAACAGACCTACCTTATCCCTACACTGACCTACCTGATTACTATACTGACACCTACACAGACCTACCTGACCACTACACAGACACCTACACTGACCTACCTTATTCCTGCGCTAACCAACCTGATCACTACACTGACCTACCAAATTTCTATACGAACACCTACACTGACCTACCTGACCACTACACTCTGACCTACCTGACCACTACACAGACACCTACACTGACCTACCTTTTTCCTGCGCTAACCAACCTGATCACTACACTGACCTACCAAATTTCTATACGAACACCTACACTGACCTACCTGACCACTACACTGACCTACCTGACCACTACACTGACCTACCTGACCACTACACTGACCTACCTGACCACTACACAAGCCTACGTGACCACTACACAAGCCTACGTGACCACTACACAAACCTACCTGACAATTACACTGACCACTACAGAGACCTACCTGATTCCTACACTAACCTACCTGATTACTATACTGACACCTACACAGACCTACCTGATTACTATACTGACACCTACACAGACCTACCTGATTACTATACTGACACCTACACAGACCTACCTGATTACTATACTGACAATTACACAAAATGAAATGAATGGGCTGCCTACATGCAGAACACAGGTAGCAATGTTATAAAGCTAGCCTCAGATTGTTCACATCACAATCCTGTCATTACAATAGTGTTCTCAGCCCCCTGCACATCACAACCCCCCCTTCACATTACTGTCCTCAGCCCACCTTCATATCCCCCCCCCTCCCCTCACATCCTTGTCACCCCCCTTTATATCATGCCCCTCCTCCTTCACATTTCTGTCCTAAGCCCCCCTCTGCATTCCTGTCCTTAGCCCCTTTATATCACCTCCCTTCCGCCTTTACATTCCTGTCCTCACCCCCCCCACCCCTTTACATTCCTGTCCTCACCCCCTACCCCTTTACATTCCTGTCCCCCACTACCCCTTTACATTCCTGTCCCCCCACTACCCCTTTACATTCCTGCCCCCCCCCACTCCTTTACATTCCTATTCCCCCCTACTCCTTTACATTCCTGTCCTGTCCCCCCTACTCCTTTACATTCCTGTCCCCCCTACTCCTTTACATTCCTGTCCCCCCCTACTCCTTTACATTCCTGTCCCCCCCTACTCCTTTACTTTCCTGCCCACCCCCCTACCCCTTTACATTCCTGTCCTCATCCCCACTACCCATTACATTCCTGTCCCCCACTACCCCTTTACATTCCTGTCCCCCCCCTACCCTATTACATTCCTGTCCCCCCTACCCCTTTACATTGCTGTCCCCCACTACCCCTTTACATTGCTTGCCTCATCCCCACTACCCCTTTACATTCCTGTCCTTATCCCCACTACCCCTTTACATTCCTGTCCCCCCCACTACCCCTTTACATTCCTGTCCCCCCCCCACTCCTTTACATTCCTATTCCCCCCTACTCCTTTACATTCCTGTCCTGTCCCCCCTACTCCTTTACATTCCTGTCCCCCCTACTCCTTTACATTCCTGTCCCCCCTACTCATTTACATTCCTGTCCCCCCCTACTCCTTTACTTTCCTGCCCCCCCTACCCCTTTACATTCCTGTCCTCATCCCCACTACCCATTACATTCCTGTCCCCCACTACCCCTTTACATTCCTGTCCCCCCCTACCCCATTACATTCCTGTCCCCCCTACCCCTTTACATTGCTGTCCCCCACTACCCCTTTACATTGCTTGCCTCATCCCCACTACCCCTTTACATTCCTGTCCTTATCCCCACTACCCCTTTACATTCCTGTCCTTATCCCCACTACCCCTTTACATTCCTGTCCCCCACTACCCCTTTACATTCCTGTCCCCCACTACCCCTTTACATTCCTGTCCTCAGCCCCCCCCCATCCCCCATCTTCATATTCCTGTCCTCAGTTCCCCCCTGTCCTCAGCTCCCTGTCCTCATCTCCCTGTCCTCAGCTCCCCCCCATCCTCAGTTCCCTGTCCTCAGCTCCACCTTCACAGCACCCTCAGCTTCCTCCACAATCCACATTACTCACAGAGGAGACAGCAGTGGAGTGGACACCTCCGCATGGATGGCAGCAAGCATGAAGCTGGCATCAGAAGCAGGACAGCTCTGGAAGGAGGGCGGGATCTGCACAACTTTTCCAGGTAATCAGCTTGTGATTGGTTGCTAGCAACCAATCACCTGCGAGCTAACTTGAAGTCCCGCCCTCCATCCGGAGCTGTGCTAGCTTTAATATCAGCCTCCTGCCTCCCGAGTCCCGCCGTCCATGCAGGGGCTTGTTCAGGATGGCTGAGCAGGCTCCTAAATGGCAGCATGATACTGCGCCCCCCCAGATTTTGCGCCTGATGCGGCTGGCCCCCCTAGCACTCCCCACGCTACGCCACTGCTTTACATATATATTGTACTTTCACATCAGTCCCTGCCCTCAAAAAGCTTACAATCTAAGGTCCCTAAATAAATCTTACAGTTGCATCTGTAAGAGTGGATGTCCAGAGCTCCCCACCCCCCTCTTACATTAGATGTCAAGAGTCCCCTTACATTGCTGTGCACCCCTTATCTTGTGCTGCTGCTGGGGAGAAACTGGGGGCAGAGCTGTAAAGCAGAAATTACAGGGGCTGGAGGAGTACCAGAGGAGGGCTGACATATTGCCAAAGTCTGCTGAATGATGAGACCAGGGGAGGAGGCAACAAGGAGGTGCTGTGGCTACACAGAGAGGCGCAGAATCTGGTGGATGAGTTTAGTCCTCCTCTCTGCTGCCAACTGCTGAGACAAGGTGGGGGGAGGGATAAGGGGGTGCCATAGCTGGAGGAGAGGTGCGAGGCCTACATGAAATGACCTGGTGGGCCGCATTCTGCCCGCGGGCCTTGTGTTTGACACATGTGCCCTAGAGAATAAAATGGCGATCATTGCAATATTTTGTCACACCATATTTGCTCGGTCTTACAAACGCAGTTTCTTTTTAAAAAATGCACTCGTTTTTTTTTTTGTATAATGTCAAAGATGAGGTTACGGAGAGTAAATAAAATTGTGCATTCTCATGGAATGGCGAAAAACTACGGTACCTCAAAATCTCCATAGGCGATGCTTTAACAGTTTTTACAGGTTACCAGTTTAGAGTTATAGAGGAAGTCTAGGGTTAGCATTATTGCTCTCTCTAATTATTGCGGCAATACCTTACATGTGTGGTTTGAACACCGTTTACATATGTGGGCGCAACTTAAGTGTTCGTTCCCTTCTGCACGCGAGCACAGAGGAACGGGATGCTTGAAATTTTTTTTATTTTACTTTTTATTTTTACACTGTTCCTTTAAATATTTTTTTTTTTTTTTTTTTTATCGCTTTTATTTCTATTTCAATGAATGTAAACATCCCTTGTATTAGAAATAAGCTGGACAGGTCCTCTTTATTAAGCGATCTGGGGTCAAAAAAACCCCAGATCTCTAATTTACCTTTAAAAGCAAAAAAAATATATATATATATATTTGCATTTAACAGAAACATTTTTTGGCCCTTTTAGGCCATTAGGTGGAAGTGACATCAGACATCACTCTGGTCCTCTAAGGGCATAGAGTTGAGTGGGGGCCATCTTACCCTCACTCGACTTCCTGCCCATTACTCCAGCACGTTGGATAGTTTCCACTTTTACGGATTCCTCTGGTAAGTGGGGAAACCGCCGAGAAGCAGCTAGGAGGGGAACACACCTCTCTCGCCGCATCTAATACAGAGCCATCTTACCGAATGGGCATGCTGGGCAGTTTCCTGGGGGGCCCCACCTGCCCAGCGACCCAGCCAAGCATTAGTCCCGATTCCCGTGTGCATTCTGCCGCCGAACTTAGCAGGTAGGAAGCGCCTGCTGGCCCTACGCTGCTGTTAGGCCACTTGGACCCTGGAGGGAGAGCCCACAACTTCAGGAATGCCTGTTTGCCTCCACGGGAACAGGCACACATAGGACAGTCAAGTCTGACTCCCGTCCGTGTGTGTGTTCACCGAACCCAACTGCCGAACTTGGAAGCTGTCATTAGCCTGGCACTGCTGTATGCTGTACCAATAAACATTGCCTTATCAATAATATGCATTTTTATTCTTGTGGGTGATTGTGTAGACGGGGCCCCAGTGCACTGCATTGCCCCGGGCCCTTTAATGCTCTTAAGATGGCACTGATCTAATAGGGATCTTGCTGAAATTGGCAGACCCCAACTTTGGGTTACCTACCTGATTCTACACGGATTCCCTTTTTTTTTTTTGCTTATTGGTACATACCGGTGTGAGTACATTCAAGTTTTCTTGGTTATACAATATTTAATCTGCACCCAAGGGAAATTAGGTGTCTGGAAGGTTAGGGCATCGATACACTAAGTAGCATGGAATTGGCACTCGGGTGATCCTAAGGCCAGGTGGACGGTGTGGTGTGCACCAGGGCAAACCCCCGAGTGGCGTTTACGATGTATGATCCATTGATTAGTTTCCTATCCTTCTTAGAACAAGTCTAACCCCCTCACCCTGCGAGGGGGGGGGGGGGGCATCTGGTCCATATGGATACCTTAGACGCTGACATTGTTTCAGGACTCCTCTTATTGGGGCTCTGCAGCATCTTGGGTACCCAGGTTCTGACCAATGATACTGTATTCTGTTTGGTTATGCCTGTCTTTTAACTACATGCATCAGTGACCCCATTCATGCCCTTACATCAGTGGCCCCATGCATGCCCTTACATCAGTGACCCCATGGAACCCTTACTTTCATCAGTGACTCCATTCAAACCCTTTCATCAGTGACTCCATTCATACCCTTTCATCAGTGACTCCATTCATACCCTTTCATCAGTGACTCCCTTCAAACCCTTTCATCAGTGACTCCATTCAAACCCTTTCATCAGTGACCCCATGCAAGCCCTTACTTACATCAGTGACCCCATGCATGCCCTTACATCAGTGACCCCATGAATGACCTTACATCAGTGACCCCATGCATGCCCTTACATCAGTGACCCCATGCATGCCCTTACATCAGTGACCCCATGCATGCCCTTACATCAGTGACCCCATGAAACCCTTACTTTCATCAGTGACTCCATTCAAACCCTTTCATCAATGACCCCATTCAAACCCTTACTTTAATCAGTGACCCCATTCAAGCCCTTACTTTCATCAGTGACCCCATGCAAGCCCTTACTTCGGTGACCCCATGCAAGCCCTTACTTTCATCAGTGACCCCATGCAAGCCCTTACTTTCATCAGTGACCCCATGCAAGCCCTTACTTCGGTGACTCCATGCAAGCCCTTACTTTCATCAGTGACCACATGCAAGCCCTTACTTTCATCAGTGATCCCATACAAGCCCTTACTTTCATCAGTGATCCCATACAAGCCCTTACTTTCATCAGTGACCCCATGCAAGCCCTTACTTTCATCAGTGACCCCATGCAAGCCCTTACTTTCATCAGTGACCCCATGCAAGCCCTTACTTTCATCAGTGACCCCATGCAAGCCCTTACTTTCATCAGTGACCCCATGCAAGCCCTTACTTTCATCAGTGACCCCTATGCAAGCCCTTACTTTCATCAGTGACCCCATGCAAGCCCTTACTTTCATCAGTGACCCCATGCAAGCCCATACATCAGTGACCCCATGCAAGCCGTTACTTACATTATGGTCCCAACCAGAATCCCTCCTTATATTAGTCTCTGTCAAAGTCCTTACGTACATCAGGTTCCAAGTCAGAATAGCTCCTTACCTTACATCAGTGTCATTATCAGTCTCTCCTTACATATTGTTCCCATTACAGTCCTCCTTTACATTAGTGTCCCCATCAGAGTCCTTACATCAGGGTCCCCGCCACCTTGCATTAAAGAGGTTGTAAAACCCGATTAAAGGGAAAAAAAACGAAGACAAAGGCATATTGAGTTAGTATGCATTGCATACTAGCTTATTGTGAAACACTTACCTTAGAACGAAGCCCTTCCAGCGACGCCCGCACACCGCTGAGACAGCTGACATCTTCCCCAGTGTTTCTTCCGGGTTCATGGGCTCCGTCGCTGTGAGTGGCCGGAGCTGCGATGACGTCACTCCTTAGCATGCGCACGGGAGCCGCTGTTTACAGCACGGCTCTGAAGGCCCTGATGGCATTGGCTGCATAAACTCTGAATATCTCCTAAACTGTGCAAGTTTAGGAGATATTCGCAGTACCTACAGGTAAACCTTGTTATAGGCTTACCTGTAGGCACAATTTAAAGTGAGTACTTTACTTCCTCTCTAATGTCCTCATTACAGTCCTCCCTTACATCAGTGTGCCCATCAGAGTCCTTACTTGAGGGTCCCAATCAGAATCCCTGCTTACATTAGTGTCCCCATCTGAGTCCTTACATCAGGGTCTCTGCCAGATTCCCCACCTTACATTGGGGTAAACATCAGTGTCCCCCCTTACAAAAGTGACCCCACTGCTGTTTTGAGGGTGGAGAAGTGAAGACTGTGCATATCAACTGTGGGCTGGGTAAAATCTCATAGGTGACCATTTGTGGACCAAAGGCCATCTTTTTAAGACCCCTGTTCTAATTTAACAATAAGGTGACCTTTTCACTTCAGTGTGCAGCTGCTGTGATTTTCCCACACTGTCAAAAATTAAATTCCTGCTCATATGAGTCCTTACTGCTGCCCTTTCCCAACAGCAACTCAGCAGCTGTAATGTTCTGGTACCTTTGGGTACCCTAATTACTCTTTCATAAGTGTATGCACCCCACCATTCTCTTTTGGTAAGGTGCGCATACACCTTTAAGACTGATGCTGTCATCACTGAGCGCCGGACTGATGGCTATTTAGATCGCCGGCTCTCACTCACATGTGTTCGTTCAAACTGCTTTGTGCCTTGATGCTAACCTGTCTTGAAGCTCTCATGCTTGCAAGCTTACCTCGCTGTCGGAACCACGCTGCGCTGATCCCTGTATCCCGCTACCGGATCATCCGCTCTTGCCGAACCTCTCCTCTGCTACATTGCTATTAGTGATAAGTACCCCGTAGGGGAAACCTCTATAACTTTCATACTAAAGCTTACACTATCTAGCTCTGCATACTAAGGACTATTACTACATCTGCATTATCTAAGATTGCTAGCTCTTGAGCCTACTACCACCTGTTCTTGCACTGGGTTGATCTCTCTTGTATGTCCACCTGCTACTCTGTCATCTGCTACCATACATGATTGCTAAACATATCTGCATCTCATCTGCTACTATCTCACTTTCAAGAACATTTCCTTTCAAGTGTCTGTCATCTACCATCTCTACCCAACCTGTCTCTTCAGCCTATCATCACTGTGTTACTATATACATAAGTCACTCTAGGAAACATCTTATTGAGTGTGTGTATTTACTTGCTGAATTGAGATCCTCCACACATGATGAGTCATTGGGAGTTGGGAATGGTATCTCAGCGTTTCTCTACATGACTACTGAAGTGGAATATTTCTGCAGCTGAAAATCCACACCATACATAAAACGCAGGAGCGTTACAGCAGCACAGTTCCTCTTGCTCCCTCCTCCAAACAGTGACCAAGAAGCTCAGTTCCTCCTGTTTCCCCCTCCCAAAAGCATTCATGTGAGTCAGCTCCTCCTGTATCTTAAACTCAGCACCGATCTGATTCAGCTTTCTCTGCCAGGAGAAACTCAGCAATTCAGCTCCCTCAGTTTCCCCCTCCCTGCAGTGATTTAGCAGCCTAGCTTCCCTTCGAAGGATTGACTTGGAAGCCAGATCACCCTGCTTCCCCCTCCCAAAACCAAATTGTTAGCTCAGCTCCCCCTTCTACTAACTTATCTACTTAGCTTCCCCTCCCAGCATAGCACTCCCTACTTTCCAGCCAGCATTTACTCCACAGTTAAGGTTCCCCTGTTCCCCCAGTGATTTGGCAGCTAAGCTCGGTGACTCAGCAGCTCAGCTCCCCTACTGTCAGCAGTGACTCAGCAGCTCAGCTCCCCCTGCTCCCCTACTTCCAGCAGTAGCTCAGCACCTCCTGCTCCCCCTACTTTCAGCAGTGGTGCAGTAGCTCAGCTTCTCCTGCTCCCCTACTTTCAGCAGTGACTCAGCAGCTCAGCTCTGTCTACTCCTTCCTCCTAGCAGTGACTCGACCTCCCATTTGGCCTCAGCCCTGAAGGAAAAATGCAATGCAAAGAATTATCAAATTTAACTGATCCTTAGTCACAGCTGTGTCCCAGACAATGTGAAGAGATGAATGTTGGCTGGAAGGTGGGATGATTATTGGCCCCTCATAGTTAATATCAGTATCTGTCTATCTCTTTCAGGAAGATGGAATTCTCTGCAATCCTAGCTCTGTTGGTCCTCTTCCTCATCACTTCCCACATAGTCATCTTATTGTGGAGACAGCACAGACGGTACAGGTCACTGCCCCCCGGTCCCACCCCACTGCCTTTCTTGGGCACTCCAAAGTATATAAATCAACCAACAGCTGATACAAACTACACCCTGGTAAGTGATCTCTGTAGATTGTTGGCCAGAGCATGCTGATCAATAAATGTCAACATTATTCTTGGGGGGGGGGGGGGTGTCAAGTGGGGTTCTGCTGTCTAGTTCAGACATTTATAGTTGACCGATTCCTAATAAGAAGTTCTTTTTTTTTCTCTTTATTGCAATCGGTGACATTTCCCCCTAGTTATAGGAGAGAGCAGGCAGTTTAAGTGGTCTGGTGGTGTGGACTAGAGAGTAGAAGAAAAACAGGCATGTGAGAAGTTGTCCTCTTTCACCTCTTTAATTAGACTGAGGATAAAAAAAACTAAAAAAAAAAAACTTCCTAGTAGATTTCAAAGAAATATGGCATCTTTAGTCATTCTGCCTCTGGAGGTCTTCAATAGTTCTCAGATGCAATTGGAAACAGAGAAGACAACAGCCTAGGAGAGAGCACGTGTCTAGAATATGTAAAACATTTTGAGTTGCTGGAATTCTTCATTACTATTAGTTGAGCGAACACCTTGATGTCCGGTGGGTCCGGCCGAACTTGAAAAAAAAAAGTCCGGGTTCGTGACCCGAACTTTACCCCGATCCCGAACCCTATTGAAGTCAAAGGTGACCCGAACTTTTGAGCACTAAAATGGCTCTAAAACAAACATGGAAAGGGGTAGAGGGCTGCAAATGGCAGCAAAAGCATCTTAAGAGCATGGCAAGTGCTCTGCAAAAAATGTGGATAGGGAAATAACTTAAAATAACAGAAAAAACTGAAAAATAAAAAATAATAATCTTGAATGATGTAGGAGGTTGAGGTAGCGGTGGAAGAGGCGGTGGAGGAGGACAAGGTAGCCAACACTGGTTTTTGTTTTCAATTTTATTTCTTTTTAAATTAGGGTTCACCCCAAAAGAGTTAGAAAGATCAAATATAACAATGGCTGGGTAAGGCCGGTATACATGTCTATTCTGCACAAGGTACGGACGAGTCCTGTGGGATCCATGCCTGGTTCATTTTAATGAACGTGAGCTTGTCCACATTGGCTCACAGACAAGCGGCTGCGCTTGTCTGTGATAAAGCCCCCAGCTGTGCTAAATACACGTTCAGATAATACACTGGCTGCAAGGCAGGCCAACACCTCCAAGGCGTAAAGGGCAAGCTCAGGCCATGTGCCCAATTTGGAGACCCAGAAGTTGAAGGGGGAAGACCCGTCATTCAGTACGTCTAGACATGTGCACACATACTGCTCCACCATGTTAGTGCTGGGTCGTGGTGGTGCTGGTTGAGCTCCTGTTGCAAGGAGAGGACATGGTCAATCTGTGCCAGCTACACGCACAAGTGAAACACCTTTCTCAGCTGCGAATAGGCAACAGAATCTTACAGCAGTATTTGGCAGGGCCTAATGCACCTCTACAAATGTTGAGGCCAGAACAAGTACAGGCGATAGTAGATTGGGTTGCTGACAAGTGCCTCCAGTTCCTTCACATTGTCTCCCACCCAGTTTTCTGCTGAAAGGTCAGAGTTGGCACCTGCAGCCGATATCCATCAATCTTTCACCTCACCCCCTTGCAAATCAGCCAAGCAGTCTGAGCCCCAAGTCATGCAGCAGTCTCTTCTTCTTTTTGATGACTCTGTTAGCATGGTTTCCCAGGGCCATCCACCTAGCCCTGCCCCATAAGTGGAAGAGATTGAGTGCACCGATGCCCAACCACTTATGTCTCAAGATGAGTACATGGGAGGACCATCGCAGCATGTCTCGGATGATGACGAAACACAGGTGCCAACTGCTGCGGAATTCCGAATTGTGGAGACCGACAAGGGTTGCAGGGGTGAACACTGGGTGGAAGATAATGTGGAGGACGATGAGGTCCTCTACCCCACATGGAATGAACGTTATGCAGGTGACCTGAGTAGTTTGGAGAAAGAGGCGGTGGTCGCACAGAGGCACCAGCACCGCAGAAGAGGGAGCAGGGTGCAAAAGCAAAGCGGCCGTGCCCTAGACATTATGCCTGCTACTGCCCAATGCAGCAAGGGACCAAGCACACCAAAGCCAGCTCAAAGCAGTTCCCTAGCGTGGCAGTTCTTCAGACAATGTGATGACAGGACAGGACACGAGTGGTTTGCACGCTGTGCAATCAGAGCCTGAAGCGAGGCATAAACCTTCTCAACCTGAGCACAACCTGCAAGACCAGGCATCTAAGTGCAAAGTATGAGCTGCAGTGGAGTAGACACCTCAAAAACCAAGAAAGGTCTCTGGCTCCTCCTGCTTCCTCTTCTGCTGCAGTCTCGGCCTCTTCATCCACCTCTGTAGTGAGACCGGCACCTGCCACCCCGCAAACAGAGGATCTGCCAGCAACACCACCACCTGGGTCACCAACAACCATCTCCACAATGTCCCGTGAAAGCGTTCAGCTTTCTAGCTTCCAAACACTGGAGCGGAAGAGGAAGTACCCCCCCTACCCACCCGCGATCCCTGACCCTGAATGCCAGCATTTCATAATTCCTTGCCTTTGAAATGCTGTCATTCCGTCTGGTGGAGACGCAGAGTTTTAAAAGCCTTATGGCGGAGGCTATCCCACAGTACATCATGCACAGCTGCCACTACTTTTCCAGGCAAGCCATCCCTTCCCTGCATAACCAAGTGGGTGACAAAATCAGGTGTGCACTACGCAACGCCATCTTTGGCAAGGTCCACCTAACTAGGGATACGTGGACCAGTAGGCACGGTCAGGGGCGTTATATCTCCCTAACAGCACACTAGGTAAATGCAGTGGCGGTTGGGCCTGAGGCGGATATCGGTTTGGCGCATGTCCTTCCACCACTGAGGATTGCAGGGCGCTTCAGTTTGCCTCCTGTTCCTAACTCCTCCTACTCCGCTTCCTAATCCTCTACCGCCTCCTCATCCGGTCAGCGTAACACCTTCACCACCTTCAGCACAACCAGGGATAAACGACAGCAGGCAGTTTTAAAACTTGCCTGTTTGGGGGAAAAAAACACCCTCCGCGCAGGAGTTGTGGAGGGGCATTGAACAGCAGACCGATGAGTGGTTGCTGCCAGTGAGCCTCAAGCCCGGCCTGGTGGTGTGCGATAATGGGCGAAATCTTGTTTACAGCTGTAAACATATGCAGACTAGGCCGCAATTGAATATTTTTTCCCTAAATGGGTGTTTATTGAACAGCAGAATAGAACAACAGTATCTAAAGGGTGTATCTCACACGTACAGATACAGACTAGGCCGCAATTTAATATTTTTTCCCTAAAAGGGTGTTTATTGAATAGTGGAATAGAACAACAGTATAGAAAGGGTGTATCTCACAGTAAAATATACAGGCTAGGCCGCAATAAATTTTTTTCCCCTAAATGGGTTTTTTTTGCAAAGCGGAATACAACAGTATGCAATGAGTGTATCTCACTGTACCATATGCAGACTAGTCCGCAATTTTTTATCCACTAAATGGGTTTTTTATTGCCAAGCATAATACAACAACAGTATGCAAAGGGTGTATCTCACTGTACCATATGCAGACTAGGCCGCAAATTATTTTTTTCCCCTAAATTGGTTTTTATTGATAAGCGGAATACAACAGTATGCAATGGGTGTATCTCACTTTACCATATGCAGATTAGGTTGCAATTTCTTT
Organism: Pelophylax lessonae; assembly: GCF_965119305.1. Lineage (NCBI taxonomy): Eukaryota > Metazoa > Chordata > Amphibia > Anura > Ranidae > Pelophylax > Pelophylax lessonae. Next base: position 546,443,005 of record NC_138772.1, read on the forward strand.
ATTTTTTCCCCTAAATGGGTTTTTATTGCAAAGCGGAATACAACAACAGTATGCAATGGGTGTATCACACTGTAACGTATGAATGAAAATCTGAAAAATAATTGTCCCCTTAATTGGTGCTTGTTGAATAGCAGATTTGAAATGCATTGTGTCTAAATGCTGTAAGTCACAGTAAAATATGAAGGAAAGAAGTTTTTTTTCTTTTTTAAATGCATATTAAGCAGACACATATGCACTGAGCTTGCATGAAATGGCCGCTACACACCGCACGCCTAACAGGTTGGATACTGTTGTTCTATTCCGCTATTGAATAAAAAAAAAAAATTTGAATGAAAAACTGAAAAATTGTTTTTCCCTAAATACTAAAAAATAATTATTTTCCCCTTACATTGGTGCTTTTTGAAGAGCAGGTTACAAAAGCAGTGTCTGTCAAAGTAAAATATGAAGGAAAAAAAATGTTCTTTTTTAAATGCAGATTAAGCAGACACGTATGCACTGAGCTTGCATTAAATGTGCAGCACCACACGCCGCCCACCTAACAGACTGATAAAAGTTTTTTTTTCTCCTTTCTCCTCCTCACTGGGCTCAGGTCAGGGCATAAGGATCGTGCACTGCACCGCCACACAATACAATCAATGTAGATCGCTGTCTGATTAAAGATGATTCTTCCTATTCTTTCCCTCAAAGCAATCTCCAGCCTGACCATACAATAATCTCCTATCTCTCCCTCAGCAGCAGCAGCAGGAACCTCTCCCTAGTATAGTTTGAGTAGAGTGATGCGTGATGCTATGTGACTCCAGCTTATATAGACTCTGGGTCACATGCTGCACTGGCCAATCGCAGCCATGCCATTAGTATGCCACAGTGAAATGTTTGGGTCCGGGTACTGAATACCCAAAAGTCCGGTACGATCCCGAACAATACAGTCCGAGTTCGCTCAACCTTAATTACTATCTATAGACAGAACTCCCACTTTGTAGCCTACACACCTGGCTCTCATTAACCACCAATAAAATAATGTTGGTACTTCCACTCAGCGCTTGTTCAACTTCCCTGTGTAGTTTGTAAAATGTACATGAGGATAGCCATATTTACTCATATACCTCTACAAGCTCTACTTCCTTTGTAGAACTGCAGAGTGATTTTGTTCTACTGGTCCTCTCATTCAGTTCATATCTCAGTATAGAGTATGTATCCCGGAGTTTGAGAAATAGGGGAGGTAAAGCCCTGCTTAAGTCACAGAAATAGATATGCACATTGTCTCCATTTTCACAGATCTGGTCAGACATGCCCCATCTCTAGCTTAGCACTTCTCCTACTCTGAGGGCAGTTGCGATTAATTGTGTGGCCATTACTCAGCTCTGCCAGCATGAAGGGTGTGGCCATTACTCAGCTCTGCCAGCACCGAACACTGGAATTGGAGAGCAGGATATTTTAGGAGTATGGGAATTGGAAAAAAAAAAAAAACAATTACCTTGATGGATGCATTATCAGCCTCTAAGACCAAGAGCTGAGTGATCAAATACCACTGATCACTTTTTGGTCTTCAGTGAGCAGAGAGCAGTGACTGTCAGTCACCGGCTCTTTGATCCGCCCCTTCAGCACTCATTGGAGCGCCAGGTTGTGCAAGGGGCAGGTACGGCTGCCTCAGTCTCCCAGCGGCACACTGAGAGGCTGAGCCAGCTGTCGGTCCAGGCTTCTGGGTGTATCCCAACATTAACCGCTTGCCGACCACCGCACGACTATTTACTGCGGCGGTCAGCCCCTCACAGGCAAAGCGACGTAGTACTACATCGCTAGCCTGTGAGGGTCTAGGGAGCGAGCGCGCGCCGCCGGAGGCGGGCTCCTGCGCGGTCACGGACCCCCCCCGCGCGTGTGACCGGCGGACCCGATGTCCGCCGGTCACTCGCGATCGTCCGTTAGAGCAGGAGAAAGGCAGGCGGCTAATGTAAACAAGCCGCCTGTCATTCTCCCCTGTGTAGGAATAGTGATCATACGGTTCTACTATGTAGGACCGTTGATCACTGTTCCTACACCTCAAGCCACAGCCAATCAGTTAGAATCACGCCCCTAGGGACACACACAACCCCTCCCTCTCAAAAAAAGTTAACCCCTTCACTGCCAGTGTCATTTTACAGTAACAGTGCATATGTATAGCACTGATTACTGTAGTAATGTCACTGGTAACCCCAAAAGTGTCAAAAATGTCAGTCAAGGTTCCGATCTGTCCGCTGCAATGTCGCAGTACCGCAAAAAAATCGCAGATCGCCGCCTTTACGCGTTAAAAAAAAAACAACAAAAATGACAAAAATCTTTCCCTTTGTTAGTAAACGTGATAACTTTTGCGCAAACCAATCAAAATACGCTTTTTGCGATTTTTTTTTTTTCTTTACCAAACATATGTAGCATAAAACAAATTGGCCGAAAATGTTAAAAAATTTTGATTTTTACATTTTTTTTGGGGGGGAATTTCATATAAAAAAATGTGAAAAATATTGTTATTTTTGCAAAATTGACGCTCTTTTTTTGTGCGCATGATCAAAAAATCGCACAGGTGATCAAATACCACTAAAAGAAAGCTCTGTTTGTGGGAAAAAAAGGACATCAAATTAGTTTAGGTACAGCACTGCACGACCGCGCAATTGTCCGTTCGCAAAATAGGCCCTGGTCAGGAAGGGGGTAAAATCTTCCGGGGCTTAAGTGGTTAAAGTCGGCAACGATTCAGAGCCTGGAGCGAATGATTGACGTCAGCCGACAGCAGGCATTAGCCCACTGTCGGCTGAAAATGGGTCACAGGAGTGCACTCCTGTGACTCACAAGAGAAGTAGGCCAAAAGGTTTTCTTTAATGTTGTTCCATTTACCAATCGGTAAAAATTATATAGTGCTTCAGGAATTTAAAGAGAAAATGGTTGTGAGAGATAGACTTCAATTGGGCTTTAAAGTGGTAGAAAACCCCAGCCATAGCATAGTGCCCTGTCACCTCTGACAGGGCTTGTATCTTCACCCGTTCTTCCTTCCGTGTTGGCTTGCTCCGGGCATCTGGCTGAGCCACGATGACGTCCCTCCCACACATGCGCACAGGAGTCACAGGCACTGCCCAGAGTTCTGAAGGGACGGCACAGGTATGGGAGATTCTTGAAATTTCAAAATGTAGTGAAAATGAGCAAAAAAATCTGAGATCATATTTATGAAGATGTGTGACTGCTGGGAACAGTGTGATGAATATGTATTTTGGCCTTTATAAAAAAATGATAGCTCAGCTCTGTGAGGATATTTGTATTTTGACATACAATTCTGAACTTTAAAAATTCTTTACATCAGGCTGACATGGCACCTTACAAGTAGAGTTGATCCTGAATTTTAGGTGTTAGATTTGAAACATATTTCAAAGTCAAATCCAAACTCAACTTTTATTGTTAGTTTTATCTGTATAGCTTCCCAAAAGGCTTCTGGGAGAATATGAACAGAGTCTGCTCCAAAGACTGTCTTGTAGCTGCTTCTCTTGTTGCCTGACCCCCCAGTGCCACCAGGTACCACCATTTTATTTTAGTATCCCTGGTAGAATTTTGTAAGGGAAGTAACTTAGTCAGCCCTTTGATCCCATCATCTCATCAGGCAGGGCTTCCAGGAGCTTCCCAAAACCATTCTGCACAATCCTTTTGTTGCTCTGTAATACACAATTTTTGAAACCTGATTTGAATTCCCAATTGACTTACAATGCCTTGAAAAATATTCATACCCCTTGACCTGTTTCACATTTTGTCATGCTGCAACCAAAAACATAAATGTATTTTATTGGGATTTTATTTGATAGACCAACACAAAGTGGCACATAATTGAGAATTGGAAGGAAAATTATGAATCGTTTTACATTTTTTTTTTTTTTTTTACAAATATCTGAAAAGTGTGGAGTGCATTTTTTTTCACCCCCCCCCCCTTTACTCTGATACCCCTAACTAAAATCTACTGGAATTGTCTTCATAAGTCACCTAATTAATATAGTCCACTTGCGTGTAATTTAATCTCAGTTCAAATACAGCTGTTCTCTGAGGGCTTCACAGGTTTGTTAGAAAACCTTAATAAACAGCATCATAAAGGCCAAGGAACACACCAGACAGGTCAGGGATAAAGTCGTGGAGAAGTTTAAAAAAAATACCCCAAGGTTTGGACATCTCACGGAGCACTGTTCAATCCATCATCCGATAATGGAAGGAGTATGGCCCAAATGCAAACCTACCAAGACATGGACGTCCACCTGAATGGACAGGCCGGGCAAGGAGAGCAGTAATGAGATAAGCAGCCAAGATGCCCATGGTAACTCTGGAGGAGCTGCAGAGATCCACAGCTCAGGTGGGAGAATCTGTCTACAGGACAAATATTAGTCGTGCGCTCCACAAATCTGACCTTGGTAAGAAGAAAGCCATTGTTGATAGAAATCCATAAAAAGTCCCGTTTGGAGTTTGTGAGAAGCCATGTGGGGGACACATACAACATATGGAAGAAGATGCTCTGGTCAGATGAGACCAAAATTTAACTTTTTGGCCTAAAAGCAAAATGTTGTGTGTGGCAGAAAACGAACACTGCACATCTTCCTGAACGCACCATCCCCACCGTGAAACATGGTGGTGGCAGCATCATGTTGTGGGGATGCTTTTCTTCAGCAGGGACAGGGAAGCTGGTCGAGTTGAAGGAAAGATGGATGGAGCCAAATTCAGGGCAATCTTAGAAGAAAACCTGTTAGCCTGCAAAAGACTTGAGACTGGGGCGGAGGTTCACCTTCCAGCAGGACAACGTCCCTTAACATCCAGCCAGAGCTACAGTGGAATAGTTTAGATCAAAGCATATTCATGTGTTAGAATGGCCCAGTCACAGTCCAGGACTAAATCCAATTGAGAATCTGTGACAAGACTTGAAAATTGCTGTTCACAGATGTTCTCCATCCAATCTGACAGAGCTTGAGCTATTTTGCAAAGAAGAATGGGCAAAAATGTTCTCTAGATGTGCAAAGCTGGTAGAGACATCCCCAAAAAGACTTGCAGCTGTAATTGCAGGGAATGGGTTCTACAAGGTATTGACTCAGGGGTCGTGAATACAAATGCACGCCACACTTTTCACATATTTATTTGTAAAAAAAAATTGAAAACCATTTATCAATTTCCTTTCACTTCACAATTATGTGCCACTTTGTTTCGGTCTATCACAGAAAATCCCAATAAAATACATTTACGTTTTTGGTTGTAACATGGCAAAATGTGGAAAATTTCAAGGGGTGTGAATACTTTTTCAAGGCACTGTACAAACATGGAACTTTTGAAAATTCGAACTAAGATTCAAAGGCTCTTGAGTTTTTCTAAGGCTCTTGGCAGAACTACATCTGATTGAATTGCTCATAAGTTTGCTTATCTCTACTTACAAGATCCAAACTTTTAGGTTGCCTAAGAAAACCGTGAAGATCTCTTCTTTTTTAGTCCCTCGGTTTTTCTTCTCTCACAACAGCAGGAAAATTCCTGTCAGTGAACTTTGTCTTTCCACTTTTCTCTTACCTTTGACAGCTCAGCCAAAAATATGGCTCAATGTTCACTATCTGGAAGTTGACGGAACCAGTGGTGGTCCTCTGCGGTTATGAGGTGGTAAAAGACGCCCTGCTGAACCATGCTGAGGAGTTTAGTGCTCGCCCATTTATCCCCACACTACACATTCCCACCAAAGGATACGGTAAGATTGTCAGAACATGTCTCAGTTGAGTAACCAATATCAACAATGATCTTTTTAGCGATCTAGGGGGAGAACATTTCCATTAACTACAAATGCATTCTTCTAAGTGACCATCACACTAATGTACTGTGAACTTTCGATATAGAAATTAATAGCAGGGGTTCCCTGAGCCTGGAAATTTAGTTTAAGGGTTCCCCTTATGCTAAAAATGTTGGGAAAGGCTGGTTTATAGTGTTTTACAGTGCTCATGAAAGGTGCAAAGAAGTTGGTATGGCGCTACCTATGAGTGATCAAGTCGAAACCACTGGATCTTACTGTGTATGGTGACCTCGTGCAAAGTGCTTGTGTGCAAATAAATAAACAAAATTCCAAAACAAGTGATTAATTTATTCCAAAACTATTTTTACAGTGCAAAAACTGATAAATATATGTAGTTACTGTAAATAAAATAGTGTCCAAAATAAGGGAATTTTAGTGATACTATTGGTGAAAAGTGATAAGCAATTCCCAATGTTTAATGAAAAGATTGCAACCACCTGTGTGACCACTTGGTGTCGCAACAAATATACAACCTGTTATCGTAGTAAGGCAAATTGTGTGCAACTTCCAGGGGTTCCTCTCCTCGGCCAAGTAGGCACAGGCTGGCTGGTTTCACGGAGAAAAAAGAGAGGGGAGCCCCATGATGCAGTATATACTTTGCGAGTAATAAAGATGAATGTAGAGACTCACGGTAAGGCTGTCTTTGATCAGTGTAGGTCGTCCGCCGGGAAGCTTCCGCGTTCCACGGCTCGATAATCCAAAACCGGAAGTGACGTTATGACACAATGGACTCCGCCCTACGCGTTTCGTCAGAGGACGTCTGCTGGAGCTGCCTTGTACAGAGCTCATTGTCCGCTTGAGGACACTCCTGAAAACACTGTCCAGTTATTTGTGCTGATTACCTAGGGAATGTAAAAATAATAGTAATTCTATATCATTTCTCATACTGCTGTAAAAAGTTTTACAATTAAAAAAGAAAGGGGATCTGTAAATAGCTTTGCAAGTTTGCATAATTAAATTCCTGACACGTTACCATATACAGCGATAGTATAATTTTTCGGAAAAGCTGCACCCTTTATCAATAACCACTTCCCACCCAATGGTGTCATATGGCATCAAGGACTTTGAGGGTCCCTCATATATCCCCCTTTAGAGCAGGCCAGGGCCCCCATTGATCTTTAGTCTTCTCTTTTCACCTATATTCCCTATGCTACTAGGTTTTCCTACACCACCACGTACTCCAGGCTCTCCTTGCAAAGAATATATATATATATATATATATATATATATATATTTAGCCAATATGACCCCCTTTAGAGCAGGCCAGGATCCCGATAGATCCCCTTTAGAGCAAGCCAGGCCAGGGTCCCCAATAGATCCCCTTTAGAGCAGGGTCCCCATAGATTCCCCTCTTAGAGCAAGCAGAATGGGGGGTCCCCCTAGGGTGTGGGACTTTAGCGGCAAACACACTTCCACAATTGAGTAAAATTAAATCATTTTATTAACAAAAATTATTAAAATAGATCTAACACAGATCTAATAATTTTTGTTAATAAAATGATTTAGTTTTACTCAATTGTGGAAGTGTGTTTGCCGCTAAAGTCCCACACCCTAGGGGGACCCCCCATTCTGCTTGTTCAGTTTGCAGGGATGTTGGCAACTCACTTCCAGGCTTTCATATAGCTGGGGTATACAATTTCCCCTCTTAGAGCAGGCTAGGAAATTTCCAGGGGGGGGGGCACTTGTACCCCCTTGTCCCCCCCCCCCCTTGCGGACGCCCATGCGAATAGCTGCTGTTAGCACAAATCGACACCATGCTTGATATGGTCTCAGGATGACCAAATCACATTTCTATTACTACATTGTAATATATAATGAAATAGTTCAACTCAACATAATGCAGAATCAGTGGGAACCCTGAGCTTGTTACTTGCCACCAGATGCCGCGTGTCACTTTTCACCCTTCTACTTCGAAAGAAACACCAAACAAATCTCTTGCGCTTGAAGGAAGGTCTCACAAGGGCTAAGCCGAAAGTTCTCTGTCCGGGCTGATTCTGATGAAATGCTGCCTTGCTGCCCTCACAAGACTGGGGGAGTCTGGATTACTGGAAACAAGAGTTCACAACGGCCTAGTGTATTATCCTTAAAATAAATATATTTTAATTTGATAAAAGAAAGGTACTCCCAAACAAGTGCTTGGTATAGGCATATCACATAAACAGACTGAAGTGTCCACACTATCTCAACATGGATGAATAAAACGTCCACATGTATGGCTGATGCGTTTTGAGGTTCTGCCTCTTCTTCAGAGCCAACTAAGCTGTCTTTGCCCATCTCTTTATATCTTTATAACAAAGACAAGAGGCAGAGGTGTGGTCAGACCCCTGGCCTGCCCCCACTTTTCACTCTTAGCCTGCCACCAAATGCAGTGTGCCACTTGCCACCTGTAGCCTGCCACTAAATGCAATGCCACTTGCCAACCATAGCCTACCACCAGATGCCGTGCCACTTGCCACCCATAGCCTGCCACACACAGCTGTCACTTGCCACCCATAGCTTGCCACCAGATGCAGTGTCACTTGCCACCCATAGCCTGCCACCAGATGCAGTGCCACTTGCCTCCCAAAGCCTGCCACCAGATGCATTGTGCCACTTGCCACCACCAGCCATGTCACTTGCCACCCATAGCCTGCCACCAGATGCAGTGTCACTTGCCACCCATAGCCTGCCATCAGATGCAGTGTGGCCCTTGCCACCCATAGCCTGCCACCAGATGCAGTGTGCCACTTGCCACCCATAGCCTGCCAAAAGATGCAGTGCCACTCGCCACCCAAAGCCTGCCACCAGATGCAGTGTCACTTACCACTCATAGCCTGCCAACCGCAGCTGAATCACTTGCCACCCATAGCTTGCCACAAGTTTCAGTTCCACTTGCCATCCATAGCCTGCCACCAGATGCAGTGCCATTTGCCAGTGCCACCCGCAGCCTGCCACCAGTCAGGTGAACACCCCTCCCACTGCTGGCTGCCGATGTGACTCCTCCCATGCTGGGGCCAGGGGGGTGTTGCATCTTTAGCTCTGAGAGGTTCATGCTGGGACCTGTAGTCCTTCCCTTTTGGGGGTTCACAACCAGTTCAGGCAGTGAGCCAGAGGCCGGTGGTGAATTACATAAAGCGGGTCTTGGCCGGCCAGGAGTCCACTAGGGCAGTGAGTGACAGTGGCGATGGGGTGGACTTTTTAGGGGGCATGGGATCTGCCCAGGGGGCAATTCTGGGACACTGTATTGTCCTGGAATGAAGGTGCCCGGGACCCAGGAGAGAACTGCCAAATAAGGGACTGTCCCTTATCCAATCTGTGACATGTGGTCACCCTAGTACCAATGCAAAAAGAAAAATATTGTTTTGCAGGATAAGTATAGGCAAGAAAGGAGAGTGATGGGGGCAAGAACTTCTCTTAAGTAGTGATGTCGCGAACATAAAATTTAATGTTCGCGAACGCGAACTTCCGCAAATGTTCGTGAACCGCCATAGACTTCAATAGGCAGGCAAATTTTAAAACCCACAGGGACTCTTTCTGACCACAATAGTGATGGAAAAGTTGTTTCAAGGGGACTAACACCTGGACTGTGACATGCCGGAGGGAAATCCATGGCAAAACTCCCATGGAAAATTACGTAGTTGACGCAGAGTCGGGTTTTAATCCATAAAGGGCATAAATCACCTAACATTCCTAAATTGTTTGGAATAACGTGCTTTAAAACATCCAGTGTGTGTATACGATCAGGTATGATGTTGTATCGATCAGGTAGTGTAAGGGTTATGCCCGCTTCACAGTGACAGACCAAACTCCCCGTTTAACGCACCGCAAACAACCGCAAACAGATCAGAACCGACCAAAATGGGACAGGAACTGGGCTTTAAGGGTTAGGGTTAGGTTTAGTGTTAGGGGATAGGGTGAGGGTTATGGTGAGATACTTAGGGTTAGAGTTAGTAACCCTACCCCTATGCCTCTAACCCTAACCATCTAACCCTAAGCACTAAAAATAACCCTAACCTTAGCCCTAGCCCTAATTCTAATTTTTTTTCTGGTTCTGGACATGCTACAGAGCTGAAACTTCACAGGTACAGTTTTTAGACCCCCCAGACACTAAATCACACAAAAAGTTCTTAAAAATGGTAATTTTTGATAGAGAGCCAATTATTGGAAAAATTAAAAAAAAATTAAAATAAAAAAATAAATAAAAAATGTCTTTGGATTTAGTGTCTGGGGGGTCTAAAAGGTGTACCTGTGAAGTTTCAGCTCTGTAGCATGTCCGTAACCAGAAAAAAATTACGGGTTAGGGTTAGGGTTAGGGCTAGGGTTAGGGGGTTAAGTTTAAGGTTAGAGGGTTAGGATTATGGCTAGGGTTAGAGTTATTTTTATGGCTAGGCTTAGAGGGTTAGGGTTAAGGTTAGAGGGTTAGGGTTAAGGTTAGAGGGTTAGGGTTATGGTTAGAGGGTTAGGGTTAGGTTTAGTGTTAGGGGATAGGGTTAGGGTTACGGTGAGATACTTAGGGTTAGAGTTAGTAACCCTACCCCTACCCCTCTAACCCTAACCCTCTAACCCTAAGCACTAAAAATAACCCTAACCTTAGCCCTAGCCCTAATTCTAATTTTTTTTCTGGTTATGGACATGCTACAGAGCTGAAACTTCACAGGTACACTTTTTAGACCCCCCAGACAATAAATCCAAAGAATTTTTTTTTTTTTTTTCATTTTTTTTTCCATTTTTCTAATAATTGTCTCTCTATCAAAAATGACAATTTTTAAAAACTTTTTTTGCGTGATTTAGTGTCTGGGGGGTCTAAAAAGTGTACCTGTGAAGTTTTGAAGTTTCAGCTCTGTAGCATGTCCAGAACCAGAAAAAAGATCATTTTTCAGTAGAGCAGGGATGGTGGGAACCCTCCTTTTATAACTATATGATCTTTTTTTTCTGGTTCTGGACAGGCTACAGAGCTGAAACTTCACAGGTACGCTTTTTAGACCCCCCCCCGACACTAATCCAAAAAAAGTCATGCCTGCCTCCAAAAATGCCTGATAAATATATAGAAACAAAATAAATAAAAGCAGACTGAAATACCAGCCCTAAAAAGGGCTTTTTGGGGTGCTGTCAGGATACTGTCCTTACAGCAGGAGTGGACACAGAACACTGGCCTAGCTAATGATTTCCCTATTAATTCAGCAGCAGCAGCACTCTCCCTGCTCTAACACTGCAGCTTCAGAATGAATCTAAGATGGATGCTGTCCTTGCTTTTTTTTATAGGAGGTGGGAGGGTCTGGGAGGGAGGGTATGCTGATTGGCTGGAATGTGTCTGCTGACTGTGAGGTACAAGGTCAAAGTTTGCTCAATGATGATGTATAGGAGGCGGACCGAACATCGCATATATTCGCCCGCCGAGGCGAACGCGAACAAGCGAAGTTCGCTGGGAACTGTCCGCCGGCGAACAGTTCGGGACATCTCTACTCTTAAGCTGTCATGTGCTGCATACATGCAGCTCCCTGGCTTATATGTAGAGTGCTCAGCAGTGTGCTGGTATGTGTCTTGGGCTGAGGCAGACCTTAGGCAAGGTGTTTGGCATTTGTCCCAGATTACTGGCTGGTTCTGGGTGATTTGTGTGTGGAGCGGTCATGCACAACAAGGATTAGCTTTGAAACTGAGCCAGGAGCTACAGAGTAATGGTTGACTCAGAAGTAAACACTGCTGAGTGACAAAATTAGGGACGGGGAACAGAATGATTTAACCACTTTGTGTCCAGAGCAAAGTTTTACATTTTTTGCACACCTGTTGAAATCTGCGATTTTTGCTAGAAAATTGCTTTAAACCTCAATCAATAATATATATTTTCTGAAAGCAGAGGCTCTGTAGAATAAAATGGTGGGAGTTGCAATTTTTTATGTTGCACAACTGTTTGTCAAATCTTTTTCAGGAAAAAATAAATTAAAATGAATTTTATTGCACGCATTTATAACATAATACACAAATTGTAAAATTATAAAAGATTTATTAGATCAAGTAAATAGATTCCAGACATATCAATTTTCAAAAATGCCAGTGCCTCTGAAATGTCAAAAACTACATTACCCAAAAAAAGGCAATGTTTCAAGTCTTTACAGCAATTTGGAGTTAACCATGAATGATAGTTCTAGAATTATTGCTCTCAGACATTCGCAACAATTCCTAAAACGAATGGCGCAATCACTGTTTAATCACGTGCCGCAAGTGAAAACAAGCGTGTGTTTGTTTGCTTTCTTTTTAATTTGAACTTCATTGCTATCACAAGGAGGTTAACGCCCCATATATGATATCTTTGGAAGGTTCCCTTTATAGAGACATCAGGGGTCTATTAGACCCCACAATGTCTCCCCTGCCCTCCCCTCCAGCACATGTTGCGCATCCCTCAAGGAGCCACTGGTTTTGATGGTCCCGTTCCCCCAAATTCAGTGCACACACAGCCAGTCACATAGTATTTTTTTCTTTCTCACTGGCTCAAGTGAACATTCTAGGGGTGTCTTTTGTAATTTTATTGCTGAATTGAACTTGGATGGGTGAGAAGGATTATTATTATTATTATTATTATTATTATACAGGATTTATATAGCGCCAACAGTTTGCGCAGCGCTTAACAATAATGAGGGCAGACATTACATTTACACTACAATTTGGAACAAAAGGAATCAGAAGGCCCTGCTCGTTAGAGCTTACAGTCTAAAAGGGAGGGTCAATTGCTACAAAAGGCAATAGCTGTGGGGGGTGAGCTGATGGAGCAAGTGAAACAGCGTTATTAGTTAGTAGCCAGGTAGGCTTCTTTAAAGAGAAGGGTTTTCAGGGATCGTCTAAAGATGGATAGATTAGGGGACAGTCGGACAGATTGGGGTAGAGAGTTCCAAAGAATGGGAGAAGCTCTGGAAAAATCCTGGAGGCGAGCATGGGAAGAGGTGACAAGGGAGCTAGAGAGCAGGAGGTCTTGGGAGGACCGAAGAGAGCGGCTAGGTTGATATTTTGAGATCAGATTAGTGATGTAGCTCGGGGCAGAGTTGTGGATGGCTTTGTAAACTATTGTTAGCACTTTGAATTTTATTCGTTGGGTGAGTGGAAGCCAATGAAGGGATTGGCAGGATAGCATGATATAACCCGAAAGAACTGACTGGACTGAGGACATGCTTCTTTTTTTTAACACAAAAAGGTGCTTTATTGAAGTAATGAAAATACAACAAATAAAAAAGTTTCAGCATACATTCGTAAACTTGTACATTAAGATACATAATATTTTAAGTAATACCGGGGAGGCATAAAGAATAAGATACAAAAGTATAACAAACTCAGTAACCCAGCCACCTATTAGCCCAATATAAGCATGAACTTAAGTCTCATGCTTCTTCTCACTATTCTGACAGAGAGCTTCCACGATGTTTAAAAAAAATGCCTGGGACCTGCTCCTATTAGTAGAACTGAAAACTCCACACAGCCCCGAGTCACAGGATTTAGGTCAGAACTCACAATGCCACAGGATCATCAGCTGTCTCCTCCTGATATCCACCGGACACTCTTCAGTGAGGGAGACAGACTCACAATACCACTGGACAATCTTCCCTCCAGCTCCCACCATGTATGCTTCAGTGAAGTCTCCAGACCATAAGGATAAAATCCCAGACTTTAGAAAATAGTCCCCCCCCCCCCCCCCCCATCTGGGACCTCAATGACTTCCAAGCAGCACCTCCAGAAGACTGCCCAGAGGGGCAGAGCGCCTCAGACTCAGACAGGACTCCACTGGCAGGGCTTAACCCAGGATATAACACCACTGCTCCAGGCTTCAGACTATTTATGGGCTCTCCGGCCACCTACGGGACACACCCCTCCAGAGATTGCCTGGGTCCCCATATATATTTAAGCTGCTGACCCATTCTTCCTCCCACTGTAATTCTAGAATCCTCTAGAACAGTGGTTCTCAACTCCGTGCCTCAGGACCCACCAACAGGCCAGGTTTGCAAGATAACTGAAATACATCACAGGTGATATATTTTGCTGCTCAGTGATTGCATTATTCTAGTCTGCATCTCCCCAAGGTGATACTTAAAATCTGACCTGTTAGTGGGTCCTGAGGACCAGAATTGAGAAAAACTGCTCTAAAATGTTGGGGAAAGCAGTGACAAAGCAGCTCTACAGCTGCTCTTGATCAATTTTACTGAATAGCCAGGATCAGAGCTTTTTTCTCAGAATAGTTGCAGGAACTCCCCCTTTCTGAGTCTCCCCTTGTCTCCGCCCCCTACCCACCTCTGAGCATGGTCCCTTGGTTCTACCCCATACCAACCTCCCACCCACAACAAAATACCACACCCAGCAACAAAAAATCCCCCCACTGCAACATTAGACCCTCCAGTAGATACAATAGCTCTCCCAGCAGTCAGCATTAATAGCCCCTGCAGCAGCCAACAATAGACCTCTACTCCAACAGTAGATCCCTGCCAGCAACATAACACCCCCCAGTAACAATAGATCCACCACCAGCAACAATAGACCCTGCAAATAGGGGAGATAGGTCTGCCACTCAAATATTTTATAAAGTATCTAGCTGTCTCCATCCCTAATTTTGTATAGCAAAAAGGGGGAGGAAATATGGGACTTTGAGTGAGTACAGCTAGATATATATGTTTAATTGAATCAATAACATAAATATCATATAGGACCGCAGAAGGGGCGGAGTCTATTGCGTCATACGTCACTTCCGGCTTGTGGATATCGGACCGTGGAACGCGGAAGCTTCCCGGCGAGACTGTGCTGATCGTGAACAGCCTACACCGTGAGTCTATCCGCTTGTTCTCTGCTTGCCACTTTTGTATACGGCATCATGGGGTTCTTTGTGAAACTAGCCAGCTTGTGCCTGCTCGCTTTGATTGGAAGAACCCCTTGGCAATTCTGTGATCTGTTCCATTACTACTGCTATAAACAGGTTGTATGTGAGGTGCGACACCTAGTGGTTACACAGGTGGATGCAACCCTCCTTCCCTTTTCACTTATTGGGAATTCTCATCACCTTTGCTTATTTGCACCCACAATCTTTTGTAAGAATTCCCATATTCAATTTGAACTTTTTTAACATCATCACATTATACAATCTTTATTTCCAATAAAACACTGTTGTTTTATAGATTTGCATGCACTGTATTTATATTTGGAATAAATTATCACCTCCTCTAATCTTTGTTTATTTATTTGCACTTTGCACTTGGTAAATGCACACTGTTGGATTCAGTGTTTTTTCAAATGGCATAATATTAATTTGTGCACGTGTTTCATTCACTATAATTTGTTTCTGAACCTCACCACTCTGAGTCACTATATTGGTATTTGACACTTTGTCACTCACAGGTAGCGCCGTCTCAACCTCTTTGCACTCTCAATTTACCTCTAACCCCTTGGGGTTTGGTTGTTGGCAGCTTACACCTTATTATTTATTTATATATTTATACACGGTATTTACACCATTCCATAGCGCTGGTCACTTCTGTTTTTTAATAGAGAGAAAAAATGCTTCCACCTGGAAGGGAGCTGATATTTAGTGATGGACGAACATCTGATTTGAAGGTTCGCGAAGGAGATCGCGCAAACTCGATCAAATGATCTCGAACCGCAGGTTCGCAGCGGGTCCTATTTATTTTAATGGCAGGCGAACATGAAAAACCTCGAGGTCATATTTGCAGCCACAGAATACTTACTAGCTGTGCACACATTGTCCCACAACATGGACACATACCAGAAGTATTAAGCAAATCTGCGATCGACAAGCATTCTTTTTTTAGGATAAAGAAGTGTCGGCCAGTACAGGCCCCAAAGATTAGCCAACAGGCGTTCACCTGACAGCAAAGAACTTTGTATTCTTTGGCTGGTGGTACATTAGGCATTCACAGGATACAGAAGTAAGTGTCAGCCATTTCAGGCACCAAAAATTAGCCCACAGGCGTTCACCTGACAGCAAAGAACTTTGTATTCTTTGGCTGGAGGTACATTAGGCATTCACAGGATACAGAAGTAAGTGTCGACCAGTACAGGCCCCAAAAATTAGCCAACAGGCGTTCACCTGACAGCAAAGAACTTTGTATTCTGTGGCTGGAGATACATTAGGCATTCACAGGATAAATAAGTGTCGGCCATTACAGGCCCCAAAAATTAGGCATTCAATGGACATAAAAGGCCTTTTATGCCACTGTATTTACCTAAGACAGGACTATGAATTGTTATGGGTGGTGGCGGATATTTGTGGCCTGTCATGAGGAATTTTAATCACATATGGTCTACTGGTCGCATGTGTTCAATTCCTCCGAGATCCATGCCTCATTAATTTTTACAAATGTGAGGTAGTCAACACTGTCGCAAACTAGGCGGTTGCGCTTATTGGTCACGATCCACACTGCTGCGCTGAACGTCCTTTCGGACAGGACACTGGATGAGGGGCAAGCCAACAGTTCCATTGAAAATTCTGCAAGCTCTGGCCAGAGGTAAAGCCTGCCCACCCAGTAGTCCAGGGGTTCATCACTTCTGAGAGCGTCCACATTGGCCGATGTAGTCGGACACCTGTCGGTATAGGCATTCCCTGATGCTAGATCCAAGGGTCAGCTGTGGATGGGTCGGCTGAAAGAATGATCTCATATCAGAAGTGACCAACACATCTTCAAACCGCCCTCTTCTTGCAGGCACTGTTGGATTGGTACCCGCAACTGTTTCTCTGTGAGTGGAAATTCCTCTGCCAGTGCACGCAAAAGCATAATGCAGCATTTCTCGAAGCAAGGCCTGGAAGTGCTGCATTCTGACAGCCCTTTGATGGTGGTAACATTTCCGCCATTTTTTGTTTGGACTGGGGGTCCAAGTACATTGCCACCCAGTACTGGTTCTTGCCCTTTATGATTTTTATACGGGAGTCCCTCTTAAAACACTGGAGGATGAAGGCCCCCATTTGCACTAAACTGGAAGTCGTGTAGTGGCTTGTCTCCTGCTCATCATCCAGGATAATGTCGTCCTGGTTCTCCTCCCCCCATCCACGGACAACACCAGGGATCCCAGAAAGGTTTAAAGCATGCTCTTCTTGCTCCTCATCCGCCTCGGCACCATCCTCCTCTGACTCCTGTTGTTGACTTGTCTCAGATGGAGTAGCCCCCCCCCCCTGCGAATTCATCCAGCATTGCAACTTCCTCAACTTCCTGCTCCTGCTCCTTGATGGCTTGATCAATGACATGACGTAATGCATGCTCCAGAAAGAAGGCGTAAGTTACGATGTCACTGATGGCGCCCTGGCTGCGACTGACCAGTTTGGTGATCTCATTAAATGGCCACAGAAGTCTGCATGCGTCGCGCATAAGCAGCCACTGGCACGTTGAAAAAAACCAAGCTCCCCAGAACCTGACCTGTCCTGCCGCAGAGTTCGTACAGGTAGTCATTAACTGCACATTTGTGCTGGAGCAGCCTATCAAGCATATACAAGGTTGAGTTCCATCGCATTAGGCAGTCACAAATAAGACATCTGACGGGCAGGTTGTGTCACCGCTGAATGTCAGCAAGGCAAGCCATGGCTGTGTAAGATCTTCTGAAATGGCCCTGAGATTTTCCTGGCCTGCCTCAAGACGCCCTGGACCCCAGGGTATTTGACAACCAATTGCTGCATGACCAAGTTCAGGACGTGTGCCATGCATGGCACATGTGCAATTTTGCCCTGTTTCAACGCGCTCAGCAGATTGGCACCGTTGTCGCACACCACTTTACCAACTGTCAAATTGAGCAGTGTTAGCCACTGATCTGCCTGTGAACGCAAAGCTGAAAGGAGTGCAGGACCAGTGTGGCTCTTGGCTTCCAGGCACAACAGACGCAGTACAGCATGGCAACGTCTCACCTGGCATGAATCGAATCGTTTCTGGGGATCTTGGGGCGGCGCAACGGGAGAGACGGTAGCAGTGGAAAAGGAGGAGTCAGCCGAGGAGGAGAGGGAGGATGGAGTAGGAGGAGGAGAACAAGAGGCAGGCCTGCATGCAATCCGTGGCGGTAAAACCAAATCTACAAGGGTGCCACGGGTTACATGCTTGACGGCCGTCAGAAGGTTCACCCAGTGGGCAGTAAAAGTTATATACCTTCCCGGCCCGTGTTTGCTAGACCACGTGTCTGTGGTCAGTTGTATCTTGGCACCAACATTGTGTGCCAGAGATACATTCACTTGCCACTGAACATGGCCATATAGCTCTGGGATGCCTTTCTGTGAGAAATATTTCCTTCCTGGGACCTTGCATTGCGGTGTTCTAATGGCCACAAATTTCCAAAAAGGCCTCCGAGTCCACCAGTTTATATGGCAGTAGTTGGCGGGCTATCAGTTCCGACAAGCCAGAGGTCAACCGTTGGGCAAGAGGGTTATCCGGCGTCATAATTTTTTTACGTTCGAACATTTGGGCCACGGAAGCCTGCCTTTTTCCAGAAAAACGTGAGGACGCGAGGACGGCATGATGGAAGGTGGAGTGGAGGACAATTGTGGGGAGAGAGGAGAAGAAGAGGCTGGACGGTGAGAGCCTGGAGTGTGGCTTTGTGGGTCCTGACGACGTTGTTCCCACTGGGCTCAGTGACACGTTAAAAAAAGCCCACACTGCAGAGCCATGTGCCGGCATCCTGGGAGGGCCAGATGTGACCG
The DNA here is from genome assembly GCF_965119305.1 of Pelophylax lessonae. Taxonomy (NCBI): domain Eukaryota; kingdom Metazoa; phylum Chordata; class Amphibia; order Anura; family Ranidae; genus Pelophylax; species Pelophylax lessonae. Next base: position 546,461,460 of record NC_138772.1, read on the forward strand.
TACTTGGTCAATGGCTCGCTCCTAATACATTAACAGTCTGGTTTGTCCCTCCTGTGCAATGTAAGTTTGGCCTGCTTCTCCTCCCTATCTGCTGGTCCATCTCTCCCTCTGAACTCCCCTCCTCTTCCTCTCTTGTGGGCACCCACGTGACATCCATAGACACGTCATCATCGACGTCGCCTTCCCCACCATTAACATTAGAGATCTCGAAGTAGGCAGCAACAGCGGGGACCAACCGCTGATCTGGGTACTGTCTTCAGACTGCTGAGTGGCGGCTGTTGCTACCTCATCTTCCTGATCCGATGCCAAGAATGGCTGCGCATCGTAAATGTCTTGTGATGGATCAGAAAATAATTCCTGTCATTCAAGCGGAGGGTATATTGTGATGGTGGTGTTGGTGTCTTTGGGGGTGCACACAGCAGAGAGTGAAGAGGATGAGTAGAGAGGATGAAGAGGGTGCAGAAGAGGAAGGCTGAGTGAGCCACTCAACCAAGTCTGGTGCATCCTTTGACGTAATCGAACGCACCTTCTGCAACTTCCCACTTTCGCTCCGGCCCTACCCCTACCACCCCCACGGAAGGGCTTGCCTCTTCCTCTGCCTGTCATTTTTTAAATGACCCTTTGATAAAAGTCTCTAGAGAAGCACAGTATATGTGGAAGAAGGTATATGACACCCCGCTTCAATCTGTCGTTTTGGGGGGCCACTGGTATATCACACCAGTTATAAAAAAAAATTCCCAGTAACTTTTGTCACTGTGTATAGCAGAGGTAACGCAGCGAAAGAGGCACAATTTCTGCAGTACCCAAATACACTATTATGAAAGTATATATAACACCCCGCTTCAATCTGTCGTTTTTGGGGGGCGACTGCCTATCACACCGGTTATAATACTTTTTTTTTATTGCGTTTGTCAGTCCTTGCAGTTGTAGTATCGCTAACAAAACGAACAAAACAGACCAAAAAATGGGTAGTCCCTAGGTCTCTAGGAATACCTGGAGATTCATATCTGTATTCATTCCAAGTGGTGTCTGGGACCTTAGCCTATATTTCCACCATTTTTCCTCATGTAGTAATATAAGGTTAAAATCACTGCCTCTTGGGGGTAATTTAAGAATATGTATCCCTTTGATTTTCATGCCTTCAATTTGTCCTCCATGGTGAGAAGCAAAATATTTTGCCAGAGGTTTTGATGGGTTCTTTTCTTTGATCTCTCTCATATCTTCACCTATTCGGATCTTGAAAGATCTAAGTTTTCCCTATGTATATTTTTGGACAGGGGCAGGTAAGCATATACTGTATATAGCTCTTGTGGTGGAACAATTTATCAGATCCCTTATCTCTTATATCTGATATCTTATTTTGACCTACTGCATCACTAAAAGTGTCATTTCTATCAACGAAAGCACATATTTGACACTTGCCCCATGGAAACATTCCCTTCGATCTGGGGTATTTTGACAGCCAGTTTGAAGTTGGTTCTTTTAAAAATTCCGAATGTATCAGGATGTCAGCCAGATTCCTTGCCCAGCGGGCCACCATCTTGGGAGCAGGTTCCACTATGTTGGCAAATCCAGGTCAATTTCTCAGGAACCCCCCCAATGTCTTTAGAGGATTTTCTGTACTGTACTCCATTGGACTCCAAATGGACCAGTCCAGGTTCTCCTTTCTCTTTTTTTTTTTTCACTAGATAGCAAAAGGTTTACTTTACGTTTTGCCTTAAGGATTTGTTTATGGGAGCACCGCGTACGCAGAACCTCCTATAAAGTTCAACTCCCTCTCTGTAATCATTTGGTTTAGTACAATTCTGCTTAATATGTATTAGCTGGCCAGCTGGGATCCCATCTTTTAGCCAAATGGGATGATGGCTATCAGCTCAAAGTAGGATGTTAGCTGCTGTTTCTTTGTGGAATGTAAGTGTGTATAATTGATTATTTTCAATGGTAATCCAGAGGTCAAAAAAAGAGAACCGTCTACGATCATACGTATATGTAAGGTGTATGTTGTGTTTATTATTCAACTATCCTATGAATTTATGCAGATCTTGAATATCCCCTTTCCACACCATTAGCACATCATCTATGTATCTTAGCCAGGTGCGTACATATCCAAGGAACATCGACGAGGTGAACACACCATCTTCCTCCCATAATCCCAGGTGTAGGTAGGCATAGGCTGGCACCCAAGATTCCCCCATTGAGGTGCCCCTGATCATTTGTGCCCCTTCGGTATAATGTAAAATGTTGGCAAATTTTGTGAATTCCTTCACAAGGTGATGTTCAGACTCTCTTTGCTTAGCAGACCCACCTCTTTTTCCCCATTTAGTCTCTCATTTAGTTCACACACTACCTCTGGGAAGGGATTATAGTCAATTTTCGTGTACGTTGTCATGTCAACCAGTAATCACTCTTTCATAGAAGTTTTCATCCTTTAGGACGACGTATCCACCCTTGTCACTCCTTTTTTGTAATAATGTGTTTTGTTTCTCTAATATCTTAGTGCTCGTCGCTCCTCATGTGGAAGGTTATTGATACCCCTTTGTGTCAGTCTGTACTATGTCTAAAAGAGGCTTAACCAATTATTTTTACTAAAATGGTGGCATCTTTTTAGATTATTTTTTTTTTTTTTAGTCCTCCTTCTTTCTTTGGGGTGTACATGTTCCATGGGATCTTCATTCTCCCTGTGGCAGGTTTTCCAGGCCTTTGGCCTGATGTGGGTCAGCCATCGTTACCCGTTACCTTTCCAGCCCATGTGAGCTGCGGCCCTGGGTGTAGAGACTGAGACATGGACAACTCCGGCATCTTTGTTTGTGGTTTTTATTGTAAATAAAGGAGATGGGAGAAGGGAATGAGTGAGATACTCCTTTAGGCTTCAACTAATTACGCTTGGGACTTTCTTTCTGAAAAATGCCTGCTGACGCTTCCTTGACGCCAGCCGATGCCAGTCAACGCTCTCCAACACTGAGAACACTCTGTAACTTGATAGAAGTGCTAAATCCTCGACTTAAAGTCCAGAAGATCCAAGACTGTGAACTGTAAGACTTCTGACACTGCGGTACTGCTAAAGTCACTGAATACTTCCCTCCGTCTTGCACTGGCTTGAGGTAGTATATTGTAGAACTCTGTAAAGCTGTAACTTCCACTGATGCACACTGTACAATTCAGGGCCCAACTGCAGGTACCCCCTTTGACCTTGAACTCTTCAGGGTCCACTGACTATGTACCCCTTCTGCAACTTCAGGGTCCTCAACATAGGTACCCCCTTTACAGCTACCTGATAACTGGATCCCAGAACCTCTTCCGGAGTGGTCCCCTCTAACTTCAGGTTGACCCCCAGGGGCAAACCTCAGTACTCACAACCTGTGTAGGGTTTCCTGGGACTGAACCCCTCTCGCTCTCCGCAGGCTCTCGGCACACCGGATCCCCTCAGCTCAACTCAGCACTCTCTGGATACTCAGACTACACCCCGAGATATCCTCTTCCTCAGACAGGAGAAGAGACAGCCGTACTCTCCCTCCTGGGACTCTGCTCCCGCCAAAGACACTGTGCCACGCACTTCTCCCCAAACTTATACCCACTACCAGAATACTTTGCAGCATAATCTGCCTTCTGGGGTAGCTGGGATGTGTCCCCTGATTGGGCTTCCCACACTGCCCTATGAGAAGCCTCTCACAGGAGGCAGTGGGGACACTTCTCCCTTCAGCAGGCACATCTGGATGCCCTGACACCCTAACTGAGTAAATCACAGCCCTGCTGTTAGGCAGACTAGGCCACCATACAATTGCCTAGCACCTACCTGTAGGGTGCTACACTCACCCCACACCAAATGAGTCAGGTCCTTCTGACTCCAAGGCAGCCGCCTCCTATCAAAAGGAGGTGGATATCAGACCAAAACAAAAAATTGGTGAAAAACACCTATCTTCTGCGCTCTGAGAGGTTACCTTCTAACCACATCCAGCCACACTCATGCGGCTACCGAAGACTTTCTACTTGGCTTTGCTTGGTTTCTTCGGCCTTGCAGCCCCTTTTCAAAACCAGGGTAGTCTGAGACCACTAAAATCAAAGAACAAACACAAGGGCGCACCGGCCTAGTGCATTATCCTCTAGAAAGGTTTTATTGGATAAAAGGTATAAAAATGCTCAGTCTTGGTAAAAGCATATCAAATGGATACAGTGTCATCCGCATCAGAACCCCAAGGTATAGCATCCTCTGAAGCTAGGCTTGCACATTTTGAGGCTTCGCATATTCCTCTGAGACTCAGACCTTTGTCCGGGGAATGTTACGTTTGGAGCCACCATTGTGTCCTTGGGACTTAAATTTGTTGCTGACAGTTTTTCAAAAACAGCCTTTTGAACCTCTGGGGCAGGTTCCCCTGGCTATTTTGACCAGAAAGCTGGTCTTTTTGATTGGGATAATGTCAGCCTGAAGGTTATCTGAATTAGCAGCTCTTTCTTGTAAATAGCCATTTTTAATTTTTCATCTAGATAGGGTGATTCTATGTCCACACCCAGGGTTTTTGCCCAAGGTGGTGTCCACCTTTCATTTGAATCAGGACATGGTACTACCTTCCTTTTTTCCAGATCCTCAATCAGAGGAGGAAAAGTTATTGCATTCTCTTGATTTAATGCGTGCACTTAAGTTTTACTTATGCTCAGATTCGTAAGACTGAGAGCTTGTTTGTGCTGTCAGAAGGGCCCAAGATAGGGTTGGCAGCATCTAAGTCCAGAGTTAATAAAATACCACCAAAAGAAAGCTATTTTAGTGTGAAAAAATAACAATTTAATTTGTGTACAGTGTTGCACGACTGCGCAATTACCAAAAGCGCAGTGCTGAATAGCAAAAAAAATGGCCTGGTCATGAAGGGAGTAATATTTTCCAGAGGTCAAGTGGTTAACGAAGGACATTGTTGACTCCCCAATATTCCCACTTTACTCCAGAGTACTATGAATGAGCTTTGCTTACTAATAGCAAAATCCATTCACTAAGCAAAGATGGAGCAGTGACCGAAAGCAAGGTGGCTTTGGTACTATTTCATTTTACTTTAGTAACTTCTAAGCCATGAAGTTCAGCTCATGCTTGCTGCGTGGAAGCGATTGGAAATTGTGACCGCTAAAGAAAAAAGTCAGTTGATGCTGAAAGAGACTGGAGAGGAGCTGAGGACAGAGTAAGCTGCAACATTAAAGCCAACAACACCTATAAATGACTACTCCTAACCGCTTTTGCACTGCCCGCCGCAGAAAAACTGCGGCAGGCTGGCCCTCCTGCGCAAACTGCCGTAGGTATACGTCGGTCGCGCGCCTGCAGCTAGGGGACAAGCGCGCGCCGGCGGAGCGCTCCTGACCTCACTCGGCAGTGGGGACTCAGATGCAGGGGGCAGGTGGCTCCGATTGCTGCCAGGCACCCGTGATCGTTCCCCGCTGAGAGAGAACAGTCGGCTGTTGTAAACACAGCTGACCGTTCTTTTCTCTGGAATGATCACAGAGCGCCTGTGATCCTTCTATATATAGGATCACAGGTCTCTGTGATAATTTCACAAGCCCCGCTCCCATACAGTTAGGATCACTCCCGTAGGTACACATTTAACCCCTTGATCACCCCTGGGTTAACCCCTTCCCTGCCAATGGCATTATTACAGTGACAGTGCATATTTATAGCACTGATTACTGTAGTAATGTCACTGGTCCCCCCAAAAGTGTCAAAAATGTAAGTTAGGGGTCCGATCTGTCTGCCGCAATGTCGCAGTCCCGCAAAAAAATCACAGATTGCCGCCATTACTAGTAAAAATAAATAAATAAAAATGACAAATCTTTCCCATAGTTAGTAGACGCAATAACTTCTGTGCAAACCAATCAAAATACGCTTATTGCAAATTTATTTTTTTTTTAACCAAAAATATGTAGCAGAAACAAATTGGCTTAAGATGTTAAAAAATTTTGATTTTAAAATTTCTTTTTTCAAAATTGTTGCTCATTTTTTTTTGTTTATAGCGCAAAAAATAAAAATCGCAGAGGTGATCAAATACCACCAAAAGAAATCTCTATTTGAGGGAAAAAAAGGACATAAATTTTGTTTGGGTACAGCGTCGTGCGACCACGCAATTGTCTGTTAAAATAACGCAGTGCCAAATCGCAAAATAGGGCCTGGTCAAGAAGGGGGCAAATCCTTCCGGTCTTAAAGTGGTTAAAGCCAACACCTATAAAAAACTATTACTAATAGACTGCCACAGACATTATATATATATATATATATATATATATTGTATATATATGCAATATACAGTATAATGGAAACTAGAACAACATGGACTTGATAGGCACCAGTAGTAAAATCACAAATTTTAATAATTGAATACACAAAAATTACAGTATTTACACAAATTCATATCCTCACAATGTTAAAATCAAAAGGATAACAAATACCCTCAACCAAACTAAATGATTGGCTTGTGAGCCGTCTTTGGCTCATTTGCACCTTGGTTTATTTAACCAAGGAAACAGCCAGAGCCTTCCCCGTCCTCCTTGCTATTCAATTTATGGACAGTTTGGGGTAGGTGTGTTTGATCTCTCCTTTTTTGGATTCTGAGTGGCACCAAGCTCTCTGCATTCTTTTGGGGATGGTCTGTCATTCTTTTTTTTTTTTTTTTCTCCACATCCACGGTATACCTCTATGCATGATGGCTCCCATCACGGTTTGTGACACAGCGAGTTTTACTGTATGGATAATTCACTACTACTCTATATGTTAAGTGTGTACTATGTAATATACTTACCTATGTGTGTTTACTTTATATAGAATGGTCTGAAGAGCTCCTGATGAAGCGCTACGCTGCGAAACATGTTGAGCTTGGACCTTGTTCCAACCATCTGTGCAACCTTATCTGCAGTGTTTACCTTTGGGGGATCCTAGTTCTAGGTCCGACAGGGTTAGACACATGCGGTTTGGTTGAGGGTATTTGTTATCCTTTTGATTATAATATTGTAAATTTTGTATATATTATAATTTTTGTATATTCAATTATCACAATTTGTGATTTTACTATTGGTGCCTATAAAGTCCATGTTCTAGTTTCCATTAATCTTGATTATTGGATGTGGCACAGACTATCATGATATTTGCACCTGTGGTACCGCCCCACAGTAGTGTATGGTTCTCCCTGTGTTTCCAATATACAGTATAACCTTTGGTAAATTAACCACACAAATTACATTAGGGGCGTGCCACAGAGATTTTTCTATGGAGCCCTACGTTCTATAGTTACTCATCTATACAATTTATGGTCTGCGTGTTCATTATAGCCAAATCACCGATCATTTTCTTCCTCAGATAGTCATGGACCCCGATGGCGTCCCCTTCGGCGCTTCACCGTCTCCACCCTGAGGAACTATGGGATGGGGAAGAAGACCATGGAAACCCGTGTGCTGGAGGAAGCAAATTATCTCATTAAGGAGATGGCCGAGACAGAAGGTGGGACGGGAATAATTTAAAAGTTGAAATTTGTATTGCAAAACAAAATTCAGGATCCAGATCTGAACCTGGGATCCCTGCAGTGTGTGAATGTATCTCTTGCTGTGCCACCTGAAATGCTGGAACGTGCCCAGTCTGGTCCCATGGACACTCTTGCTTTTTACCTTGTTTCAGACTCTTTGCTCCTCCCGTAAACTTCCTGAGGTAAAGCACTTGTAAAGGCAATTAAACAATAGATTTTGCACAGAGAAGCCCCGATCCTCCTCTTCTCGGTTCCCAGACCGCCACTCCTTGCCTCTCTCCTGCTGAGTGCCCCCACAGCAAGCTGCTTTCTGTGGGGGAACTCATGCATGCTTGCCTGAGCCACCTCGTCGTGTCTCAGATGCAGAGTGTGGCTTGGCCCCACCCCTGCTCCTGCCTAACTGGATATGATTGACAGCAGCGGGAGTTAATGGCTCCTGCCTCAGCCAATGAGGATGGAAAGACCCAGGAGAGCATCTGCTCTTTCACATCACTGTATCTGGCTCATTTGAGTATTGGGGGGAAGGGAGGGAGTTGCACACTGTAGGTTTTTTACCCTAATGCATTGAATCCATAAAGGTAAAAAACCTTCAGCTTTTACAACCATTTTAATCCATAATGTGGGGGTGAGAAGTTGGAAACGGCGCTACCTAGCGCATATGCAAAATGCGAGTGAGATAGAGGAAAAAAGTGCTTTAGTGCGTGATATATAGTGCAAACATAAATCTTGTGCCTGTGAAAAATTCCCAGTCACTGGCTAAGACCACTTGAGCCAAATATTGAGTAAAAGGTGTGTATAAAGTATGGTAGGTAATAAATAATGTAGTAAAATATTGCCAATAAATAGGTGGTAAGATGAATAAATTAATGTAGTGGTAAATATGATAAAAGCAGTGCTTAAATTGATAAAAGCAGTGAGGCTACTATTGCATACCTGCTGTGTGATATACCTCCAATCTGACCACCAGAGGTCGCACTTACCCTTTAACAACAAATGGTGTATGTGGGAGCCAAATAGGGTATGATCAAATTTTCTCAAACCTTTTCCCCTATCCGTCCTTGCGGACCGATGGATCCCATCTGGGTGTGAAAAGGGGAGAAACGAACCTCTTAATGTGGCATATAGAGCAGGATTTCCAAAGGGCTAGTAGTAACTCACGCTTGGTATGCAGCAGATCAAATCAGACGGGTGCAAGCTGTGCCGAGGAAGCTTCCGCGTTCCAAAACTGAGGCCAGCTGCGGACCGGAAGTGACGTTGGGTTCCACCCTACGTACGTTTCGTCATAGGACGTCTACGGGAGCACATTATATAACAAGTAAATGTATTATAACAGATAGGACATGGAAAAGTGCAAATTATTCAAAAAACCAGAACATCCGGTAAATTGGTAGTAGGGGAAATCCATGTCCATCCACAAGACTTTACATGTTTCGCGGTATTTGAACCGCTTCTTCAGAAGTTTATTGTATAAGTAGATATAAGTGCTATAATTACAGATGAAACAAAATAACAGCGTCATTAACATAGTTCATACATATATAATGTAGAAAAACAGCTCATTGATTGTATCCCAAAGACCAGCACCGGTGTGTGTCCCCCACCAAAATCACAAGGGCACAGATGGAAAAGTGATTGGAAGTAACACACAGCCGCAGGCAATCAATGAGCTGTTTTTCTACATTATATATGTATGAACTATGTTATTGACGCTGTTATTTTGTTTCATCTGTAATTATAGCACTTATATTTACTTATACAATAAACTTCTGAAGAAGCGGTTCAAATACCGCGAAACATGTAAAGTCTTGTGGATGGACATGGATTTCCCCTGCTACCAATTTACCGGATGTTCTGGTTTTTTGAATAATTTGCACTTTTCCATGTCCTATCTGTTATAATACATTTACTTGTTATATCATGTGCTCCATGAATGGATGTACTCATCCTATTTCTTGTATTTTTAATGAAATGTTTGTCTTGATGTAATAAAAATGTTCTAATTTTTATTCGTCTGTCTTTATAAGTTTTTGTATGACACCATTAAAATCCCGCTAGCCCCTTCTATCTGTCCCTTTGACTTCCCGCGTCGCTGATGCGATTCACCATAGGGTGGATTAGCGTCTTCCACCATTGGATTTGGGCAACTTTTTCGCATCCGCCTCTTGGAAATTCTTTGAAACATTTTTACAGAACCAGAACCAGCTTTTTGGAGGCGTGGTGGCAAAACAAGCTGCAACACCGAACCCTGTCCTGCATCCTTCCCAGCTGCCAGCAGAGTTACCTAGTGCGCCGTGAAAGAAATGTAAAGTCCCTGTCCATGCCTGCTGGACCAAGAGTCAGCAGTAATGTGCACCTTCCTGCTAACCGCTTTGTCCAACAAGGCCAAAACACTACCTTTCACATGATGGTAGAGAGCCGGAATGGCCTTACGCGAAAAGAAATGCCTTTTTGAGACCTGCCACTGTGGTGCAGCACATTCCACAAATTTGCGAAAGGGAGCAGAGTCTACCAGATGAAAAGGCAGCAATTGTAATGCTAGCATTTTGGCTAAGCTAGCATTAAGATGTTGAGCATGTGGATGGCTGGGACAGTATTTCTTTCTACGGTTCAAAAACTGGGGTAGTGAAATTTGCCTGCTGCTCAAATCAAGCGGTGGTGTACTGCTAGCAGATTGGGTGCAAGTCTCTGTGGCACTCATTGCTAAACCATCATCCCTCTCAATGCTGGTATTTGAGAAGGCATGAGGTATAGTAGGTTTAGAGATCACAGATGAGGAGCAAGGTGATGTATGCTTGTTTTTATCTGGTGCCTCTTTCAGGTGCTGTTGCCAACGGACTGCATGGCAGGTCGTCATAAGCCTTGTCAAGCATGTGGTGCCCAAGCGGCTGGTGTTCTGGCCACGCTTGATCCGCTTTAGACAGAAGTTTCAAACAGCAATGCTGTGGTCTACTGCACATGTGCTGAAAAAAGCCCACACTAATGAACTTTTGTGAGTCCGCGGTGAGTTTTCAGCACCCTGCACCTGTGGAGGTCTGTGGTGTGACGCAATAGGTTGGCTACTGCCAGGGCCATCTTACTGAATGGGCATGCTGGGCAGTTGCCCGGGGGCCCCACTTACCTGGGGGGCTCCACCTGCCCAGCGACCCAGCCCCAGCAAAGCATTAGTCCTGATTCCCGCGTGCATCCCGCCGCCGAACATAGCAGGTGGCAAGCGCCTGTCGGCCCTGCGCTGCTGTCAGGCCCCTTGGGCCCTAGAGGGGGAGCCCACAACTGCAGGAATGCCTGTCTGCCTCAACAGGAACAGGCACACATAGGACAATCGAGTCTGACTCCCGTCCGTGTGTGTGTGTTCATCAGACCCAGCTGCCAAACTTGGAAGCTGTCATTAGGCTTGCACTGCTGTACCAATAAATATTGCCTTATCGATCATTTTCATTTTTTTTCTGGTGGGTGATTGTGTAGGCAGGGCCCCAGTACACTGAATTGCCCGGGGCCCTTAATGCTGTTAAGATGGCACTGGCTACTGCTATGGCGGCCCCTGGAGCACATCCTGCCTCATTGGAGTTGAGTCCTCATCCTCCTCTATCCTGTCAGGCACCCAAGTACAGTCAGTGACCTCATCATCCACTCCCTCCTCGTCACTGGAGCAAACTTAGCAATATGCTTCAGCATAAAAAAACCTTACCTTTTTAGAACTACTTTAAGAAATATCTCTGCTGAAATTAAAGTTATTTATTGCTGGTTAAAACCTAATTTTTGTAATCACAATCGTTTTAAACATCTCAAGAAATGATTAAATAATTTTTATGAATTGAAAAAGATGCTCAAATTATTTTTATACTTTTTTTTTTTTTTTTTAAGGAAAACCGTTTAATCCCATAGAGATCGTGGCCTGCGCAGTTGGGAATATTATGAGCTCTGTGTTGTTTGGGGAACATTTTGACTATAAAGACCCAAAGTTACATGAGCTGATGGCCTCCACCAGCCGACACATTCAGAACATTTTGTCCCCATCTCATATGGTAGGTTATCATTGACAGGATTTATCATCCTTATTTGTGGAAAATTGTCGGGTGAAATGATGATGGATTAGGTACACTGGTTGCTTGCTAACCTCAGGATTAACTTGAGTATAATAATTAAATATAGGGGTAAGGGTATGTAGACCCTAACTAAGAACTTCTCTTATTTGCTCCCTTTTAATCTGAAAAATATACCATTTAAGAGCCTTTTGTTATATCTGTTCAATAAGTGCCAAAATTACCTGTTCCTTCGAGAATTTCAGAGACCTGATAACTTCCTGTGGTCTGCTGGTGCTTTCTGTTATCTGTTAGCACAGCTCCCAGTCTTCTCTGTAGACTACAGAAGACTTTCCCTCTATAGTATTAAGAGTAGAGGGCGTAGATGATCCTTAGTCCTGACAAACCTCCTGTTCTAGGGTGACAACACTGCTCCTCCATAGATACATTGCCATTTGCAAACAGGTAGCTAGTAAAATGTGTATGCTGCTGCAGGTGGGTCCACCACACAGTCCCTTTCACCTCCTGTGTATTCAGGTGCAAGCACCGCTCATTCAGCCATATGGAGCAAATGAAATAGGATCCAAGGGGCTGCACACTTGAAAACTGCATACTCTTTATTATTATTCTTCAAATAGCCATATACAGCAAACATAGACACCGTGGGAGCAAGGAAACAGTCAACGTGTTTTGTGCTGCCAGTGCTTATTAATGAACAGGACAGTTGTTTTGTGGCTGGATCACCAGGGGAAATTAGAAGAAAATAGATTATTTGCCCTGGTGGCAGGTCCTCAAGTAGCAAGGGGGTCATGGCGTTGGCTCCCTCCTGAGCGGCCTGTCTCCCATAGCAACCAGTAGCAGGCCAGCGTTATGGAGATCCATGACCTAGCCCCGAAGTATGGAAGTGAAGGAGTTGACATAGAGCATGTATGAGATCCACATTATGTGCTTAGTGGGTCCCCATTCTGTTACTGGGTGGATGTAAGAGAGGTATGCTGGACTGGTGGAATGGGAACAGGCTCAGCACATCTGTCTTTCTGCAACAACTACTAAAGTTACAATGGGCAGTGTTATGGGACACAAGTTTCAGAGGAACTCTGTGATTTTACTGTCCACAGTGACTGCTCGTCTCTGAGGAAGGGAACTGCCTTAATGTTAGACTTTTCGCATGACCACAGTCTCCGCCTGGTCCCGGGCATTGATGAGCGCACTCTGCTCATAACGTTAACCCCACTTGCACGGGCGAAGTGAGGCCTTGCCCACGGGTTAGCTTTTGTGTGTGGAGTAAGGGTTAGCTTTGAGCTTTGGGGGTGAAGGTTAGGTATAAAGTTAGGTAACCATTATCATCGGAACAGAAAGTATTGAAAAGTCTAGTTCTAGTGATATCTGTTTAGGTGGAAATTTCCGCCCCCTTTGAATAGATTTTCAATCACATGAGGAGGTAAGGAGAAATCTCTTGAATGGGGAAAAAAAAAAACTTACAGGAATAACCCTTCCCCACTTCATCAAAAGCAAACTAAAAAGTTTTGGCGTTAAATACTGTTAAGTGTAACTGCACATTTAGTCCAGTACATTCTATTGAACTCTTCACCCTGTCCCCAGATTTACTCAACTGCCATTGATCCAGCGAGTCAGCCACTATGCAGGCATTTAATCTTTTGTACTCTTCAGGTTGTTGGATAGGTTTACAGCAATGCCTCTTCTACTGAAAACACTCCAGAGTTCCACATCAAGGCATTCATTGTTTTCTCTTTGTTTCTCCACTGGTCAGCTCTGCAATGTCTTCCCATTCCTCCTCAAACTGCCAATATTGCCAAAGATCCTCTTTAAAGCAAGGACCTACCTGGAGAAATTTTTGATAAAATACATTGAGCAACACAAGTGCACATTGAAGCCTGAGGCCCCCCGAGATTTTACCGATCAGTTTCTGCTCAAGATGAAAGAGGTGCTTCTACTAAAAATAAACTTGTCTTGCCTCTTCTTCCTCCTTCTCTTTCCTAATTACTTCCTCTGCTCTTGACTTTCTTTGTTTTTCCTCTATTCTCCCCTTGCTCTCCTTTCATATCCACTCACTCTACATTTCCTCTCCTTTCCCTCACTTCTCTACTCCATTCTTCTCCTTCTTCTTCTTCTCCTCCACTATTCTCTGTTTCCTCTTCACTTCCTCTTCTCTCCTATACTTCTCTTCACCTCTCTTCTCCATCTTCTTCTCATTCTCTGCACCTCTTTCCTTGCTCTCCTCTCCCTCTCCTTTTCTATCCATCCAGTCTAATTCTCCTCCTTTCCCTCACTTCTCCTCTACTTCTCTTCTCCGTTCTTCTCCCTCTTCTTCTTCTCCTCTACCTTTTTTCTCCCCTTCCCCTCCACTATTGTGTTTCCTCTTCAATTCCTCTTCTGTCCTGTTCGCTTCCTCTTCTCTCCTCTTTCTCCTAAACTCTCTTCTCCATCTTATTTTCATTCTCTGCACCTTATTCTCTCCTCTCCTTTTCCTCTCCTTTTCTATGCTCCCAGTCTAACTCTCCTCCTTCCCTCACTTCTCTACCTCTCTTCTTTCCCTTTCCTCTCCCTCTTCCTCTACTCTCCCTTTCTCCTCCACCTCCTCCTCTATTCTGTTTATTTTTATGTTCTGTCTCTCCTCTGCTTCTCACGTCTCCTCTCCATTTCCCTCCCATTCTCTTCACCTCTTCCCCTCCTCTCTTTGTCCTCTCCCTTTTTTCCCTTTCTTTCACCCATTCTATCCTCTTCTCTCCCTTTCTTCTGCGATCTCACATCCTTCTTTCCTTTTTTCCTTTTCTTATTCTCTTCCCCTTCTTCCCTCTGTTTCTCCTGTTCATCTCCTTTTCCCTCTCCTCTTCCTCTCATTTTCTTCTCCTTTCATCTCTTCACATTTTTCCTTCCTCTCGTCCTCCTCTACCTGCCTCTCCTCTCTCTTATCTTCTCCTGTTCTCTTGCCTCCCACCCAACTGCTCCTCTACCCCCTCATCTCCTCCCTACAACAAATGAACCAAAAAAATTACACATTCAAAGCACAAATTTTATGTGTAAACTTGAATAAAAATGTGCTTAAGCTCATGCATGTAAAAAACACTGGGCATAAGTATTAAAGGGCCCTTTAATTTCCTTGTAGTTGTAGTGTTTATCTTATGCATTTTGTTTGCTCCAGCTATCTGACAATGGTTCTCTCTGTCCACTCAGGAGGAGCATGAAGAGGACCCAGATTTCTGTGATTTGAGTCTCCTGCATGTCCTGGTGGGACTGTTGGCAGCAGGTTCTGACACTACTGCTTCTACCCTGAAATTCTGCCTGGCTTTAATGGCCCACTATCCTGATGTCCAGAGTAAGATCAATATTAGCTTGTGCTGCATGTAAAATGGTCTGTGGAAGAGTTGTTACTCTTGTTAATTCCTAAAGGTAGTATTTATAAGAAATGTACCCAAATGAGCACAGACATTAATAAACACTTGGTAGAACTCATCCATAACAAAGTTTGGGAAAAGTAAAAAAATTCTCATGCATGGACTGGCTTTCCATCTTTGTGCCTCAGTAGAAATTGAGATTCATTAGACTAAGATACTTTTTTCCAGTCTTCCTATGTCCAGTTTTGGTGGCCCTGTATGTGATCCATATGAGTGGAACCCAATGTGGTCTTTTGCTATTGTAGCTGAACCACTTAAAAGTTCAATATGTTGTCCAGATGCATTTCTGCTCTTGAGTCCATTCTTCTTTAACCTCCCATCACCAAGGTCTTTCTGTCGGCAGAACTGCCTCTGGGTGTTTTTGGTTTCCATACCATTATGAGTAAAACCTAGACCAATAATACAAACAGCAACTGCCCCAACCTATAACTGGCCTCAATAGCAAGGAACACATGCAGGGGCGACACATATCAAACAAAAATAAAGAAAAATTCCCAGCTCAACTTACCGACAGCCTGCAACAAACTTAACTGTCCTGTCTAACAGTTCACAATAAAAACAGGGGTTTAGTTTGCACACATTTGCAAATACATGCATAAGCTGCAGAGGCTGTGAAAAGGCACCCCAGTATTATCAGCAGTCCTATATCTAGAAATTTTCAAAGCCTCCATAGGAGCACATATATAATAATGGATGAATTGAGGGCAGGTTTCCCTGGAGGAAGCCCACTCCTCCTTAAAGGCACAGGGACGCAGTGGACACCCAGCAAATAGCACAATGGCAGCAAAGGTGTCCAGTGTGCCCTCCCACCAGTTTTAGGTTGGGGCAGTTGCCATTTGTTTACACTGTTGGTTATTTGGATACAGACAGCAATAAAAACCAAACAGGAACTCTAAACCCTCTCCCATCTAAACCTCAATTGAACATTTTTCCTCCAGTTTTACTTTAGATAAAGTACCTAACCTGTAGCTACAGAATTTTATGCATCTCTGTGCTGCTACATGTTTAACTGATTAGATAAATGCATGAATAAGTAGGGGTACAGGTGTTCTTAATAATTTTGCACAAAGAGTATATCTAGGCATGTTTATAGCACCCAAAGGCCACTGAATTAGTTAGAGCAAAATTCCCCTCTTTTGCATTGGAAAATCCTGATGCCATCTTTGGTCAATGACTGCCTTCGCGTTCAGGTAGATTCAATATTGGTTTGCAAGAGCAGCAGCATTTCTGAAGAATAAGGGGGTCGTCTTAACGGTTATATATGCTCATTAAACATCAGCATGTGGAACATTCAAACCCTCTTCTATATTCTCCTTTCAGTGAAGGTCCAGCATGAGATTGATGACTTGTTGCAGTCACAGCGCTTACCTGGAATTGAAGACAGGCTACAACTGCCGTACACCAATGCAGTGATCCATGAAATACAGAGAGTGTTAGACTTGGCCCCAACTGCTCTCTTCCATGCGGTGACCAAAGACATCCAGTTCCGTGGATACACCCTCCCTAAGGTACCCGAATACAGTGACAAATAAAGGTGGTGGAAAGCAAGGAGGCATTACAGTCTGTGAAGAGATGTCTCATAGAGAGCAGTCAATGATACACCGATCAACCATAACACTATGACCACCCACCCACCATAACATTATGACCACCCACCTGATATTGAGTAAGTCCCCTTTTTGCCACCAAAACAACCCTGACCCGGCAAGACATGGACTCCACTAGATAAAACATCACACTGCCTCCACCGGCTTGTCTTCTTTCCATACTGAATTCTGGTGCCATCTCTTCCCAAGGTGAACAACACCTCTTTTGGTCGGTCCGGACCACTGCAGACCAGGAACATCCCACAAGAGCTGTGGTTTTAGAGCAGCTCTCACCCAGTTGTCTAGCCATTACAATTTGTCCCTTGTAAATGTCACCCAATTCTTACGCTTGCTTATTTTTTCTGCTTTCAACACATTAAATTCAGGGGCAAGATGTTCACTTGCTGCCTAATATATCCCAGTCATTTTCAGGTGCTACAACATAATCAATGTTAATCACTTTACCCTTCAGTGGTCATAATGTTATAGCTTATCAGTGTATACAATATCAAATTTCATGTGGCGTGTTATTTGAGTTTGACTTTTTTTTATGCATCAGAATGTAATATACTGTTGTGTAGAAAAAGGAGTTTCGAAACAATTCTCCATTTCTGTTCAGGCACCTGTCTATTTCCTAGTCATTAATTACATTACACTGACTTTCACAGTAATATACAAATGCTTTGAATATTCCGGTTGTCACAGTGTCTGACATGATCCAGTCGATGCCGGGACTGTATGATGAGATTTGTACTGATGTATAACAGTGACTCTGTCTATCTCCTTTACCAGGGCACCACCGTCACTCCATTCCTGACGTCAGTGCTTAATGATCCCTCACAGTGGGAGACGCCAGAACAATTTAACCCTGGGCACTTCCTGGATGAGGAGGGCCAGTTTCGCA
Organism: Pelophylax lessonae; assembly: GCF_965119305.1. Classification (NCBI taxonomy): domain Eukaryota; kingdom Metazoa; phylum Chordata; class Amphibia; order Anura; family Ranidae; genus Pelophylax; species Pelophylax lessonae. The sequence continues at coordinate 546,478,869 of NC_138772.1, forward strand.
ATCGGGCGGCCTTCATGCCATTCTCAGCTGGTGAGAGATTCATAACATTATGCCTTCACCATAACAATTATGCCTAAAATCCCCAAAATACACAAGTAGGGAACAATCTTCTTGTCCAGATCTTCTCTTCCATATCCAGGAATTGATGTAAAGTGGCACCAGCACCAAAAAGTCCCCCGGCTGCCAGTAAAGCGCTATTCTGGGGACACCTTCTCTCCTGTTTGAATGCACAGTAGGATATTCTAAACTCATCTCATGTTCTTCTGTAGCCTGTAAGGATCAGGAAATGGCTCCATGACATCAGCCCCTCAGCTGTTCACATATCTCAGCCTTGTTCCTCTCATCTGTCAGAATATTTATACTGCTCTGATATAACAGTGTCTATTTATGTAAATAAGCAAAGATCTGTAAGTTAGGAGAATCTCAACTTATTTCCACAAATCAATATGTAACGAGTTCTTTTTAATCTATTCATTTCTTTTTAACAGCATATACCAACCTTAGTTAATACAGTCTACAGTAGCTCAATAATAAAATTAAAAAGAAAGCAAGATTACGTTATCCCCAAGTAGAGTAGAAACCATAGATAAGTGTTCTATATAATCAGACCACAATTGTCTGTGAATTGTGCAGCCAACAGTCACTCCGCTGCAGTTGGAGCGAGAATAGGCTATGCAAAACGGGAGACTAATACGCTAATATTGCGTTCAATCTGATATTAATAAAAATGTATAAAAACAAAAATCAGTTTTTAGAGAAAAATCTAATATGGTTCTTACGGCTGGGATTGTAATCTCATTACCCTTAAATATGAAATATAAAACATATAAGGAAGGAAATTAACAATAGTAAATAATAATCAAATAAACAGCAAGGTATATTTACCACACTTAAGATGGCTGCTAGCTTAATATGGTCGTTACCAGAGTCCTTAAGATGGCCGCCTTCCCAAAATGGTGGCCATTTAGGGAGGAGTTTCACCTGGCGTCCTTCAAAGTTTCAGATAAATGATGGAACAAGATGGAGTATGTATAGATGAGTATATGTATGGATGTAAGTAGCGTGTATGTTGTAAGTGTAATGAACGTTGTCGTAATGTGTGTGTGTCCTATTACATCTGGGGTTCCCTTTTTATATTGTGTTGAACAAAGGGCCAGTAAAATTATCATAACCCGAACCCAGAAGGAGGAACTTTATCCCCATTGGTTGGGATTACTTATCCATTAACTGGTGAGGTCATTGGGCGACACCTCTACTAGTCATCCAGTATATTGGATATTAAAATTACATGATAAATTCTTCAATTAAGAATAATCATAACAACAATATAAGAAGCTATATAGGGCTGCAACTAACGATTATTTAATATAGTTGGATATTTATTCCACTCTGAGACAGATATATGTATTATTAGAGGTTTAAATGTGGTACATATCAGACTCGGAGATCAATATTTTTAAAAGACCTAAAACACGGTTTTGCAAATTTTCAGACCGGATTGGTATATAATATTCATGATAGACTCCCTTATTAATAGGCAGGTAGCTGGATACAAGCTCCTTGCGCCTGCTGTCACTTATGCTGGCCAAACTACATTTTTTTTAGAAAATTAGAAAATTTTTAAAAACATTCATTTGATTTTTCTAACCATTAGTGGGATCTATTCGGTGTTCATTGTCAACCACAGTGACAGGAAAATTTGAAGGAGCAGAATAGAAAACTTCTCGATCAAACAAATCTTCAAATAGTGTATGTGGTTATATTCATTTTTAAATTTATTGTTAAAAACAAGTGGAATTTTCAAACAACACTCGTCCATTCAACGAATTTACAAATAATTTTTGAACAAATATAGATGCAAATATTTTTGTCCAAAAATCCAGTACATGTATGGGCAGCAGAAGACATTTAGTAGCAGCAGTATGCTTTTTTTTTTATCACCTGTCATGATGGGGTTAAAAGAAAAAATAGCCCTTAATAGTAAAAAAAAAACAGCAGATATCGCTACTGTAATATAATTATAATTTCTACTGTGAAACAGTGAAAGTATTATATCTTGTATCATGTGTATGTATATAAAAAAATATGCCCAGAAGTCGGATTTGCAGGATATTTTAACTGGGAGTCAGACATGAAGCTATATGAAGGGTAGAGGGGGGAAAATAACATTTTTATATTAAAGTAGTACTAAAAGCTGAAACTTTTTTTTTTCATGGATATAGTTTTAAATGTAATGCACAATACTAGTAAACTTTTACTTTAAATGTAATTGTAATGCCTTATATCACCTCTAGTCTATCAGCCTTCACCTTCTCTGGGTTCAGATGCTCCTATTTCCTGCACAGAGCTTTTAAAATGATTGTAAACGTTGGATTTTTTTATTTTTAAACAACAATCTTGTCATACTTACCCTCTCTGTGTAATGATTTTTTACAGAGCAGCACTGATTTTCCTCTTCTGCCCCCCCCCCCCCCACGGCACTTCTGGCCCCTCCTGCCTTCAAAGTGCCCCTATAGGAAGCAGCAAAGTATAGTACTGTACAGAGTGTCCCTATAGCAAGGTAAAAAAAAACTCTGCTTTTAAAATCACTTGGTTCCTTCTCTTGCCCAGGACTACATTGCCCATGAGGCATTGCTCCTCACACATTCACAAGTTCTCGGCCATCTACTGACATGTACGGACGGTGTACTGAGCTGTATGTGCGTTGCACTGTATTTTCTGATATGTAAACAAATAATGCATTCTGTATGCAGGACAACTAATCGGCTGACTGATTAATCGATTACGAAAATAGTTGACAACTATTCTCATAATCGATTAGTTGACGATTAATCGATTAGTTGTTTCAGCCCTAGAGCTATCCATACTGTCATAGCATACACATGTCCATCTAATATCTCCATCGTATATCTAGGTAAGGATTGAACCTGGTAAAGCCATTTAATAAGGATATATTATTAATACAATATATAGATTAGATAGATAGATAGATTGGAAAATTACTAATTTACCCTGAGACTACATTTAGTAGCAGTCACCCAAAGGGGGCAGTATTGTATTACTCTTAGATTCAGTATATAGCATATAATAACACTATTATTATACTGATAACCTTTACAACCTCTGGCTAGTGAAAAGCCTTAAATGATCAAAATCCTGTCAAACACTTCAGACTCTTAGGCTAAGATCGGAAGATCTATAGCGGTCATAAAACTTTTACAAGATCTACACAAACATTTCTAAAATGAAATAATTAGCTTCAACTAAGTTAAATTATTATGTGTAAAATATAAAACCAAAATGTGGTAACTATTGTACATTGTTTTACACAGATAAGATTATAAGCATAAAAGTCATTAGTGACTGGTATAGTGTCTGGCTAACTGACTCTTATCTGATGAGATGTAAAAAGGGCCTCATTATTTACGACCAAAGACATACAGAGATCTTCTATTGAAAATATAAGACCTTTTTGTAAGAGACATTTTACAAAAGAGGATATATGAACTTTCAAACACCCCTATACAAGATGGAAGCTGTGATGTTCAAAATTTCTCTGTATAGAACTGAATATGTATGGCTTATATATATAATTCCATTTTTCTTTTATTTAAACTCCCCAATAATCCTGACATATCCCCCCCCCTTCTTCCCAGTATTCAGGTGAACAACCTTAGACATATCTGGGAATAGCGTCAGGAGAAAAAGAAAAAAAAATGTCTTGTCCTCTTTTTATAAGAGAATAGTTCATATTGGGAATTGTTCATAACTAGGGATGATCGAACGGTTCGGGTCGACCATCGGTTTGACCCGAACATTGGCTGTTCGAAATTCGGCCGAATTCCGAACTTTTTGCGGTAAAAGTTCGTAATTCGGCCACCAGAACCACCCTAAATGCAATGGGACAGGAACTGGGCTTTAAGAATCAAAGATTCCTGCGAGCAACCTTCCTGTCTTAGATTTTTAAAATGCCGCAAAAACTTCAATTCTCATAAAGTGCAAAGAGCCAATAAATATATAATTAGTGTTGCGCAAAATAAAAATCTATCCAAATGTGTAAAAATTAAAAATATGTAGCAAAAAAATTATATAAAAATATATGTGTATAACCCTCAAGCAAAAGATCCAATTTCATAATCTTAAAATGCTGTATCATAAATAAAATCCAATGATGAAAGGTAAAAAAAATAAATAATATATATATATATATATATATATATGTAGTTGTGTACAGTGCGATTCCTAAACATATATATATATATATATATATATATATATATATATATATGTGTGTATAACCCTCAAGCGAAAGATTTAAATTTCATAATCTTAAAATGCTGTATCATAAATAAAATCCAATGATGAAAGGTCATTAAAAACCTTTTTATTAAAAACCTTTTAATTTTATTAAAAATGTGGTATGCACTCACATGCTTTGGTGCATCCATGCACCTTTAAACAGCCATCCATGTGTAACAATCTTTAAAGTACCGTTGTGGTATAGTGGGAGACACTGCAGCTGTGTCCTATCCTCTGCAGTGGATTCAGTCCAACAGCCTGACAGTCTCACAAATCTCTCGGCGAAGCGATCCGTCCGTCCTTGCCCTTCCACTACGCAATGGCGACACAAGGGACCACGTGTCTTCCTCAGGGACACAAGTCACACGTCTCGGCAGAGGAGGTTGGACTTCCGATGACTGCGCTTGCTCGTTCTCCTCGCCCGTCCCGCCCCCTTCTGCTCTTATGACAGCTCGGCCTTCCTTCTCTTCGGCCTGGCCCGCCCCTTCTGCTCTCGGCGCTGCTTCCTGCCCTTTTTTAAAAAAGATTCGGACAGTTCCAATGGCGCTTGCAAGGCTGCATATTTGGACACTGCGCTTGCGAGGCTGCATATATTGACACTGCTGATGGGCTGCATATATTGACACTGCTGATGGGCTGCATATATGGACACTGCTGGTGAGTAGGGATAGGTAGGGTATGTTGGCGCTGCCGTTTCTAGTACTAAATATGTGGGAGAAAGGTATAAATAGTAATATAGAGAAAATGTGAATAATTCAAATGTATATTGGGCCAATCAATGGTATAAATACATAGGAAAGTGTTGGTCCTTATAAACACCAAATGTATCCAACCATAAGCTTCAAATATGTCACAGATAATTATTGGTGAGCACTTGACACTGGTAAAATTTAAATAAATATAAATGATATATAGCTTAGAAAAACTGTAAACAGTGCAAACAATTCATATAATAGAAAGTGAATGTTGCAGGGGTAAAAAGTCAAATAAAGTGACTCGTGCATTAAATAATATAGCCACTAGGTGGCAGTGCCAGTGTTATATATAAAATAATAAAAGGATATCCAAGTGATGTTCTCAATATACAAGTGTGCAGGTGAAAAAAATTATTTTTTTTGTGCTGAGTGATATATATTACTCACTAGAGGTTAATATTTCAAAAAAATAACCCCAATATAATGTGGGTATGGATATCCAAGTGAAAAAATATATATAATCTAGAAAAAAATATATATAAATAACTATAGTGAATAGTGCCACATGAGTATACTATAAAGATCTCATAAGATTCCAAGGTGTAAATAATTAGTGAAATAAATATAGTATTAAATTATGCCAAAGAGTTAATATAGTCCGTAATAAATATCTGGTGAAAAAAAATCCACAAAGTAAGATCGATATGTTGATCTTCGAGAAAGTGCAACAATAGTGAATATTAAGGTGCCAAAATAGATTCTCATATGAAAGGAGTGAGTCCCAGTGATGGATTCAGGATGTGGGTGCCGGGTGAGGGAAATCCGTGCTGCCCTCTCTGTATAGCCCGCACTCACCAGAGAGCGGCATCCCTGCAGGGGTAACCAACGTTGTGTATATGGGGTAAAACCCTCGATGACTCTCGATAGGCCCCTCCAATCCTCCTGAGTAAAACTCACTTCCTCCCTCTTATGGTTAAAGTAAGCAAGCGGTATGCAATATAGGGTATCGAAAAGGCAGCTCTCCAAAGTGTTGAAGACAGTATCCAGGGTGCATAGATAGAAAACACTAATATAGTGATGTACCGTTTAAAGATTCCATTTATTATCAAAAATACAGGTAGTACTCACATTTAAAATCAAAGTGCAGCATCCGTAAGTGTGTAGGGACCGCAAACCCCTCGTGTAGCGGTGTTTGCGGTGTTTCCCAGGAGGATTGGAGGGACCTATCGAGAGTCATCGAGGGTTTTACCCCATATACACAACGTTGGTTACCCCTGTAGGGGTGCCGCTCTCTGGTGAGTGCGGGCTATACAGAGAGGGCAGCACGGATTTTCCTCACCCGGCACCCACATCCTGAATCCATCACTGGGACTCACTCCTTCCATATGAGAATCTATTTTGGCACCTTAATATTCACTATTGTTGCACTTTCTGGAAGATCAACATATCGATCTTACTTTGTGGATTTTTTTTCACCAGATATTTATTACGGACTATATTAACTCTTTGGCATAATTTAATACTATATTTATTTATTTATTTCACTAATTATCTACACCTTGGAATTTTATGAGATCTTTATAGTATACTCATGTGGCACTATTCACTATAGTTATTTATATATATTTTTTTCTAGATTATATATATTTTTTCACTTGGATATCCATACCCACATTATATTGGGGTTATTTTTTTGAAATATTAACCTTTAGTGAGTAATATATATCACTCAGCACAAAAAAAATAATTTTTTTTCACCTGCACACTTGTATATTGAGAACATCACTTGGATATCCTTTTATTATTTTATATATAACACTGGCACTGCCACCTAGTGGCTATATTATTTATTGCACGAGTCACTTTATTTGACTTTTTACCCCTGCAATATTCACTTGCTATTATATGAATTGTTTGCACTGTTTACAGTTTTTCTAAGCTATATATCATTTATATTTATTTAAATTTTACCAGTGTCAAGTGCTCACCAATAATTATCTGTGACATATTTGAAGCTTATGGTTGGATACATTTGGTGTTTATAAGGACCAACACTTTCCTATGTATTTATACCATTGATTGGCCCAATATACATTTGAATTATTCACATTTTCTCTATATTACTATTTATACCTTTCTCCCACATATTTAGTACTAGAAACGGCAGCGCCAACATACCCTACCTATCCCTACTTTTCAGATATAGTTTATCTATATTTTTGGGGTAGGCTGCAGCCAACAAATTAGCTTAATTACATCCATTTGCACAGAATTTTTCATTTAACACTGCTGATGAGGCTGCATATATTGACACTGCTGATGAGGCTGCATACAGTGCCTTGAGGAAGTATTCGGCCCCCTTGAACTTTGCAAATTTTTGCCACATTTCAGGCTTCAAACATAAAGATATAAAACTGTAATTTTTTGTGAAGAATCAACAACAAGTGGGACACAATCATGAAGTGTAACAAAATAAAAAACTGAAAAATTGGGCGTGTAAAATTATTCAGCCCCTTTACTTTCAGTGCAGCAAAATCTCTCCAGAAGTTCAGTGAGGATCTCTGAATGATCCAATGTTGACCTAAATGACTAATGATGATAAATAGAATCCACCTGTGTGTAATCAAGTCTCCGTATAAATGCACCTGCACTGTGATAGTCTCAGAGGTCTGTTTAAAGCACAGAGAGCATCATGAAGAACAAGGAACACACCAGGCAGGTCCGAGATACTGTTGTGGAGAAGTTTAAAGCCGGATTTGGATACAAAAAGATTTCCCAAGCTTTAAACATCCCAAGGAGCACTGTGCAAGCGATAATATTGAAATGGAAGGAGTATCAGACCACTGCAAATCTAGGAAGACCTGGCCGTCCCTCTAAACTTTCAGCTCATACAAGGAGAAGACTGATCAGAGATGCAGCCAAGAGGCCCATGATCACTCTGGATGAACTGCAGAGATCTACAGCTGAGGTGGGAGACTCTGTCCATAGGACAACAATCAGTCGTATACTGCACAAATCTGGCCTTTATGGAAGAGTGGCAAGAAGAAAGCCATTTCTTAAAGATATCCATAAAAAGTGTAGTTTAAAGTTTGCCACAAGCCACCTGGGAGACACCAAACATGTGGAAGAAGGTTCTCTGGTCAGATGAAACCAAAATCGAACTTTTTGGCAACAATGCAAAACGTTATGTTTGGCGTAAAAGCAACACAGCGCATCACCCTGAACACACCATCCCCACTGTCAAACATGGTGGTGGCAGCATCATGGTTTGGGCCTGCTTTTCTTCAGCAGGGACAGGAAAGATGGTTAAAATTGATGGGAAGATGGATGGAGCCAAATACAGGACCATTCTGAAGAAAACCTGATGGAGTCTGCAAAAGACCTGAGACTGGGACGGAGATTTGTCTTCCAACAAGACAATGATCCAAAACATAAAGCAAAATCTACAATGGAATGGTTCACAAATAAACATATCCAGGTGTTAGAATGGTCAAGTCAAAGTCCAGACCTGAATCCAATCGAGAATCTGTAGAAAGAACTGAAAACTGCTGTTCACAAACGCTCTCCATCCAACCTCACTGAGCTCGAGCTGTTTTGCAAGGAGGAATGGGCAAAAATTTCAGTCTCTCGATGTGCAAAACTGATAGAGACATACCCCCAGCGACTTACAGCTGTAATCGCAGCAAAAGGTGGCGCTACAAAGTATTAACTGAAGGGGGCTGAACAATTTTGCACGCCCAATTTTTCAGTTATTTGTTAAAGTTTGAAATATCCAATAAATTTTGTTCCACTTCATGTCCCACTTGTTGTTGATTCTTCACAAAAAATTACAGCTTTATATCTTTGTCTGAAGCCTGAAATGTGGCAAAAGATCGCAAAGTTCAAGGGGGCCGAATACTTTCACAAGGCACTGTATATGGACACTGCTGATGAGGCTGCATTTATAGGCACTGGTGAGATGTCATTTGATTTGAAAAAAAAAAATTCTGAGTTCAAAACTGTTTATTTTAAATTTAAGCTTTTTTCCTGAAATTTCTCTCTAAATATTGAGGTGCGTGTTATATGCCGGCGCGTGTTATACGCCAATAAATACGGTAATTTCATTTTTCTTCTATTTAATCTCCCCAATAATCCTGACACATCTTTCTCAAAGTGTCCGTCTCTACCACCCTTTGCACTTCCCAGGACTCCCCATCCTTACATTCCTCTTCCTAAGCCCACCAGGAGATGGGGAGAAATGAGGAAACACAAATCTTAGTGCTAATACAATGTACTAACTTTTCCAGTGATTGGTTTTATATCAAGTTGAGATAAAATTGCAATGCATTCATTCATATTGTAGAACATATTGGGGAAGATATACTAAAGCTGGAGCACCTAAAATCTGGTGCATCTGTGCATGGCAGCAAATCGGCTTCTAACTTCAGCTTGTTTAATTAAGCTTTGATAATAAAACCTGGAAGGATTCTGGGAGATCTGGTGGTACATAGGCTCCTTTAAGCCAACTTCATAGTGAAATTATTATTTGATATTCAAAGCTAGGACATCCACCCCTCTGAAAAAACGATCCACTACAATGTATTCTCCTCATCTAAGATAATGTTTTTTTTTCTACAAGTGACCAGTAAAAGGATGACTTTTGTCTTTCTAAAGATGGAACGATCCTTAACCACTTGCCTACAGTGCACTTTCACCCCCTTCCTGCCCAGACTGATTTTCAGCTTTCAGCGCTCTCACACTTTGAATGACAATTACTCAGTCATGCAACACTGTACCCATAAAAAATTTGTGTCCTTTTTTCACACAAATAGAGCTTTCTTTTGATGGTATTTAATCACTACTGGGTTTTTTTATTTTTTGTGCTATAAATAAAAAAAGACGGAAAATATTGTGAAAAAAACACATTTTTCTTTGTTTCTGTCATAAAATTGAGCAAATTTGTCATTTTTCTTCACAAATTTTTGCCAAAATTTATACTGCTACTTATCTTTGGTAAAAATAACCCAAATAAGTGTATATTATTTGGTCTTTGTGAAAGTTATAGAGTCCACAAGTTATGGTGCTAATCATTGAAAATGTATCACACTTGATCACACCTGATGTACTGAAGGCCTATCTCATTTCTTGAGACACTAAAAAGTCAGGAAAGTACAAATACCCCCCAAATGACCCCTTTTTGGAAAGTAGACATTCCAAGGTATTTAATAAGGGGCATGGTGAGTTTTTTGAAGTTGTAATTTTTTCCCACAAATCTTTGCTTTTTTTTTTTTTACAAATTGACGTATTAACAGGTTATTTCTCTCACACAGCATATGTATACTTGCAACTACACCCCAAAACACATTCTACTACTCCTCCTGAGTATGGCGATACCACATGTGTGAGACTTTTTCACAGCCTGGCCACATACAGAGGCCTAACATCCAAGTAGCACCGCCCGGCATTCTAGGAGCACAAATTACACATATAATTTCCTGACAACCTATTGCACTTTTGAAGGCCCTGGAGCACCAGGACAATGGAAACCCCCATAAAATGACCCCATTTTGGAAAGCAAACAGCACAATGTATAATTTTTGAGGCATAATGAGTCTATTGAATATGTCATTTTTTTTTCCACAAGTTTTTGGAAAATGTGGAAAGAAAATGAAAACGCATTTTTTTTTTACACAAAGCTTTCCATTTATGCAATATTTCTAACACATAGCATGTACATAGGAGGAATAGCAGAATGTATTTTGGGGTGCAATTTTTACTGAGTATGGAGATACCACATGTGTGAGACTTTTACACAGCCTAGCCACATACAGAGGCCTAACATCCAAGTAGCACTTTACACAAAGTTGTCCATTTATCTACTTTAAGACTGGGCCTATTTTTGACACTCGGTGTTTACAAGCTAAAATCATTTTTTTTTTGCTAGAAAACTACTTAGAACCCCCAAACATTATATATATATATATTTTTTTAGCAGAGACCGTAGAGAATAAAATGGAGATCGTTGCAATATTTTTTATCACACCATATTTGCGCAGCAGTCTTCGAAATGCAATTTTTTAGAAAAAAATTCACTTTTTTGAAAAAAAAATAAGAAAACAGTAAATTTAGCCTAATTTATTCCACAATGTAAAAGATAATGTGACGCCGAGTAATTAGATACCCAACATGTCATGCTTCAAAATTGCGCATGCTCACAGAATGGCGCCAAACATTGGTACTTAAAAATCCCCATAGGCAACATTTTAAAAATTTCTGCAGCTTACCAGCTTAGAGTTACAGAGGAGGTCTAGGGCTCAAATTATTGCTCTCGCTCTAACCATCGCGGAGATACCTCACATGTATGGTTTAAACACCGTTTACATATGTGGGCGGGACTTGCGTATGCGTTTGCTTCTGCGCGCGAGCTAACGGGGACAGGGCGCTTTAATTTTATATTTTTTTTCCTATTTATTTTATTTATTATTTTTTTATTTTTACAGTTTTAAAAAAAAAATGTTTTGATCATTTTTATTCCTATTACAAGGAATGTAAGCATCCCTTGTAATAGAAATAGGCATGACAGGTCCTCTTTATTGTGAGATCTGGGGTCAAAAAGACCTCACACCTCACAACTACACTAAAAAAGAAAAAAAAAATTGTTGAAAAAGGAAAAAAAAAAAAAAGCGGCCCTTTAAACCGGTTGCTAGGCAACGACTTTTGACGTAGCTCCGGTCCTCCAAGACCATAGAGACTTCCTGTCTCTGAGGATCCGGGACCGGATAGTTTTTTCCCGCTGCCGGCGGGTCCGGTAAGCTGGGAAAACGTCTGGGACGCGGTGGGAGGGGGGGTACCTCTTCCCCTGCACCGTAAGGGTAATTCCGCGGCGAATCCGCCACTGGGACCACCCTTATCTGAAAGCCCGCCGTTTAAAAAAATACCGGGGTTATGGCAGCTATTTGCTGCCATAACCCCAGTATTTAGCTTTTAATGGCCGACGTATATAGTCATTAGGCGGTCGGTAAGTGGTTGCATGTATATAGCAAACAGGTGAAGATGACTGATGGGGTGACAGGTGACGATGACTGATGGGGTGACAGGTGACGATGACTGATGGGGTGACAGGTGACGATGACTGATGGGGTGACAGGTGACAATGACTGATGGGGTGACAGGTGACGATGATTGATGAGGTGACAAGTGATGATGATGGGGTGACAGATGACAATCACTGATGGGGTGACAAGTGACGATGATTGATAGGGTGACAGATGACGATGACTGATGGGGTGACAGGTGACGGTAATTGATGGGGTGACAAGTGACGGGGGCGATGGTCACCGATGGGTGACAGCAGGTGACGGGCAATGGTGCATGGCGGTACTGATGGCAGTTTCTGGTGACAGGTGAACTTTAGGCTATGTCCACATGTGAGCCTAGCGGATCAGGGTAGAATCACAGCGATTCTGCCCGTGATCTGGAAATCATTGCAAATCACGGGACGCCTGTGCGTTGCCCGTGATTTGCAATAGCACCCCAAACGCTGTGCGATTTTGCAGCGATTTCCGCCTGCTGAATCGCGGTAACATCGCGCAAACAACGCATGACGCCCCAAAGAAACTCTTGTACCTTTTTTGGGCGTTGTTTGCGCGATGTTGCCGCGATTCGGCAGACGGAAATCGCTGCAAAATCGCACAGCGTTACGGGTGCTATTGCAAATCACGGGCAACGCACAGGTGTCCCGCGATTTGCAATGATTTCCGGATCGCAGGCAGAATCGCGGTGATTCTGCCCGCAATCGCTACGCTCACATGTGAACATAGCCTTATGGGTGTCAATTTCTGGGCACTGATGAGGTGACTGTTGGGTGACAGGTGCAATTGGGGGGGGCTGAGGACTGTGTGGGGACAAGTTTATTTGCGTGATTTTACATTGTGACAGGTGTACAGAGCAGTAACTCACTGTTTCTGGCTCTGCTCTCCTCACACTGGAAACTGTATGAGGGGAGAAGAGCTAGTAACAGTGAGTTACTGCTCTGTGTTTACATTTTGTGATCGGCTGTGAATGGATTCACAGCCGATCACATAGTAAACAGTCACTGTCAGTGACTGTTTACTACCGCCGGTGACTAGCTGTGTTCCTAGGGAACACAGAGCCACCGACAAGACCGTGCTGCGCGCTCCCGATCGCGCATGCGCGGTCTGATTCCCGGCTTTGCTATTGTGATCGGCTGTGTCATTGGAACACAGCCGATCACGTGGGAAACAGCCATGCCCATTCACTGTTTCCCCCATGCCAGTGACTGGCTGTGTCCCGGGGACAAGCCGACACCGGCAGTGCAGGGCGGCGCGCACACGATCGCGCGCCTGCCCTGCTTGAATGGGATCACGTCATATGACGTCCGCCCAGAACAATGGCCGCACCGTCCCGGCGGGCGGGCGGGCGGCAAGTGGTTAAACTCCATCTGTTGTTGGGCACATAGGAAGGTTGAGGATAGGGAAGCAGATTTTGGCAAATTATACCCCCCCCCATTCCCATCCTCCATATGCATCAAAATTAATTTAAATATTATGAAACCTTAAAAGTCCCCTGGAGTATATTGGATTTTTACTGAACTTCCAGTAAAAATTGTTGTCTCCATATATATAAAGTTAATCTGAGATACAAGCTGGCCTAAGGCCATTGTTCTCTAGAGAACCTACTAAGGAAATATGCTCCCCTACTTACTTTTCTCTTTCTTTCCTTACCCACCAATGTAAGGGGTATTGTTCCTCCCACTGAATTCCAACCTAAAGCGGCTCTTCAGTCATTTTTTGATCTTTCAATCTATTAAATCCTCTGCCCTTGTTTTACCTTTGGATAATACATATTTTTTTTTCTGCTAGTAAATACCTTATACAGCCCACTTCCTATTTCTTGTCTCGTAATTAGCCGAGGCTGATGACATCATGTGCAGCTCTTTCACTCTCGTGAGAGTTTGCCAGCAAGGAAGGGAGTGATGAGTCATAGGAGGGCCAATGAGAGCTGCAGAGCTGGAGGGGCTGGATGAAGGCAGAGACAACAGGATACTGCAGAGATCCATGAATATTCATCCAGCGAGGAGAAATGTGCAGGCAAGCAGTGGTGTGAGTGTGTGTGTCTGTATGTGTGTGTATGTGTGTGTGTGTGTGTGTGTGTGTGTGTGTGTGTGTGTGTGTATATATATATATATATATATATATATATATATAGATATATATCTATGTAAATCCAGGAAGTGAACAGTCAGCAGCCCACAGTTAAAATGGCTGCAGCTAGACCTCGTGAAGGGGGATTTCTGCAGCAGAGGCGGCTCTAGGCTTTGTGAGGCCTCATGCAGAATTTAGACATGAGGCCCCACTCACCCCCTTTGCAGAGGTTAAGGAAGAACCCTGAGGCTGAGCATCTGATTACTGCTGCTTGTGTGGGTGGGATGTGTACTGTGGCAATCACATGGGATGAATAGGAGAGGGATGGGACTGGGAACCATGGGGTTGGGGAGAAGGGGGTAAAAAGGAGGGAGTGGGTAGATGATGAGGGATGGGAAGAAGAGAACTGGAGTGAAACGGGGGGATCCTGGTCTATATAGCAATAAAAAAAGGATTTTTTTGCTCGCATGAGGGGGACGGACAGACAGGGGGACCAGACGGACGGACAGGGGGACCAGACGGACGGACAGGGGGACCAGACGGACGCACAGGGGTACACTCAGGAGAGAAAGAAAGGAATGGAAAGAGATGAAGGTAGGGTGCCCCTTAGATCAGAGTACTCACTGGAAGGGATGGATGAAGGGATCAGGTGCCATCTTTCCTCTTCTTGTTCCTGGTGTTCAATCTGAAAATCAGAATCAGAAAACTGTCGGGGAGTGTGGGCGGGGCAAGCACAGGTGGAGAGGGCGGGAGAAGGAGCAGAAGCAGCTCTCTCTCCTCCCTGTCTGTGGTCTGTGAGGGAGAGGGAAGTGTCAGCGCTGCAGCTCCAGTATTTGGCTGTGATCCGGAGATGTCAGTGAGCTCCCATTCCTTGGTGAGCTGCTCCTGATCACAGCCCCGATTCTCCTGCTTACAAAGGGGCCGGGACTCGGAGTTGGGACTGTGCTGATGGCAGGGAGATCCCTGCTGCCAGCCTCAGAGGCGGCTCTTTAACTCTGCAAATTAGGCGGCCGCGAGGCCCCTGTGAGTGCGAGACCTTAGGCGACTCCCTAATTTGCCTAATTAGAGAGCCGTCTCTGTTCTGCAGCATATTTGGAAAATACAGAATTACAGTATATACTGTATAAAATAATATGTAAATTGATTGGAGGGAAGCTTCAGAATGGCAAAGATGTTTATATTACAAATTATGTGAGCAGACTGCAGTTCCTCTTTAAGGCTATTTCTAGTATTGGGTTGGATGGCTATTTCTTGTATTGGGTTGGATGGTCATCAAGGAAAAAAATGCAGTGGCCCTGAGTTGTTTCTGAACTCATAGAGCACCCCAAGCTGAAAGAAGATTCTCTAACCCCAAGGAACCATTTAAAGACCACTGAACTCTTTAAAATGACTAATTTTAAAAACCACCTTAACATGGCCTTTCACATTGACTCTGGTGGCCAATGGTCCAAACCTTACATACTGATTTGGGCTTAGCAAATCTATTGACAGCACTGTCTTTGGTAGTGTACACCTAAACACCACATCTGTTCTGTATTCACATAGAGCTTGGTATTTTTTAATAATTGTTTATTTACTTGATTGCAAAATTTACACAATCAAAACTGCCATGTAGCTGGTATGTATCTGCTTCATCCGCAACTCTTTACCTTCTCTTCCACAGGAAAGCGTGTTTGTCCCGGGGAGAATTTGGCTAGAATGGAGCTCTTCCTTCTCTTCTCTGCTGTGCTCCAGAAATTTACCATCAAGCTGCCCCCAGGAGCCGAGCCACAGGACTCTAAATGGCTGCATGATCATAAAACTATAGTAATAGCATCTGCCCAGCTGTGTGCCGTGCCCCGTGCATCACCCACCACATAATCTGCAACATTCATTAACATGTATGGAGAGGAAACCGTCTATAGAGGAACTCCCTGACATACATTTAAACCAGGGGTTTTCTGTAAAGTTCACCAATAATCTATGCAAATAGAACCAATAAGTAAGCTGTAATGGTAAAAAAAAAATACAAATTGGTAATCAATAAAACAAAAGCACTCAGATATCTGAACAACGTAATATCTAAATTCAATATCAACAGTACAAACAATGTGTTGTGCTGTTAGAATCACATTCCAAACGATATATTGCATTTGTGCGACCAGCACAACCAACCGTTAATAATGGAAAAAAGTCCAAAATGAATTAAAATCAGAGAAAATGTCCACTGTGAAGCTCAATCTTGTTAACACCTTCACTAGCTTCAGTGCTCCAGCCACCACCAAACAAAACTGCTTAATAAAAGGTTAGACCTCATCACAGGAGGTCTCACACCACTTTATACTGATCACAAAAGAATGGATGGCTCTCTGCACTATGTATGGTGATGGTAACCACATGCATATCCACGTCTCATGTGCAGAGAAAGAAACTAAATAGTGTAGCAGTTTTCTAATTGAATAAGACTAAATACTCACAAGTGAGGAAAAAACATCAGGCAAAACACTGACAAACATCACCCATCTGAGCCAGTGTAATGACGTAACTACTTGGCTCCGCCTTTACACGTTTCGTCCTACAGAAAGTCTTCTGAGGAATGCCAAAGTGCAATATATATTTTGGAATGTATTTCTAACAGCCTAACACATTGTTTGCAACTACACAGATGTAGCCAAGTGGGACTACTGTGTATGTACATATGTTATGGATATATATATATAATATATGTATCCACGTTACACTATCAGAGTGCTCCTTTAAGAATTCATGAGAATGATCGCCTTTTCCCAGAAATTGATTAATTAGATTGTGGGAGATATAGTCTGGTGAAGAAGGTGAATTATTATATGGATGGCAGGCGGAACTATACTCCCAGGGAGCAATGGGACTCGTGGAGGATCATTGGAGAGTGAATATACTTTGGGGTGGGGCCAAGCGCACGCGCTCTTGCTTCTGGGACTCATGGAGGACGGATTGAGGGGAGAGAGGTGCCGGAGGAGACAGTCGGTGACGGAGGCCCGAGAGTGCAGCCTAGAGGGAGCGGAGCCCATCCACAGCGGTGTGATGATGGTGGTCACAGGGAGGTGGCAGATCTAGCCGAGCTGACTAACCAAAAACGTGAGAGCCAGGCATTCTAGTAACGCAGCTTTGAGAGGAGAAGTCCTGCCTGAGACCGGACAGTCACATATGGACGCTGCTGTTGTGCAAGAGTGCCTGGTGACCCTGCAACCATAATATGCGGATAAGCAGTTAGCAACCTATAGACACCACTACACGTGGATTACAAATATTACATAGAAGAGTGATAAAGAGCTCCAACTGCCGGCAAAGATACAACAAGGCCTTGCTAGAGCAGGAACTTTACTTTTCACTATTCTTAAAGGGGATTTCCTGACAATAGTATAGGACCTCATTAACGGTACCAGATAACTCTAGGTCTGATTTTAGTAGAAGCAAAGTAAGGTTTATGGTTATTACATTCCATCCTAGTCCTGACAGTTAAATCTGATAATCACTTCAGTTACTCTCACTTATTTGATATATTACCTTGTAAGTTACGCATTTATTTCCTGCGGTGTCAGTCCTTTAGGCCCTCTTTGCCTTATAGGGGGGTTTAGAGGAGTGACACTGCAATATCTGTTGTTGTAACATTCTACCTGTTCTTATTCAGTTGTTTGATTTACCTTCTTATTCCAGTAAATAGTCAAACTGGTATTTTACTGTGTCAGTGTATTCTTGAAGAATTCTATAGAAAATGTCTGAACCAATAGTGCCTAGTGGATTGGACGCTTCTCAGGGTCAGGTGAGTGCGGAGGATCATCCATTAACCAGCAGCCCCCAAAGGGATCGTGCTACACAAAGGGAAAAAAAAAAAGTTTTTTTCATAAATTTGGAGAAATAATCTTTAGGGATTTCTGTTTTTGTTTTTCTGTTTTTGCATAAAAATAAAAAAAGTGTTTAATATACAAAGCAAATGATCACAGATATAAAACTATCAATTATGTTATGTTCTTGTAAAATTAGTTGTGTGCAGCTCTTGTGTGGATAGGTGGTAGACTTGCTCTCCCTTGTGTGTGGGAATAGACCACAATGTTGGTGATCACAAGGTTATATTGGGCCCAAAGCTTACAGTTACAACTACCACAACTCACTTGAACACTGGCTTTAGTCAGTGGAACCGACAACCTCTGCAGTCCAAGAGTTGGTTTTACGCCGGTTCCCTCTACAAATGTTCTTGGGATCCTGTATACTCAGACCTTTAAGTGAAATATTCCACAGTTTGTCCCCTTCTAGGTCCGAACAGGCACTGGACCTTCAAGCTGCACAGAGTCCCCACACCCGTGTTGAAGACTCCTTATACTCTCTTCTTTTTCCTGGTACAAAAGAAACAATGTCCAGTTGGGAAGCAGAGTCCCAGGAGAAGGAAGAGGGCTGTCTCTCCTCCTGCTGTCAGAGGAAGGTGGTACAGGCAGTCGGCCTAGTGAGCCAGGTGTATAGCTGAGCCAAAAAGGATCCAGTAAAGCTGACAGTGGAGATGCTGGCAGAGTCACTCGGAAAAACAGTGTCCGTGAGTACCAGGGGGCTTGCCAAGGGGTCTGCCCAAGAAAGGGGGACCACTCCAATGAAGTCAGATGATAAGAGGTCAGCTCACACAGCATGTCAGAGTAAAAGGGGGTGCTAAGTAGAACCCTGAAGAGTAGGGGTAAAGCGGGTGCCAAGCGGGGGCCCTGAAGAGTGATTCATTTTACAGTTTGCTTATTAACTACTTCACTACAGTGGAAAAGTGAAGCAGCAGCCTTGCCGCATTCAACTGTAGTTAGAAGCCCCAAAAGTTTGCATAGTTTATCCAGTTGGAGTATCCCACTCATCCCTTCTCCTATCCCAGTTCTCAATAAAAACAACAAAACCAAATCCCCTGGACTGTTTTCTGACTGAGCCAAGCACTTTGTTACCTCAAATTATCAAGTTGTTGCTATGGGTAACCCAGGGGAACCCGCTTCAAGCAGCTTCCCAGGGAGTAGTGCTACAAACAGGTGGTATTGAAATGGACAGATAAATTAACATACTTGTTCTCGTTTCTTTTGAAATGGATAAACATTCCCTTTTAGGGTGGCATAAGACATTGGTTTTTAAAAGTATCTTGAGGGTTTAAGAGGAACTTCACTTGAGACTGAGAAGTTTGAAAGTAGCAGGAGTGTTTGTATTAACAGGGATGTTGAAGCCACCGAGAATGATTGTGGGGGTTTCAGAAGAGAGAAAGTGGGGTACCCAAGTAGAGAAGTCATTAAGAAAGGCTGATACTGGTCCAGGGGGCTGGTAGATCACAGCTATCCTTAGAGAAACTGGAGAGTAAAGACAAATGCAATGTGCCTCAAATGAAGAGAGTGACAGAAAGGGAGGTGGGTGAAGTACCTGAAAGGTGCTATGTGGGGCTAGAAGGATTCCCACTCCTCCTCCTTTCCATCCATTGGGTCTGGGGCAGTGAGTCCAGAGTGGGCCACCATGGGAGAGGGCAGCAGGAGAATTGTCGGATTCATAAAGCCAGGTTTCAGTAAAGGGGAGTAGATTAAATGAATTGCTGATAAAGAGGTTCCCCTGCGTCTCCTCCCTCCTCCTCCTTGGCAAATAGCATGGCTTCTCCTTTTGGCCAATCAGGAAATGGGTCTCAGGACCCGCTTCCTGATTGGCCAGGAGGAGAATCCGTGTGACAATAGAGAATATTCATTCGCTATTGTCACACAACTGGGTGGGTTTAGGGCGCAGTACTCTGCGCCCTGAGCCCACCATTTTGTTGAAGCCTATTAGAGCCTCTGGCTCTAATCACGTGCTTGAAAAAAAAAAAAAAAACATTGGAATCCATGTGTCCGGTGCCCTGCATGTAGATTAGGGGGCCGGATGCATGGATAGGGGGGGCGGCGCCCCCAATGGATGGGCCGCCACTGCCCTTTTCACTTTGGAACACAGAACTGTCCAGTGGGCTGGGAAAGGGAACACCCCCAGGGTTGATTGACCAAGGGCAAAAGTCCAGCCCACACCCATATTCCATTAAATTGAGAATATGGGATATGGATGGCACGATTCACAGCAAGTTGGTACGAAACTGGTGAATTGCGTCTTTCTGATGCTCTCCAATCAGAGGATAAAACTCAGTAGAAGATTATTTCCTTTTTTTTTTTTTTTTTTTTTCATTTTTAATTTTCATAGATAACTTCCTATCAGAGCAATTCAAAAGGTCCAGTGCTGCCAGTGACACACCTCCATCCCTAAATATGCATATACAGCAAAACAGAATATTGCCCTGGGACTTTAAATGAGGTGAACATGGGTGGCCACTTAATATAGGGTAAATATATGTTCAAATGTATTTAAACATAGGAAAATCATCATACATAGGGTATATATACATGTGCCAAACCGATCAGTAATGAATACATGATAATATGCATGCTTAAAAATTGCAATTATATTGATACATGATGATATAAAAGCATCTTTCTAACTTGCCATGTTTCGTGAGCCACTGCTCACTTCCTCAGGAGTAGATGCACATAGACATTTCTAAAGAATATAAAATGTCAATTTGAAAATATGCATCACAATGGACAATGAGATATTAAAACTCATCAGGGGCCCTGTTGTGGGGATCCATATTTACAAATATTTACGAGTCGGGATGACAAAGCGATACTCCCATCCTCCGGTAGCGGCAAAACAAGTCCGGGAGCTGAAGGTGCGGGACCAGAGACAACCCACTGGGGAATAGGTGGAGGGTGAGTGTGACATATAGTCCAACCGTAGATCATTGGTGAAATATATAGAAGTATCACAAAGTCAGTGTGTACCCACCATTGATATTGTCAAGGGTAAGATCAAAGAGGATGTCCTCCATGTGGATGAAAAAAATGTGAATCACTAAAAGCTACCCTCTCATGTATATATCCCAAACGGGGTGTGATTGGTCCCAGCCCTAACACCATGTGCAGGTGGCTGGGGACCTCATGTCTTCCCCCTGAGGAAGACATGAGGTCCCTGGTGTCGTCACGCGTAGGGGAGGGGCAAGGACGGACGGAGCGCTTCACTGATCGCGAGACTGTCGGGCTGTACCAGCGTAGGAGAAGTTATACAGCCAGTGCGTCTCCCGCTTTACCATTACGGCTTAGTTCGGTGTATGGATATTTATATGCCGCATGTAAAAAGTGCATGGATACATTGAAAATTGTGAGTTCAATTTATTTTACTTTTTTTGAAATAAACATTTAAAGAGGTATAAGCACTATTGGAGGTTTCTTTTTTGCATATACCACACCGATACTTGCTGCTGGAGTGTCACGGTTTGGATGGATTGTTTTCCCTGATTCCCTGTATATGGGCTAATTTAAACCATATCTGGGCTACAGACCACTGGAGTAATAGGATCTGGAAGGGTCAACCCTAAGAAGGAGCCCTTGTGCCTGTTATAATCGTGTATAAGGTGAGCACCCACTCACAAGGGGGTGCACAGTTGTTTTATGATCTGTGACACTCTGGTCACTCACTTTCTTGGGGAGCACCCACCACCCTCAGGTGGTTCTGAGCACTGTATAGAAGATTCTAATTGTTATTCGCAGTGACTCACAAAGACTTGGATTTTTCTATTTTTGACACTTATTTATTTATTTTTATTTTTGAATTAACTTATGCTGGACTGTATTTTGATTCCTTATTACTGTGATTTGCAAATTGGAAATAAGTTTTATATTGCACATTTTTTTGCACTACGCACTTTTATGAGGATATATGCAACTTCATTGATAAAATAGTGTGTTTTATTATTATACTAAATTATTCACCAGTCACTTTATATATTTTATATTGATCATTATTTATACAGATTATGTTTTAACACCGATGAGGATAATTGGGGATTCACCTTTTTGAACAAATAGATATATTTGTTTATTTATTGAAGGAGCACATAATAAATAAATAAATATATATATATAAATATATATATACACATCATATACACATTCTTATCCAAGAAGATTTTTATTCTGCGCAACACTATTTTATATATTTTAGGTTGATTACACTTTTTATGAGAAGTGAAGTGTTTGCGGCATTTTAAAAATCTGGTATTAGAAGGTAGCTCGCAGGAACTCTTTATCTTTTTAGAGCAGTATCAGAAGATAGTGGGCAAAAAAGGTGTCTTCCACCTGGGTTCTATACAGCAATTGAAAAGTTCCGGTGCTGCCAGTGACACACATCCATCCCTAAATATGCATATACAGTGAAACAGAATATTGCCCTGGGACTGTAAATGAGGTGAACATGGGTGGCCACTTAATATAAGGTAAATATATGTTCAAATTTATTTAAACATAAGAAAATTATCATACATAGAGTACATATACATGTGCCAAACCGATCAGGAATGAATATATGATAATATACATGCTTAAAAATTGCAATTATATTGATACATGATATAAAAGCATCTTTCTAACTCAACGCAAATAAAGGAGAAGGTTTCAAAACTTGTACAAGCTAAGTTGTCGGCTAGCTTTGTATGAGGGTGGCAGGGAAAATCTGGGATATACTGTATGTTCATGACTGCAAGTAAGCCGTATACTGATGGAAGTCCACAAGTACAGTGTGGTTCGGCGGTTCCGTTACAGAGCCTAAGTGAATGGAGCCTAAGTGATGTATGCAAAACATGAGTGCAATGTGCAATACATAATCAAAGCATCCAAAATGTCACACAGTTTTATACTGAATTTAACATTTCTTTTACAACTCCCTTAACCTGACCACTAACACTTAATGAATCCCAGAAACCCCTAACCCTTATTGTTGTCACTGGAAGTGATTAAATAAAATGTAATGTGCTAAGATTTCCCAGGAAAGGAACCCCAGATTTCTGAAATATGGTGGCTGCCTCTTCGGCATCATTCTATTGGATAAAAATAATCAATATTCAGATTTCCTGTGATATTATTTTTTCTCACATCCCCTGACCCTCCCAGATATAGTTATAGAACCTTTTCCTACAGCTAATACAGCATGGAGGGGCTCAGTGAAGGTGGTGGTGAAGGTGCGGAGGTGTTTAATGGGGTCACACAGATCATAAAAGGACAGCTGCCCGGCCTCATAATCCACATAGATCCTGACTCTGTTACTGGAGAGATTATCAGGTAACTGGGTCTCTTTCTTGTCATGTGTCATGAAATACTGATTATTAAATCTGTACAAACACCAGGACTTATTATTATTTACAATAACTGACTGGTCTCCTTTCCTTTCTATACTGGGATAGCACATTCCGACAAACCACCACACTGATTTACTGACATCCACTTCCCAGTAATGTCGCCCTGTGGAAAAATTCCTGCCGCCTAATACCTGAGTATAATCCTGAAATCTCTCCGGTGTTTCTGGGCGATTCTGCTTTAAACAAGAAGAGGATGCAGTTTTCATGTCATCCGATATCTGTAAAATATTATGAGCTGTGTTCACATCCAGTAATATGTCTGAAGCCTCCTGAATATTGAAGCAATCATTTACCCCTTTTATCATATCAGATAATCCTGTGTGTAATGTGTGTGAGATTCCAGCCACATCCAGATCCCCTCCATCATGGAGGAGTCTATCATGTCTCTCTCTGTCCTCATTATCTCCCTCCTCAGTGTCACACAAGTCCCCTGTGTCTGATTCCTGTAGGACAGTCAGTGGGTCAGTCATGTTACACAGCTCCTCAATGTCCCCCATCTTCCTGGACAGATCCTCCTTCTTTATATCCAGCTGATGGATCAGATCAGACAATGGATGCGAAAGCTGCTCTTCCTGGCTGGAGATGTTCTCCAGGACTCTCTTCTCCAGGTCTTCCAGCTGTCTCCTGAGGTCTCTACACAAGACCGTGACTCTCTCTGTTAGACCAGCTGATTTTTTCTGTACTTTTCCCTTACGTTCCTTCAAGCTCTGGACTCTTTGCTCAATCTCCTTTTTATTAGCTATCAGTTTCTGCAGAACATTTTTTAGTTTTTGTTTTATGTTCTTAGATTCCTCATCCAGTGTCATCACCTTGTGTCCCTGGTGTTCTCCATCCAGCCTGCAGGACACACAGATACAGGCGGCCTCTGCACCACAATAATACTCCAAGACCTTCCTATGGATGGAGCATTTTCTGTTCTCCATGGAAGTGGTGGGATCAGTAAGGACATGTTCTGGGGACTCGTTGTGGACTTTCAGGTGATTATTACACAGAGAAGCTTCACAATGCAGACAGGATTTAACAGCAGGTACAGGAGAGTGAATACAGTAAGTACAGAAGATTCCAGTCTTCTGGTCTGGCTGAGTAGACCGGAAAGTCTCCACTATGTTACGCAGTGTTATATTACTATGCAGTACAGGCCGATCCTGGAACTTTTTTCTGCACTCAGGACAGGAATACCGTTTAGATTCCTCCTGTGTATCCTCCTGTGTATCCTCCTGTGTATCCTCCTGTGGATCCTCCTGTGGACCCTTCTGTGTATTCAACACACGATCAATACAGACCCGACAGTAGTTGTGTCCACATCTCAGGTTTACAGGATCTTTATAGATTTCCAGACAGATGGAACAGTCCAGCTCCTTTCTCAGATTAGCAGACGCCATCGCTGACAGCAGAAGAGAGAAATGAAACTAATAGCCTCTGACACTGAAACCCAAAGAGCGTCTCACATTTCTCGGCACAGGGTGGGGCTGAGCTGTTGTTCCAGATTTAATCTTGAGGAAGTTTTTAGATAAAGCAAATAATTATTAAATGAATTTATTCCTTCATGTTTGAGTTGATCTCTGCCTTTTTTTAAACATTGTATTAACCAGTTCTGGACCGGAAGGATTTGCCCCGTAATGACTAGGCCATTTTTTGTGATTCGGCAATGGATTACATTAAAGGAAAATTTCCGTATCAGTTGACATATCTTCTAACATTTCAAGATGAATTGCTCTGGAGCTTAGACATGTAAATATTAGTCCATATCTCTTGTACTCTTTGCGGTTTTGCTTGGTAATGAATGGGCCGAAACATTCCATTCCACTATAAAGAAATGGTGATGATGGGTTTACACGATCTGTCGGTAGATCTGACATTCTTTGTTCTTCAGTAGGTCTACGTGCCTTTCTACAAGTTACGCATTTACCGATATACTTTGCAATAACTTTGCTTCCTTTACTATCCAGTAACCACCTTCTCTCAAACAGTTCTGGGTAAAGCTTCTTCCTTGATGCAAGGATTTGTTGTGGTAGTGATCAATAATCAGTCTTGTGAAGGCAGAATTTTTGGGTAGAATTGCTGGATGCTTCACTCTGCTGGGTAACGATGCATTTTCCAGTCTCCCTCCCACCTTCAGTATACCATCCTGTAGAACAAGATTAAGCTTGTACAATGGGTGGTTGTTGGGAAGCCTTTTAGGTTCTTGACTGAGTCTCTTCAACTCTTCACTATAGAATCTCTGTTGAATGAGTCTTATGACTGTTTCTTCAGCTTTCATTCTTTCCTCTACATTCAATGATTCCTTCTTTCTGATTCCCTTTGCCAAACGTTGAATTCGAGCTACTACGTTTATGACTGTATTCCATTTCGAACATCTGGCTAGTCTTTCAAGTATGTCATCTTGACACTTGGCAGCAGTGCTCAATGTTTGTACAACTTTCACTTCTGGATCACCCATGGACAATTCTGTGTAACCTTCACTGGGTATGATCTCCTTTTCCCAAAGGAACTTTGGGCCAGTGAACCAATTTGAATTTCTCAATTCTGTTACATTCAGGCCTCTTGAAGAATGATCTGCTGGGTTATGCTTTGTATCAATGTGATGCCAATGTTCCGGATTTGTTATTTCCCAAATTTTCTGAACTCTGTTGGTGACAAAGACATGGAATCTTCGAGCTTCGTTATTTATGTATCCTAGGACAACTCGTGAGTCTGTCCAAAAGTATTCTTCATCTATTTTTAACTCTAATTCTTCTCTCAGAAACTTGCTTACCGATGCTGAAAAAACAGCTGCTGTCAGTTCAAGTCTCGGTATTGTCTGAATACTGGTAGGTGCGACTCTGGTCTTTCCCATAACCAGGGCACAGTGTATTTTTCCTTCTTCTATCACTCTGATGTAGGAGCACTGACCATAACCATAACTACTGGCGTCTGAAAAGTGATGAAGTTCTATTTTCTTGTACTCTCCGAAATCATGAGGTACAAAACATCTGGGTATCTGAACTTCTCTTAAATTCTGCAAGTCTCTTATCCAAGCCTCCCACCTTAGCCTCAAATCTTCAGGTATGGGTTCATCCCATCCCAACTTCCGTCTGCATAATTCTTGTAGTATTTCTTTTGCTTTGAGGATCACTGGGGCCAAGAATCCCAATGGATCATATATAGAAGCCACTGCGGAAAGAATGGTACGTCTAGTTGCAACTTTCTCTTCAAAGAATACTTCAAAGAAGAACTCATCATTCTCTACATTCCATCCCAATCCAAGTACATTTTGAACTGAAAGATGATCATAATTGAGATCTACATCCTTCATTGTTGATGCACGTTCAGAGTCACTGATGGATTCCAGTACCTCTCTGTTGTTTGAGATGAATTTATGAAGGCGCAGATTTCCTCTTGCGCATAACTCTTGGCTTTCTTTTACTAGTTTGATTGCAGATTCTGTGGACTCTAGACTTATAAGACCATCATCTACATAGAAGTTTTTCTTAAGAAAATTTGCTGCTGATGGGCAATCCTCTTCATTTTTGTTGGCCAGGTACTTCATACCATAATTGGCGCAACCTGGAGACGATGCTGCTCCAAACAAGTGTACTTTCATTCTGTATTCTGCTGGCTCTGTCTCTGTATCTCCGTCCTCCCACCATAGAAACCTCAAGAAGTCTCTATCTTCATTCTTCACATGAAACTGGTGGAACATCTTTTCAACTTCACACATGACCGCTACGGGATACTTTCTGAATCTACAGAGTACTCCAGGAAGAGTGTTTGTAAGGTCTGGTCCTTTTAGTAGATGATCGTTCAATGCAACACCATCATACTTTGCTGAGCAATCAAATACTACTCTAATCTTATCTGGTTTCTTTGGGTGGTAAACATCTTGATGTGGGATGTACCACACTTCTCCTTCTTTAGGTTGGTTATTCACCTTCTCTGCATGTCCTTCTTCAAGGATGCCTTCCATGAATTTAAAATAATCTTGCTTGAATTTGGGATCTCTTCCCATCTTTTTCTTCAGGCATTTCAATCTTGCTAGGGCAAGATTTCTGTTATTTGGCAGACAAGGTTGTTCTCTAAAGGGTAAGGGCATTTCAAGATAACCTTGTTGATTCTGCTGAATACTTTCTTCTAGAGTGTGTACGAACTTTATGTCTTCTTGAGATACACTCTTTTCTTCAGAACTTATGTCTGCAAAGTCAGACTCAAGGATCTTGATTACTTTTGCTGAACTTACAGTTGGTAACTCTTGGACGGATATTCGATGACACAATCCTGTCACCTGTCTTGAGTTTGCAATCTGCTGTTTTCCTCCAACAACACCCCATCCTAGATCAGTTCGAACAGCGTAGGGTTCACCCTTTCCTCCTGTGATTACCTCTCGTGGTACCAAAGCTTCGGGACAATCGTAGCCTATCAACAGTCCAACACCAAACTCCTTCAGCGGGGACATTTCATGTGATATGACAGATAGGTGTTCCCATTTATTGGCTGCTAAACAGGTAGGTATGCGATCTCGATCTAGAGGTATATCATCTTTCGTATAGGCTGGAGGTAGATTTAATGTGAGGTTTGAATGAAGTCCCCTAACTCTCAATCCTTTGACTCTTTGACTGTTCACTAATGTATCTCTCCCCGTCATTGTGGTGAGTTTGAGCTTCACTGGTTCTGTAGCCACTTGTAATTTCTTGCAGATTTCTTGATCAATGAAGGTAACATCGCTTTGGGCATCCAATAGTGCATAGGCATATACCTTCTTATTCCTCCTTTTAGGATTTGAAATGCACACTGGTACAACCATTGATGTGCCGTTGCTTTCTCCTTCCCTTACTCTGCAAGAGAATACTGATACTTTCTTTTCTTTTCTTCCTCAGCATCTTTAGGTATTGAGGATTCATCCTTCTTTGGACGTTCTTCATGTAATGGGGTAGGATGGCGTCCTTTGCAAACACTGCATGTGGCCCTTTTCTTACACTCAGTAATATGGCCTTTCCTTAGGCATCCAAAACACAGTTGATTATCAAGTACAAATTTTTTCTTTTCATTTGAGGACTTCTCTTTCAATTGTTGGCACTTGGAGTGGTTCTCTCCACAGAACATACACTTAAAGGTAGTCTGAGGATTTGTCAGTTCTGTCTCTCTACTGATCCCAGTAGTGACTTTGAACTTGCTCTCGTAGGTATCTAGACCTTTAGCTGCTGTGTTGGTTGCAAAGCTAGCTGCTCTTGAACGTCTTATATGTCTCGCAGGCCTTTCTTCTAAGGATTTTAAGGCATAAGATGCTGTTACTGGGTTACATGCTATTCGTGCTTCCTTATTGACAAACTCAGAGAACTTTTCAAAACTTGGGAAGTCCTTATTTAGATCTAACTGTTCAGTCACATAGCGATTCCACCTAGAAGCCACTCCTTCAGGTAGTTTAGCTAGCATCCTGTGGTTTTCCAGATAGTCGTTCAGTACTTCTAGTCCTCGTACATGTGGGATGGCATTGCTGCATGCTTGCAGGAAGTCACCATACTCTTGGAGTTTGAAATGTTCTTTAGGACCTATCTTAGGCCAGTTATTCAATTTCTCCCTAAAGGCTCTTTGTACTAAGAAAGGATGACCATATCTTGCATTTAACTTTTCCCAAGCTTGTTTGTAGGCTTCTTCATCTGTTCTATAGAAGTTACCTTCAAGAGCTTTCTTTGCTTCTCCACCAACATATTTCTGAAGGTAGAATAACTTGTCAACTGGCCTGGAACAATAGTGCTCAATGATCATTTCAAAACTCGCTTTCCACTCTATGAACTTCAGTATGTCTCCTGAAAATACAGCAGGTTCTGGAACGGGCAGTCTTGCTGGGACTGTTCTCTGTCGTCTTGCTGGGACAATAGTTGCAACATTTTCCTGATCATTGCAGTGACATCTAGGAATAGGATCATCTAGTTTTATTTTCTCACCTAGTTCTGAATTAGGTAAGTCTCTCTCTTTGTCTTTCTGAGCAGGGATAGAAGGGCACTGACTTTTTTCTTCACTACGTACTGGTGATTTCCTTTCATTCTCCTGGGCGTATGAAAGGAAGTAGGAGTCTGCATCTTCATTTAGTACAGATTTGGACTTATGATTACTATTTATGTCCTCTTCGTGTACTCTTAGTCTGGCTTCTATAATCTTGACTTCTTTCAGCCTCTCCAGACTTTCCATTTGATGGCGCTTTGCCTCCATTTCAGCTTCCATTTGATGGCGCTGTGCCTCCATTTTAGCTTCCATTTCAGCTTTTCGTAGGCACTGCGTCTCAATGGCAGATTCCTTCTCAATTTCTGCTTTCTTGACAGCAAGTTGTTCGACCAGTTCCTTTCTTTTGGCTATTAAGGTACTTGAGGACTCCGGTATGTTACTGGCACTTCTGCTAGTGAAGGAAGTCCCACTTGAGATTGTGGTTCCCCCTAAGGACCTAGCATAGTCTCTCATAAAGAGCTCGTTCATTCTCTTTCGTGCCTTAACTTCATCATAGTTCGCTTCAGATGATAGTTCTCTCATGAGCTTTACTAAATCTTTAGTGACTGCAGTACATGTGTCCATGTTCCTTACAATATCCTGGGAAAGGGTCGTGGATGACCGCAGGTTGACATATGCTGCCATGAGCTCTGATTTAGATTCTTCTATCATCTCTATAATATCACTCAAGTTTCCTTTTATACTTTCTTGCTTTAGCTTTCTACGAACACCTATAATGTATAATTTCCACTTATCATACATTCTGGTGAACTTTTTTCCTTTTAATGCTGCTTCTTGCTCCAAATTTTCCAGCATCTTTGCGGTCGGTTTTCTGATACGTTCTGAACGTCTTAGTTCGTCTGGTTGGGATATATCAGTTTGGGGCAAGACTAATGCTGCATCTGACTCTTTTACCTCAGACAGGTTCCCTTGCTCTTCACTTTCTAACTTATCTATCCTTGTATCCTCTAACAGTGGCATAACAATACTAGACTTAGACATTTTTACTCTAAATGCTATAACACTCAATAAGAATATTAAGAAGACTTTCACTTTAAATGCAATAGCAATAGGTACAGGCAATAAAAATGACTTTCACTTTAAATGCAAAAGCAATAGGTGCAGGCAATAAAAAGGACTTTTACTTTAAATGCAATAGCAATAGGTGCAGGCAGTAAAAATTACATTCACTTTAAATACTTTAGAGTCTGTGTACCACAACTGCCCCTTGTTTTTTTACTTACAGTCCTTTAATTCCTGAACACGAAAATGTCTCTTTCTTGTCAAGCCTATTGCAATGATAAGTAATAAAGGAAAGTTCTGACCTTATTTTGAAGAGCAGGATACTGCGATCTGTAGGTTGCTGGAACAAATATCAGTCTTAAAGGAGACTTGTCTTTTCTTGATATGATGCTCTATTCTGACTTGCGATGCTTTGCGCTGACTTGCGATGCTTTGCTCTGACTTGCGATGCTCTGCGCTGACTTGCGATGATCTGCGCTGACTTGCGATGCTCTGGGCCTAGTGGCGGGAAACTAGCAGGCTGCAGTACGTGGTCTCTCCGTGGGTAGCGGTGTAGGCACTCTAGCTCTGGACTTTGGCCTCCTACCATGCGTCTCTTTCTCTCTCTAGGAATCGCAGGAGGTTTGGCGCTCTTTCTGTGACTATCTTGCCTTAGCCGTTCTGCCACTTTAAGAGTCGGCTGCAGTTTGACTAAACCCACACGTTATGGCCTCTATGTAGCTCCGCTGTTCAAATGCGCTCTTTACTGTGCAAGTTGAGGAGCACTATCACTTCACCCTCAAAGGGCAAAATAGTTCCACTCTGGCAGGCGCAGCACTACAAAGTGCCTTATGCGCTGTGGCATTAGAAGAACTTGATCTCTCTGACTTCAGTCTAACCAGACTGTCTGTTACTCTATAAATTCCTCTAATACCGTTCTATGGAAAGCAGTAGGTTTAAAGAGCACACCAAACGCTTAAGATATCTTCTTTATTAACTTCAACTTTTCTTCATAGATAACAGTGACACTTTTGCAGCAGACAGTCCATGTACAACATGTGCTGAATACAGTATAACAAATGGTGGATATATTTCTCTCTGTATTGCTGTTTGAGTTTGTTTGCTTGGGTTTGTTTGCTTGGGTTTTTTGAGTTGTTAGAGTTTGTTTGCTTGGGTTTGAATTCGATATAACTTTTGAAGTTTGATAGTTTGTTTGTAACCTTTGAAGTTTGTCTGTTTGTTTGTTTAGTGTTCGAGTTTGGTGGAACTACAAGTGAACACATAACTAGTTCAGTATACAGCTCTAATCACATTACTAGCAATAGGAACATGTATAACTGTTAATTACCTATTTTTGGCCACTTGCTTCCATAAAACTGCTCTGTGGATCTGTGTGTCTATTCAGTTCTCTTCTGTAGTGGAAAATGAGAGGGCTGGCTGAAGCATGAGGCTTCAGAGAAAAAAAAAATGGGTGTAAGGCTGGCTGTGATTGGCCAAGACTGTTGCTGAGTGTGAGATTGGCTGTGATTGGCCACAAACTCCTTATGGGTAATAAAGTTTAACTCTGTGCTTTCTGGTTTCAACTCTGCTGTGTCTGAGCTTACCTTACATGCATACAAATGAATCTTACAGGCATATTTTTCCTTTGCTTCTGTGAACACAATATACAATTGTTATGTGACATCCAAACATGAAATCACAGTAAATAACTCTGCTTTTGTCTCTCACATATAAACATATGCACTAGTATTGAGGTTATTAACAGGTCTAGCTGTATATGCATGTAGGTCATATTAGCAACCTAGGACAGGTTTTAGCTGGCCAGCTACACCCCCCCCCCCCAAAAAAAAAAAAAAAAAAAAAAAAAAATTTTCATCCTTTTAGGCTAATTTGTATTCTGCTACATATTTTTGGTAAAAAAAAAAAAAAAAATGCAATAAACGTATTTTGATTGGTTTGCACAAAAGTTATCATGTCTACAAACTAGGGGAAAGATTTAAATAATTTTCATTAATTTTCTTTTTTTTACTAGTAATGTCGGCGATCAGCAATTTTTTAGCGGGGCTGCGACATTGCAGACAGATCGAACCCCATAGCTGACATTTTTGACACTTTTGGGGAGACCAGTGACATTACTACAGTAATCAGTGCTAAAAATATGCACTGTTACTGTAATAATACTGTCAGGGAAGAGGTTAACCTAGGGGTGATCAAAGGGTTAATTGTGAGCCTAGGGGGTGATTTCTAACTGTGGGGGGGAGGGACTTGTGAAATGATCACAGAGACCTGTGATCATTTCAGAGAGAAGAACGGTCAGCTGTGTTTATAACAGCTGACTGTTCTTCTCTCTCAGCGGGGCGCGATCGCGGGAGCCCAGCGGCAATAGCCGCAGCCGGTCCCCTGGATTGGCATCCCCGCTGCCTGGTGGGGGCGCGCGCTCGCCCCCCAGCACCACTCCCACAATTGACATACCCCTACGTCGTTTTGCACAGCCGAGCCAGCTTGTTTTAAATAACAAACATGTTATACTTACCTGCCCTACGCAGTTTATTTTGTACAGGGCAGCCTGGATCTTCTTTTTCTTGGGTCCCTTTTTGCTGCTCCTAGCCCCTCTCTCCTGTTGAGTGCCCCCACAGCAAGCAGCTTTCTATGGGGGCACCCAAGCTGACCTGCAGCTTTGTGTGTCCATTCAGACACTGGGCTGCAATTTGGCCCGCCTCCTCTCTCTCCTGATTGGCTAACTGACTTTGATTGACAGCGCCAATGGCGCCACGGCTGTGTCTCAGCCAATTAGGAGGGAGAGTCCCAGAAGGTGGAGGGATTCATGAACATCGTTGGACAGAGATAGGGCTCAGCTAAGTAAAAGGCGGTGCTGGGGAGGCTGCTGCACCTGATGCACCTTCTGCCTTTACAACTTCTTTAAACTTTAAAATGCATCTGCAAACAAGGAAAAAAATTGAGTTACTGTAAATAATGCAGTGTAAACAGCTATTTGCATATTTATGCCTTTTGTATTTTGTGTTTAAGAGAAGATTTTCAAAGTTAAAAGAAGCCCGTCCTGAGAGATATATAGATGATGTTACTGGTGACCTTCTTTTAGACATTTCAGGCTTCCTGGTTTCAGATGAAATAAAGACAAAGATAATTGAGACCTTTCAATCAAAATACTTCTAAAAAGTTATTGGTTTAGAAAACTGTATGACAACTAGGCAACTAATATTTTTAATGATAGAAGTCCTCAATAGCAGCTTTCATGAATCTCTTTAGAGAACACCTACAGTTCTGGAGTAAAGAAGAAAAGTGATAAAAGTAGATACTGCTTCCTTTTTTTTTTAATTTTAGAAGGTTTTGTAATAAAAAATGATGAGGTAAAAATTTTAGAAAAATGAATTTGTTCAAATAAAGCCCAACTTTGAGCTACACTATATTATCAAACTTATTGGGACACCTGCCTTTATACACACATGAACTTTAATGGCATCCCAGTCTTTTTTTTTTTAAAGGTATTTTATTAATAGAACACAAAAACACAAATAACAAATCCGATACAGGTAAAGGAGTGCGGCAGAGGAAATAATAAAAAAAACAAATCATTTTCAGGAATCATACAGACGGAGGTGCAGGCCAAGAAAACAAAATTACACCAAATATAGTACCATAAACAAAAAGTACAACACCCGAGATTTCCAAGCAGGCATCTGTCCGGGGAGCAAATATTCAGGAAGTGCCAATTTGTCCGCAATAAAAGTACACACCCCCTTCCAAAAAGACTGGATCAGCGAACACGACCAAACCATGTGGAAGAAGTCCCCCCGAGCCACCTGGCATCGGAAACACAACGGGGAGGCGAGCCTCCCCATCGCAAATAGCCGATGAGGAGTGTAATAAATTCTATGTAGATAATTCAACTGGATAACCCTATCCCCCGCAGCTATCAGCCCATG
Organism: Pelophylax lessonae; assembly: GCF_965119305.1. Classification (NCBI taxonomy): domain Eukaryota; kingdom Metazoa; phylum Chordata; class Amphibia; order Anura; family Ranidae; genus Pelophylax; species Pelophylax lessonae. Next base: position 546,513,139 of record NC_138772.1, read on the forward strand.
GAACTGAGCACTGAGTAAGTCATCCCAGTCCACCAGCTCCAGCTGGGGCACATCCGCTTGCCACTTTGCCTGAAGGGACAACATCCTCCCCCCACCATCACCAAGGATCAGCCCATAGTATCGGGAGATAAGTTTAGTATGATCGGGATCCATCAATTCCCTCTCCAGCCGAGTCGGAGCTAGATGGACCCCCCGAAGTCCAAACTGGGCTGCCACCGCATGTCGGAGTTGCTGGTACAAAAACCAACATGTCGAGGGAACCCCCAGCTCCGCCCTCAGTTCAGCAAAGGTCTTAAACTCATGATTCACAAATAACTGATGAGCATATTTCAAATCAAATCCTGCCCATCGTCTAGGACAGTGGTCCTCAACTCCGGTCCTCAGGGCCCACTAACAGGCCAGATTTTAAGTATTACCTTGGGGAGATGCAGACTAGAGTACTGCAATCACTGAGCAGCAAATGATATCACCTGGGATGTATATCAGTTATCTTGCAAACCTGGCCTGTTAGTGGGCCCTGAGGGCCAGGGTTGGGGACCACTGGTCTAGGGGATTCCAGCTTATACAAATCCGGCAGCCCCGGATTGTACCACAAGGGGGCATTAGGGGACTTGTTAAAGGGAGAACCCCCCGTGCTACCATTACACATATGGACGATCTTATGTGATAACCTAAGGATGTCCGCACCCTCAACCGGATAAGGCCCTTTCCTATACAGTGAGTTCAACAGCGCCTCGTAGGATCCCATCACCGCCGCTGACGTGGTAACCGCTGCATTCGGCAGGTCAGGGAAAAACCAGGCATGTACATGTGTCAATTGCGCAGCCAAGTAATAGGCCTGAAGGTCCGGAGCCGCCAGACCCCCAGCGTGAGCAGGGAGTTTTAGCGTGCCAAGGGAAATCCGCGCCGGTTTTGCTCCGCAAATAAAGGAGATCAGGAGGGATTCAATACTGGCAAACAGCCGCTTGGGAAGATACACCGGCGCTTGCCAAAATAGGTAGAGAAAGCGGGGTAAATAGATCATTTTGAATATATTAATTCTACCCATCAAGTTAAGCGGTAATTTGCTCCAGGTGGACAAGGTTATTTTCAACCGCTGTACCATCGGGGCAATATTATTGTCAACATACACCTCTACCGGTTGTTGAACGACCACGCCCAGGTATCGAAATTTAGTCACCACCTGGAGCCTACGTGGAAGCACCAGGTCAGAGGCTTGGTGCGGATCAAAGGGGAAGGCCACAGATTTATCCCAGTTAACCTTAAACCCTGAGATCTTCCCGAAGGACTCTATCACTTCCAAGGAGGCATCCAATGACTCCCGCGAATCAGCTAAATAGAGAAGCATATCGTCAGCATATAAGGATGTTTTCTCCTCCAGCTCCCCCACCCGGCAGCCACGAATCCTCCCGTCACGTCTAAGTAGAGTCGCCAGTGGTTCCAGTGCCAGAGCAAACAACAGGGGGGACAGAGGACACCCCTGTCGAGTACCCCGACATATGGAAAATTGTTCTGTGACCCTGTTGTTGACCCGCAGGCGCGCCACCGGCGAGTCATAGAGCAGTTTCACCCATCTGACAAATTTCGGTCCAAATCCCAGTCTACCCAGTACTGCAAATAAATAGGGCCATTCCACCAAATCAAATGCTTTATGGGCATCCAAGGATAATATCAGTTGGCATCCCAGTCTTAGTCCTAGGAAAAGTTTTGGGATGGACCCTTCTTGTTCCAACATGACTGCACACTAGTACACAAAGCAAGGTCTATAAAGACATGGATGAGCGAGTTTGGGGTGGATGAACTTGACTGGCCTGCATAGAGTCCTGACCTCAACCCGATAGAACACCTTTGGGATGAATTAGAGCGCAGACTGCGAGACAGACTTTCTTGTTCACATCAGTGCCTGACCTCACAAATGCACTTCTGGAAGAAAGGTCAAACATTCCCATAGACACATTCCTAAACCTTGTAGACAGCCTTCCCAGAAAAGTTGAAGCTGTTATAGCTGCAAAGGGTGGGCCAACTCAATTTTGAACCCTACGGACTAAGAATGGGATGCCATTAAAGTTCATGTGTGTGTAAAGGCAGGCATCCCAATACTTTTGAGAGCATAGTATATATTTTTATTCCAAATTTTCCCCATCCTGTGTTAATTAGTTGCCACTCGCCCACTGTCAAATGACGGCAGAGCAGTGCGGCCCCCGTTCTGGGCCGACATCATTTGATGTCAGCCCATTAAAACAGGGCATGCGCACTATTGGGTGCAGGCAGCCCTGCACTGTCGGTGGTGGCGTGTCCCCGAGATACAGCTCCTCACCGACAGAGGGTAAACAGCCAATGAGCATGGCTGTTTACCATGTGATCAGCTGTGATCACATAGCTCTGCCTCCTGTGCAGACTGCCCATGCACGCAATCGGGAGCACGCTGCCCGCTCATGTTGGTGAAATTGTGTCCCCAGGAACACAGCTCGTCACTGACAATGGTAAGCAGCCAATGACAATGGCTGTTTACCATGTGATTGGCCATAATCCATTTACTGCCGATCACAAATGTAAACACAGAGCGGTAACTGACTGTTACAAGCTCTTCTCTCCTCACACACCGTTTCCAGTGTGAGGAGTGAAGAGCCAGGAGCAGTGAGTTACCGATTTGTGTTTGTCAGTTTACTCTGCACTAAACACAAATAAAGAGAACCTGTCATCATCAGATGTGTAAAGTCTTCATCCCCAACAGTTACCATATTATTGCTAATAAAGTGCAACTGTCACCCATCAGAGACTGCCATCATTACCGTCAGTGGTGCACCTGTCACCCATCAGTAACCATCGCCTGACCTATAACCTATCACCAATCAGTGCCGCCGCCTGTCACCTATCACCCATCAGTGACCGTCGCCGGTCACCCATCAGTGACGGTCGCCTGTCACCCATCAGTGACCGTCATCAATTATCGATCAGTGACCGTCACCTGTCACCCATCAGTGACCATCGCCTGTCATCTATCACCCATCAGTGCGTCGCCGGTCAGTCACCCATCAGTCACCATCACCTGTCACCCATTAGTGAACCATCATCAATCACCCATCAGTGACCATCGCCTGTCACCTATCACCCATCAGTGTCGTTGCCTGTCAACTATCACCCATCAGTGCCGTCGCCTGTCACCCGTCAGTCACCCATCAGTGACCATCGCCTGTCACCCATCAGTGACTGTCATCAATCAGCAATCAGTGAAGGTCACCTGTCACCTATCAGTGATTATCACCTGTCACCTATTACCTATCAGTGCTGTCACCTGTCACCCATCAGTGACCATCATCAATCACCTATCAGTGACCGTCACCTGTCACCCATCAGTGATCATTACCTTTCACCCATCAGTGACTGTCAGCTGTCACCCATCAGTGATCGTTACCTGTCATCCATCAGTGACTGTCAGCTGTCACCCATCAGTGATCGTCACCTGTGACCCATCAGTGACCGTCACCCATCAGACACCCATCAGTGACCGTCACCTGTCACCTATCAGTCACCGTCACCTGCCACCCATCAGTGACCATCAGCAGTCATCTGTCCCCACTTCGTAAAGCCCATCACCAAAGTAGCATCACACAGCCACCATCATGTCCAAAAAAGTGTACAGCAGTGAAGAGGTTTTTCAGATCCTCTCCATGACTTATGAGAGCAGTGGGGAGTTCTCATCAGATTACAATTCCGATTCCAAATACAATTCAGAATTTGAAGAATGGGTCCCTCCTAAAAGGGCACGGCGCTCTGGAAACCATGCAGCCGCCAGCAATAAACCACAATAAACCACAGGATCAAATGCCCAGGCCCAGTACCAGCACTGCCACCAGTGCTACACCCCAGGCCCAGCACCAGCACTGTAGTATCACCCCCAAGTACCAGCACAGGAATTTCAAATCCCCCAACTTCCAGCACTGGAGTGTCTCATCATCCAAGAGTCAGGGTCACTACATACCTCCCAGATGCTCTTGCCAACCCAACATGGCTGCCTTCTAACTTATGATCAGCAAGCATTCACCTTTTCACCACACAGCCAGGTGTGCAGGCCAATCCTTATAATTTCTCAGAAATTGATCTTCTTTATTTATTTTTGCCAAACACTTTTCTGCAATTTATGATGGACCAGACCAATCTCTATGCCCTGCAGTATATTGAAAACAACCCCCAATCAATCCTATGCCCATCCGTTTGAGTGAAGAGATTTGACTTTGGAGGAGTTCAAATTGTTTATGGGCCTCACTATAAACATGGGGCTTACATAAAAAAAGTGAAGGACGTGCCTATTGGTCCACAGTCCCTATCCACCACATGCCCATTTATTCTGCCGTAATGTCCAGGTCCCGATATAAGGTGATTATGTACTTCCTTCACTTCAAAGACAACACCCAGTGCCCTCCCCGAAACCATCCAAATTATGACAAATTATGTAAAATTCGCCCACTCATAATTTTTGTTTCCCAAAGATTTGCATAACTTTATGTCCCTGATCAGAACATATGTGTGGATGAGTCCCTGGTACACTTTATAAAAAACAATATATAAAAACAATATATAAAACAATATATTCCTCGCAAAAGGGTCAAATATGGGGTCAAAATCTACAAGTTATGTGAAAGCGCCACGGGATATCTGTATGCATTCCGCATATATGAAGGAAGAGATTCCTAGCTCTAGCCCCCTGAGTGCCCGGCCTACATGAGCACAACCAGAAAAATTGTAAGGGACCTGGCATACCCAGTGCTGAACAAAGGGTATCATATATACCTGGATAACTACTATACCAGCCTGCCCCTTTTAAAACACCTACACCTTACAAAAACCCTGGCCTGCGGAACCACCAGAAAGAACAGGAAGGGCTTTCCACAATCTTTGGTCAACAAAAAAATGCGAAGGGGGGGAAAAAGCAGCTTTGAGAAGCAACAAAGTGCTGGCCTTGAGGTAGAAGGATAGCAGGAATGAATGTCACTGGTCCATTCAAAAGTGTCAGTTAGGTGTCTGATCTGTCCGCCGCAATGTCGCAGTCCCGCTAAAAATCACCGCCATTATTAGTACAAAAAAATTAAATAAATAAAAATGACCTAAATCTATCCCCTAGTTTGTGGACACAATAACTTTTGCGCAAACCAATCAATATACACTTATTGGGATTTTTTTTACCAAAAATATGTGGCAGAATACATAAACTGATGAAAAAATTAGATTTTTTAATTTTTATTGGATGTGTTTTATTTCAGGAAGTAAAAAATATTGTTTAGCACAAACACCTTTAAAAACTTAGAAATCATACCCCATACGTTCCAAGAAAAAATGTTAACTTGCAACTATCGGAGTCAGGAGCCTTACATTGCCACATGCAGCATTGTGCACAGAACATCACCACATTTCTAACCCATTCGCATTGAAAAAAATCCCCATTACTTTTTTGAGCTGTTTTTCTATAATTTGATTGTGGACCAAAGTAATGTTTATGCCCAACAATACATTACCGCAGACCTAAATTCATACCTTGCCAGGCCCATCGAGTAGAAACCCATCACGGTTTCTGAATGTAAAACTTTTTTGGGCCTAACCCTTAGCATTGGCATTACAAAAAGAAGGAATTGCAGTCATATCGGTCCATAGACCCCATTCATCATATGCCCGTTTATCTGCTGCAGTGGCCAGGAGAAGATATTGTATGAGACAACAATGGCAATAATAATTGTTCCATTTTGGCACCATGCGACCTAATCACAGGTGCTTCCCCCAACTAATCTCTTTAGCACCTCACTTAGAAAGGGGTAGAAAGCCTGCTTGCGGAATGAAGAACTATTAGCAGAAAAATGGAAGGACAAACGTGATGTATTCATTCTGTCTTCAATTTATCCGGACACAGCGGTCCGATTTCATATCTGCTGTCACTGAAAAGCCTCGCTGCGTCCACACTATAATCCTAATATGGGAGGTGTAGGCTCAGGGCCGGTGCTTCCACTAGGCAAACTAGGCAGCCGCCTAGAGCGCATTGCCACCTAGGGGCGCAGCCATGAGTCAGCACTCTCTCTCCATCATTAATGATCCTTGTGAGCTGAGGGGAGAGGCGGCAGTGGCGAGGAAGAAGGGACAAAGGAAGATGATAGGTGTCTGGGGCAGTGGCACTACCAGGCCTTGGCTTTCCACCGCTGTTTGGGGGGGCCCCAATAGGCAGGAAGGGAGCCCACCGGAGTGCTGCCTGCATGATGATCCTCTTTGGCTGGAGCTGAGTGGCCTAAACCCTGAGCAGGAAGTGATACTCTGGTGGGCAGCCGTTCACGTCCCTGGGTCGATATTAAGCAGGGAGCGCAGGAGAGCTGAACCTGAGCCAGAGCTTGGCACTGACTGCTGCTTCTCCATCCACCAGGAGCCGGTTGGAGCCGTGGTGAGCACTGTGGTCCAGGAGAGGAGCATCCTGGGAAAAGGAATCACGGTGAAGGAGGGCAGAATGCGGACCACTCTCTTCATACTGCCCAGTGGGTGTTCCCAGAACAGGGGATCGGGGTCCCGGGGTGTGACATGGAGGATCCCTGGTGTGAAAGGGAATCGGGGTCACCAGGTTTGCCATGGTGAATCGGAGTCACCAGGTGTGACATGGGGGATAGGGGTCACTGGGTGTAACAGGGGTTCGGGGTCACCATGTGTGCCCTGAGAAATTGGGGTCCCTTTGTGTGCCATGGGGGATTGATGTCCCCAAGTGTGACATGTAAAAACATCAGGGTCTCTCCGAGTATGACATGGAGGAACATCAGGGGCCCCTGGTGTGACATAGAGGCACATTGGGGTCACTGGGTATGACAGCATGACATTGAGGAATATTGGGGTCCCAGGATGTGACATGGAAAAACATTCAGGGTCCCTGGGTGTGACATAGAAGAACATAAGGACATGAAGGAATATGGGGGTCACTGGGTATGACAGCAGAACATGGAGGAACCATCAGATCAGGGTCACTGGGTATTACATAGAGGAGTTTTTAACCCTTTCCCTTTTTAATTATTTTTTTTTTGGGGGGGGGGGGGGGCGCGCAAGTAGCTGGTCTTGCCTAGGGCTTAAAATAGTCTAGCACCGGCCCTGTGTAGGCTTCAACAACCACATGATGAATGTATTCAGCCTCCCGCAGAGCTAGACACTGGTATAAAAAGTGTCTATGTTTATTTCAGTTTGCTCTATATAATGCATTTGTTATTTACAAAGCTACTGGAAGAACCGGAAGAACTGGAAGAACTGGATCCTTCCTAAAATTTCAGGAAGTAATTGTCTCAGCCAGAAGGTGTTGTGGCCCAACGCCCAAATCCAGATGCAGTTAGCAAGTTGCAACCTACCCCAACAAAAGTCACTCCAAAAAAAGATGTTGTGTCTGTAGTAAACGTGGAATAAGGCATGTTCCTCCTGGTACGGCCAAATTGGTCTCTGCCTCAAAGACTAATTCCATCTCTTCCACACCATAGTAAACTATTAGTGTAGGGTACAGTATGGCAAAGTATAGGGGTCCACACAATTCTGCATCAGAAGGGTCTCTAAAAATGTTAGGTAGCCAGAAAACTGCCTATAACATTTTTTAGAGACCCTAAACTCAAAGGCTGGAAATGTCATTGTTCTAAAAAGTTGTTACAAAAACAGTAAAAAAAAAAAAAAAAAGTTTTATTAACCCCTTGGAGCCTAAACCTTTTTCTGACATACAGTATGTTGCTTACAAGTTAAAATCAGTATGTTTTGTTAAAAAATGACTTAGAACTAGGGATGATTGAACGGTTCGGGTCGACCATCGGTTCGACCCGAACATTGGCTGTTCGAGGTTCGGCCAAATTTAGAACTTTTTGCCCAAAAAGTTCAGAATTAGGCAACCAGAACCGACCAAAATACTATGGTTCAGGAAATGGGCTTTAAAAGCCCGTGATTGGACCAGAACCATCAGTAAAAGCCAATTGAGGGGGCAGGAGAATGCTAGGAATGTGATTGGAGTGACTAGGGGGTCCATAGTCCAATCATTAGTGAATACGCCTCCCAGTATATAAGATAGCCCCCACCAAATTCCTAGCATTCTTATACGGGACATGAAGTGGAATGCTGTTCTGTTACTTCTGCTACAATGTGTTACAAAGTGTCATTTAGCAATTTTTAGTGTGAGGAAAGGGATATCTCGTGTAGTTAGGGTGCTATTTTTCACTATAGTTAGCTTTAATTTATTCAGTTTTTGTAGCTTTAATTTATTCAGTTTCTGTAGGGAAAGTGTTAAGTGTAAGGGGACCGTAGTGTAGTGTAGGGTTAACTGACTCTGACTGTTATGGCAGGGTGACAAAACCCTTCCATAGCAGGGTGACCGCTAAAGAGAAAAGATCGTTTCTCTTGTGTCACTTCAGAGCAGGGATATGGCTCCGCTCCTGTCAGCATTCTTTATGCTGCAGGGGTTGATAGTGCTTTTTTGAGGACATGTTTGGAGTCAGGCATGACATCTGAACATGTCTATAGGGGTATATATACACACCCATGTCTGTATATATACACCTGCACATATATAGGTGTTAAAGGAGCAGAACACTATACTTTTGCTAATGAAATAATTTGCACTAATATGGCTAGGCTCCCAACACACCTATATATGTGTAAGTGTAATATACATATCAGTGTGTGTGTGTATATATATATACCCCTATACAGAAGTTCAGATGTTTTGCCTGCCTCCAAAGAACCCAAAAAAATGCCCAAAAAAATCCCTGCAAGAACAAACCTGGGCATTTTTTTGGGGTTCTTTGGAGGCAGGCAAAACATCTGAACTTCTGTATAGGGGTATATATATATATACATACACACTGATATGTATTTTACATTTACACATATATAGGTGTGTTAGGAGCCTAGCCATATTAGAGCAAATTATTTCATTAGCAAAAGTATAGTGTTCTGCTCCTTTAACACCTATATATGTGCAGGTGTATATATACAGACATGGGTGTATGTATATATACCCCTATAGACATGTTCAGATGTCATGCCTGACTCCAAACATGTCCTCAAAAAAGCACTATCAACGCCTGCAGCAAAAAAAAAATGCTGACGGGAGCGGAGCCATATTAGTGCTCTGAAAGTGACAAAATACAAACGATCTCTTTTTTTCTGGTTATGGACATGCTACAGAGCTGAAACTTCACAGGTACACTTTTTAGACCAATAATAATACAATAAGTCGCGCTGAGTGATAAGGAACAAATAAATGTCCAACAAACGTAAATGTCCCAATAGTGAACGTGAATAAATGAATATGTAGAAAAAAACGTTGAAAATCTTGAACAGTCTCCAAGGTCCCTTAGGAAATGTGCTTACCAGAAAGACAATTTAAATCTGCGAGATTCATATGCTGAGGTAGGATTCACAAGCCAAGGAGATTGCGTGAAGTTCATGTGTTGGATACTCGATGTATAGTGTAATAAACCATATAAAAAAGAAAACATTCCATATCGTGATACCGTACTGGAAAATAAATTATTCAAATCTTATTCCACCACATAGTGTGTGAGTATCCTTCACCGATTGTGAGGCAGCTTACCAAAAATTTAAACACAACGTGAATAACTGTCCCAGTGATAGAAAAGAAAGGGAAACCACCACCAACATATAGCCTCTTACCAGATTGAGATAGAAATCAGCAGAGTTCAGGTATTCAAACCACCTATTGCCAGCGAGACACCCAAAGACACTTAAGCCTCTTACCAGACCACAGATGATTTATACAGTGTAGTCACTTGATGCACTCCCCCAGCATGTAGGCAGGTAGCCTCAGGGACCCGATGACACCAATAGATAAGCCACAATGGGTACTCAGTGACCAGGATGTACCAGCAGACCAGCCTGGCTGATGGTGTCCTGATCTGGAGGTTGATGTGGAGCTCCTCTGATGACTCTTCTATGATTGGGTGACTTCTGACTCTTCCCAGCACGGTGACCGGACATGAAGGGGTAAATCTCTCCCAACTCTCGGCTTCTCTTCCTCCTGCTCACAAGTGTCCACAATCAGGGGAAAGTTCCCCTTAAAGTGTCATTCCACCTTGTGGGGGGTCCTAGGCCTGCAATGTGCAGACTGTAGACATGAAGCTGATTCTGCTCTGACCTGTGTGAGGATCTTCTCTTTCTCTCCTCCGTGTCCCCGATGGAAGATGGAGGCTTCTTGTCCTGGCTGAGAGGTGTGAGGGCCGTTCTGTGTCTTTTTAGACCCCCCAGATACTAAATCCAAAATCAAAAAATCTCTTCTTTTTTTTTTTTAATTTTTTCAATAATTGGCTCTCTATCAAAAATGACAATTTTTAAGAACTTTTTTGTGTGATTAATAGTCCCTGGGGCATGACCCAGAACCCTATGCACTTTTTAGGGGCATTTATTGGGTTTTAGGGCTTTAAAATAGTGTTTTTTTTTTTTTTTTTTTCGGGTCCCATTGATTTCAATGGGTTTCTGAAATCCGGGCCGAACTTTCGGGTAGTTCGGATGTTCTGGCCGAACCGAACTTTTCAAAAGTTCGATCATCCCTACTTAGAACCCCCAAACTTTATATATACCGTGTTTCTCCGAAAATAAGACCGGGTCTTATATTAATTTTAGTCACAAAAAACACACTAGGACTTATTTTCAGGGTAGGGCTTATTTATTTATGGTATGTACATTGAACAACATATAAACAACATTTCTTCAAATACCGGTACAGTCATCTTCATTTTCCTTTGAACCATTGGTCCTAATCTCTCATTTACAGCAATATATGGTACAGTAGCTCTCCCTACTGTAAACAACATTTATTCAATTACAGGCCTCCACCACCACCACCACCCCCACCACCCCGCTTATCATGCCAGGAGTCCGTTTTTTAGATGCTAAAATCTAAAAATTCTGTGTCCTGTCTTCCCCTCAGGCCTCCCCCCCACCACCACCACCACCACCACCCCCCCTTATCATGTCGGGAGTCAGGAGTCCGTTTTTTTTCCCTTTACATTCTCCGTTTTTTTGATAATCAATTCTGGTACTGTGGTACAGTGCATACATAACGGTAACGGTACCTGTTTAAGAGCTTTATTCTTCTCTGATGATTACCGTACCGGAAGAAGAAGAAGTTCGGCTGTGATGACGTCAGCGCGCTCGTCAGCCCGCTCCGTGCACTAAAGAGGGAGGGGGGCGCAGATGTCCGCGGGAGGAGAGGAGGAAAAAGAAGAGCCAGTGTGCTGAAGAGAAGACATCTGGTAGGAGGAGGGGAGCAAACAGAATAGCCGAGATCCCTGGCTGACGCGCTCACAGGAGGAAGCAGCAGCAGACATCAGTCGGGAGGAGAGAAGAGGACCTCTGGCGGGGCAGCGGTGGGTGAAAACAAGATTTTCTTACATATAGGAGCAAAAGGGAAACAATAGCAATCATTTAAAACGTTTTTTCACGTAGATTGCCTTGGTCTTATTTTCGGGGTAGGGCTTATATTGCAGCCCACCCCGATAATCCAGCTAGGGCTTATTTTCGGGGTAGGGTGTATTTTCGGGGAAACACGGTATATATATTCTTAGCAGAGCTCCTAGAGAATAAAATGGCGATCCTTGCAATATTTTATGGCACTTTATTCACACGGCATTAGCGCAGCGGTCTTTCAAATACAATTTTTTGGGAAGAAATACACTTTCATGAATTAAAATAAAACAAAACAGTAAAGTTAGCCCATTTTATTGTATAGTGTGAAAAATGATGTTATACCTAACATGTCATGCTTTAAAATTGCGCACACCCGTGGAATGGCGACAACCTACGGTACTTCTAAATCTAGATAGGCAACACTTTAAAAAATATTACTGGTTACCAGTTTTGAGTTACGGAGGAGGTCTTGTGTTAGAATTATTGCTCTCACTCTAATGATCGGGGCGATACCTCACATATGTGGTGTAACACGTGACTTATGTATGCATACGCTTCTGCACGTGAGCACGGAGGGACGGGTCGTTTTAAATTATTTTTTCCTTTTCTTAATTATTTTCTTTTATTTTTTTTTATTTTTAGACTGTCCATTTAAAAAAAAAATGTTATGATCACTTTTATTGCTGTCACAAGGAATGTAAACATCCCTGGTGACAGTAATAGGCAGTGACAGGTACTCTTTATGGAGGGATCGGGGGTCAAAAAGACCCCAAACCCCTCCTCTGCACCTAAAAGCATTCAAAACGCCAAGTTCGGCTGTTTTGAATGCTGTCATTAAATTTGGCGCCTTTAAGGCTCCAGTACCCGTAAGTGATATCATGACATCGCTTCCGGGTTTTTACATCGGAGACCCAATCAGAGTCGAATGTGGCTTTGTTCGGGTCTTCGGCCAGCCAGTGGGACAGGAGACCCGGGCAAGCTGCAGAAGGTGGAGGACGTCTCCTCCGGTTCCTTGTAATGACAATCGAGCGGCTGCTCAGCCGCATCGGTTATTATTACAAGAAAGTCGACCGCCGGCTCTAAAAAACAGTACCCGGTTGATCCCTCTAGCTGCAGGCATCATCCCAGTACAACCCCTGAAGCCGAGGTTGCATATTTGCGTTCTGTCGGCATGAAGGGGTTAAGTTAATGTTATATTGTTACTTTGTGTTTTTGTTAACTGTTGTTTTTTGCTTTGCAGGAATGCCAATCAACTGCAGCATTGATCAGTGTATTGTGAAAGCAGCAGGGTGCTGCTCTCAGAATACATACATCATTGCCTGCAGCACCACAGGAGGAGATTTCTCCATCCGCAGTTAAAGAAAACTTTCTATAAGCCCAGCATTCGCAGCATAGGGTGGTCAGGGGGCAGTAGCTCCTAGGCTCAGCATATACTTTTTTTGCTTTTTTCTGGCAGAGATTTCTTCATCCACACATCGATCGCTGTAAATGGAGGGATCTGTTAAGTTCTTTTTTTTTTTCGTTCAACCCCCCAACATTAGAATGTAAGGGGAAATATGGGTTTAAGGCAGGTGGTCATAGACCTTTTCTCCATGCTACCAGCTAACTTGCTGGGTGCCAAGTTCTGGGTCACATGAGAGGACTACCCCCCCCCCACCCCCCAGGTGGATTCCAGGATCACTCATCCTAGCACAAGGGTAACACTTCATCCACAGGCATGTTTATCAATGCTTGGGACCAGGTGAAGGGCATTGGTCATGTGAAGAATCAAACACTAAGGCAATCCCTCAACTCGGAGATGAGCCACTTGTGTGTAGAGTTGGATGCGGAGTCCCACCAGAAGATGTTGTCCCATGTCCTACACACTTGTACAGGTGTATGTGTTGCATTAAGAGGGGCATGCAAAGCCTATGCCCACTCCACCAGTCAGCGTACCTCTGTTACCTCACTCCCAGTAACAGAATGGGGTCCTGCCGAGCACTTAGAGTGGACCTCATGTGTGCTCCCACTTAACTCTTGCCTTGTGTATCTATTGAACAGGCCATAGATCTCTGTAATACTATTCTACTCCAGGTGACCAGCAGGGAGGGTGTCGGAACACTGAACCCCCCTCACTACCGGAGGACCCGTCATCCAACCAGGTACCACACAAATGACAGGTTGCTGTTTCCTCCTGTGGTTACCCTCGGCAAATTCTTCTCCTCTTAGACGCAAAAGCTAACCGTGTGTTGCATTGATGTATCACAGATCCCCCCTCCCCCCAATGTGGTAATTCAAGACCCCGTTTCCTTGGAAAGACTCCAGGACCCCACATGCACCCCTGGAGTGACCAGGTCTTGAGCAGTTGAAACAACTTTACTGAACTTTTGGCAGAACATGTGTGACATACAGTAACATGTTTTTCCTAACTGAACCTAACTGTAGCTGCCCAGGTACCTGCACAGGTGTAGCATCTTTGGGATCCAGATTAGAGATAATTCTATTGGAGGAGTCCATGTTCTTGGGAGCATCCCGATGATTCAGCGTTACAAGCTGACCAGCAAGCTTCTTAAAGCATAGTTCTGACTTCCTGTGCGTGTGCATCTCTGGTCCGTTCTATGTCCCACCCTAGGATCTGGACCTCTTCCCATTTATATCACAGAGCAGGGAGGCTGGACCCCAAAGGAAAACCCGCAAACATACAAGAAAAGGCAGCATAAGCATTAATTCCTTCCAACCTGGGCAGCCATGCGGGCTAACGTAATGAAAGTTGGCAACCTGCCTACAGCAAGAGTGGGTGGATGTGTGACGGAAGCTTCTAATGTAGAGCATACACTTTTTCTGGCAGAGATTTCATCATCCACATCAATTGATGTGAATGGAGGAATTTGTTAGGTTCATTACGTGTATGCCCAACAGCAGGGGTGTGGCAGGAACTCCTAATGCTGGCATAACACATAATGTTTTTAGAGGCCAGTTCAAACACCCTCAAATGACCCTTTTTTGGAAAGTAGACACCAGAAGAAATTTGCTAAGAGGCATGTTGAGCCCACGGAAGATTTTATTTTTTTTCTGCAAGTTTTTGGAAAATGACAAAGAAATTATTTTTTTACACTAAGTTGCAAAAAAAAACACAAATATTTCTCACACATGCCTTGGGTATATGTAGATTTACACCCCAAAACACATTCTGCTACTTCTCTGGAATATGGGGATATCACCTGTGTGAGACTTTTTGGCAGTCTAGTCACTTACAGGCCCCCTAAAACCCATTGAGCATCTTCACAATTTCAGGTGGCGTTAAAGCGGAGTTCCGGGCACGAAAACGTTTTTTCAATAGACATACCCCCAGGACAGTCAGGGCTAGTACATTCCACAATGGCTAGCCTCTGATCTGTCCCGGTTCGCACTTACCTGCAAGAAGAAATACTCACTTATAAAATTTCTTCTCCAGCTTTGCCATCTCTCTTGTGGGCAGCTGAAGCCGCCGCGATCCTCTTCCGCGTCCTCTTCCGTGTCCTCTTCCGTGTCTTCTTCTCCCAGAATGCGCCTGCACCGGCCCCTCTCGTCACTTCCTGGTGGCGCCGCATTCCCAGAAGCTGTTTAGCAGGGAATGCGGCGTCGCCCCGGAAGTGACGAGCGGGGCCGGTGCCGTCGCATTGATTCCTGGGAGCGATGACGTTCAGCTCCCAGGAATCATCGCAAAGGAGGAAGTGACGGCGGAGCCGCGGCACAGAGGGAGGAAGTGAAGAAGAGGTGAGTATTTTCTATCTACAATTACAAGGTGGGTAAAAAAAAAAAAATATATATATACCTAACTATCCAATTCCTTTTCAGGTGAAGAAGATGCAGCGGATGGGCACAAAATCGATTAGGTCGATTTTGTGCCCGGAACTCCGCTTTAAACATGCATTGGATTTCCTGACTATCTATCACATTTTCAGAGGCCCTAAAATGCCATGACAGTATGAACCCCCCCCAAATAACCCCTTTGTGGAAAGCAGACACCCCAAGGTATTTGCTGAGAGGCATGTTGAGTCTTCGGAAGATCTTATTTTTTTTTGCCACAAGTTATTGGAAAATGAAACTTTCTTTCTTTTTTTTTTTTTATATACACAAAGTTGTCACTTTAATGAGATTTGTCTCACACGTGACATGGGTATCTGTAGAATTACACCCCAAAACACATTTTGCTACTTCACCTGAGTATGGGTATACCACATGTGAGAGACTATTTGAGAGCATACGGAGACCCAAAATCAATGAGCACCTTCAGGCTTTCAAGTGTGTAACTTGCGCATTTGATTTCTTGACTACCTATCACAGTTTTGGAGGCCAAACATGCCAGGATAGTATAAACACCTTCCAAATGACCCTTTTTTGGAAAGCAGACACACCAATGTATTTGCCAAGATGCATGGCAAGTATTTTGCCGACCTCACTACTGACAGAGCGCACTTTTAACTGAGAACCTGAAATATGACAGAAACTCCTATCAGAAACTAAGAGGGGAAAAGGGAGTGGAGGGAGAGACACGAGGAGGGAGGAGGGAGAGAGAGATAGGAAAGTAGGAGAGAGAAGGAGGAAGATGAGATAGGGAGGAATGAAAGAGGTGGGAGGGGATGAGAGAGAGAGTAGGCTGGTGAGAGATAAGGGTGTAGAGAGAGGGCGGGTACACGTGTAGGAAAATGCTTTCCTAATGGAGTAATATCACATACATATGGAAGAACCCTGGGGCCATCATAAAAAAATGTGAAAGATTTCTGAGCTTAAATTTTTTTTTTTACAGAATTCTGAGTTTGAAAGTCAGAATTCTGAGATTACAAGTTTGAACCATGCTAAAATTTATTAAACACAATTCTGACTTTCAAGCTTAAAAGTCAGAATTCTGACTTTGAAAGTCAGAATTCTGAGTTTAAAAGTCAGAATTCTGACTTTTAATCTCAGAATTGTCTTTAATATATTTTAGCATGGACCAAACTTGTAATATCAGAATTCTGACTTGCAAATTTAGAATTCTGACGTTTAATCTCAGAATTCTGACTTTAAAACCCAGAATTCTGACTTTTAAACTCAGAATTCTGTAAAAAAAAAAAAAAAAATTTTCAAGCTCAGAAATCTTTGAATTTTTTTTTTTTTTTTTATGATGGCCCCAGGGCTCTTCCATACATACAAGCGTAAACGCAAACTTCAAAGAAAGGATTCAAACCTTGGCTATTTTTTTAGCCTACGTGTTTTAAGATCCAAGTTTTCCCACTACCGTGTACCATGCAGCATGAAAAAAACAAAATACAAAATGTATTGCAGAGAACAGGTAGTAATTTTTGAGTAACCTTTACATAGAGTTTGATGAAGTTTTACCTTTTCTAAATTCTTTGAAACGTCTTTAATTTTCTTCCCCTCTGCCATTTTGTGTCAAGTTGTGACCCTGAATCAGTGAAAAAAAAAACATTTTTTTTTTATCATTTTAAAAATGTGTGATTCAATTCTAAAAACTGAAGCAATGGAAAAGTGGAGGAGATACCATGACTGTATTTATATCATTGGTACCTGTAGGTAAAGCATCATTGCAATCAAGTCTCACATATAGGGATGAGCTTTGATTTCGAGTCGAACCTAAGTTCGAGCAGAACATTAGCTGTTCGCTCGTTCGTAGAACTTCGAACAAATCGGGATGTTTGAACCAAATTCGAAAATTCAAACTTTTTTTTTTTTTTTTTTTTAAATAAAAAATAAAAATAGGCAAAAAGGAAGGTGCTTTATTAAGTTCTAAGTGCAATGAGATTGAGCAGTGATTATATATCAGCTACTAGTCCATCTAGAACCATGTAGAACATCCGTTTGATTAGGGTTAGGGTTAAGGTTAGGGTTAGGGTAACTCTAAGGGTTAGAGTTAGGGTTAGGTTTAACTCTAACCCTAACCCTAAGGGTTAGAGTTAACCCTAGCCCTAAGGGTTCGGGTTAGGGTTAGAGTTAGGGTTAACCCTAACCCTAAGGGTTAGGGTTAGAGTTAGGGTTAGGGTTCGAGTAAGAGTTAGGGTTAACACTAACTCTAACCCTTAGAGTTAGGGTTAGAGTTGGGGTTAGGGTTAGCCTTAACCCTAACCCTAATCAAACTGATGTTCTACATGTTCTACATGGATAACCCTAACCCTAATCAAACTGATGTTCTACATGTTTTACATGGTTAACCCTAACCCTAAGTTAAGGGTTAGGCTTAGGGTTTCAGTTAGGGTTAGAGTTAGGGTTAGTTTAAATGCAAGTTTAAACAACATTTTTTTTGCTGTAGAAAGATCTATCCATGCTATAGATCCAAAACTTTACAAGCACATTGCGGGGACCCCACAGGCACAATATTTAAAGAATTTTTTCATTTTTATTGTTTCACTTTAAATATCATTAAAATCACTGCTCCTTTAAAAATGCTTTTCTTTTTTTTTTTTTTTTTCATTGATATATGTTTTTTTAGGGCATTACCCAGGTCCCCATACCCTTTTTTGGGGAAAAACTTGCATTTAAGGCTTTAAAATTAGTTCTTTTGATTTTAGAAGTTTGAATTCCCATAGACTTCAATGGAGTTCGAAAATTCGAGTTCGGCTAACTTTTACGATGTTCGCGGTGTTCAGTGCGAACCGAACAGGGGTATGTTCGGCTCATCACTACTCACATACATATCAATATATATATATATATACAGTATCTCACAAAAGTGAGTACACCCTCATTTTTGTAAATATTTTATTATATCTTATCATGAGACAACACTGAAGAAATGACACTTTGCTACAAAGTAAAGTAGTGAGTGTACAGCTTGTATAACAGTGTAAATTTGCTGTCCCCTCGAAATAACTCAACACACACCCATAAATGTCTAAACCGCTGGCAACAGAAGTGAGTACGCCAAGAAGTGGAAATGTCCACAATTGGCCCAAAGTGTCAAGATTTTGTGTGGCCACCATTATTTTCCAGCACTGCCTTAACCCTCTTGGGCATGGAGTTCACCAGAGCTTCACAGGTTGGCACTGGAGTCCTCTTCCACTCCTCCATGACAACATCACAGGGCTGGTGGATGTTAGAGACCTTGCGCTCCTCCACCTTCCGTTTGAGGATCCCCCACAGATGCTCAATAGGGTTTAGGTCTGGAGACATGCTTGGCCAGTCCATCGCCTTTACCCTCAGCTTCTTTAGCAAGGCAGTCGACATCTTGGAGGTGTGTTTGGGGTCGTTATCATGTTGGAATACTGCCCTGCGGGCCAGTCTCCAAAGGGAGGGGGATCATGCTCTGGTTCAGTATGTCACAGTACATGTTGGCATTCATGATTCCCTCAATGAACTGTAGCTCCCCAGTGCTTGCAGCACTCATGCAGCCCCTGACCATGACACTCCCTCCACCATGTTTGACTGTAGGCAAGACACACTTGTCTTTGTACTCTTCATCTGGTTGACGCCACACACGCTTGAGACCATCTGAACCAAATACGTTTATCTTGGTCTCATCAGACCACAGAACATGGTTCCAGTAATCCATGTCCTTCGTCTGCTTGTCTTTAGCAAACTTTTTGTGGGCTTTCTTGTGCATCATCTTTAGAAGAGGCTTCCTTCTGGGAGGACAGCCATGCAGACCAATTTGATGCAGTGTGTGGCGTATGGTCTGAGTACTGACAGGCTGACCCCCCCATCTCTTCAACCTCTGCAGCAATGCTGGCAGCACTCATATGTCTATTTCCCAAAGACAACCTCTGGATATGATGCTGAGCACATGCACTTAACTTCTTCGGTCGACCATGGTGAGGCCTGTTCTGGGGGGAACCTGTCATGTTAAACCGCTGTATGGTTTTGGCCACCATGCTGCAGCTCAGTCTCAGGGTCTTGGCAATCTTCCTATAGTCTAGTTTATCTTCATGTAGAGCAACAATTCTTTTTTTTTTTAGATCATCAGAGTTCTTTGCCATGAGGTGCCATGTTGAACTTCCAGTGACCAGTATGATAGAGTGAGAGTGATAACACCAAATTTAACACACCTGCTCCCCATTAGTGATGAGCCGAACACCCTCCTGTTTGTTCGAACAAAAAAACCCCATTGAAGTCTATGGGACTCGAACGTCAAAAATTAAAAGTCCTCATTTTGAAGGCTTAAAGTTGTTGCCCAACTAAAGTGTATGGGGGTCCAGATACTGACCTGGGGAACATGTAGCAATACAAAAATTAAAAAAAAAACGATAGTTTTTAAAGGAGCACTGATTTACTGATTTTATTGAGGCTTAAAGTGAAACTATAAAAATGGAAAATTCCTTTAAATATCGTACCTGGGGGGTCCCCTTAATGTGCCTGTAAAGTAGCCAATCTGTACTATGTATGTAGCCTGCTGCAGCAATACTGACATTTCTAAAGGAAAAAATGTCATATACAAATATACATACAAAATTTCAAATCGCATGTACTTGTCATACAGGTGCAAAAAAATTGGGCCTTTGCTGTTGGTGCTGCCTGAACCCCGCATTCCCTCGCAGTTACTTTTGCTGGGGCGCAGGAACTGGCCCTGCTGGTCAAAATTACATACGAATTTGAAATCGCATGAACTTGTCATACAGGTGCAGAAAAATTGGGCCTTGGCTGTTGGTGATGCCTGAACACCGCAACCCCTCGCAGTTACTCTTGCTGGGCGCAGGAACTGGCCCTGCTGGTAACAATACCATACTAATTTAAAATCGCATGAACTTGTCATACAGGTGCAAAAAATTGGGCCTTTGGTGTTTGTGGTGCCTGAACACCGTATACCCTCACAGTTACTCTTGCTGGGTGCAGGAAAGGGACCTGCTGGTAAGAATTCCATACAAATTTGGAATCGCATGTACTTGTCATACAGGTGCTAAAAATTGGGCCTTTGGTGTTGGTGGTGACCTAAACCAACAACATTGTTGGAAGTTAGCAGAATCAAGGTTGAGGAATAGGATAGGCAGCATATGCAGTCTTCAATGGATGGCAGACTCCTAGCAAATTCAAACAGTTACATCAGCATCAGGGGGCCTGGTAGCTGCTGTTGATCCAGGACTGATTAATTTTGATAAAAGTCAGCTGGTCAAGAGAATCTGTGGATAGACGCACTCTTTTGTCCGTCACAAAACCTCCAGTAGCACTGAATGTCCGTTCAGAAAGCACATTGGAAGCTGGAAGCAAGCCAAGCCAGTAGCTCTATTGCATATTGCACAAGTTCTGGCCAGTGGTCCATCCTGAAGACCCAGTAACCCAGTGGATGCTCACTTGGAAAGGTCTCCAAGTTTGCTCTTGCCCCTAGATAATCATGCACCATATGAGGGAGACACTGCTGATGGTTGCTTAAACCTAACAGCCCTGGGTGCTGCTGAGGACTAAAGAACTGTTTAAAGGCATCGGTCAGCCGGCAGCCTTCTCCACTGCTCCTCCTTTGGCTGAACGATGCCTCAGAAACACATCCAGGGAATGTTAACCTCACAGTGTCTGGAAAGGTGTGTCACATTTTTTTTCAAAGCCTCCTCAAGATGTTTCATCCTCTGCTTCCTCTGTGAAGGCAGGGTGAGCTTTGCAACTTTACCCTTGTAACGCGGATCAAGAAGGGTTGCCAACCAGTAATTATCCTTCTCCTTGATAGCACGAATTCTCGGGTCCTTTCACAGGCTTTGCAAAATCAGGGATCCCATGCAACGTAAGTTGGAGGAGGCATGAGCTTCTGAGTCCTCTGGGTCACTAAGGATGACATTGTCAGGAGCAACCTCTCCCCAACCACGTACAACTCCTGGGGTTTCTGGGGAATCAAAACCATCCCTTGAAAACTGCTGTATGCTATCCTATACATCCATGCTGCCACAATCCTCCTCCTCTTCCTCTTCCTCTTCCTCCTGTGTGTTTTGTGTCCCTGCAGGCATGATATCTGCATGAAGGGGGCCTTGTGAGGAAAGGAAGTCCTCTTCCTTTCCGCTGTTCTGCCTCAAGTGCCGTGTCCATGATTCCACAAAGTGTGTGCTCCAGCAGGTAGACTAGAGGGATAGTGTCACTGATGCATGCACCGTCCCAGCTCACCATCCTTGTGGCCTCCTCAAATGGTGACAGGACGGTGCATGCATCCTTTATCAAAAGCCACTGGCATGGCAAAAAAAAGCCAAGCTCCCTTGGTGGTGGAGTAGCCAGATGTAGCAGAACCAGCACCAGCTTTTTGGAGGCATGGTGGCAAAACAAGTTGCAGCACTGAACCCTGTCCTGCATCCTTCCCAGCTGCCAGCAGAGTTACCCAGTGCACCGTGAAAGAAATGTAACGTCTCTGTCCATGCCTGCTGGACCAAGAGTCAGCAGTAATGTGAACTTTCCTGCTGACTGCTCTGTCCAACGAGGCCAAAACACTACCTTCCACATAATGGTTTAGAGCCGACATGGCCTTACGCGAAAATAAATGTCTTTTTTGGAACCTGCCACTGTGGTGCAGCACATTCCACAAATTTGCGAAAGGGAGCAGAGTCTACCAGCTGAAAATGTAGCAATTGTAGTGCTAGAAATTTGGCCAAGCTAGCATTAAGACGCTGAGCATGTGGATGGCTGGGACAGTATTTCTTTCTATGGTTCAGCAACTGGGGTAGTGAAATTTGCCTGCTGCTCAAATCAAGCGGTGGTGTACTGCTAGCAGATTGGGTGGAAGTATCTGTGGCACTCATTACTATACCATCATCCCTCTCAATGCAGGTTTTTGAGAAGACATTAGGTATAGTAGGGTTAGATATCCCAGATGAGGACCAAGGTGAAGTATGCTTGTTTTTATATTGTGGCTCTTTCAGGTGCTGTTGCCAATGGACTGCATGGCAGGCTGTCATATGTCTTGTCAAGCATGTGCTGCCCAAGCGGCTGGTGTTCTGGCCACCCCTGATCCACTTCAGACAGATGTTGCAAACAGCAACGCTGCGGTTTACTGCACATGTGTTAAAAAAAGCCCTGCACCTGTGGAGCTCTGTGGTGTGATGCAGTAGGTTGGCTACTCCTATGGTGGCCCCTGGAACACATCCTGCCTCGTTGGAGTTGTCTCCTCCTCCCCCTCAGGTTCCTCCTCTATCCTGTCAGGCAGTCAGTGACCTCATCATCATCTCCCTCCTCGTCACAGGAGCAAACTTGGCAGTATACTGCAGCTATTGGACCATGACTGCTAGTTTCCTGTCTGTCATTGTCACCCCCTCTCTCTAGGCTCACGTTATTCCCTTCATCAACCTGGGAACCAACATCACAGCAGTCAAATTGCTGTGCATCCCCCAGCAGCATGTCACTGACACTATGATCGAATAGTTCAGGTGACTCTTCCATACATGATGGTGGGGCAACAGAAGGAATAGCTGTGGAGAAGGAGCCTGTGGAACGGGCTGCTTTGGCAGCTGCGGTGGAAGGCAAACTAGTAGGAGCCTTGGTCACAGAGGACGAGGAGGATGAGGACAGCTTAATCCACCAGCTCTTCTTAATTTTGTGGCTGAATAACACGACCCGCACCTGTATAAAAGGATGGGCGTACCCCACCTGCAGAGGATGCACCATGTCTGTGACCAGTGACCACCACTTTTCACTGTGGACACAAAGGCTGCTTGCCCTTTTTTCGTGGCCTGTGAGCATCTGCCTCTCCTTGTCGGCCTTTCGGATATGATGTGGATTTTGGGGGGGGCGGGGGTACGACATTTAAATTGTATGCACCTGTCATACAAGTGCAGAAATGTTATATATATATATATATATATATATATAAATAAAGAGATCAGATCGATATAGGGTATACGCAAGTGACCAATAAGATACTCAATGACCTAATATGAGCTAATCAATAGCCCTATATATAGATAGAGATCAGATCGATATAGGGTATACGCCGATAAGATACTCAATGACCTCATCTGATCTAATCAATAGCCCTATATATAGTTAGAGATCAGATCGATATAGGGTATATGCAAGTGACCGATAAGATACTCAATGACCTGATAAGATCAAATCAATAGCCCTATATATAGATAGAGATCAGATCGATATAGAGTATATGCATGTGTCCGATAAGATACTCAATGACCTGATATGATCTAACCAATAGCCCTTTATATAGATAGAGATCAGATGGATATAGGGTATACGCAAGTGACCGATAAGATACTCAATAACCTGATATCTAATCTATTGCCCTATATATAGATAGAGATCAATATATGGTATATGGTCTTTGTTATATACTGCACTACTGAATATACTTCACTATCTGATCTCTTAACTTGTAAAAAGCACAAATCTCTCTCCCTGCCTAACTGCTAGCAATGTCTCACTGCACTGTCTGAAAAACTGCAAATCACTTTGTTCTCTCTGCCTGAAAAACAGGATCCTCTCCCTCCCTATCCACTTCCATACAGAGCAGTTACACCCCCTTCCTGCCCAGACCAATTTTCAGCTTTCGGCGCTCTCACACTTTGAATGATAATTACTCAGTCATACAGCGCTGTACCCAATCAAATTTTTTAGCATTTTTTTCACACAATTCAAGCTTTCTTTTGGTAGTATTTAGTCACCACTGGGTTTTTTATTTTTTGCGATATAAGTGAAAAAAGAGTGAAAATTTTGAAAAAAACACATTTTGTTTTCGTTTCTATTATAAAATTAGTCATTTTTTTTCATAAATTTGGGCCAAAATTTATATTTCTACATATCTTCGGTAAAAATAACCCAAATTAGTGGTTATTATTTAGTCTGTGTGAAAGTTATAGAGTCTACAAGCTATGGTGCCAATCATTGAAAATTGATCACACCTGATGTACAAACCCCAATCTCATTTCTTGAGACCCTGAAATGTTAGGACAGTACAAATACTCCCCAAATGACCCCTTTTTGGAAAGTAGACATTTCAGAGTATTTACTAAGAGGCATGGTGAGTTTTTTGAAGTTTTAATTTTTTCCCAAAATTCTTGGAAAAATGAAGAAATATTTTCTTTTATTTATTTTTTTTTACACAAAATTGTCTTATTTACAAGTTATTTCTCACACACAGTATATGCATACTTGCAATTAAACCCCAAAATACATTCTGCTACTCCTCCTGAGTATGGTGATACCACATGTGTGAGACTTTTACACAGCCTGGCCACATACAGAGGCCCAACATTCAAGGAGCACCGTCAGGTGTTCTAGGAGCATAAATTACACATATAATTTCCTGACGACCTATCACACTTTTGAAGGCCCTGGAGCACCAGGACAAGGCAATTACCCACAAAATGACCCCATTTTGGAAAGCAAACACCCCAAAGTATATTCTATGAGGCATAATGCGTCTTTTGAAAATGTCATTTTTTTCCACAAATTTTTGGAAAATGTGGAAAGAAAATGAAAACGCATTTTTTTTACACAAAGTTGTCAATTTATAAGATATTTCTAACACATAGCATGTACATAGCAAAAATGACACCCCAAAATACATTCTGCTACTCCTCCTGAGTATGGCTATACCACATATGTGGGACTTTGTCACAGCATAACCACATACAGAGGCCCAACATGCAAGGAGCACCGTCAGGTGTTCTAGGAGCATAAATTACACATAATTTAATTACAACCAATCACACTTTTGAAGGCCCTGGAACCCCAGGACAATGGAAACCCCCACAAAATTACCCCATTTTGGAAAGCAAGCACCCCAACACATAATCTAGGAGGCATGGGCTGCAGATAGGTACCCAGGTACTCTGATAGGCTGCAGACAGGTACTCAGGTACACTGATGAGCTTCAGAGAGGTACTTGGGTATTCTGATGGGCTAGAGACAGGTACTCGGGTAATCTGATGGGGTGTAGATAGGTACTTAGGCACTCTGGGCTGGAGACAGGTACTCGAGTACTCTGAGACAGGTACTCGGGTATCCGATGACAGGTACTCGGGTACTCCGATGACAGGTACTCAAAGTACGCAAATACCAGTCATCAGAGTACCCGAGTACCTGTCATCAGAGTACCAGAGTACCTGTCTCCAGCCCATCAGAGTACCCGAGTACCTGTCACCAGCCCATCAAAGTACCCAAGTACCTGTCATCAGAGTACCCGAGTACCTGTCACCAGCCCATCAGAGTACCCGAGTACCTGTCATCAGAGTACCTGATGGGCTGGTGACAGGTACTTGGGTACTCCGAAGACAGGTACTTGGGTACTCCAATGACAGGTACTCAAAGTACCCTAGTACCTGTCATCTGAGTACCGGTCATTAGAGTAACCGAGTACCTGTCATCAGAGTACATAAGTACCTGTCACCAGAGTACCTGAGTACCTGTCATCAGCCCATCAGAGTACCCGAGTATCTGTCACCAGCCCATCAGAGTACCTGATGGGCTGGTGACAGGTACTTTGATGGGCTAGTGACATGTCCTCTTTATTGGGTGGCAATCAGTGTGTTTTGGGGTGCACTGTAATTGGTAACTAGCTGTTACCGCAATCTCCTCCTCACACAGGATCAGTGTGTGAGGAGGGGAACACGGTAACAGCTAGTTACCGTGTTCTCTGTTGACATTCTGTGACCGGCTGTGATTGACAGCCGGTCACGTGGTAAAAAGCCAATTTCATTGGCTCTTCACCTAGATCAGGGATGGGCTCTGTCCAAGGGATGAGCTTCGTTGGGGGCGCGCATTAAGGAGAGAACGAGTGGCTCGCGCTGGAGCCGCTCATGTGATCGGCTGTGATTGACACAGCCGATCAAATGGTAAACAGCCAATTTCATTGGCTGTTTACCTTGATCAGGGAGTGGCTCAGTCCAAGGGATGGGCCTCATCCCTGATCGCCGCGCTGCGCACCCCTGGGGGCGCGCAGTAGCGGCGAGAGCGGGCCGCCATCATATGAAGTCCGCCCGGATCGAGAGAAGCTTCCTGCCGCCGTCATTTTACAATGGCGCGGTATGGAAGTGGCTATACTCACACTGCTAGGAATGTCTCACTGCACTGTCTGAAAAACTGAAAATCTCTTGGCTCTCCCTGCCTGAAAAACACAATCCTCTCCCCCCCTATACTCACACTGCTAGGAATGTCTCACTGCATTGTCTGACAAAGTGCAAATTAACTATTCACTCCCTGCCTCAAACACGTTCCTCTACCTGTCTTCTATCTCACCCACACAATCATACTACACGCTGCAGCTGTGTTTGCAGCCTTTGTATAGTGTGGGGTGTGTACTTAGCCTCTGAGCCATGATTGGCTAAAGGCAGCCTACCTTTTGTCCAATCATGCCAGAGATTATTTGATTGGCCAAAGAATGGAGTCAGGGTGCATGATTTGGCCAATCACATAACGCACTGCATGTGCAGTGCATTATGTGTGCTCAAATTTCCAGCGAAGAAGCACATTTGTTCGTCATTCGACGAATGACTGAACTGCCGCTTGTTCGATTCGAACTTAGGTTCGACTCGAACTGGAAGCTAATCTCTAGTATACGCAAGTGACCGATGGATACTCAATGACCTGATATGATCTAATCAATAGCCCTATATATAGATAGAGATCAGATCAATATAGGGTATACACATGTGACCGATAGATACTCAAGAAGCCCATTTGTTGTCATTCGACGAACGATCAAATGGACAAATGTTCGAGTCGAACTTGCGTTCGACTCAAACTCGAATGCTCATCCCTAATTTGTATATGACATTTTTTGCTTTAGGAATGTCAGTATAGCTGCAGCAGGCTACATACATCGTGGAGATGCACTACTTTACAGGCACATTAGGGGACCCCCCCAGGCACGATATTTGAAGGAATTTTTCATTTTTATAGTTCAGCTTTAAGCCTCATTAAAATCAGTAAATCAGTGCTCCTTTAGAAACAATCATTTTTTTTTTTATTATTTTGCATTGTTACATGTTCCCCAGGTTAGTACCCGGACCCCCAAACACTTTTTTTGAGCATTAACTTGCATTTAAGCCTTCAAAATGTGGACGTTTGATTTTTGACGTTCGAGTCAAACTTTTCTCCTGTTCGCGGTGTTCTGGTGCAAACCGAACTGGATGGTGTTCGGCTCCTCACTAGGCAGGAGTGTGTAATGTACAGAATGCAGGGGACAGGAGATTTAATGTACAGAATGCAGGGGACAGGAGTATATAATGTACAGAAGTCAGGGGACAGCAGTAAGTAATTTACAGAATGCAGAGGGCAGGAGTATGTAATGTACAGAAGGCAGGGGGCAGGGGTGTGTAATGTACAGAATGCAGGGGACAGGAGTATGTAATGTATAGAATGCAGGGAACAGGAATATGTAGTGTACGAAGGCAGGGGACAGCAGTAAGTAATTTACAGAATGCAGAGGGCACGAGTATGTAATAGAAAAAAGGAATGTATACCAGCGCTATGGAGTTTTCCGTATACTGAATCAGGCTTAAAAAGTTTAAAAAGGTGGTGTAAGCTGCCTCCAACCTACCTCTGAGGTAGTAAAATAGAAAGAATTGCAAAAATGTTGGGACCGGCGCTACCACTTATAAAACGTGCATGTGTAAAATAGAAAAGTGCATATAGTGCTAAAGGTGCACGCAATAAGATATATAAAGTGCTACGTGCTATTTATGGGCTGTGCCTAGTGTACCATACTGTAAACCTCATATGTTATGCATATACTTATACAAATAAAGTGCCGAGTGCTGATATTGCCAAAACACCGTGTAGTGATTAGGAAATCAAACAAAGTATGGTGTCGGTAGGTGATTCACCGAAAACACCGCTGCTTAACACACTCTTTTGGCCGATACCTCGACACTTCTTCGGTCACTAAAATAAAGGATAAGCCTCCATTGCGTAGCATATGTTATGTCCAGACAAACAAACGTAGCATCCACTCACAGTTAGGGAGTTCACTATCAGCTTGGAGAGGTGTTCGCCGGACCCCTTCTGCGTTCCACCGGCTCAAACCACCGTTCCCGGAAGTGACGTATTGACGTACGTGAACCACGCCCTACGCGTTTCGTCATACGACGTCATCTGGAGCGTGCCGTCCATCTCTACTCCCGGTCTTTTTATAGGCTGGGATGGCGCCATCTTGGTGTACCTACTTTGCGACCGAACACGGCGGCCATCTTGGTATACCTATCCCGTAGCCTAGATAATATTTACTCATCATGTGAACTCCCTTCATGCTGTGTTTACCGTACTTATAAAACAATAATCTTTATTAAAACAACAAGTACGACTAAACATAAATGACTATTGGTAATTAAAATGGAATTAAAAATGTATTAAAATTGAAATGTGCTAAGAGTGATGTGTCTGGTTAAATCGGTAGTGAGCCGATACCCAGTGGTGCCGTGATACAAATAAAAATACTCAAAATAATTTTATTATGGTGACGTTGTGATCTAGTGGTGTGTATTAATTATACTTAATATAATATAAGCTCGTGGGCCCACGTGTCTACGCAAAATAGTGCTAGACTATAAAGAAGGTGCCCATACATATACCAATCTAATCGGTGAGATAGAAATCGTGCTGAAAAATATTTTTGTTTTTTTTGGAAACAAGATTAATCTTTTAAAAGGCAATTTCTCAGTAAGTCCATCCGCTGTACTATAAGTCCATATCTTTGTAAACTTTGTTATTCTGAACAGGTATGTAGTAAAAAATCCATTGTAGATCCAAGTTTTTCCAGAGGACCCAATGAATGTTATATGGGGGACCATGTACGATAAAATATAAAATATTCCAAAATAGGTAAAAAATGGTAAAAAGATATGTATAAAAAATGTGTATCCAGGGGAAAATTATATATATACTCAAAAGTGTGTCCTTAAAACTGTATCTTTAAAGGACAAGAGGCTGTGATTCGCGAATTTCCATACAAAGGAGGACTAATTCCTAAACAATTCCTTAAAAATCCTTAAAAATCCTTAAAAACCCCTTAAAAAATCCTTAAAAACCTCAGAACCCCAAAAAACCCCCATGCAAAATTGAGGGCCTATAGGGAGGTTTATATCAAAAATCAAGGATAAAAAGGGGGGGATAAAAGGATTAAAAGGAGAAGGACTAAAAAGGAGGACTATAAAAAGTCAAGGGAGGATCCAACAAAGGGGGAGGGGGGGACCCAAAAAAGGAGGCCACAGGCTTAGAAGGTTAAAAATCAGTAATAAAACAAGTCAAGTCTATGTCGATATTCAAGCCTTTAGGTTGGAGGGTCTGCATCTGATATATCCACTTCGTTTCGTTCCTTGACACATCTATTTTCTTGTTACTTCCTCTCCAGTTGTTTTTTATTTTGTCAATAGCGTAAAAAACCATTACGGTGGGGTCTTGGGAATGATGGAACTTGAAGTGTCGTGACAGACTATGTTTCTCAAACCCTTTTCTGATATTCTTTACGTGCTCCCTAATGCGGACAAATAGGGGTCTGGTGGTGCGGCCTACATACTGTAATTTACAGGGGCACTCCACCACATAAGTGACGTGAGTGCTTGTGCAAGTGATGGTTTCCTTTATCTCATACATTTTTCCTGTGCTTTGTGCCATAAAAGAAGTTGTTTTCCTTTTCTTTTCCTTAGATGTTTTGCATGGGAGGCATTTTCCACATCTGAAGAAACCCTTTAGGCTGGTTGGGAGATTTATTTGCTTAGGAGGATCAACAACGTTGTGCACCAGCCGGTTCCTTAGGTTTGGTGCTTTTCTATATATGAAAGTGGGTTTTGCAGGGAGGATGTCTCTAAGTGTTGCATCTGCTTGTAAGATAGGCCAGTGTTTTCTCACAATTTTCTCTAAGGCCTTATGCTGAGTATTGTATCCAGTTAGAAATGCAAATTCAGTGTTTTTATTTCCGCTGGTTTTATTTGGCACATCCTTTATCAGGTCTTCTCTGTTCATTTTTTCTACTATTTTCTTGATGTTAATTAATTCAGTCCCCCCCTCCCCCTTTGTTGGATCCTCCCTTGACTTTTTATAGTCCTCCTTTTTAGTCCTTCTCCTTTTAATCCTTTTATCCCCCCCTTTTTATCCTTGATTTTTGATATAAACCTCCCTATAGGCCCTCAATTTTGCATGGGGGTTTTTTGGGGTTCTGAGGTTTTTAAGGATTTTTTAAGGGGTTTTTAAGGATTTTTAAGGATTTTTAAGGAATTGTTTAGGAATTAGTCCTCCTTTGTATGGAAATTCGCGAATCACAGCCTCTTGTCCTTTAAAGATACAGTTTTAAGGACACACTTTTGAGTATATATATAATTTTCCCCTGGATACACATTTTTTATACATATCTTTTTACCATTTTTTACCTATTTTGGAATATTTTATATTTTATCGTACATGGTCCCCCATATAACATTCATTGGGTCCTCTGGAAAAACTTGGATCTACAATGGATTTTTTACTACATACCTGTTCAGAATAACAAAGTATACAAAGATATGGACTTATAGTACAGCGGATGGACTTACTGAGAAATTGCCTTTTAAAAGATTAATCTTGTTTCCAAAAAAAACAAAAATATTTTTCAGCACGATTTCTATCTCACCGATTAGATTGGTATATGTATGGGCACCTTCTTTATAGTCTAGCACTATTTTGCATAGACACGTGGGCCCACGAGCTTATATTATATTAAGTATAATTAATACACACCACTAGATCACAACGTCACCATAATAAAATTATTTTGAGTATTTTTATTTGTATCACGGCACCACTGGGTATCGGCTCACTACCGATTTAACCAGACACATCACTCTTAGCACATTTCAATTTTAATACATTTTTAATTCCATTTTAATTACCAATAGTCATTTATGTTTAGTCGTACTTGTTGTTTTAATAAAGATTATTGTTTTATAAGTACGGCAAACACAGCATGAAGGGAGTTCACATGATGAGTAAATATTATCTAGGTTACGGGATAGGTATACCAAGATGGCCGCCGTGTTCGGTCGCAAAGTAGGTACACCAAGATGGCGCCATCCCAGCCTATAAAAAGACCGGGAGTAGAGATGGACGGCACGCTCCAGATGACGTCGTATGACGAAACGCGTAGGGCGTGGTTCACGTACGTCAATACGTCACTTCCGGGAACGGTGGTTTGAGCCGGTGGAACGCGGAAGCGGTCCGGCGAACACCTCTCCAAGCTGATAGTGAACTCCCTAACTGTGAGTGGATGCTACGTTTGTTTGTCTGGACATAACATATGCTACGCAATGGAGGCTTATCCTTTATTTTAGTGACCGAAGAAGTGTCGAGGTATCGGCCAAAAGAGTGTGGTAAGCAGCGGTGTTTTTGGTGAATCACCTACCGACACCATACTTTGTTTGATTTCCTAATCACTACACGGTGTTTTGGCAATATCAGCACTCGGCACTTTATTTGTATAAGTATATGCATAACATATGAGGTTTACAGTATGGTACACTAGGCACAGCCCATAAATAGCACGTAGCACTTTATATATCTTATTGCGTGCACCTTTAGCACTATATGCACTTTTCTATTTTACACATGCACGTTTTATAAGTGGTAGCGCCGGTCCCAACATTTTTGCAATTCTTCCTACGAGTATGTAATGTACAGAAGGCAGGGGGCAGGATAATATAATGTATAGAAGGCAGGGGTGTGTAATGTATAGAATGCAGGGGACAGGAATATGTAATGTACAGAATGCAGGGGACAGGAGTATGTAATGTACAGAAGGCAGGGGACAGCAGCAAGTAATTTACAGAATGCAGAGGGCAGGGGTATGTAATGATCAGAAGGCAGGAGTATGTAATGTATAGAAGGCAGGGGTGTGTAATGTATAGAATGCAGGGGACAGGAATATGTAATGTACAGAAGGCAGGGGCAGGAGTATGTAATGATCAGAAGGCAGGAGAATATAATGTATAGAAGGCAGGGGTGTGTAATGTACAGAATACAGGGGACAGGAGTGTGTAATGTACAGAATGCAGGAGACAGGAGAATGTAATGTACAGAATGCAAGGGACAGGAGTGTGTAATGTACAGAATGCAGGAGACAGGAGAATGTAATGTATAGAATGCAGGGGGCAGGAGTATGTAATGTACAGAATGGAGGGGGCAGGAGTGTGTAATGTACAGAATGCAGGAGACAGGAGAATGTAATGTATATAATGCAGGGGGCAGGAGTGTGCAATGTATAGAATGCAGGGGGCAGGAGTATGTAATGTACAGAATGCAGGGGACAGGAGTGTGTAATGTACAGAATGCAGGAGTGTGTAATGTACAGAATGCAGGAGTGTGTAATGTATAGAATGCAGGGGGCAGAAGTGTGTAATGTATAGAATGCAGGGGGCAGGAGTATGTAATGTACAGAATGCAGGGAGTAGGAGTGTGTAATGTACAGAATGCAGGAGGCAGGAGTGTGTAATGTACAGAATGCAGGGGGCAGGCGTATGTAATGTACAGAATGCAGGGGGCAGGAGTGTGTAATGTATATATTGCAGGGGGCAGGAGTGTGTAATGTATATATTGCAGGGGGCAGGAGTATGAAATGTATAAAATGCAGGGGACAGGAGTATGTAATGTACAGAATGCAGGGGGCAGGAGCTCCATCCACCACAAATGCCCACACCAGCTCCATCCACCCCACTTCCCATGCTTCCACCCTCTGCTAGAATAGTAGTTAAAATCACAGACTTTAAACCTCGCCACTTTGTGAACTGTAAGACAAGAGGAGTGGTGTATCTAATGAGGTGCGAGTGTGGATCATATTATGTGGGTAAAATAAAGCAAGAAATGGGCAAACGAATTAACAAACATATCCATAGCATGGAGATATGTAACTTCCACCTACCCTTAGGCAGACATGTGAAATATGTTCACAAAATGCCCAAAGTTACATTTATTGCCTTAGAAAGAATGCATATACCGCACCGAGGAGGCGACTGGAACAAAAAGCTATTGCAAATGGAAATGAGATGGATCAGGCGCTTGCATGCAACAAAATTTCCAGGCCTAAATGAAACGGAGAGTTTCAGACCATTCCTAGAAGGTTTCTCTTCAGGTAAAACAGATTAAAAATATATTAACCCATGGTTATTACAAACTAACAACAAGCATGCAAAGGAACTCATACCATTAAAGTTTCAGAAAAACAGACCAGGAGATACCTCATCCATTCATAAAATATCTTGGTTACTATACAGTATCCATCAGAAAACCTGTTTTAACCTCCCTGGTGGTATGATTCTGTCAGGAATTCTGTTCCAAAAGCGGTACAATTCTTTTCATGGAAATTTGGCGTTATGTATTATAGGCCTACAATTCTTAGTAATTACTGACTTAAACCTTACCAAAACAAGTCTCTAGTAGAAATCCCAGATTTGATAAATTTGAAACACAAACAAGTGAATTATAATCGAATCAATAATATTATTTTATTATTTAATATATAATATATATAATAAAATTATATTATTGATTAGATTATAATTCATGCGTTATATATTATATATATATATGTGTGTGTATATATATATATATATATATATATATATGTGTGTGTATATAGATATATATATATATATATATATGTGTGTGTGTGTATATATATATATATATACGCATGAATTATAATCGAATCAATCATATAATTTTATATATATATATATATATATATATATATATGTGTGTGTATATAGGTATATATATATATATATATATATATATATATATATATAAAAACACATAACACATTTTATATTATATATATATGCATATATATATATATATATGTATATATATATATATATATATATATATATATATATATATATATGCATATATATATATATATATATATATATATATATATATATATATATATATATATATATATGCATATATATATATATATATATATATATATACATATATATATATGCATATATATATAATATAAAATGTGTTATGTGTTTTGTGCAACGTTTTTTTTTTTTTTTTTTTGAATTTCCCTCTCTAGTTCCGCTACCATGCAGCATTGCTGCTGCAGGGAACGGAACTAGGAAGTCCTCCTACCGACAGACGAGCGGCGGAGATCTCGGCTGGCGGTCACAGCAATGAGAGCTCATCGCTGGATCGCCAGGATAAGGTAAGAGACGCTCCGCTGCGCTGTCTGCATAGCTCTGCCATTCACCCCGAGCGTGACTCGGGGATACCGCTAATAGCAGAAAATTCCTACCCCGAGTCACGCTCGGGGATACCGCTAGCGAGGTTAAAATAAGGGGTTACCGTTAAGGTACACCTTAAAGTAATCTGCAAGAGCACCTGTACCATAAAAACAGCGATCAGGAGACATCTCATCCATTCATAAAAAAGCTTGACCACCATATAGCCTCCATCAAAAAGACCCCATTAAAAATAAGGTTTCACATCTATAAAGTACACTGAATGCCCCAAAAAAATCCTTGACAGAAACCTCAGGCATGTCCGAGCTAACAGATATACCTGAAACATCTCCCAAAATGTCATATACCCTTGGTTACCATCATATTTATGACTGCTGTTAAAATTGCGAAAATTGTATGCTACTATTTACTGATTGAAAGATGATGCTTATATAACTAATTCTTGTATATGTTTATTTTATGTACCCCTTGTTTCTAAATGCAAACATCTATGTCCCCTTTTATTCTGCACCCGGCACGGCAAGCCCTTGTTAAGATAAGGGCTTTGAATCGGACCTGAAAGGGTTACAAGACTCTTCCCTCCCTGACTGCGGTCAGATGATCTAAGGTCTCCTATCCCGTGTCGGCGGCCGAAGTCTGACTGGCTCGTACTGCGCGCGCATCACCCAGGCGCAGGCGCAGTACTGAGATACCACGTCACTGAAGCAGGTCTACGTGCGGCGCTCTATGCGCATGTGCAAACAGCTTCATAAGGCCGGGGAGCCGGCGTCTCTCCTCACTTCCCTCGAGGAGAGGGAACAGGACAGACCTGGACCACAGCACCTGGAAGAACTACTTTTTCTTCACTAAACACACTTGACAAAAGTAAGTTGTAATGGATCCTTGATCCATTTACCATTGGAAGTCACAAAATATTCTAGATACCACTATCTTTTGATATAAAAGCACAAAGACTTAGACACCAATATGATCTCTCTATAATAGAACGAATCGTCACAGGATAGTACTTCAGTTTTCCTGGCTACCAATACATCAACGTTATGCCCGAACTATTGTAAGTAAACGCAATACTTCAAAAAATACTGTGTAACATTTAAAACATCATATTCTACCATACCTTACCTGTGTGTATATATATATATATATATATATATATATATATACACCATTCCAGACCAAGTGCACCACGGCTCCTTGTTGCAGTTATATAAGGACACAGAAAAAGTTTGCAGAAACAAAGGCAAACTTATGTATGTACAAATACTTATTACCACTTTTTGTGACTCAAATACTGCATATATTTTCAATAACTGAATTGTTATTGTTCATACATTACAGACTGGGTGACAAATCTTTGAAAAAGGCTTTACAACAGCCGAAACGCGTCAGTATATGGATGAATCACTATTTCCTAGAATCTTCACAGGAAAGACAGAGACAACATCCACATCTTTATCACTATAAGCCACATATGTCACAGATTCTCTTGAATCTTCTTCCTACTGCTTTTTCACATTGGGCTCTTAACCCAAACACAAATTTCACTTTCTAAATATGTATATATGTATAATATATGATTAATGGAATAAATCCAAAATTCATTTTACCCCTTTGGTTTATATCATTACTTGCCCACAAAGTCCCACCACATTGGCCTGAGACACCAAAAAAAAACCCTTTTCTATATGTACAAGGGACGGAGGCAAAACCTACTAAACCCACCTCGAGATCAAAACCCCACCCCCTCTTCAAAAATCACAGACCTCAGATCAGCCGCATTGTGGAAGAGTGGTGTGCTGCTCCCCGCCGCCTCCTCTGTGTACAGGAAAACACAGGAAGGAGGAGGGGCGGGTCCACTCTCTGCACTCTGTGTCAGAAGCAGCTGGAGAGAGAGAGACCGGCTGCCATGTGTTGCTCACAGCATGCGGGAACCAAGCCTCCCACACCACTGCGGATATTCCAGGACTAAGCCCTGATTCACTGGGATCCCAGGACATTTTTTGGGATGATCCCAACGAATCGGTGGTGCTTGGGAGTTATGCTTGCCAGCCCCGTGCCAGCAGAATATCGCACTTTTGGAAGCCAGCCGCTTGCCTGAGAGAACAAACAGTGCCGCAACAGAAAAGCACTGCCTGCACACAAGCCGCCAAAGTCACGACGTTCCTCTTCCCCTAGTCCCCCCCCCCCCTTTACTGCAGCTGATCAGTGATTGGGCACTGGTTACCCGAGATGTATAGTAACTAAGTAGAACTACTTCACTACTGTACTTAAGTACTGAAAGGCGGTATCTGTACTTTCCTGGAGTAGAATTTTTTTCTCCTACTTCCACTTTTACTTCACTACATTTTTTCAAAGATTTCAATACTTCTACTCCGATAATTTTTTTTTGTGCTGCATAGTTATTCGTTACTATTATAAAAATTACCACTGCCAGAACAGTAGATGGCAGGTTTCATGAAGCTCAAAACATGTGTATTATCAGCGCATATGAAAATAAATGCTACTGTATGTATAAATAAAAGCTGCTTTTGAAATAATAAAAAACAATATGATGTTCAAACTTTTGACTTCTTTCTTTAATAACTACATAACACAGTACTTGTACTTTTACTTTCAGTACTTGAGTAGCAATTTTTTTTTCAAAACTACTGTAAGAATATTTAATAATAATATCTTGCGCTCGTACTTCATTATGTCAGAATATTTATACTGCCCTGAATATAGCAGTGTCCATTATGGTTAATAAGCAAAGATCTATAAGAAAGGAGAATCTTCACCTATTGCCACAAATCAATATGTCGTGAATTATTTTTAATTGATTAATTTCTTTTTAAAAGCATATACCAATCTTAGTGAATACAGTCTACAGTATGGAATATATATAAAATATTTATTCTCAAGACATGTAAACACAATATATGATCAAACAGGAAGTGACACAAAGAAACAACTCTTCATAAAATACTAACTTCAAACAATCAATGCAATGTGATGTTTAGCTCAATAATGAAAGTGAAACTGAAACAAAGTGAAAGTAAAACGAAAGTAAGATTACCATTTCTCCAGTTATAACATGAACCATAGTTATGTGTTCTATATAACAGACCACAATTGTCTGCGAATCACACGGCCGAAAGTCATTCCACTGCAGATGGAGTGAGAATAAGCCATGCAAAACAGAAGACTTAAAATTGCAAATAATGCACTAAATCTGATATTAATAAAAATGTATAAAAACAAAAATCAGCTTTTTAGAGAAAAATCTACTATGGTTCATACGGCTGGGATTGTAATCTCATTACCCTTAAATATGCAATATAAAACATATAAGGAAGGAATAAACAATATTGAATAAACTCAAATAATACAGCAAGGCATATTTACCACACTTAAGATGGCCGCTAGCTTCAAATGGTCGTTACCAGAGTCCTAAGATGGATGCCTTTCTTAAGATGGTGGCTTCCCTTCAAGTTTCAGATGAATGATGGACCAAGATGGAGTATGTCTGGATGAGTCTATAGATGGACGTAGTAGCGTGTGTGATGTAAGTGTAAGGTGTGTTGTCAGTAGTGTAATGTAATGTAATGTGATGTCTCTCATATCTGGGGTGTTCTTTTATATGGTAAGAACAAAGGGCCATTAAAATTACCATAAGTTAAACCCAGAGGGATGAAACATTATTCCCATTGGTTGGGATATTCTATACCTAAACTGGTGAGATCATAGACACACCTCTTTTGATAATTCAGTGTTCGTATAATAAAATCAAAGGATGATTTCTCTATATTTAAGATTAATCATATAACACCACATAAAACTTTGTCCATACTCCCAGTACATACATAAATGTCCATCTGTATCTCCATCATTCACCTTGCAATTATTGGATCTGGTAAACAATTTCAATAATAATTATTTTTAATACAATATAATATTTCTATATGGGAATATCTCAACTATCCCAAAACTGCATTTGGTATTTCGTCTACAGAGGGCAGTATAGTACCGTTTATTAAATTCAGTGTATTTAGACTAATTATAAGATATTCTTATCTGAAGATCTTTGACCTCTGGCTATCGAAAATCCATTACTTATTTGACCATGCCATGGGCTGTCAGACATCTCGTCTAGGATTGGTATTTATGATACCTTTGAACACTTAAACACAAACTTCTCTGAAATGAGGTAATTAGTGATGAGATACATATGTTCCTACACTTAAAAATAATGTATTCTAAGTAAGATTACTACTGCAAGAATATAAACCCAAAAGGTAATATAATGTTCCTAAATATATATGTATATGCCTTACATAATATAATGACATAATTATGGCTAATATCTTCACACACATAATGATGTACCTTTAAAAACTTATATATTAAATGCACCTATTGTTCATCTTTAGAATACAGACAATTAAGGAGATATCACCCCCTTAACATAGCGTCAGCTTGACTGAGTCTTATCTAAAAGAACGTCAGTTTTCCACTTATTTATGCCCAAAGAAAACAGAGACGTCTGCTGAAATTATAAGACCCTATTCTAAGTTTGTAAGAGACATTTTGTTTAACAAGTACATATATGAACTTTCTTTCACCTTCAAAACAAAATGGAAGCCATGCTGTACTGTTCAGCATCATAAGATATGAATATACATGGCTTTTAAAATCATTTTTT
Source organism: Pelophylax lessonae (assembly GCF_965119305.1). NCBI lineage: Eukaryota > Metazoa > Chordata > Amphibia > Anura > Ranidae > Pelophylax > Pelophylax lessonae. The sequence continues at coordinate 546,552,322 of NC_138772.1, forward strand.
TTTTACCTATTATTTTAATCATCCCCCAATAATCCCGACACTACTGGTATTTTTACTTTCAGTACTTGAGTAGCAACATTTTAAAAAAAAATTACTTGCAATACTTAAGTACAAAAAATGTTGAATACTTTATTACTTCTACTCAAGTCACTTTTTAAACGAGCACTTCCACTTCTACTCAAGTCACTTTTTGATCGAGCACTTTTACTTTTACTCAAGTATGGGTTTCGAGTACTTTATACAACTCTGCTGGCTACAGCTCCTATCCTGAGGTGGGGTCTGCTCCTAGGCTAGCAATGTGATTCGGCATGACTGGGGGAGGGGGTGTGCCCAGCCTTGGAAGTGGTGGGACCCTGCCCACCTTCTCTGATGCATACAGATTGGTGCAGCATGGAGGGCAATTGTGTGATTTTTCATGAAGGATGTTTTATGTATTTATGGATAGTTATTGATATTTCAGTGCTATTTATTATATTTACATGTTGTAATAAGTTGTAATGGAAACTATTTCCACTATCATTTGTCAGTGTAACGCGTTTCGAGTTCACTCATATGTTTGAATCTGGTGTGTGGGTATAGTGAGTGCTGCTGCCAGTACTTTGAATGACCTTTTATTAACCTCTTGCCGCCCCCACGCAATAACCGGACGACGGCCACAGCGCGCGCCTAGATTGCCGGGAGGGCGTCCATGTACGTCCTCCTGTGCATTTGATGCCTACATGCCCCCAGCGGGGCGTGGGCGGCACGCTCTGTAATCAGCGAGACCATGAGACTCGGGTGATCACAGATTGGAGTAAGGGGCCGATCTCCGCCCCTTGCAACGTGATCAACTATCAGCCATTGACAAGCTGATCACATGACAATCTGATCCTGCTGATAGTGTGAGGAGAAAAAAAAGCTGATTAAAAAGGACATCGGTCCCGCACACTCCACACCCACTGCTGCTAAGCAGTGTCCACCTACCGGTACCCACCAGTGCCATCTATCAATGCCCACCAGTGCCACCTATCAGTGCCTATCAGTGCTGCCAATCAGTGCCCATCAGTGCCTCATCATTAGTGCCACCTATCAGTGCTGCCTATCCGTGTCACCCACCAGGGCCCATCAGTGCCACCTATCAGTGCCGCCTATCAGTGCAGCCTCATCAGTGCACACCAGCGCTGCCTCATCAGTGCCACCTATCAGTTCCATCAATGCCGCCTTATCAATGCAGACTATCAGTGCCCATCAGTGCCACCTTTCAGTCCTATCAGTGCCCATCAGTGCAGCCTCATCAGCGCACATCAATGAAGGCGAAAAATTACCTGTTTGCAAAACTTTATAACAAACTATGAAAAATGTTCAGTCTTTTTTTGTTTGTTCAGCAAAAAAAAAAAAACCCCAGTAGTGATTAAATACCACCAAAAGAAAGCTCTATTTGTGTGAAAAAAAAAAATGATAAAAATGTAATTTGGATACAGTGTAGCATGACCACGCAATTGTTATTCAAATCTGTGACAGAGCTGAAAGCTGAAAATTGGCCTGGGCAGGAAGGGGGTGAAAGTGCCCGGTAAGAAAGTGGTGAATCGGTACACAGTTGTGGATGTTAGTACAAATTTTTGTTGATGTCGGTACACAGTTGTTGATGTCGGTACACAGTTTTCGATTATTGGACCCTTTAGTACAAGGAATATATATATATTGTTTGTTATGCCGTTAATGATAACTGTCACAGTTGCTTGTGCTCTCAGCTGAACTGGTGACTGGTGACATAACCGATCTCAGGTGCAGCACCAACGCAGATCAAACGGAGGCCAAGATGGCGGCTTCCTTGGCTGGGAGGGATAGGAGGGTTTAGTTCCCGCTTACAAGGTAAAAGATAAAATGCAATGCTGTCAGTAAGCAGGAAATGTCCCCTCTAATAGCAGAGCTACATGAGGCAGCCGACTTACCACAGATCCCTCCACTTACCTGTACACACACCTCTCACCTGCTCTCCTCACTGATGCTCTGGGAAGCTGTCCTGATATCTCCTATAGCGCCTGGTAAGCAGGCAACACAGCTCCTCCTCCTTAGCAACCCCTCCACTGCACATGCTCAGTGCTCACTGGAGGATTTCTTTTTTAAAGCTTTATTTAGGCATTTCACAAACAAGCAATAACACACTGACTGCAAAGAGTCTCCAGTATATCCGATTTTATATCCTATACTTATTGTAAAAGACAAATACAGGAAGTAAAATGGAGTTGTAGTTCCCCCTTTTAGTTCCAGCCTGTTTTACCCACTTCTGGACCGGGCCGATTTCTGACACTTGTTGTTTACAAGTTAAAATCAGTATGTTTTGCTAGAAAATAACTTAGAACTAGGGTTGAGCGAACACGGACTGTATTATTCGTGTTCGTACCGAATAATTGGATTTTTGTTACCCGAACACGGACCCGAAAACTTTACTGTATATTCGGGTAAAAATCCGTGTTCGGTCATTTTATTTCCGGGTTTTGTATGCATTGGAGCGCTTTTCATGGCGGGCTTTCAACAGCCAATCAACAAGCGTTTAACTGGTGTGCCTTAAGCCATCCCAGCCATGATTACAAATGTATTAGTAGCTGTGATTGGCCATCTGAAGCATGTGACCAAGTCTTTATAAGTTTGAGACGGAGCGCCGCTGCGTCATTCTGCTGTGTTAGTTCAGGGACAGAGCACACATCATACTAGGGATGATCGAATGGTTCGGGTCCACCATCGGTTCAGCCCGAACATTGGGTTTTCGAGGTTCGGCTGAATTTAGAACTTTTTGCCCAAAAAGTTCGGAATTCGGCAACCAGAACCGCCCAAAATGCAATGCTTCAGGAAATGGGCTTTAAAAGCCCGTGATTGGACCAGAACCATTAGCAAAAGCCAATTGAGGGGGCAGGGGAATGCTAGGAATGTGATTGGAGTGACTAGGGGGTCCCTAGACCAATCATTAGTGAATACGCCCCCCAGTATATAAGATCGCCCCCGCCATATTCCTAGCACTGTTATACTGGACATGGAAGAGAGTGGAAGCAGCTCTGTTCATTTTACTTGAAAAGTGTCATTTAGCTATTTATTAGTGTCAGGAAAGGGATATCTAGTGTAGTTAGAGTGCTCCTTTACACTTTAGTTAGCTTCAAAAATTTAGTTTCTGTAGGGAAAGTGTTAAGTGTCAGGGGACCGTAGTGTAGTGTAGGGTTAACTGGCAGTGACTGCTATGGCAGGGTGACAAAACCCTTCCATAGCAGGGTGACCGCTATAGAGAAATGATCATTTCTCTGAATAGCTTCGGGACAGGCATATGGCTTCTCACCAGCCAAGCATTTTTTATGCTGCAGGGGCTGCCACTGCCAGTGCTTTTTTGAGGACATTTTTGATGTCAGACATGACATCTGAACATGTGTATAGGGGCTATATATACACATATATGTCTGTATATATACCCCTAGACATATATAGGTGTGATAGTAGCTGAAATAAATGCTTGCGCTAATGAAATCATTTACAGTAATATATTTCTGCTACTATCACACCTATATATGTCTAGGGGTATATATTCAGACATATATGTCTATATATACCCCCTATACACATGTTCAGATGTTTTGCCTGCCTCAAAAGAACCCCAAAAAAATGCCAAAAAAACGCTAGCGTCAAAAAAAAAAAATGCCCAGGTGTGTTTTTGCTGGCATTTTTTGGGGGGTTTTGGAGACAGGCAAAACATCTGAACTTGTGCACAGTACCACTATACACAAGTTCAGATGTTTTTCCTGACTGCAAAGATCCCAAAAAAATGCCTTCTATTAAACCGGCAAGGTGTTACAGGAGCGGAGCCAACCCCGTGTCAGAAATAATATAATATAATTCTAATACAAACAATCTTTTTTTTTCTGGTTCTGGACATGCTACAGAGCTGAAACTTCACATGTACACTTTTTAGACCCCCCAGATCTGAAATCCAAAGTAAAAATCAAAAAATCTCTTTTTTTTTTTAAATTTTTTCAATAATTGGCTTTTTATCAAAAATGACAATTTTTAAGAACTTTTTTTGTGTGATTAATAGTTAATGGGGCATGACCCAGAACCCTAGGCACTTTTTAGGGGCATTTATTGGGTTTTGGGGCTTCAAAATGGTGTTTTTTGATTACCGAAGTTCGGGTCCCATTGATTTCAATGGGGTTCTGAAATCCGGGCCGAACTTTCGGGAAGTTCGGATGTTCTGGTCGAACCGAACTTTTCAAAAGTTCGATCATCCTTACATCATACGCGCTGGCTGCTGATTAGGGACAGACAGGCAAAACTCATTTGTGTCCGCATAGAATTGAGGGACAGGTCGGAGTGTGTTAGGCAGGGCGAGTTGTAGGGCATTTTAGGGAGAGGCTGCTGATTTTTAGGGTCAGTTTTCTACAATCGATTTTGCAGTGACCGATCTTATCAATCCTTTTAGGGAGAGGCTGCTGATTTTTAGGGTCAGACAGTGTGTTCTACAATCGATATTGCTGTGTGGGGTGGGGTTTGCGGTGACCAATCTTATCAATCCTTTTAGGGAGAGGCTGCTGATTTTTAGGGTCAGACAGTGTGTTCTACAATCGATATTTCTGTGTGGGGGGGGTTTGCAGTGACCGATCTTATCAATCCTTTTAGGGAGAGGCTGGAAATAGGCAGGTGTCAGTGGTCCACATCGATTTTGCTGTGTGTGGGGTGCAGTGAACACAATCTTTTTTGCCCACTGAGGAGGAGGGAGAAAAGTCTTTTTCTATCAGTCACTGTGTGCAGCGTTTTTCCTTCAGCTGTGCTGTGCTGACTCTGATCATACACTGCTGTGTTCAGTGTTCACATGTGCTATTATTGAGTGGTTTCAAAAATCATACACTTTTTTCTATTCCACTATTCAATATACAGCCTTGGGTTAAAAAAATTAAATTGTGGCCTGCAGCAGAGCTGAATGATATAAGACACTGCTGTTCACATGTGCTATTGATAAATCACACCAATTTTATATCATATTTTCTATTCCGCTATTCAATAAAAACCCTTGGGTATAAACAATTAAATTGCGGGATAGTCTGTGTTGGTACGTGTGAGATAAACCTTTCCAATTTTTGGGGTTCATCTCATACTTCTGAAGATTTGAGGGTGCTGCCTGTTCCGTACTCCTCCTACTCCTCATCCTGCCTTTTAGGGGTACAAAAAATAGTAATTGGGGCCTAGTCTGGTTGTGTACGTGTGAGATACATACACTTTTTTTGATCATATTTTCTATTCTACTATTCAATAAAAACCTTTGGGTATAAACAATTAAATTGCGGGATAGTCTGTGTTGGTACGTGTGAGAAACACCTTTCCAATTTTTGGGGTTCATTTCATACTTCTGAAGATTTGAGTGTGCTGCCTGTTCCAAACTCCTCCTATAACTCATCCTGCCTTTTAGGGGTACAAAAAATAGTAATTGGGGCCTAGTGTGGTTGTGTACGTGTGAGATACATACACTTTTTTTTATCATATTTTCTATTCCGCTATTCAATAAAAACCTTTGGGTATAAACAATTAAATTGCGGGATAGTCTGTGTTGGTACATGTGAGATACACCTTTCCAATTTTTGGGGTTCATCTCATACTTCTGAAGATTTGAGGGTGCTGCCTGTTCCATACTCCTCCTACTCCTCATCCTGCCTTTGGGGGTACAAAAAATAGTAATTGGGGCCTAGTGTGGTTGTGTACGTGTGAGATATATACACTTTTTTTGATCATATTTTCTATTCCGCTATTCAATAAAAACCTTTGGGTATAAACAAATAAATTGCGGGATAGTCTGTGTTGGTACGTGTGAGATACACCTTTCCAATTTTTGGGGTTCATTTCATACTTCTGAAGATTTGAGTGTGCTGCCTGTTCCAAACTCCTCCTACTCCTCATCCTGCCTTTTAGGGGTACAAAAAATAGTAATTGGGGCCTAGTCTGGTTGTGTACGTGTGAGATACATACACTTTTTTTGATCATATTTTCTATTCTACTATTCAATAAAAACCTTTGGGTATAAACAATTAAATTGCGGGATAGTCTGTGTTGGTACGTGTGAGAAACACCTTTCCAATTTTTGGGGTTCATTTCATACTTCTGAAGATTTGAGTGTGCTGCCTGTTCCAAACTCCTCCTACTCCTCATCCTGCCTTTGGGGGTACAAAAAATAGTAATTGGGGCCTAGTGTGGTTGTGTACGTGTGAGATACATACACTTCTTTTGATCATATTTTCTATTCCGCTATTCAATAAAAACCTTTGGGTATAAACAATTAAATTGCGGGATAGTCTGTGTTGGTACGTGTGAGATACACCTTTCCAATTTTTGGGGTTCATCTCATACTTCTGAAGATTTGAGGGTGCTGCCTGTTCCATACTCCTCCTACTCCTCATCCTGCCTTTGGGGGTACAAAAAATAGTAATTGGGGCCTAGTGTGGTTGTGTACGTGTGAGATATATACACTTTTTTTGATCATATTTTCTATTCCGCTATTCAATAAAAACCTTTGGGTATAAACAAATAAATTGCGGGATAGTCTGTGTTGGTACGTGTGAGATACACCTTTCCAATTTTTGGGGTTCATCTCATACTTCTGAAGATTTGAGGGAGCTGCCTGTTCCGTACTCCTCCTACTCCTCATCCTGCCTTTGGGGGTACAAAAAATAGTAATTGGGGCCTAGTGTGGTTGTGTACGTGTGAGATACATACACTTTTTTTGATAATATTTTCTATTCCGCTATTCAATAAAAACCTTTGGGTATAAACAATTAAATTGCGGGATAGTCTGTGTTGGTACGTGTGAGATACACCTTTCCAATTTTTGGGGTTCATCTCATACTTCTGAAGATTTGAGGGTGCTGCCTGTTCCGTACTCCTCCTACTCCTCATCCTGCCTTTAGGGGTACAGAAAATAGTAATTGGGGCCTAGTGTGGTTGTGTACGTGTGAGATACATACACTTTTTTTGATCATATTTTCTATTCCGCTATTCAATAAAAACCTCTGGGTATAAACAATTAAATTGCGGGATAGTCTGTGTTGGTACGTGTGAGATACACCTTTCCAATTTTTGGGGTTCATCTCATACTTCTGAAGATTTGAGGGTGCTGCCTGTTCCAAACTCCTCCTACTCCTCATCCTGCCTTTGGGGGTACAAAAAATAGTAATTGGGGCCTAGTCTGGTTGTGTACGTGTGAGATACATACACTTTTTTTGATAATATTTTCTATTCCGCTATTCAATAAAAACCTTTGGGTATAAACAATTAAATTGTGGGATAGTCTGTGTTGGTACGTGTGAGATACACCTTTCCAATTTTTGGGGTTCATCTCATACTTCTGAAGATTTGAGGGTGCTGCCTGTTCCGTACTCCTCCTACTCCTCATCCTGCCTTTGGGGGTACAAAAAATAGTAATTGGGGACTAGTCTGGCTCTGTACGTGTGAGATACATACACTTTTTTTGATAATATTTTCCATTCCGCTATTTAATCTACACCTTTGGGTAAAAACAATTAAATTGCGGGATAGTCTGTGTCGGTACGTGTGAGATACATACACCTTTTGACATCATATTTTCTATTCCGCTATTTAATCAAAACCTTTGGGTATAAACAATTAAATTGCGGGATAGTCTGTGTCGGTACGTGTGAGATACACCTTTCCAATTTTTGGGGCGCATCTCATACTGCCGAGGATTTGAGGGTGCTTCAGTCTGCCTCCTGCCTGTTCCGAATTCCTCCTACTCCTCATCCTGCCTTTAGGGTACAAAAAATTGTAATCGGGGCCTAGATTGTGTTTGTACGTGTGAGATACACCGTTTTGTAAAATTTGTCCTATTCCGCTATTCAATATACACCCTGTTTGAGTGTAAAAAATTAAATTGCTGGATAGTCTGTATCGGTATATGTGAGATACACCTTTTTAAATTTGTTTGGCGCATCTCCTTCTACCGCCGAGGATTGCAGGGCGCTTCAGTTTGCCTCCTGTTCCCAACTCCTCCTACTCCTCTTCCTCATCCTGCTTTTAGGGTACAAAAAATTGTAATCGGGGCCTAGTTTGTGTTTGTACGTGTGAGATACACCATTTTGTAAAATTTGTCCTATTCCGCTATTCAATATACACCCTGTTTGAGTGTAAAAAATTAAATTGCTGGATAGTCTGTATCGGTACATGTGAGATACACCTTTTTAAATTTGTTTGGCGCATCTCCTTCTACCGCCGAGGATTGCAGGGCGCTTCAGTTTGCCTCCTGTTCCCAACTCCTCCTACTCCTCTTCCTCATCCTGCCTTTAGGGTACAAAAAATTGTAATCGGGGCCTAGTTTGTGTTTGTACGTGTGAGATACACCGTTTTGTAAAATTTGTCCTATTCCGCTATTCAATATACACCCTGTTTGAGTGTAAAAAATTAAATTGCGGGATAGTCTGTATCGGAACATGTGAGATACACCTTTTTAAATTTGTTTGGCGCATCTCCTTCTACCGCCGAGGATTGCAGGGCACTTCAGTTTGCCTCCTGTTCCCAACTCCTCCTACTCCTCTTCCTCATCCTGCCTTTAGGGTACAAAAAATTGTAATCGGGGCCTAGTCTGTGTTTGTACCTGTGAGATACACCGTATTATAACATTTTTCCTATTCCGCTATTCAATATACACCCTTTTGGAGTGTAAGAAAATTAAATTACGGCATAGTCTGTATCGGTACGTGTGAGATACACCTTTTAAATTTGTTTGGCGCATCTCCTTCCACCGCCAAGAATTGCAGGGCGCTTCAGTTTGCCTCCTGTTCCCAACTCCTCCTACTCCTCTTCCTCATCCTCACTTTAGGGTACAAAAAATTTTATTTGGGGCCTAGTCTGTGTTTGTACGTGTGAGATACACCGTTTTTTTCCTATTCCGCTATTCAATACACACCCTTTTGGGGTAAAAAACATTAAATTGCGGCATATTTTGCATATTTGACTGTCAGATACACCCGTGCGATACTGTTGTTGTTTTGTTCCGCTATTCAATAAACACCTTTTTAGGGCAAGATCATAAATTACAGAAATATGAGGAGACCGTCAAATAGGGGCCGTGGCCTGGGTCGTGGTGCTGCTGGTAGAGCTCCTGTTGCAAGGAGAAGACGTGGTCGATCTGTGCCAGCTACACGCACAAGTGAAACACCTTCCTCAAGTGTGAGTAGGCGACAGAACCTGCAGCAGTATTTGGTAGGGCATAATGCGCCTCTAGACGTGATGAGGCCTGAAGAAGTACAGGCGATAGTAGATTGGGTTGCTGACAGTGCCTCCAGTTCCTTCACATTGTCTCCCACCCAGTCTACTGCAGAAAGGTCAGAGTTGGCACCTGCAGCCAATGTCCAACCGTCTTTCACCTCACCCCCTTGGAAATCAGGCAAGCAGTCTGAGCCCCAAGCCATACAGCAGTCTCTTCTTCTTTTTGATGACTCTGTCAGCAGGGTTTCCCAGGGCCATCCACCTAGCCCTGCCCCAGAAGTGGAAGAGATTGAGTGCAGCGTTGCCCAACCACTTATTTCTCAAGATGAGTACATGCAAGTACCATCGCAGCACGTCCCCGATGATGACGAAACACAGGTGCCAACTGCTGCGGCGTTCAGAATTGTGGAGACCGACAAGGAGGGCAGGGGTGAAGACTGGGTGGAAGATGATGTGGAGGACGATGAGGTCCTCGACCCCACATGGAATGAAGGTCATGCAGGTGACCTGAGTAGTTTGGAGGAAGAGGCGGTGGTCGCACAGAGCAACCAGCACAGCAGAAGAGGGAGCAGGGTGCAGAAGCGGAGCGGCCGTGCCCTAGACACTACGCCTGCTACTGCCCAATGCAGCAAGGGAACGAGCGCACCAAAGCCAGCTCAAAGGAGTTCTCTAGCGTGGAAGTTCTTTAGAAAATG